>NC_133157.1:207606762-208218244 GCF_040802235.1 Manis javanica
GGGTGGGGGAGAGGGAGGAAGAAGGGGATTTAGGGATTTATTATGATCAGTACACATGGTGTGGGGGCAATCATGGGGAAGACAGTGTAGCACAGAGAAGACAAGCTGTGACTCTGTGGCATCTTACTACACTGATGAAGAGTAACTGCAGTGGGGTGTGGGGAGGACTTAATAATATGGGTGAATGTAGTAAACACATTGTTTTTCATGTGAAACCGTCATAAGAGCATATATTAATAATACCTTAATAAAAAAGAAGAAGAGGTACTAAATATAAAAACTCCAACAATTTTACTTTCAAGAAAAAATATATGGAGGATTCTCAAGATGGCAGTGTGAGCAGGGTGGCTGAAATCTCTCCCAAAACCATACATATTTTGAAAATAAAGCAAATACAACTATTCCTAAAAGACCGGAAGATACAGTACAACAGCTTAGCTACATCTACATCAGCAAGAACACAGCATCTCACAGAAAAGGGTAAGGTACAAAGCCATGAACCTGCAGGACCTGAGCACTCCCCCAAGTCCAGCTCACTGACAGGAGGAAAAGAAAGAGTGGGGAAGGAGTGGAAGCACAGGACTTCTAAATAACTAGCCCTATTAATCTGTACTGGGAGCACAGACACACTGCATGGTGTACGGGATATTAGAGGAAGAGAAAATCATAATCTGAGACTAAGACAGCAAACAGGTCCCCACAGCCAGTTGCCCTGGGACAAAAGAAACACGGGTGCTTTCAAAGTCTTAAAGGGACAAGGGTTCAACAGGTGAACAAAATCGTCTGGGCACACTCAGCCCAGCAGGCTGGAAACTTTAAGGAATTCAGGCACCCTAACCCCCTGGGTGGCAATGCAGCTCTGAAGCCCATCACTGCAATAAGCAGCCTGCCATTCATTGCTCCCTTCCAGCACTGAAACCAAACCCGCTGCCTGGCCATTGCTGTGGAGGAGCCAAGGAGTAGCCCCACCCACAGCAACTACACAGAGTCTTCTCCCAGCACAAAGCTAACCAGGCCAGACCCAGAGACTGACAGCCAGGCGCAGCTGCCCAGCACAGACAGGAGAGACTGACGCAGAATCTGGAAGGGACAAAGGGACATTATCCTCATGGCAAACATGCACTGCTCACCTACAACCCCCACCAGTGCCCTAAGCCATCCCAAGAGCCGACCTGCCCATGCAGCTCAGGGGACTCACCCAGAGGCTGCCCCTGGCACCCAGTTGCCTGACACAAGCAGAAGAAGCCAGCGCAGAGTCCAGAAGGCACATAGGGGCTCTGTTCTCACAGCAAACACATGCTGCTCACCTGCAACTACTGCCAGTGCCCTGGCCATCCTGAGGGCCTCCCTGCCAATGGTAGCTCAGGGTATTAACACAGAGGCTGCTCACTGTGTGAGATTGACTGGCAGAGGCAGCAGAGACGGGCAAGGAAACCAATGAGCAGGAAGGGACTTTGTTCTCCCACCTGATGTATGTGCCACTCGCCAGCAATCACTTGTATCACCATGAAAATGCAGAAGAATCTTGTTAAGTCCAAAATCCATCAAACACCAGAGAGAGGGCCTAGTGAAACCAAAATCACCAATCTTCCTGAAAAAGAATTCAAAACAAAAGTCATAAGCATGCTGATGGATCTACATAGAAATGTGCAAGAGCTGAGAGATGAATTCCAGAGGGAGATAACAAATGAAACAAACAATGGAAGGATTTAAGAGCAGACTGGATGAGGTGCAAGAGACTGTTAATGGAATAGAAATCAGAGAACAGGAATACAGAGAAGCTGAGGCAGAGAGATAAAGGGATCTCTAGGAATGAAAGAATATTAAGAGAACAGTGTGACCAATCAAAACAGAATAATATTTGCATTATAGGGGTACCAGAACAACAAGAGTGAGAGAAATGGATACAGAGTCTCTTTGAAGAAATAATTGATGAAAACTTCCCCAATCTGGAAAAGGAAATATTTTTTCAGACCATGGAATTACACAGATCTCCCAAAAAAAGGGACCCAAGGAGGACAATATCAAGACATATAATAATTAAAATGGCAAAGAGCAAAGACAAGGATGGAGTGTTAAAAGCAGCAAACAAGAGGAAAAAGATGACTTACAAAGGAAAACCTATCAGGCTATCATCAGACTTCTCAGAAGAAAACCTTCCAGGCCAGAAGAGAGTGGCATGATATATTTACTGCAATGAAACAGAAGGGCTTTGAACCAAGAATACTGTATCCAGCAAGATTATCATTTACATTTGAAGGAGGGATTAAACAATTTCTAAATAAGCAAAACTTGAGGGAATTTACCTCCCATGAACCACCTCTACATTGTATTTTAAAGGGACTGCTCTAAACGGAAGGGCTCCTAAGGCTAAATAGATGTCACCAGAGAAAATATAACCACAGCATGCAAAGCAGAGCAACCAAATACTAACTAAATGCAAAATGAAGTCACCTATCCACAAAATCAGTCAAGGGAGACATAAAAGTACAGAATAAAACACCTAACATATCGGGAGAAAAAAGCACAGCACAAAAAGCAGACCAACAGAATACTAACTAAAGGCAAAATGAAGTCACCTATCCACAAAATCAGTCAACAGAAACACAAAAGAGTACAGAATAAAACACCTAACATATAAAAAGAGGAGAAGGAAAAAAAGAAGGGAGAGAAATAAAGTATCATCAGACTGTGTTTATAATAGCTTAATAAGTGAGTTAACTTAGACAGATACATAGTAAAGATGCTACCCTTGAACCTTCGGTAACCATGAATCCAAAGCCTGCAATGGCAATAAGTACATATCTATCAATATCATCCTAAATGTAAATGGACTGAATGCACCTATCAAAAGATACAGAGTAATACAGTGGATATTAAAGCAAGATCCATCTATATGCTGCCTAGAAGACACTCACATCAAACCCAAGGACATACACAGACTAAAAGTGAAGGGATGGAAAAAGATATTTCACACAAACAATAGGGAGAAAAAAGCAGGTGTTGCAGTATTAGTATCAGACAAAATAGACTTCAAAACAAAGAAAGTAACAAGAGACAAAGAAGGACATTACATAATGATAAAGGGGGCAGTCCAACAAGAGGATATAACCATTATAAATATATATGCATCCAACACAGGAGCACCTACATATGTGAAACAAATACTAAGAGAATTAAAAGAGGAAATAGAATGCAATGCATTTATTCTAGGAGACTTCAACACATCACTCACTCCAAAGGACAGATCAACCAGACAGAAAATAAGTAAGGATACAGAGGCAATGAACAACACACTAGAACAGACGAATCTAACAGATATTTACAGAACTCTACACCCAAAAGCAGCAGGATACACATTTTCTCAAGTGCCCATGGAATATTCTCCAGACTAGACCATATACTAGGCCACAAAAAGAGCCTAAGTAAATTCAAAAAGATTGAAATTGTACCAACCAACTTCTCAGATCACAAAGGTATAAAACCAGAAATAAATTGTACAAAGAAAACAAAAAGGTTCACAAACACATGGAGGCTTAACAACATGCTCCTAAATAATCAATGGATAAATGACCAAACTAAAACAGAGATCAAGCAATATATGGAGACAAATGACAACAACAGGCCAATGCCCCAACTTCTGTAGGACACAGCAAAGTCAGTTCTAGGAGTACAGTATGTAGCAATCCAGGCCTATCTGAAGAAGAAACAACAATCCCAAATGAATAGTCTAAAGTCACAATTATTGAAACTGGACAAAGAAGAACAAATGAGGCCCAAACTTAGCAGAAGGGGATACATAATAAAGATCAGAAAAGAAATAAATAAAATTGAGAAGAACTAAACAATAGAAAAAAAAAATCAATGAAACCAAGAGCTGGTTCTTTGAGAAAATAAACAAAATAGATAAACCACCAGCCAGACTTATTAGAAGAAAAAGAGAATCTACACACATAAACAGAAGAAGAAACAAGAAAGGAAAAAACATGACAGACACCACAGAAATACAAAGAATTATTAGAGAATACTATGAAATTCTATGTGCTAACAAACTGGATAACCTAGAAGAAATGGACAACTTCCTAGAAAAATACAACCTTCCAAGACTGACCAAGAAAGAAACAGAAAATCTAAACAGACCAATTACCAGCAATGAAATTGAGTCAGTAATCAAAAAACTACCCATGCACAAAACCACTGAATTTTATCAGACATTTAGAGAAGACATAATACCCATCCTCCTTAAAGTTTTCCAAAAAATAGAAGAGGGAATACGTCCAAATTCATTCTATGAAGCCAGCAGCACTCTAATACCAAAACCAGGCAAAGACACCACAAGAAAGGAAAACTACAGACCAATATCCCTGATGAACACAGATTCAAAAATACTTAACAAAATATTAGCAAACCGAATTCAAAAATACACCAAAAGGATTATACACCATGACCAAGTGGGATTTATCCCAGGGATGCAGAGATGTTAGAACATTCGAAAATCCATCAACATCATCCACCACATCAACAATAAGAAGGACAAAAACCACATGATCATCTCCATAGATGCTGAAAAGTATTCGACAAAACTCAACATTCATTCATGATAAAAACTCTCAACAAAATGGGTATAGAGGGCAAATACCTCAACATAATAAAGGTCATATATGACAAACCCACAACCAACATCATACTGAACAGCGAGAAGCTGAAAGCTTTTACCCTAAGATCAGGAACAAGACAAGAATGACCACTCTCCCTGCTTTTATTCAACATAGTACAGGAGGTCCCAGCCATGGCAATCAGATGAAACAAAGAAATACAAGGCATCCAGACTGGTAAGGAAAAAATTAAACTGTCACTGTTTGCAGATGACATGATATTGTACATAAAAAACCCCAAAGAATCTACTCCAAAATGATTAGAACTAATATCTGAATTCAGCAAACTTGCAGAATACAAAATTAATACACAGAAATCTGTTGCGTTACTATACACTAACGATGCATTAGCAGAAAGAGAAATCAGGATAACAATTCCATTCACAACTGCATCAAAAAGAATAAAATACCTAGGAATAAACCTAACTAAGGAAATGAAAGACCTTCACCCTGAAAACGACAAGACATTCTTAAGAGAAATTAAAGAGAACACTAATAAATGGAAACTCATCCCATGCTCTTGACTAGTAAGAATTAATATTGTCAAAATGGCCATTCTGCCTAAAACAATTACAGATTCAGTGCAATCCCTATCAAAATACCAATAGCGTTCTTCAACAAACTGGAACAAATAGTTCTAAAATTCATATGGAACGACAAAAGACCCAGAATAGCCAAAGCAATCCTGAGAAGGAAAAATAAAGTGGGGGTGGGGGTGGGGGGGGGAATCTCACTCCCCAACTTCAAGCTCTACTACAAAGCCACAGTAATCAACACAATTTGGTACTGGCATAAGAACAGACAGACCCATAGAGCAGTGGAACAAAATAGAGAGTCCAGATATTAACCCAAGCATATATGGTCAACTAATATACGATAAAGGAACCATGGATATACAATGGAAAAATGACAGCCTCTTCAACAACTGCTGTTAGCAAAACTGGACAACTACATGTAAGAGAATGAAACTGGATTACTGTCTAACCCCATACACAAAAGTAAACTCGAAATGGATGAAAGACCTGAATGTACGTCAGGAAACCATAAAACTCTTAGAAGAAAAACATCTTGAGTGACTTCTTCATGAACATATCTCCCTGGGCAAGGGAAACAAAAGCAAAAATGAGCAAGTAGGACTATATCAAGCTAAAAAGCTTCTGTACAGCAAAGGACACCATCAGTAGAACAAAAAGCCACTGTACAGTATGGGAGAATATATTCATAAATGACATATCTAATAAAGGGTTGACATCCAAAATATATAAAGAGCTCATGCACCTCAACAAACAAAAAGCAAATAATCCAATTAAAAAATGGGCAGAGGATCTGAACAGACACTTCTCCAAAGAAGAAATTCAGATGGCTAACAGGCACATGAAAAGATGCTCCACATCACTAATCATCAGAGAAATGCAATTTAAAACCACAATGAGGTATCACCTCACACCAGTTAGGATGGCCAACATCCAAAAGACAAACAACAACAAATGTTGGTGAGGTTGTGGAGAAACGGGAACCCTCCTACACTGCTGGTGGGAATGTGAATTAGTTCAACCTTTGTGGAAAGCAGTATGGAGATTCCTCAAAAAACTAAAAACAGAAATACCACTTGACCCAGGAATTCCACTCCTAGTAATTTACCCTAAGAATGCAGGAACCCAGATTCAAAAAGACATATGCACCCCTATGTTTATCACAACACTATTTACAATAGCCAAGATATGGAAGCCACCTAAGTGTCCATCAGTAGATGAATGGATAAAGATGTGGTACATATACACAATGGAATATAGTAAAGCCATAAGAAGAAAACAAATCCTGCCATTTGCAACAACATGGATGGAGCATGAGGGTATTATGCTCAGTGAAATAAGCCAGGCTGAGAAAGACAAGTACCAAATGATTCCACTCATCTGTGGAGTATAAGAACAAAGGAAAACTGAAGGAGCAAAACAGCAGCAGAATCACAGAACCCAAGAATGGACTAACAGTTACCAAAGGGAAAGGGACTGGGGAGGATGGGTGGGAAGGGGGGTATAAGGAGAATAAGGGGCATGATGATTAGCACACACAATGTAGGGGGGCACATGGGGAAGGCAGTACAACACAGAGAAGATAAGTAGTGATTCTATAGCATCTTAATATGCTGATGGACAGTAACTGTAATGGGGTATGTGGTGGGACTTGATAATAGGGGGAGTCTTTTATCCGTAATGTTGCTTATGTAATTGTACATTAATGATGCCAAAATAAAATAGAAAAAATAAAAAAAGAACCAATATACGCATTTAGACAAAGGTAATCACGTGTATGACCTCGATTGTCAGACAATAACTTTTTGAAAATCTGATCATGGCAAAAACAAAGTGTCAAAGTAAAAATTCCACTTTGTTGGTCCATAGACTCTATGCCTTATGTCAGCCTCCTAAAACACATGTGATAGCTCTCTTAATGAGACCAGGGCACACAAATGCTTTTGATCAAATTTTCCAATTTCTGTATCCCTCTGATGATAAAATATGTTACAGCCATTTTCCAGGACTCGGTGAGATTCACTCTGGTCAAGGTGTGCTGGAAGGAGGACTCATCTGGCAACATCTGTGGACTTAATGGGAAGCAAAGCGGCTTTAAGCACTGAGCCCACGTGTTTGCACTACCAGTTGGCTTGTCTCTGCATCTGGAAAAAGACTGAGGATACGCAAAGTCTTTGACCCTGAAATGGAGAAGGAGGCAATGATCCCATCCTGACCACAGATTTCAGAAAACCACGTTGAAATGAACCAGGAACACTGGCAAAGGGGATTCTAGGCAAAGTCTGGGTTAATTTGTAATGTATCATAGAGAAAAGGTTTCACCATTAAGACCACTTCAAGAGTGTAATGGAAAGTGTCTCTAAGTTTTGTACTTTTCCCCACATGCATGATACATGCTACCCCAATCTTCTTGCCCCAGGGTTCTCCTAGTCTCCCCCACTTCTATCTAAGACTGTTCTCCAGAAAGGACATGGTAAAATCATTCCCTGGTGGGGAGAGGGGATGGGGGGATTATGTAGTTTTCATAGTGCTCTCCCCCTCAAAGAGCAAGGCAGCTGCTGCCACAGAACCATCAGCTCAAGTGACCAATGTAAATAGTAGGTTTATGGATTTCTGACTAAGGGATCTGAAGTCACATATATGTTGTATGGCCCCATCCAACCTATTTTACTCTCTGCTGCCTCATGGAGGGTTTCTGAAGGGAAATATTAAGCTTAGAAAACAAAGCATAAAGGAAGCTCTGAACACTTAAAACACTTCAAAATCTCTGTTTTGTACTCAGTGCTTGAAATTCCCTCATTCTTTTTTCCCCGCTGCTTCCCCTAAAGATGAACTTCCAGAGACTCGCACATGAAGTCTTCCCCACCCCCACTGAGGCCTGCACTCCTGTGCTCCTGTCATGCTGTGTACATTTAGCACCTGGTAATTATTTGTTTAAATATCTGCCTACTCATTTGTGAGGTCCTGAAGGACCAGACGGAATCACATTTTCCTTTCTGAATTCTTGGTTTACTAACCCACACCTCACAAACAGACAGCATGTAACAGACATCGGAAGAGTAAGGGGATGTGCCCTGGAAGTAAGCACAAAGGTTTATATGTTTTGCTTAGTTTCAAAAGTGGATTTGAATTAGTTGCCAATAGTGA
The DNA here is from genome assembly GCF_040802235.1 of Manis javanica. Taxonomy (NCBI): domain Eukaryota; kingdom Metazoa; phylum Chordata; class Mammalia; order Pholidota; family Manidae; genus Manis; species Manis javanica. Next base: position 207,615,098 of record NC_133157.1, read on the forward strand.
ACAATTAGGACACTTCACATGAAAATCTGTATTTCCAATTTGTGACATTGTACTCAAAAAAGCTAAAATAAACCCAATGAATCTAACATAAACTGAGGCTTATGTTATCACCATTCCTTCCCCTTTAAAGAACATAGAATTTTTTTTATCTTAGAGAAGTTATTCTAAGTATGACACAAAACATAAGCCATATTAAGAAAATATTGACAAAGCTGATCAAAAATTAGTAATATTTTAGCAAAAAGAGAAGTCAAAAACAAATACAAAAAATTCTGAGGGAAAAAAAGGATATATACATTTGCAAGAGGCTAATCTCCGCAAAACATATATAGTTTCCACAAAGCAAGGAGAAAACATCACTTTACCAGCCCCTCCCCCAAATGGTGTGTCCCTTTCTTAAAGGCCTGTGCTTGCTTTCTTAAGTACAGCTTGCTTCATTTACTAATTTTAATGACTTGACCCTTGTAGGCATTTGAATTTTCCACCTTTGCTATTGTGGGAACTTTGTATTGCGTCCATCTAGCTAAGCTGGAACTATAATTCCCACAATTCCTTTGCCACATGTTTCAGAGTTAAGGTTTGGCGATAGAGAATTTTGCATGAGATTTGGAAGGTTGACATACCAAGCTTCTGCGCTTACATTTGAAAGGTGGGTATTAGGCACTGCTGCAGCTCAATAGGAGGTCTGCTGGCCCACCTCACTGGCTCGGGGCAGCAGCCAGAACTGCAGCTGCTCAGCTCCTGTTGGGTCTCCTCCTGTAGTTTCTCCAAATCCTGTACTAGATTCTTGGGTAGCTGTGTGGTAACTTCTACCAGTTCTTGAAACTGGAGGCTGGTTGTTTGTGAGCCACCGAAGTAGGTTCTAGTCTCTCCTCAGGGATTCCAACGCATCTTTACAGGCTTCAGTTAAATTAGCTTCCCACACCTCATTCCCACCTCCACTCCCTGATCCCTACCCCCAGTGACTTCAGGCTGCAGCCTCTGAAACTGGGGTAAGAGACATTTACACATAAACTACTCAACCAGGTCCCATGATTGCCTAAGGTAAAAAGCAAACCCTTTAATAAATCACAATGGTTCTATTTCTCTAATAAAGCCCTGACTGAAGCATTTATCATGATTCTAAATCAGCATTAATGATCATAACAGAGTCCTTTTTCTGACAACCAATTTATCAAGACAAACCCCCCCTTGGGTATTCTAATTTGAATATAGAATAATCATAAGAGTAGGAACAACTGACATTCATAATTCATATTATTGCTCACAATGCAATTTCACATTTACTATCTCATTTAATGCTCAAATAAAATCCTCTGTGACATTTTAAACTATCTTCATTTGACGTATAAAGAAATTGAGACTTTAGAAGTCAAAGCGACTCACCCAAAGTCACAGGGCTAGACTGAGTCAACACCAAGGCCAAACACTGGCAGAGTTTTACAGTCTCAAATCCAGACTGAGAATTTTATGTCACCCCTTTATCGACTGTGTAACCATGGGCATATCTCATGGGATTGTTGTAAGAAGTAAATGAAATAACACATGTAAAGTATTTAGAAAGGTACCTTGAATATAGTATTGACTCAACAAATATTCAGTATTGGTATAATCAGTTGTAGTAATATTAATAGTCAAAGAAGAAATTCACAATGTAAATTAATCAATAAAAACCTATTTTAAATAGAAAAAGACTAGAAGAAAGCAGAGAGGGGTCTCCTTGGTTGCTCTGTCATCATGGACCAGTCGTTAAATGTCTATAATCCTTGTTTTCATGACATAAACAGGACTGATGCCATCAACCTTGTTGGCCTTACCATCTGAGGTCTTGATTACCCAATTCCCACACCTCCCCTCCTTTTCCTTCTTCCTAAACTTGCTCCTTAATACCCGTTCTCACACAGTAATTACGTTCATTCATTTCATTTCCTTCTGGGACCCAAGCCATTGCTGTCAGGATTATCTTCTAGGATTTCCTCCAGGACCTCAAGTTATCCTTCGTCCCCCTCACAAGATTGCCAGAGAACGTGTTCTCATCTCTTTCTCTTTTTTGTAAACATATCCTCCTCCAGTTGTATCATAACCTCAGATTTCCAGGCACCTCCACCCTATGCCCTTTTCACCAAGATGGATAACTCTAACTGATTCACACACAAGGCCACAAAGATGGTGCTGTTTTGTCTGAGGAAAAATAGGATAAGCATTTGGCAGCCAGTTTAGTCATGTACCTATACTTCTGCCCTTGGCGTCACTTGCTCTTCATTTCCATACTGATATTTCAGGACTTTTGCCCTCTACTGAGCTACCTCCACTACAACTGCTGTTACTGGTAAGTCTCAGAACAATGCTGATAACAGGTCACGTAACAAAAAGAACACCTCATCCACCCTGTAGTGGCTGAGCCTTGCCAACTTCCTCCCAGGGCAGCCCATCTTCCAGAACACAGGAATGTTTCAAACCCTGCTGGAGGTCGGGCGAACCCCAGCATGCCCATCAGAGCCCCCTCCAGTCTCACAGTCCCCGACTTCCAAACACCACACCTGTTGTACTAGGCTATCTTTTATTTTGACATTTAGGGTTTTTTTTTCATTTTTAAATGAATTCCATTTTTGCTTTGTGGGGTGTAAGGCCTTCTGTTTTCAATAGATTTCCTTTTGTCAGTCATCTACTGCAAAATATTTTCTTCAGCTTTCACTTTATTTCCTTTCATCTTCTCATTCACAAATCTCAAAAGCTGTTTTACATTAGTTATTTTTAAAGTATAATCCAGTCCACTTCCTCTGTCAGTGTATTTGCCGTGTAGCCAGCACTGGCTCCACCCTTTCTTATGATGAAGGCTTTTCTTCTAATGCAAATATATACATGGAGATTTCTAAGACTCCACGTAAAAGAAATGCATTTTATATATTTGGGGAAATTTGGCATAGTATGTGAGTTGGTTTAAAAATAGCAGAAACAGAGATGTGCTCAAATTAGGCTAAATTATAGTTATTTTTATCCGTTTTCCTATAGATTCAACAACATTTATTGAAAATCTGCTGTATGTCACGCACCATGCTGAGCACAAGTTGTTGCATGTGAAGCAAAACAGACACTACCCTCCACCTAAGTGTTTCAGTCCAATGTCAAAGAATGATGATAGCCTAATAAATATATGAAATATATTAGTGCCTTATAGGATGGGCTAGATTCTGTTGCAGTAAGAAAAAACAGTAACAAGATGATGTTAGGGGGGTCAGTGAAACAAAGACTTGTCACTCTAATTTGTCACCCAGTGTGGGTCCTTAGTGGATTGGCTAGGGGTCTGCTCTTTTCTTTTGGAGATGAATGGATTTTGGGTACTATTCACCCTTTGAATTTCCTACGCTTGCCATACCTTTGGTACCTACCAGGCCTTCATAATTGCTTGTTAAAATCATGCATAAATAAATAAATAGATGACAAAGACATCCCATTTGGACTACTTTCCATGATCTAACTTTTGTTTTTGACATTATGTTCTTAGTGTTTAACGAAAGGGCTGTTTTTAGTTTGCTAGGACTGTCATAAAAAAATACTATAAACTGGGCAACTTAAGCAACAAAAATTATCTGAAATCAAGGTGTCAGCAGGATTGGCAACTTCTGAGGACTGAGTGAACCATCTGTTCCAGACCTCTCTCCTTGGCTTATAAAATGGCCGTCTTCATGTTCAAATGGCACTCTCCCTGTACTAATCCCTGTGCCCAAACTCTTCCTGCTCATAAGGACACCAAACATATTGGATTAGGGGCCCACCCCTTTAACCTCATCTTAACTAATTACTATCTCACAGTTTCTGTGGTAAGTCTCAGCAAAGTTTGTATCTCTGGTTCAAGTCTCTCATGAGGTTGCTGTCAAGCTAGCACCCAGGGATGCAGTCTCATCTGAAGTGTCAACTGGGGGAAAATCCACTTATAAGGTCACATTTGTGACTTTTGATAAGATATAGTTCCTCTCACGTTGCTGGTCTGAGAGCCTCAGTTCTTCAATGGCTGTTAGAAAAAAGCTTCCCTCAGTTATTTTCCAGGTGGGCTTCTCCATAGGGCAGCTCACAATGAAACAGCCATCTTCCCTCAGAACAGTCAAACAAGAAAGCAGGAGAGGATGGCCAAGATGCAAACCAGTATTTTGGCAACCTCATCTCAAAAATGACAACTTTTCCTATTGGCTGCAGTCAGTTACTTAGTAGTGAGTCAGTTAAGTCCAGCCTACACTCTGGTGGAAGGGGTAGAGAAGGGTGTGAATGCCAGGAGGTGAAGATCACTGGTGGTCATCTTGCAGACTGCTTATTACAATGAATCTATGCCATTCATGATCAAGGACTCTCTAATTATAAGTGTCCTATTAGTCAACACTGATGAAAAACTTTGTTCACTGAAGCAGGTAATAAAATTTTAATCAATTTTATAACTGTTCAAAAGTTTACAATTGAAATTACATTTCAAGATTCTCAGATTTGTTCTCATGTAATTGACAAGCGCAGTGTGTAAAATTTTTGTGATACTTCAGATGCACTTTGGTCCAAACTTTTTCCTCACATCTTCTTAAAAAATGGTAAATTCTGAACTTCCAAAATGTGCATGAATTGTGCAAATGAGAATGGATGCTGCTACATGGGTGAACCAGTTGCAGACACACAGCAGGAAACAATATATGAAAAGGTAAAAATCTGTGGTTGCCTCACGGAGTTTCACCCATCAGGAGCACCCGCCTGAATTCACATCCCACTGCAGACAGACACACCATAGTCTGTGCACCAGGTTCCTTGGGCTCCTAGGACATGAAATTCTCCAGCAGCTCCAAAACCTCTCATTTACAACTACTTCACAACTTGCTGCTAGAATGTAACCAAGATGCAAAGCACTTATTTGAGCACATTCATCACTAGTGTTTCTCTGACTTTATTGTGCATGTAGATTGCCCAGGCATCTTGCTAAAATCCAGTATCTGATTAAGTAAATCAAGTACAGGGTCTAAGATTCAACATTTTTGTGCAGCTCCCACATGCTGCTGATGCTGCTGATCCAAGTGCTATAAAACAAAGTTTAATACTAAAAACCACATATTGCTCCTCAACTTTTCTGTTGTGCCTGGGAACACTGGGAGATTACTGCCAGATCCCACTCTTCAAAGACTACAATCTGAGGGTATAGCAGAGACTACTGCTATTCCATTTTGAAACACAGATCTTCTTTTTTTTTTTTTTGTAGATAATTATTTTTTATTGAAGGGTAGTTGACACACAGTATTACATTAGTTTCAGGTGTACAACACAGTGATTCAACATTTATATAGATGATAATTCTAGGTACCAGCTATCACCATACCAAGCTGTTACAATATTTTGACTATATTCCTTATGCTATACATTACATCCCGGTTACTTATTTATTTTACAATTGGAAGTGTGTATTTTTTTTTTTTTTGTGAGGGCATCTCTCCCATTTGTTGATCAAATGGTTGTTAACAACAATAAAATTCTGTGTAGGGGAGTCAATGCTCAATGCACAATCATTAATCCACCCCAAGCCTAATTTTCATCAGTCTCCAATCTTCTGAAGCATAATGAACAAGTTCTTACATGGAGAACAAATTCTTACATAGTGAATAAGTTACATGGTGCACAGCACAAGGACAGTCATCACAGAAACTTTCAGTTTTGATCATGCATTATGAACTATAAACAATCAGTCCAAATATGAATATTCATTTGATTTTTATACTTGATTTATACGTGGATACCACATTTCTCTATTATTATTATTATTTTTAATAAAATGCTGAAGTGGTAGGTAGATGCAAGATAAAGGTAGAAAACATAGTTTAGGAAACACAGATCTTCTTTATGGTTCTGTTCCCATCCCTGTTCTTACTGGCTCTGCTTCTTAGGATCCTTGCCTGCAGCTTTACTAAGAGGATGACCCCGGAGCTACCATTGCTGATCACCCCCACTGCCCTCACTTACCATGAACTAGTAGTGCTCAGCATTCATGTCCTTCCGAGGCAGCCTGCAGCCAATGACTGACTATTGCCGGAGTAGGAAAGCTCAGCTTCTTCCCCTTCTCTATGCTGTTTCCCCCACTCTCTCGCAGGTTTCTCTTGGGAGTACTTCTTATTCAATCACACACACACAAGTTCTTTTTACATACTGGAGGAAGATGCTTGCCATTCAAGGTAACTGACTGGGCCACCTAGCCCCTACCTCCTTCGCAAGGACCAAAGACATCTATATCTACGGTACATATATGACTGGCACGTTTTTGGGAAAGTTTTGGGCTAGAGAATCAATTTTGTGTAAATACTCTGAATGGCAAGAATCATGGGACACATAATAGTTTGCAGCCTCATTCCTGCTTGATAATCAACAAGCCAAGATATCTACTTATTTCTGAATTTGTAGAATTTGTAGAATTTTTAGGCCTCACGTTATTGACACAGGTGTCACAGAACCACCATACTTTAGTTTGGTAGTTTGAGAAAAAGTAAATTTTAGAAAATTTGCTAAGGCTGGTAATTTTAGGTAAGAAAAAATACAGGACAAAATTATTTGAAGACTCTTTCAAGTCAATTTTGCCAATGACTCCTAATTTTCTCAGGGAACAGTTTCGGTTGGCATGTGTCCTCCACTATATTCCTTATGCTATACATTACATCCCGGTTACTTATTTATTTTACAATTGGAAGTGTGTATTTTTTTTTTTTTTTGTGAGGGCATCTCTCCCATTTGTTGATCAAATGGTTGTTAACAACAATAAAATTCTGTGTAGGGGAGTCAATGCTCAATGCACAATCATTAATCCACCCCAAGCCTACAGTGTGTGAACAAGGATGATGAAGACATTAACAACTTTAAATTAGTTTTGGGCTACAGTGTGTGAACAAGGATGATGAAGACATTAACAACTTTAAATTAGTTGCATTTTACTTTAGTGACAAAACAGGAAGCCCTGTTACAAAACTTCATTGACAGAGTTTTGGTGTTCGAATTTTATTTACAGTGAATTATGAAAAATAGCCTATGTTGGAAAAGCAGCCACAGATGGCTTCATAAGCCTTGTGCAATGAACTAACATCTCATTATTCTGATATGAGTTTGTCCTACGAGTGGATAATTCAAAGCAACTGCTACTTCCCTTAGATTCTTTGTTGCTCCTTAGTAGAAGTAGCTGAATCTTAATTCAGTGAGGCTCACTTATTTTTTATTTCCTGTTTCTCTGATTCATTAGGTTTCACAGTAAAGTTCATATAGAGCTAAGAATTATGACAATTATACATCAGTAATAGGCTGAGAACTCTAGCTTCAATGTAAGTGTACTTGTTCCTATTTGAGAAAGCAGCTTTGGACCTACTCTGTTCTCTCCTGCAGATTTAATAATAGCAGTTAAGTTGGATGTTTCTTTCTGCAGTTAATCAAAACTACTTCCCAACGAGACTGAACTTAGCTTTTCCACATTTAAACTGCAGCTGTTTTTCATATGGTGGTGTTCCAGAAAGGGTCTGCAGTCTCAAGCCCCAGGAGGAGGTGGGCAGACCATGAGAAAGTTCTGTCTTCCACCATTTCCTGCCTTTCCTGTTCCTGGAACACTCAAAACAAAATGATTAGTAGTCTTGTTCTTAAGAAAATTCCTTCCTCCATCTTTTACCTCTGTTTAAGAGGTCTGAACACTCGGCAACCAACTTTTTGGCTACTTAGCTCTCCTGAGGGGAATGAGTGCGAAGGAATGTTTTCTGCTTTATTCACGCTTTTCCCATACAGTGTGACAAAGGCAGTGACAGAAGACAATCCCTTCCTTCACTCAGTAGATATTTGTCCAGGGCCCATCAGGGGTCTGTGGGCTGCACAGAAAGAACAGAGATGGGCAAGGTCAGTTCCTCCATTTGTCCAGTTCATTGGGGTATTTGGGATAATGGACAAATAAGCCAGTGTTTTTCAAAACGATGAGATTGATTACTTTAAAGAAATAAATATGACTTTAACACAGAGTAACTTGCCCAAGTCACCTATTTTTTTAAGGGACAAACCAAGAACCTGAACCCAGTTAACATTAAACTCCCAAGCCCATGCTTTTTCCAGCACTATTTCACACTTTTCCATTTAGTAATTAATCTCATTGTTTTGAAAATACTGGCTTATTTTTCAAGTGGAAGTATTTTAGCCTCATTCACCTCTATGTCCTCTGTGTTCAGACCCACAGTTAAGACAGAATTAAGACATAGGTTTTCCAATCTGGGAAATAGGGACAAGGGGATAGTACCTTGATTTAGAAGTATTACTGATTTTTAAAAACCCTGTTTAAGAATAGGTAGTAAAGGAAGAGACACTATATTAAATGTATAGATGGCTGTAAAAAAGACCATAATTGCTGAAATGAGAATGCAAAAAAAACCAGATACAAGTGTAAAAGAAGTATAAGTAATGCCTCAGGAGATTGCTGTGAGGATAACTGAGAGCATTTATAAAGAACCTGACTCACTGCCTGATACATAACAGGCATCTTATAAAGGGTAGTACTATTGCCATGACTGTTACTAAATAAATGGGGAAGGAGCTTAACTATCTGACTTCTAAGATAAAGCTTACTAGTAGACATAATACTTAAGGTCTTCAAGATTTACTATTCAGGTAGATTAGGAATAGAACTGACTTTGAAGCAAAATTAACAATAGATACAAAGACACACTGGAATGCTGGAATGTTTTCCTAAGGTCCAGCTACTTTTATTAAGGAGCAATTTGAAATAGTTTGCCATGGCTAGACTGCAAGGCCTGCATGCAAAAGAGATGGCAGATACAGATGACACTATAAGCAGGGGCAGCTTAGGCAGGGCCTTGAATGGACCTTGGGGGGCCTGACATAGAATTTGGGTTCCCAAATGAAGAATGAACCTAAGGCAAAGAATACTTGAGATTAAGCTTTTCTACAAATCTTATTTGTTGCCATTGAAAAAGAAAATTCATTTCTTCATTTCATTTCACAGATGGAGATATCATAAGAGTTCTATAATTTGAACACCTTTAACAATATAGTAATTGCATAGCAAACTGATGTCTCCCACTTCAGAGGGCTTAAGAAGGCACAGAGCCCTTTCTTGCCAGGAGCTCATTTGATTTGTGGGCTGGGCAGAACAGAATGTATTTAAACATTTCTGAAGACCCTGATGCTGCTTACCCAAAGTCTCAAAGCTACGAAGCACCAGACTGAGATACACACACATCCATGTCTCTGGACTTCAGACCACAAGCCTACTAGGCCTCTTTGGAAAGAGTAATCCTGGCCCTTCCATCATATTAGAATTGGGTTGGTCTATTCTTGCCAAACACAGTTTGCCTCCAGATCTTTCCTCACACATATCCCCCTGCCTAGAATGCTTTGAGTGAAAGTAGGATTTTACAGCGAGAATAAAAGAATGTAAAAAAGCTTAATGTTTGTTCATATTTTCACCTTTCAAAATAGGCTTCTGAGTCCAAAGAATGTACCAAGTAAAATATAGGTTATGAAAATAAATTGGAAATGAAATGACCGAAAAACCAGATAATCCATTCCCCAAGTCCCACATCTATACTCAAGGGAAATTGGTGGTGGCCTATGTGGACATGCCAGTAGGAAGAGCACCTGGGGACAGCCAGCCAGCATGAGAGGCCCATGCCAAGGTGATGCATGGACAATTTTGGTCATTCAAGGAACTGTCCTATTACCCTAACGGAGAGGCCACATTAGAGTGACTTTATTGTAGAAAAGTGTGGACCACCTGTCAACTGTCCTCTTTAGTTGCCAATGATTCCTCCAGACGAAGGAAATCCACCAGGCCCTGAGGCTTTCCTCAACTCCACTGGAACTGACCATATGCCTCTGTCAGTGGTCCAGGACAGTAGGAAAGTTGTTGCACGATGCTGTAGAAATGGCCCAGAAGGAATGATTCCCTACCTTCATTCAGCTAAATAAAAAGTGGGTTTTTAAACCTTAACTCCGAGGAAATGACATGGAGAGATGGGCAATGTAAAGTTCAGTACTGGAAATTGGGTGGGACTGGAGAAAGGTGAAACCCAATCCCATTACATTTCTTATATTCCATATGGCTATTAATTTTTTCCTCTATTTATATATAGCTTCACTCCACAACTAGATTATGGGATGTCTTTAGCTAAAAATAGTCTTACACCATTGGGTTTCTCTAACAGAACCTACAGAAAATAGATGGGTAAAAATACTGATTGATAAGAGAAAACCTTTTTCAAAGTCATAGATTACAGTGTCAAATCTGTTCAAAGGTAATAGATTACGGTGTCAAATTTTAAATTTGGGACTTCTGACCTTTTTAAAATTGTTTCTCTTAAAGCTCCTATTAATTCATGACGTGAGTTACATATTGGTAGACATTACACATGTGATTTTACATGGCTGGAGTTATAACTTTTTTAAACATGCACATACATTTTTACCCTTAGCCTTTGCCCTGGGGCAGGGTTCCAGGTAAACGGGGAAAGCGCTAGGCTGGGAGTCTTTATGAAACCCGTCTTGATCCACTACATTTGCAGGGAGGAAAACTCTTTCTTAATGCCCTCATTTTACACTGTTGGCATTTCTATAATAGCTGCTATGATATCATAACCCTTCCCTACTTATAGATTTCATTCTTTATCAAGAACAGTCATTCTCAACAAGGAGACACTCAGCAATACGTGGAGATGTTTTTGGTTGTTGCAGCTGGCAGAGGGGGAGGATCGGGGGGGTGACACTGGCATCTGGGGGGCAGAGGCCAGGGGTGCTGCTAAACATCACTCAATGCCCAGGACAAGCGCCCACGACAAAGAATTATCTGGCCCCAAACGTCAATAATTCTATAAATTGAAACTCACTCTAAAATGTAAATATTTTCAAGGCAGAGTTGTCTTATTTACCTTTAATCTTAAATGCCTGGAATATAGTAATTCATCAATATTGTAGTAGGAAATGATACAATAAATATTATTGTAAGAAGAACCTCCTTCAGGTCATCTCAAGGGCTGGTTCTTCATCTTAAGCCAAGTGCCTGTCACTTCTGTTTCTCTTTTACAGATCCCAGAGTTACATCTATCTTGCAAGGAAAAGCAATAGTAAATATGTATTAAGTGTTTCTTATGTGCAGGAACTGTCTCTGGCCAGGAATTAAGTATAAATAGAAAAAAAATCCTGCATAACTCCTCTGACCTATTATCTCCAAATAAAGCCAAAACACTATTAATGACTGCTTACAGCTTTTTAGAAGTTATTCATTGAAGGTGTATTTTCCCCTTCTAATTATCACAGTGAACATGCATAGTTTGTTGGATACAGTTTTAAGAAAACTTGATGGAAGAACTCAAATGTCAGTGGGGCCAGACCTACCGTCATGTAGATCCCTTCCCTAATTCCCCGGAGTTTATCTTTATTGCCCTATGTTACCTGTCTTTGTATGTTGGGGGAAAAGTTATCATTTCCATGCAGGTGAGATGGCTTCCATAAGAGAATATACTAGCATGGCCACCCTTGGGCACAAGGAGACAAAGTAGACCTTGAAGATGAAAACAGAACTGGGGCCATACTATCAAGGACATACCAAGGGTTCTAGATGTTGCTTAGCAGTCAATGAAGAGTTGTTCAAGAGCTATAGTTCATTCTGGGGCTGGCAGTCTAACCCTTGTTCATACTTTGGTGTAATTGTGAAATGAATTTTTCCAGTGAGACTTGAGCAGCACTCTCCCGGGGAACCTTCTGCAATGATGGAAATGCTCTTTAATATATTGGTGGAGGAAACAGAAAGGTTACCTGGCAAAGGCTACAACTGGAGAAGAGGTCAAAAATAAGGGCCAACAATCCCGTCTACCTCAAGGTCATCGTGTGGTCCAATAGGGTGGCCATCGCCACATATGGCTATTGGGTGCTTGAAATGGTTAGTTGTGAGGAACTGAACTTTTTTTTTTTTTTTTTTTTGGAATTGAACTTTTTATTTAATTTTTCCTTTAATTGATTTAAACTTCAATGTACTTATGACTACTGGTTCTGGTACTAGACAATGCAATTCTAGAATATGCTCTAGATTAGCATTATCTAATACAAACAATGAGTGCTACATGTAATTTTAAGTTCTCTGGTAGTCATATTAAAAAAATAAGAGTAAATTATTTTTAATAATACATTTTATTTAACCCAATTTATGCAAAATAGTATTGTTCCACTATTTCATACAAAGTTATTAGATTTTTATTATTTTGTTAACTAAGTCTTCAAAATCTCATATATTTTTAAACTTGATAGAACATCTCAGTTTGGATACTAAATTTCCATTGGTTAACATGTAACACAGTCCAACAAAAAATAAAGTCCTGTGTAATAGAGAACTATTTTATACTGCTTCCACTTTAAAATTTAAAATCACATTAATTAAAATGAATTAACATTAAAAATCTCCTTCTTGGGCTACACTAACACTATTTCAAGCACTCAGTAGCTGCATGTGGCTTGTGGCTACCAATAGCGGACAGTGTAGCTCAAGATAAATTTTAAAAAACTAACAGGATTTAGATGAAATATAAAACAAGTTGATCTTGCAGTGAGACCAAGATATTAAGCGTGATAAAAAATTTCCACTATTCAGATTTAGATGCTGAGGTTTCCTTCCAGAGCAGAAGTGGCAAATGAGACAACTTGCAGAAATGGAATTTCCCCATTTCCTGTTCACTTTTTCATTCTCTAGCTTGTTCTTTTGGCAGTTGCAGTATTTCTGTCACATGAATTTGGCCTGTGCTGTTCCCACCTGTTCTCCCTGCACCAGCCTCTCCTTCCCTATTAAACACAGAGCCTCAGGGATTCAGCCCAGCTTGTGTCAGTTCCTCACACTTCGTTCTGTTTATCACCATATCCTCAGGACAGCACTCCCTGTCTCTATGGAGCCATAACCGTTCTGGCTCCTATTACTAGTATCTCTATCCCTCTGGGTTAAACTACATCAGCAGCTGTTAAGAAACACAAAAGAGTACTATACACTCTGGATCCATCCACCTCCTCTCCCCACTCCTTGGCTCAGGAGATCGTACGCGAAAAACTCTTGCTCATTCAAAGATACATAGGGCTGAAATTTCGAGTTCCTATATGCAATTTTCTTCCTGTCTTACTCTCCTGAGTAATAATGAAGAATGGTTTAAAATGTCAGAGAGGAAGACAGGATGTTACCTCTAAAAGTACCCTCTCCCTCAGAGTTTGAAGAAATCAAAGATCCTCTAATACCAGCAGCCCTATCTTGTGGTCATCAGTATCCAGATGCAAAGAAGGCCCCAAAAGGATATGGGAACTTCTGGTAGGGAACCATTGCCAATTATTCCTTGGAATACCTTTCCCTAGAAATGAGCGACTGGTCCCAGACACTTGCTGTTAGTCATCCAGCTGACACATTTCAGATTTTCTGTTCCATTTATGGACAGTCTAATCTTGTCATGAGTTGCAAGGGCTTCCTGAAGGGGATTCTTTTTTTTAATGGACCTCAGGTGCTGAAGGTTGAGTTCATCATTTTCCTCTGTTCATCAGACATTAGTATCTTTGATACAGGCAAGTCCTATTCATTTAATTATTTGTTCATTCATTCATTCACATAACTATGTATGTCCTTTTCTCCCCTTTTCTCACTCCTAAATCTCTCTACAAAAGCAAATGTTATATGCTGTTTAATATCATCTTTGTTAATGTATTATACAAGATGTATACATTCTGTAAGAATGCATTTTTAAACTATAGAGTTTATGCTGCTCATTTTATATTATGTATTCCGTTTCTGAGTTTTTTTCACCAAGGGCTGTATGTTGGAGACCCCTCCATGTTGTTACGTGTACAACTTACACGTTGTCTCTGATTGTTGCATTATATCCACTTTATCAATTCAAGCTGTCTCTAATTCCCACCACATATAATTCTGCAATGGTCTTCCTCACACTATGTTCCTTTATGTAGATGTGTGAGAATTTCTTTGGGATACTGACATGGGGGAGAGGGCAGCATTTTTTACCATGACATTTCTCACTCTAGAGGTGAGACAACCAATATCATGGATCTACAAGCTTCTGAGTATATCCATCCCAATTATGTACTCAGGCACTAAGGAAAGAAGCACAAGCTGAGCCTATGGACTAATTGGACCTACTGTAAGATGTACTAAGTCTTAAATTCCATATATCATTTGGCTTCCCTTTACATACATCACTCAGGTAGGAAGGCATGAAGGTGTTCTGGGGCTCTTGGTGGCAGTATCAGCTCTCATCAGCCCTCAGGTGACCTGGGTGTTTGCCCTTCCCCTAGGGTAGAGTTAATCTGATAAATGGTTCAGGTACATTTGAGGAAGGATGGGTGGAATATTTATTTTTATATTCTGGCAGTAACATTCCAGGTTGCTTTCTGGAACTAATGGCTCTGAGTCTGAGAACTGGCTCAGATGTAGAAACTAGGTGAGAAATCACCATTCTCCATTTTAGTGGTGAACATTAACCTTCTCTTTGCTTGATTTCAATTTTTCCAGTTACACAAGTCAATCATTCATCCGACCCATTACTTGTCCCCAAGAATGACACAATTTATTTACCATTGTGTGTCACCACCTTTCCCCTGATATGAAGTACTGTCACTTAGCCTCTACTTTTCCCAAGTCCTATCATCTGCATTTCTATCAGGAAGCCAAGTTCCAAGGCAGCATCTGCATGGCTAACTGTGATTGAGAGAGAAAGAGAAAGGAGAGAGAGAATGAAGAGGATGAGAGAATATTTTGGATTCACAAGGGAGCATAGTCAGGCTGCAAGTTGTCTCATCTCACATAGTAAATATACTCAAACACTCCCAACTCTCTGAGCCTTGTGATACTACAGAACACTGCCAAATATCTCCAACTAATTCACTGTAGGTCTAGGTTATTGCCATTTCCACGCTTTAAAGAGACATTGTAGCAAATAATTAGGACCAGCTCCAGTCATTCTTGCCAAGATGTTACAGCCATTGTCATGCGGACATGTTCCTAAGTCAACAAGCTCTTACCTGTCTGGCCTTATATACTATCCATTTTGTATTAGCTTCTAGAGCTGATGTAACAAATACCACAAACTGGCTGGCTTAAAATAATAGAAATTTATTCTCTCATGGCTCCAGAGACTGGAAGTCTGAAGTTAAGACCCTGGCATAACATGCTTTCTGAAGGCTCTAGGGGAGGCTCCTTCCTCGAATTCTCCTTCCAGAATTCTGCTTATGGACACATCACTCCAATCTCTGCCTCCATTTTCACATGGCACTCTCCCTATGTGTCTCTGTGCCTGTGTGACTTCATATCACCACTTTTAAGAACGAAGTCATTGTATCTAGTACAATCTCTTATGATCTAGTATAATCATAACTTGATTATATCTGCAGTCCCCAGTGACAAATAAGGTCACATTCACAGGTATCAGAGGTTAGAATTTCAACATATATTTTTAGAAGACACAATTCAAACCACAAGGTTCTATCCCAACCCTAGACATCATCAATGTCTGTTCTCTTATTTGTACCTCTGTTTGATGTTGATATCATTGCCAGGTCCTACGATTCTATTACTAAGAAAACTATATCCTTCCAGTATAGGAACTATACTCTCCTGTACACACTAAACTGAGATCACCCCTACTGGCCTGCAAGCAAAGCAGGGAAACAGGGGCAGATATTAAGAACAAGTATCATATTATAGGGCATTTATCCAAGATGAGATTCTGCATAAATGGAAGGCTATCTTTACAATCTACTAGCCCAAAAGACTCAGAAGAATCTGGGAGTTCATATATGCTCAAATAACTGAAGAAAACCATCAACAAGGAGCTAATGTAAACTAGGATAATAATGTATGAAGAGACAGAGAATATCAATTAATGTAAATTCTAAAAAGGAACCAAATAGAAATCCTGGCACTGAAAAATAAAACAACAGACATGAAAAATTCATTGAAGGGTAAAACACCAGATTTGAGCAGGCAGGGAAAAAACCCAGCAAACTTATAGGAAGATATGAGCTAGTCTAAGGAGAAGAAATAAAAAACAATAAAGAAAACAGTCTCAGAGAAATTGGGAAACCATCAAGCACAGCAATATAAGCACAATGGGAATTCCAGGAGAGGAGTGAGAGAAAGGGCTAGAAAAATATTTGAAGAAATAATAGCTGAAAACCTCCAAATCTGATAAAAGACACTATCCTACATATACTGGATCAATGAACTCCAAGAATAGACCCACACATAGACCCACAGTGAGGCAAGTTATGATCAAATTGTTAAAAAACAAGGACAAAGAGAGAATCTTGACAAGAGACCAGAATAGAGACTCTGTTCCACAAGCAGGCTCTCGGTGCAGGAGAGGGGCACCCAGCCTATTGGCTGCACTAGCCAGGCATTTAGTCTCTTGGACTTGGAGGTGGAGGGGATGAGAAATGCTGGCAGCTTGACTCTCCTCTTGAGAAACTGTAAGCCTTGATGCAGAGCTGACGGGGGTAGGAGCCCCCTGGCCTCGGCTTCATCCACCTACAGTGGAGCTTCCCTTGAGCTGAACTTGACAGGGGTGTGGGAGGGAGGGAGCAGGCTGTAGCTCCAATACCACTGACCCTCACTCACAGTTTGGAGAGTTCATAGATTTCCTTGAATAAATGTTCCTACCTTAGAACATTTTATACAGACTTTAGATGTCGGGAATCTCTGTAGTTTTTGCCAGCTCTGCTTGTTCGGTGGGGAGTAGGTCCATGGGGGTAAGCATGCTGTCATGGACAAGTGGAACTCACCAATGTGCTACTTTTTAACTGCTCCAAGGTAGTAAGAGTATTAAACCTCAGGGACTAGTCTGGAATGCTTATGTAGTACCCTTGCACTGAAAAGATTCCCAGTTGACTTTGCAGAATGCACTAGTACTTTCTTGACTTTTCACAATGCTGATTATCCCACAGCTAGCTGAGGATGGAACCACTCTTGGCCAACATTGCTAGTACCTTCATAAAAACCACGGATATGTGGGTCAAGGCGACTGCCTTTCACTGTCCCCAAACGTGTATTTTCTACATCCTCATTGTTCTTCGCCACCCAGTGTTTATGAAAAGGTGGGGGAAATAGCTCTCCTTCCTCACTCTGGGCTCCATTTTGTCACTGAAGGAAAAACACTTATACTTCCTGAGTACCACTAAGCTCCTCAACAAGAGCATGGAGATGGACTTGGAAACCAATCTATGAGACAGGTCTCACTGGATCCGCAAAGTAGCCACTCCTCTTCCTTTTCATTTACACACACAAAGCCCTGATAAAAATCTTTACAGAAATCTTCTCATGATGGCTTCCTGCATCAGTTTATTAAATATGCATAATTTTGCCTGTCTCGCAATAGAAATTCCAGCTTTTCTTAAACAAAGAGGTGGCAAACTATGTCCTGTGAGCCACATATGGCTTACCACCTGTTTGGGTACAGCCTCTGAGTTAAGAATGTTTTTTACAGATAGCACCTGTAATCAGTTTGTTAGTAGGCAATGCTAACTTTGAACTCGAATTAAAAATGTTATCCCCCCAAAAAAAATCTATTCTTTTTACTCATAGACTTATATTACCAGAAAAAGTACTGAGTTGACATTAGTATATTTTGAATTTTTACCATTAAATATTTTGTAGAAGTGTGTTTTGTAATATCATATGTATTATCCTCAATTTTTCCTACTGGCCCACAAAGCCTAACAGATTTAATATTTGCCTCTTCTTTTAAAAAGCTTACCAACTACTACTACCCGAATGGAGGCCCAAGATAATAGAATTTGAAGAATGCTGGAGAGGAGTACAGAGGTGTGAACATGGGCACACTTCTGTAGAGAATACAGTGTCCTGGATCTGGGGAAGAGTCTGTGAGAACTGGGGACAAAGCTGCAAGGCCCAATAGCACAGCCACAGATATGCAGCAGATGTGGCAATTTATTCCTTTCCTGACCAGATGAAGGCTATAAAGTTGGAAGCAAGGTAACCTTCTTTGTACCAGTTCTTTACACTGCCAACACATAAACTCCAAAAACTAGCCAGCACCTTGCTTTCTTCAGGGCAAAACACTTCCAATGAATTTTTATTAGCCTAATTCTCACCCATATGCATGGCTAACCCCACCCTGCAATGTTTTTTATGCTCCAACCACCTGTACAGTAGCATGATCTATTTAGGTCATAGGCAACAGAATATGGTAGAAGCTCTGCAAGCCAAGTAATAGGAACTTAAGGATTTACCCTGCAACTTAATAACAAAGTGGCCTAATCTATTAAGTGATAGACTACAAAGTCCTCTGTTCTGCTCTATGTTCTGTTCTTTGAAATGGAAATTATAATACATAGCTACTTCCATGACTGATACTCAAAATATTTAATGACCAATATAGTGCAGGCATTGATAAATCAGAAAGCTTGTTGGTCGTGAAGAATGGATAAGCCATATAAGCCAGACTTGTTTGTAAGTTGTATAGGGACTAAATGACATACTGGGTGTCATATACTCAGCACAGTCTATAATACAGTAAGTGCTTCATAATTTTTGCTATCATTACAGTAACACAATTCCTTTTCTTCCTCCTTAAATTATTTCTACCTTGTTTGCTAAAATTTGCTGTATTTTCCATATAAGTATTCACAGTGTCAGATATTCTATTTCTTTATTTTCAGATAATCTCACACAGTGAAGAAATGGGCTCTCTTGGAATAAATATCTAGAAATGTTCCTCAAGGTTGGCATGACTGGGAAACACTATCCTTTTGCAAAACCACAACACTAAGGACCACAATGGGCAGTGAGATTCTTGCTAAAAACAAATTAAGTTATAGATTTGTAGATCTTAAAGAATAGCTAATTTACAAGAAAGGGTTGTGGTAAATTTAACAGGCTTTTACCGAAGCTCAGACCACATGGAAAGAACCCTCAGGCAGGAAGCCTTCCCCCATCTCTCCCTGGTTTTGATCTGTATGCTTTAAGTTTATGGACTATCTCTTAGCATCAGTGACTAGGAAAAAGATCAAAGAATATCAGCAAATTTCTATATCCTGATCGGGTCCACTATGAAGTAGAATATAAATGATGATTTATTGACTATGTATGCAACATACCAGGCAATATTCTAATCGCCACTTCACATTCTCTTGGTCTCTCCCACCCAATGTTCTACCACAACCATACTAACCAGCTCTGCCTGGATTCCTGCTAGCTTCATGTACAACTGGCAGCATCTAGCTTCAGAACACCTCTCTTAGTTCAGGCTGTTATAGCAAAGTCTGGGCAGCTTATAAATGAAAGGAATTTATTTCTCACAGTCCTGGAGGTTGGGAAGTCCAATCAAGGCCCTGTAGTGAGGCCTGATTCCTGGTTCATGGGTAGCCATCTTCTTGTTGTGTCTACCTATAATGGAAAGAGCTAGGAAACGCTTTTATAAGAACACTAAATCCCATTCATAAGGGATCCACCCTCATGACCTAATCATCTCCCAAAGGTCTGACCCCCTAATACCATACATTGGGGGGTTAGGATGTCAACATATGAATTTGGGTGGGGGCACACACGTTCAATTCACTGCACCATCCATTTGTTTTTTATCTCCATCTCCAAGATTTCTTTTGATGCCCCAGAGCAGGACATCAAGGTAACTAAACTAACTCAATGCCTATTTATGCAACCCAGAGATAAAAAGGAATTAATCCCCAGGCAAATCTTTATACAGTGAGGATTAGAAGGTGTAGATTAATTTTTTCCTCTTAAAATGGTTTTCATAGGGATTCTTAGACAGTACTGCAGAATTAAGTAACAAGTAGCATATAGCAATGGCCAACTCAATAATACATCTTTGTGTATCAGCTCTCCCTTCATCCCCGCTTCACTGCTCTGATCCTTATTCCTCCTGTCTGGGACCACACACCTCCAAAATATACTTAACACATGTCACTACTAAGACTTTCTCTCAGGATCAGCTTTCTGGGGAACTTGGTAATAATTGACTTAATAACAATAGTGGACCTAGACAATACCCTCTCCAGGTAGAATTTTGGAGACTGATCACTCTCCATTCAGATACCTACTGCTACTAGTCATCAGGGTAAGGATTATCATTGGAATTCAGTAGAATTAGGATTATAAAACCTGTAGTTATATTGGATAAGGTACAGGTAGAAGGTAAGACATTGGGTTATATGGTAGCTGTAGCACAGTAATGGCATATGAAGCTAATGATAATTATAATAATTATAGAACAGACTGTCTTATTTGTTTGAAGTTTTGAAATAAGCAAATAGGATCATAATAGCCAATTTTAACTCAGGGAATGTTGTGAAAGCCATATGTCCTCTATGGAAGTTTGAAAAAGACCCTAATGTCCTGCAGCTGCAGGGCAGACCGTGCTGAAAATCAGGCCCCTGATCTAACTGTAGGGGTGGCAGAGCTTTAAGGGAGATTAAATATAATCCTCAACAGCTCTCTTATGTCAAAGTCAGAGAGCTGGTAGGAAAAAGTGCAGCTGTGTGACCTGAGAGGGGGACATTTAATGGATAAGCTAAAGACTCCATTTCTTTGCTAACTCAGGTTCATGGAAGTACAATTTACATACAATAAATTTGCCCCTTTTAGTGTGCTGTTCAGTGAGTTTTGACAAATTCATAAACCCATGCAACCATCACCACACTCAAGATACAAAATATTTCTATCATCCTAAAAAGCTCCCCCATGGTCCTTTATGGTAAATTACCTTCCCCCATCCCAAGCTTGCAGCAACCACTGACCGTTTTCTAACACTTCACCTTTCCTAGAATGTCATATAAATGGAATTACACAGTGTTAAGATTTTTATTTCTACATTCTTTCACTTATCATAATACTTCTAAGATTCATTTTGTTATACATATTAAAAGTTTGTTCCTTTTAACTGCTAAACAGCATTCTGCTGTGTATATCACAATTAGTTAATGCATTCATCTGAATCTGAGAATCCTGAATCCCCAGATTTACCTAGACCATCCATGACAGCAAGAGCAGTCCCTTCCCTCCTGACAAAGAAGAGTTTCCCTTTACCTGGGGACACTGTACTGTTCAGTGACCATACAGATCAAGTAGAGAATTATAGCCCCGGCTTTAGGAGAAGTAAACACACACACCAAAGGAATTAGAAAATCTGAGTGTGTTATAATCATGGCCTCCCAAAATGTTCATGTGCCAGGAGGTGAAGATCACTGGTGGTCATCTTGCAGACTGCTTATTACAATGATTCTACGCCATTCGTGATGAAGGACTCTCTAATTATAAGTGTCCTAGTAGTCAACACTGATGAAAAACTTTGTTCACACAAGCAGGTAATAGAATTTTAATCAATTTTATAACTGTTCAAAAGTTTACAGCTGAAATTACATTTCAAGATTCTCAGACTTTTTCTCATATAAATGACAAGCGCAGTATGTAACATTTTTGTGATACTTCAGATGCACTTTGGTCCAAACTTTTTCCTCACATCTTCTTAAAAAATGGTAAATTCTGAACTTCCAAAATGTGCATGAATTGTGCAAATGAGAATGGATGCTGCTACATGGGTGAACCAGTTGCAGACACAAAGCAGGAAACAATATATGAGATGGTAAAAATCTGTGGTTGCCTCACGGAGTTTCACCCATCAGGAGCCTGAATTCACATCCCACTGCAGCCAGACACACCATAGTCTGTGCACCAGACCTGTGAATATTACATGCCAAAAGCGATTTGGCTGATGTTATTAAGAACCTTAAAATAGATAGATTTTTCTAGATTGGCCCAATTTAATCTGCTGAGGGAGAAAAAGGCAGAAGAGAAGGTCAGATGTGAGCAGGGAAGTACTCAGCTCACTTTCGCTGCCTGTGAAAAGAGAGGAACAGGGCCACCGGCCAAGAAACATGGCAGCCTCTAGAGTGGGTGACAGTTCTCATTGTACAGCCAATGAGAAAATGGGACCTCAGCGCTGAATTCAACCAACCAAGTGAGCAGGAAAACTATTTTCCCCAACAGCCTCCAGACAGGAACTCAACTTGCTGACAACTTATTTTTAGTTCAACAAGAACTCTACTGACTTCTGACCTACAAAATGGTGAATAAAGTTGTTTAAGTAACTAAATTGTGGTAGTCACAGCAGCAATAAAAACTAATATGCTGTGTCATGTACACTAATAGGAATCAAGAACAGTGTGTAGAATTGTGTCCTGAGGATGTTAGAATGAAAGGTGGGGCAGAAAACCAGGCCCGTTTGGGGGATGTAGTGACTTTGAAGCACTCACACATGACCTGGAGTCACCAATCTGACAGAGCTCTCTGAAGTCTATCCTAAAACTCGCACAGGAACATTTCTTGAAATTTGACATGGTGATGGTGAAGTAGATGCCAAGTCTTTGGCACAGTCTTGAGAAAGAGTTAAAAATATAAGAGGTAGAGATATCAGAAAGGATTTATTTCTTGAAACCAGAAGGCATCAGAGGACATTACTTGCACTAAAACTCATTAATGCAGGGTACACCATCATCTTTGAGAAGCTTGACAGTGGTCATCTTCTGTAGGGCAGGGTAGATAGTGAGAGATCTTGACAGTGGGCATAAGTGGATTCCGGAATAGCATAGGCCAGGTAGCACACTTAAACTTTAGTTAATGTTACTAGATAGTTTTATTAATGTATAATAAACCAGATTGGTTTGCAGGAGCCTGTAGAAATCTGATAATGGCTTGTTTCATAGCGTTCCTAAGGGCAAGAGAGGACAACTACTATGTCACTCAACTTTCACAATTAAAAAACAAAAATCAAGGTCAGATGAATAAAGATCTGACAGCAGTCATAATGAAAAACTGTAATTTCTTCAGATTCTCTGAACATACGACTTTTCAGATTTTGACAAAGGACTCTGTCATGTGTAAGTCAGTAACAGGCTGAGCCAATTACTGAAGGGGGCAAAAGAACCCGGAAATGTCACAGAATAACATGTGGCAAATATCCCCTTAATCCTTCTGCCAAAGTGACCTATGTCCATTTACCAAGGTAACTATGTATTGGAGAAGAGCAGTACTCAGAATTTTCCGTAACTGTTAGGTGCAGTGTCTGGGCTGACACAGATTCCAGGTGAACCAAAACACCACTATGCTCCCCTTGCTAAAAAGGGATATTACAGAGGCCAGGTGTTAAGTGGAGTCTTATCCAAATGTATTTTACACTGTTCTAATGGGTCTTCAGAACCACACCCTGTGGTTATTTCCCTGGTCGGGTATATAACTAGGATAGATATATTTAGTAAGGAGAAGAACCTTTGCTTCAATTCTCTGCCCTGTAGATTAGCATTATGGTAGGAAGGACTAAATGGAAGCTTTGAAAATGCTCTCTCACCCATAGTTCATATAGATAATCAGAAAGAATATTTCATCCTGAGAGGAGCTGCCCTTAATTCCACCATCAAAGACTTCTCCAGGGAATTATACAAAATAAAGGATTCATGATCCCCATTGTATCGCCATTCAGTTCACCTGTCCCATCTCTGCAAAAGCAGTATGATTCATCACAGAAGATGGTCAATTATCCTGATCTTAATGAGGTGGTAGTCCCCATCTCGGCAGCTGGGGGATGTGGTACACGGTATGCACCTTCTGATCTGTGACTGCATTCTTCTTGAAACCCACATTTAGGAAGGATAAAAGCACTTTGCTTTTGCATAGAGAGGAAACAGTAATATTCACTGTTTTGCCACAGGCTATGCAAACACTGCTAACACTCCACCACAGAATAGTTCATCTGGAAATATCCTTAGACCTATTCACTGGGCTGCCTAGAAGCCATTGCCTGTTCCAAGAGGGGGTCTGAACTTCCAGAGTTTTCTTTTAAAAAATCTTCTCTATAAATGTAACAGTACATATGCCTCCTCATCTATTTTCAGTCTCTCCCTCTCAGTCTTTCACTTCCTGCTTCTCTCAGGCTAATTTTTTTCATATTTTACCTTTTCTTCAAAGAACTAATTCTGTTCTCAAATTGTTGCTATTTATGGTGTTATATGTAATAATTATTTTCATGCATTTTATTTAATTTTATTTAATTTTTTCTTTGTTTCTAAAAGTGAAAGCTTGATTAATTTATTAATTTTCCATTTTCATTAGATGCAACTAAAACCATTAATTTTCTTGAGTAACACTTTGCATCCTTTTAGTTAGCAGTTATTCATTTTTAAATAGCCTGTGATTTAATTTCCTCTTAAGCTCAAAAGTTTAGAATTTGACATGTTTCTGCTGTAAATTTCTAAGTATTTGAGTTTTATTTTTGATTTGTTACCTTTTGTTGCTAATCTGTATTTCATTCAATTTTTGAATGAATGGATTATACAATGTTTTTAAAATTTCCTTCAGTTTTCTTTGTGATCTCATAAAGGTTAACTTTATTCTATTGGTGTTTCAAAATTAAATATATTTTCTCTAATAGGTAAAATAAAATAAAATCAACTTTCTAGTATGATTCATCCATCTTCTTAATATATTTTAGATGTTCTATTTTTGCCTATATAATTCATTGGTTTCTCAGGTAAGTGTGGTCCTATAATGTGTGGATTTTTCTATTGGTTATATTCCTAATAGCTTTTACTATATATATTATTTGTGTGCATGTGCATGTGTTTCTTCTATTATATTTCTAATATGTACTTCTAAATAAGCCACACAAATGCTGCTCATGGATTCCAATATTTTATATAAATCATTATGTAATATTTTTCACCTTGAATTCTACTCTGTCATATACATAGCCATTCCCTCTGTTAACATTTCATAAAACATACGCTTTATTTTTCACTTTGTGTTGTTTTATTTTTCTTCTGGATACCTGTCATATAAATAGTATTATCTGAACTTGATAAATTTGTTTACCTAATAGAAGAATCTTGAATTCACTAATTTAAACTTCTTTGTCTTTTATGCTACCCAGCTAATATATTACATTTTTATTTTGTTGCTTATGTTTTCAATTATGAAGACTGATGATACCTTTTACAAGAAGCCATTTTTGTTTGTTTTTAAGAACAGGTTATTCTCTGAAATATTTCAGACTATTATTTATACCTATTTTTATATTTCCTTATGCCTTTTTTACTAAATCTGTTTCATGAGATAGTACTTCTGTTAGGTTCACTGCTTCACTTTTATGTCTTGGTGCTCTGCAAAGGTTTGGTAATTTTTGTTCGTCAGGAAATGAGTGTTCCTTTGCACAATATATACTAGAGTATATTTCCATGACCTAAATCAGAATCCTTCTTTCCTAGGCAGACAGTCCAGAGTCTACCTACAGAAGTCCTACCTCTGAGGATTGTGCCAAAATGATGAAAGTGGCCATGTGACAACATGGCATATGAAATTTGGTTTCTAGTTCCATGTTACTGTGTGTGCTATAGGTTCCCTGGTGGTACTACCCTCATTTCTGAGGCCAGCAAGCCTACTTCAGAAATCTCATACATCACCACAACCACCTTCATCTCTATCCCATCCTGTGCAGCTATTTCCCTCTTTTCACCTTTCCTGTCACATAACAGAACATGGCCAACAATTTCTGAGTTTGCATTTCCACTAGGGAGCAGTTACACTGAACTAGAACTCCTCATTCCAAATCTGATAAAGGTTTTTATTTGCCCATCTGGGAGAAAGTAGCTGCCCGTGCACCTGCGATCTGAAGCCAGGGAGTCAGAGTGTACTGACATGATGGCTCCAGGAGAAACCACACCGCTGGAAGCGTACAGGGGAAGACGGGGGATAGAGGTACCAGCGGAATTCCTTAGAATCAGGGTAGGTGACATGGGAGAGAGGAAGAAAATAAAGTACTTTGTGCAGAATAGACATTTGGTGATTTAATGAAAGAGGAAAAGGAAGTTAAAATTAGCAAATAACAAAACGGTTACATGAACTAGAAGCAACAATGCCAAGTGGGCTTTTCCATGATTCAACAGTTGCATAAATATGAACCTTAAGATGCATTACAATTCAACATCTACATGACTTTTGTATCTCAAAAGCATCAAATCATGCCTGCTTTCCATCTGGACTGTGTAGTATTTATGTGCATATTTATATATAGTTTATCTTCGACTTACTTCAAAAAGGTTTTGTGTTGGCTTATCATAAAAGAGAAGCACGTAATCAGATTATTTAATAGTAGAAACAGAAAACTATACATTCAAAGAGAAAATAAACTGATAGGAAACATAGGTTAGAGCTATCATGAGTGAGCATTAAATCTGGCTCCAGGCTTCTTGTCACTGTAGGCAAAATGTACTCAGAGTCTGAATAACTGAACATTATAGTTTATCAAGAGAGACAAATTTTCCTGGGAAAAAATTAATATTTTTATTTAAAAGATAATAAGGGCAATCTTGAAACACATGCAGGAACATTCTTCATATAAATATTTTCCTGTAAAACCATCAGTTTAAAAATCAGAGTCTAACACTGAGGTCTCATTTAGATAAGGCATATCTTTAGAAGGCTAAGATATTTTGATAATGGTATGTATATCCTCTTGGACTTCAATGTTATACCAACTTCCTGCATATAGTTGATTTCTACTCAATCTGTTTATATTGTTGTATATGTTGCCTCCTTCTCAAAGCTTGCCTTAATTACCTGTTTGCCCCCAGGGTGAGTTAGAGATGTTTTTCACTCCATAGCACTGCTGCTTATTTACCTCCATCATGAGCCCTTGTTAGAATTATACCAAAGTATTTCTTTTGGGGGTGCTAAAGCAAGTGGTAAAATGTTTTTAATTTGAAATATCATGTGTTCATTGCTGGTATATGGGAAAGTCATTGACTTCTGTGTATTAACCTTGTATTCTACAAACTTACTCTAATTGTTTATTAGTTCCAGGAGGTTTTTTTTTTGTCTACTCTTTCAGATATTCTATGTAGATAAGCATGCCATCAGTGAGCAAAGACTATTAGACCTGGACGTTTGAAATGAATCGCTACAGAAAATAATTTTGAAATAAAATATTTAACTTGAATCATTAATATCTTCCCACTAAATAAAATGAGAATACTATGTTTATTAGTCAGAGCATTAGTTTAATTTTTTAGTCAGTGTTTAATGAAAGCAAATGTTTAATTTTTTTTCACCTGAAAATATATTCTGGTAGCCAATCCGGAAGAAAATGTCTGCCTCACAAGGTCATCTCACAACTAGTTCCTTTTTTTATTCTCTGATTAACTAGGGCACTTTCTTTATACATGCCCATATTCCAGCTTGTGGGAAAGAGAAAGGAAAAGCAGAATACGGCTAGTTTCCTTTTAAGGTGATGATGTGAAATTTCTGTATATCACTTCTGCTCATATCTCACCGGACATAACTCTATGGCATGACCACATCTAACTAACTGCAATGAAGACTAGGAAATATAATTTATGGTTAGCCACCCTTGTGTCAAATTAAAATTTGGTGGCACAGCAAGGGATCTAATATTAAAAACATAAAGAGAATGGATTTTAGAGAACAATTATAAAACAGCACATCATACAATAGGTATAAATAAAGAAGGAATTTTCACAAATTACAGAACACATAAAATTGTGGATTCAATAAATTAAAGTCAGTGTTAATGAGGTATGAAAATAGTGAAAGTTATTAGGAGAGTCAGTGTATAATAATACAATAGTTCTCCTACTTCTTAAACCTGGAGTTTCTTAAAGTACGGTTCATTCCAGGTAAAGTAAATAAATGATAATTATAGAAAGTTATTAGGAGAGTGAGTGTATAACAATACAATAGTTCTCAGACTTCTTAAACCCAGAGTTTCTTAAAGCAAATAAATGATGATTGTATGAGGTGTTTGAACACATCTATATTTAATTTTGATAGTTTTTCCTCTGTTTATTTTTTTATGGCAAGTTACCCAGCTTTTCATTTACAACAATGATATAAAATTTATTTTAAAAATATATTTAACTGGCACAAGAACAGAGCCACAGACCAGTGGAACAGATTAGAGACTCCAGAAATTAACCCAAACATATATGGTCAATTAATATTTGATAAAGGAGCCATGGACATACAATGGCAAGATGACAGTCTCTTCAACAGATGGTGCTGGCAAAACTGGACAGCTACATGCAGGAGAATGAAACTGGACCATTGTCTAACCCGATTTACAAAGGTAAACTCAAAATGGATCAAAGACCTAAATGTAAGTCATGAAACCATTAAACTCTTGGAAAAAAATATAGGCAAAAACCTCTTAGACATAAACATGAGTGACCTCTTCTTGAACATATCTCCCCGGGCAAGGAAAACAACAGCAAAAATGAGCAAGTGGGACTACATTAAGCTGAAAAGCTTCTGTACAGCGAAAGACACCATCAATAGAACAAAAAGGAACCCTACAGTATGGGAGAATATATTTGAAAATGACAAATCCGATAAAGGCTTGATGTCCAGAATATATAAAGAGCTCACACGCCTCAACAAACAAAAAACAAATAACCCAATTAAAAAATGGGCAGAGGAACTGAACAGACAGTTCTCTAAAAAAGAAATACAGATGGCCAACAGACACATGAAAAGATGCTCCACATCGCTAATTATCAGAGAAATGCAAATTAAAACTACAATGAGGTATCACCTCACACCAGTAAGGATAGCTGCCATCCAAAAGACAAACAACAACAAATGTTGGCGAGGCTGTGGAGAAAGGGGAACCCTCCTACACTGCTGGTGGGAATGTAAATTAGTTCAACCATTGTGGAAAGCAGTATGGAGGTGCATCAAAATTCTCAAAACAGACCTACCATTTGACCCAGGAATTCCACTCCTAGGAATTTACCCTAAGAACGCAGCAATCAAGTTTGAGAAAGACAGATGCACCCCTATGTTTATCGCAGCACTATTTACAATAGCCAAGAATTGGAAGCAACCTAAATGTCCATCGGTAGATGAATGGATAAAGAAGATATAGTACATATACACAATGGAATACTACTCAGCCATAAGAAGTGGAAAAATCCAACCATTTGCAGCAACATGGATGGAGCTGGAGAGTATTATGCTCAGTGAAATAAGCCAAGCGGAGAAAGAGAAATACCAAATGATTTCACTCATCTGAGGAGTATAGGAACAAAGGAAAAACTGAAGGAACAAAACAGCAGCAGAATTACAGAACCCAAAAATAGACTAACAGGTACCAAAGGGAAAGGAACTGGGGAGGATGGGTGGGCAGGGAGGGATAAGGGGGGGGGAAGAAGAAGGGGGGTATTAAGATTAGCATACATAGGGGGGAGGGATAAAGGGGAGGGTGGGCTGCACAACACAGAGAGGACAAGTAGTGACTCTACAACATTTTGCTAAGCTGATGGACAGTAACCGTAATGTGGTTTTTAGGGGGGACCTGATATAGGGGAGAGCATAGTAAACATAGTATTCCTCATGTAAGTATAGATTAAAAATTTAAAAAAAAAAAAAAAAAGAAAGAAAGAAAGAAAGAAAGGGGGATTACTCCTTGATAGGATAAAACTATTGGTAAATCCAAGATCAACGCATGCTTTAAATATCCTTAATGTTGATCACTTAAAGGGTGTCAGATGATCAGCTATGGAGGTACTCTTTTCTGATAATATTCCTTTCTCTTATTTACAAAAAAAAAAAAAAAAAAAAAAGCAGTGACTGTGTGCTGACCTCCAATGAGTTCTGCACAGTGGTATAGAGGGCATGTCAAAGTGTGGGCAAAGGGTCTGTTTGTTTCTATGCAGAAGATCAAGGCCTATCTTGGATACCCAGAAAATGAACTAAGATACGATATGAGGAGGAGCTTCCGGCATCAGCACTCTCTGGAGGACTTGTGCCGGGGGATGATCATCAAAAAGCCTCCACAGGGATCTGGACGATGCTGAGGTGGTGGCTGCATCCAGCCCACCATCTCCTGGACTTGCCATAGGAATGAGGAGGGAGATGTCTAGGCTGGCATGTGCATACAGTGAGACAACGAATTTGACCGGATCTGTACTGTTGGAACTCAACCAGGAGGTGGGAGGGGTGCAAGGTGTAGCACTCCAAAATCTTATGACTATAGACTATCTACGGTTAAAAGAACATATGGGATGTGAACAGATCCCAGAAATGGGTTGCTTTAATTTGTCTGATTTCTCTCAGACTGTTCAAGTACAGTTGGACAATATCCATCATATCATAGACAAATTTTCACAAATGCCTAGGGTGCCTAAATGGTTTTCTTGGCTTCACTGGAGATGGATGGTAATTATAGATTTGCTTTGTTTATGTCACTGTATTCCTATTATGTTAATATGTGTGTGCAAATTAGTTAGTAGTTTAAAACTTATACATACTTAAGGTACTCTACAAGAAGATATGTCAAAGAAATAATCAATCCTCCCATGTTTCCTTCCATATGCTACATCTATAGCTTTTCTTCTTTCTTCCTAATTATAACCCTTAAATAGAATTCGTGCCTCATAACGAATTTACTGAGTATCATAATTCCTCCAGGTGGTAAAGATACCTCGAGACAAGTGCTGGGCATAGAAGCCACAGGGCATAAATCTGCAAAGAAGTAAAAAGCTAACCTTTGCAAACAATATGGCTTCTCTCTCACTTACCAACTTTACATTTCCCTGTATGGCCCCGGAAGATGACTGGTTAGCCAGAGACGGGTAAGATTCCTCAAGGAAGGAACAACCTAAGACAGGCACAGTCGCAGGGGGGCCATCAGGTGAGAATTTGGGGATCAACAGAGAATTTGAGGCTCAGCACCTCACCCCCCCTGCTTTGAGAGAAATCTGCAACCGTGGATGTTTTGCTGCCCTTGTCTAGCCTGGATTAATACTTAGTCCATAGGCACACACCTGATCATCTGATCATCTACATTTGCCCTCTTACAGCACTAAACTATGTTTTCTACCTTTATCTTGCATCTACCTACCATTTCAGCATTTTATTAAAAATAAAAATAATAATAATAATAAAGGGAGAAATGTGGGATCCACATATAAATCAAGTACAAAAATCAAACGAATATTCATATTTGACCTGATTGTTTATAGGTCATAATGTGTGATCCAAACCGAAAGTTTCTGTGATGAATACCCTTGTACTGTTCACCATGTAAGAATTTATTCACTATGTAAGAATTCGTTCACCATGTAAGAACTTGTTTGTTATGCTTCAGAAGATTGGACACTGACGAGAATTAGACTTGAGATGGATTAATGATTGTGCATTGAGCATTGACCCCCCTATACTGAATTTTATTATTGTTAACAACCATTTGATCAATAAATATGAGAGATGCCCTCTCAAAAAAATATATATATATATTTAACCAAAATCAGAGAATCTTATTTGAAGAAAAATATCAAGTAACTTGAAATATAGACATGAGATTTACATGAACAAACTTATGAAGGAGGCATATGAATGGCTTAATCTATACTCCTTTAACAAACATAAGAGTTTTATTCTATGCTAATATTTCCAAATAAATTAAAATACAACTAAAAGCAAATGAAAATACTTGAACCAAACTGTAATTCATATTTTCAAACTGTTCATATACTGCCACACACTGAGATTCTAATGCACAATTATAATGAAATATTGTATCTCATTTGGAATCACTAAGTAGTGGAACAAACACTGAAAAATTTTAGTGTTGAGCTCCTTTCCTGAAATTACTGGTTTATGACACTCAGCCTCAATTCTATCATCTATAAAATGGGTTACTAATAACTGACCTAAACTCCCAAATTTAAGAAGGAACTGTGTAGCCAAAATTAAGTATAAATGGATCTGCAATATAAGGGATCCATTCAGCAACAGTAA
Source organism: Manis javanica (assembly GCF_040802235.1). NCBI lineage: Eukaryota > Metazoa > Chordata > Mammalia > Pholidota > Manidae > Manis > Manis javanica. The sequence continues at coordinate 207,646,968 of NC_133157.1, forward strand.
CCATAATCCCAATATCAGTAATGTCATTTTAGTCAAAGTATATCCATTGTGAATTAAGCCACTAGTGAAAATCCAATCAATAAAGTAAAAGGAATGGAACAGCCATGAGAATTCATGGTCAAGGCAGTCAGAATCCATTTTAGAAGAACATTTCTTCTAGATACACCAATGAAAAGCTTCATTTCTTCTAGATACACCAATGGAAAGCTTACTGACTTCAAGGGCAAAATCATTCCAAACAACACAAACAAATACTATTGAGTATTATCCTAATGTTTCTTTAGGGAAGTAGTCTAGGGAAAATGATGTTTTCATTTAAGACAGTTATGCTTCTAGTGTATATTATGCAATATAACATTTTATAAATTGTTATCCTAAACTATCTAAATTTCTTGGTGTATAAACACACATATACATGCACATAATCTTTTAGGTGATTTCTCTATTATGAGAAATATGGCATTTTCTCTATTAGAAGAGAATAACTCTCAGAATTCAAATGCCTTGTCTAGGATCATATATCTTTAACATTTGGAATGTCTACCACACTTTACCTATCATCATATATCTATAATATTTGGAATGTTTGTCATACTTATGGACACTCAGTGTTTATTTGATAAAATGAAGGAATTAACAAATAAACATTGAGAAAACCAAGAATTTCAGCTCCTAAAATTAAGACTTGCTTTACTTCCCCATGTTGTTCTTCCATATTCACTGAGTCACAATTCCATAAAGTACTTAAAAGAAGGTAGCTTACATTGTAAGGGCATTTAGAGATGGCCTACTTTTGAGTTATACCAAATATATAGTTTCAGAATTATTTTATATATTTTTCTCTCTGCTCCCAAAAAACTACTTCCACAACTACAAGTTGCTTTCCAGTACAACAATGCCTACTGCAAGTGCCAATATTCACATCACATTTAACGCACAGACCTCTTATAGGCTCAAAAATGGATGTTCAAACTAAGCAACATGCATGATATAAAGGCTGTTTTATAGATTACTTAAAAGTTTTCATGACTATAAAAGTTTCTACCCTTTGATCTGTGATTTTTTATACAGGGCTCTCCACTCTTAAGATCTCCAAGGTTTCTTCCATCAAGGAAGCCCAAGTCTGCGGTGATAAACAATGTGGGGGGGCTCTGTTTTTAATTCAGGCTCCTCCCTGCCACAGAGATTATAGATCAAGTACACAGAACTTAGCATCCAATGAAATTTTCTTCTCTGACAAGAGAGGTGATAGGTGGAAATAGCTCAGCACCACCTGTCTTCTCTATCTATCCCTATCACTTAGGGTCATACAATTCCAGAGACAGCTGCTATGGACACTTGACAGGGTTGAAATAAGTAAAATGCATGGAAGGTTAGATGGAAAATTACAGTGAATTTACCCTAAATTTGAGTGACTTTGATGTTCGTCAAATTTTATTTCTTGTATATGTAGATACTATTACATTTCTATTGTACCCTACTCAATTAACTGTCAAAAGGAAGATTTTAATGCAAATATTTCTATTATTTTCTGTATGATGCTCAGTATTGGGCTTCTGCTCATCTCTAGGTGGCATGGAGGTGATGTGCTCCAGTGACTTTCTGGAAGCTCCTGATTTTGGAGCTGACTAAATGATCAAATTACTTTTCATATTAGGTAGTCCTATCGATAATCACCTTTCCATTAAGACTACAGCTGACCAAGAATGCAACCTTATTTATGAATGTCAAGTAATGAGAAAACCCAGTCTTGATAGAAAAATCTATCATTAAAAGAATATCAAAAAAAATGAAGCACCAAGAGAAGGTGTTATTAAGACATGTGGCAAGGAACTTTCTGACTCACTCACTGCTCCCTCTAGCGGGAGTGCTAGTTAATCCATTATCAATCAAGAGTGGTCCTGAAGGTGGACTGGGTTTTTTGAAATAGTGCAGTAAAAAAGATGATCAAGGGCTCCTTCCAGAGAAAAAGATGGTAGCATGAGAAGTGAGGCAGAAACCTCCTCCCAAATCCATACATAAAATGAAAATACAGCAAATATAACTAATCCTGAAAGAGTGACCCAAAAGAAGACTGCAGCAGAATGCTTACATCTGGGAAAAAGAGAAGACCTCACAGCAAAGGGTAAAGTAGCAAAGCCATAATCCAGTGGGACCCAAGGCCTCCCCACACCCCAGCTCACAGGCAGGAGGAAGAGAAATGGAGTGGGGAGGGAGTAGAACTGTGCTAAACACCCACTGCTAGAGATCTGCTCCAGGAGCATGAAACCACATTACATGGTGCTTGGGGAGATTAGAAAGGTTGGAAAGCAAAGACAGACAGATTACTCAGAAAGACTGGGACTACAGCTGTTTTTGGAGAACAGGTAGCCACAACCAGTCACACCAGGACAAAAAAAAAGACAGGCACTTTGAAAGACTTCCCAACAGTGAGAGGGGTGCTAAAGGGCAGGGATTACACAGAGCTTCCTACTCAGGAGAAAGGATAAGTGGACAAAATCATCCTGGCACAATGAGACCATCAGCGTGGGAACTCTCAGGAGCTTCAGGTGCTCTATACCCATGGCTGGCAACAATGCCAAGGACCACCACCATGATATATAGCCTGCCACTCCTCCCAGCAGGCACTGATTCACAAACCTGCAGCCCCCACCATTGCACCAGGCCAGCCTAAGGGCAGGACCTTACTGTGGAAGCTACAGGGGCATAGCACAGAGGCTCCTCCCTCTGTGCACAGCCCATTGGCCCTGGCAGTGGAGACAGGCACTGCAGCTGGGAAACAGGAAAGAGCTCTTTCCTCCCAGAAGGCACTAGCCCCAGGCACCTGCGACCTCCATCATCACTCTAGGTGAGGTGATGGGCAGCTTCAGAGAGTAGAGCCTCTGGGTGCTAGAAGGTGCAACCTACACAAAGTATTAGTCCATAGCAATTATTAGAAATATGGAATTGCAAAAGAATCTTATACAATCCAAAATCCCTCAAACACCAGAAAGAGGGCTCAGTGAAACTGAAATCACCAATCTTCTTGATAAAGATTTCAAAACAAAAAGTCATAAATATGCTCACAGAGCTACAGAAAAATATTCAAGATGGTAGGGAGGACTTCAAGAAAGAGACAGAAACATTGAAAAATACAGTATCTGAAATGAAACATACAATGGAGAGATTTAAAAGTAGATTAGATGACGTAGAGGGCACAGTAAAGCAAATAGAACAGAGAACAGGAATACAAAGAAGCTGAGGCACAGAGAGAAAAAAGATCTCTAGGAATGAAAGAATAGTAAGAGAACTGTGTGACCAATCCAAATAGCACAATATTCGCATTATAGGAGTACCAGAAGAAGAGGGAGAAAAAGGGACAGGAAGTCTCTTTGAGGAAATAATTGCTGAAAACTTCCCCAGTCTAGGGAAGGAAATCATTTTTTTAACTCACAGAAGTGCAGAGATCTCCCAACATAAGGAACCCTAGGAAGAGAAGACCAAGACATATAATAATTAAAATGGCAAAGATTAAGGACAAGGACAGAGTATAAAAAGCAGCCAGAGAGAGAAAAAAGATCACATACAAAGGAAAACCCATTATGCAATCATCAGACTTCTCAACAGAAACCTTACAGGCAAGAAGTGAGAAGCATGATATATTTACTACATGGAAGCAAAAGGTCCTTGAACCACAAATGCTAGACGTGGCAGGATTAACATTTAAATTTGAAGGAGGGATTAAGCAATTTCCAGATAAGCAAAAACTGAGAGAATTTACCTCCCACAAAGTCTCTACAGTGTAATTTGGAGAGACAGTTATAGATGGAAGTGCTCCCGAGAATAAATAGCTGTCACCAGAGGAAATAAAACCATAGTAAAGAAAGTAGGCAAATTAATTACTGAGCAGATGCAAAATCAAATCAACTACCCCCAGAGTTAGTCAAGGGATAGACAAAGAGTACAGAATATGATACCTAATATATAAAGAATGGAGGAAGAAGAAATAGGAGGAAAAATAAAAGAACCTTCAGATTGTGTTTGTAATAGCATACTAAATGAGTTAAGTTAGACTGTTAGGTAGTAAGAAGTTACCCTTGAACCTTTGGTAACCACGAACCCAAAGCTTGCAATGGCAATAAATAAATATCTATTGATAATCAACCTAAATGTAAATGGACTGAACACACCAATCAAAAGAAACAGTTACAGAATGGATAAAAAAGCAAGACCCATCTATATGCTACAAGAGACTCACTTCAAACCCAAGACATACACAGACTAAAAGAGAAGGGATGGAAAAAGATATTCCATGCAAATAATGAGGAGAAAAAAGCAGGAGTTGCAATACCTGTATCAAAACAAAGAATGTAACAAGACACAAAGAAGGACATTACATAATGATAAAGGGGTTAGTCCAACAAGAGGATATAACAATTATAAATACCTATGCACCCAACATAGGAGCACTCAAATCTGTACAACAAATGCTAACACAATTAACAGGGGAAATAGAATGAAATGCATTCATTTTAGGAGACTTCAACACTTCACTCACTCCAAAGGACAGAGCAATCAGACAGAAAATAAGTAAGGAAACAGAGGCACTGAACAACACATTAGAACAGATGGACCTAACAGATATCTACAGAAAACTCCACCCAAAAGCAGCAGGATGCACATTCTTCTCAAGTGCACATGGAACATTTTCCAGAACAGATCACATATTAGGCTACAAAAAAAGCCTTAGTAAATTCAGAAGGATTGAAACTGTGTCAATCAGCTTCTCAGACCACAAAGGTATAAAACTAGAAATAAATTATGCAAAGAAAACAAAAAAGTCCAGAAACACTTAGAGGCTTAACAACATGCTCCTAAATAACCAATGGGTCAATGACCAAATAAAAACCAAAATCAAGCAACATATGGAGACAAAAGAAAACAACAGCTCAAAATCCCAACTTCTGTGGGATGAGGCGAAAGCCAGTTTAAGAGGAAAATACACTGCAATACAAGCCTACCTCAAGCAAGATGAACAATCCCAAATTAACAGTCTAAACTGACAATTAATGAAACAAGAAGAAGAACAATAAATGAGGCACAAAGTCAGTAGAAGGAGGGACATAATAAAGATTAAAGCAGAAATAAATAAAATTGAGAAGAATAAAATAATAGAAAGTATCAATGAAACCAGGAGTTGGTTCTTGGAGAAAATAAACAAAATAGATAAACCTCTAGCCACACTTATCAAGAAAAAAAAGAGTCTACACACAGAAACACAATCAGAAATGAGAAAGGAAAAATCACTATGGACCCCACAGAAATACAAGAAATATTAGAGTATACTATGAAAAATTATATGCTAACAACTTGGAGAACCTAGAAGAAATGGACAACTTTCTAGAAAAATACAACCTTTCAAGAATGACCAGGAAGAAACAGAAAATCTGAACAGACCAATTACCAGCAATGAAATTGAATTGGTAATCAAAAACTACCTAAGATTGCCAGATGGTTTCACTCCTGAATTTCATCAAACGTTTACCATCCTCCTTAAAGTTTTCCAAAAAGAGAAGAGGAGAGAATACTTTCCAACTCATTTTATAAGGCCAGCATCACACTAATACCAAAACCAGGGAAATACACCATGAAAAAGAAAATTACAGACCAATATCCCTGATGAACATAGATGCAAAAATACTCAACAAAATCATAGCTAACTGAATTCAAAAAGATCATCCATCATGATCAAGTAGGATTTATTCCAGGGATGCAAGGATGGTACAATATTCAAAAATCCATCAACATCATACAATACATCAACAAAAAGGACAAAAATCCCATGATCATCTGCAGAGATGCTGAAAAAGCATTCGACAAAATTCAACATTAATTCATTATAAAAACTTTCAACAAAATATTATACAGGGCAAGTACCTCAACATAATAAGGGCCACATATGACAAACCCACAGCACACATCATACTTAATGGCAATAAAGCTGAAAGCTTTTCCTGTAAGGTCAGGAACAAGACAGGGACGCCCCCTCTCCCCACTTTTATCAAACATAGTTCTGGAGGTCCTCACCACAGCAATCAGACAACACAAAGAAATAAAAGGCATTCAGATTGGCAAGGAAGAAGTAAAACTGTCACTGTTTGCAGATGACATGATATTGTACATAAAAAGCCCTACAGAATCCACCCCAAAACTACTAGAACTCAGAAAAGTTTCAGGATACAAAATTAATACACATAAATCTGTTGCATTCCTATACACTAATGATGAACTAGCAGAAAGAGAAATCAGGGAAACAATTTCATTCACAATTGCATCAAAAAGAATAAAATACCTAGGAATAAACCTAACCAAGGCAGTGAAAAAAACTATACCCTGAAAACTATAAGACACTCATGGGAGAAACTGAAGAAGACATCCAATAAATGGGAATACATCCCATGCTCATGGATAGGAAGAATTAATATTGTCAAAAATGGCCATCCTGCCTAAAGCAATCTACAGATTCAATGCAATCCCTATCAAAATACTGACAGCATTCTTCAAGGAACTGGAACAAATAGCTTTAAAATTCACATGGAACCACAAAAGACCCTGAATAGCCTAAGTAATCCTGAGAGGGAAGAATAAAGCTGGGGGGATTACATTCCCCAAATTCAAGCTCTACCACAAAGCCACAGTAATCAAGACAATTTGGTACTGGCACAAGAACAGATCCACTGATCAATGGAACAGAATAGAGAGCCCAGATATAAACTGACACATATACGGCCAATTAATATACAACAAAGTATAAATGGATATACAATGGGGCAATGACAACCTCTTCAACAGCTGGTGTTGGCAAACCTGGACAGTTACATGTAAGAGAATGAACCTGGATTATTGTCTAACTCCATACACAAAAGTAAACTTAAAATGGATCAAATACCTGAATGTAAGTCATGAAACCATAAAAGAAGAAAACCCTTAGAAGAAAACACAGGCAAAAATTTCTTGAATATAAACATGAGCAACTTTTTCCTGAAGATTTCTCCTTGGGAAGGAAACAAAAGCAAAAATGAACAAATGGGACTACATCAAAACAAAAGGCTTCTGTACAGCAAAGGATACCATCAGTAGATCAAAAAGGCATCCTACAGTATGGGAGAATATATTCATAAATGACATATCCAATAAGGGGTTAACATCCAAAATATATAAAGAATTCATACACCTCAAATTCAAAAAAGCAAATAACCGGATTAATTAAATGGGTTGAGAATCTGAACAGACACTTCTCCAAAGAAAAATTCAGATGACCAACAGGCACGTGAAAAGATGCTCCACATCGCTAATCATCAGGAAAATGCAAATTAAAACCACAATGAGATATCACCTCACATCAGTTAGGATGCCCAACATCCAAAAGACAAGGAATAACAAATGCTGGCGAGGATGCAGAGGAAGGGGAACCCTCCTACACTGTTGGTGGGAATATAAATTTAGGTCAACCATTGTAGAAAACAATATGTAGGTTTCTCAAAAAACTAAAAATAGAAATACCATTTGACCAAGGAATTCCACTCTCAGGAATTTACCCTAAGAATGCAGGATCCCAGTTTCAAAAAGACATATGCACCCTTATGTTTATCGCAGCACTATTTACAATAGCCAAGATATGGAATCAACCTAAGTGTCCATCAGTAGATGAATGGATAAAGAAGAGGTGGTATATATACACAATGGAATATTATTCAGCCATGAGAAGAAAAAAAATCCTGCCATTTGCAACAACACAGACAGTATTATGCTCAGTGAAATAAGCCAGGAGGAGAAAGACAAGTACCAAATGATTTCACTCATTTGTGGAACATAACAACAAAGCAAAACTGAAGGAAAAGAACTGCAGCAGACTCACAGATTCCACGAAGGGACTAGTAGTTACCAAAGGGAAGGGGGTGGGAGGGTGGATGGGGAGAGGGGGAGAAGGGGAATTAAGGGGCATTATCATTAGTACAGATAATGTAAGGGGGTCACAGGGAAGGCAGTATAGCACAGGAGATACTAGTAGTGATTCTATAGCATCTTACTACACTGATGGACAGTGACTGCAATGTGGGATGTGGGGAGGACTTGATAATATGGGTGAATGTAGTAACTACAATGTTGCTCATGTGAAGCCTTCATAAGATTGTATATCAATGATACCTTAATAAAAAAAAAAGATGATCAAGGGCAGTTACACTAAGACAACTGCGCTTAGTACAGGTATTATGAGCTCTCAGAGTACAGATACTATGTCATATTTTAAAATCATAGATGCAAAGTCAGCTACCAAGCCAATTGTCACCCCATTCCATCTGTATCATGCAAAAAGTCTGAAATACTTCAGATGCTCTAATTTTATCCTAACAAGTCCAAGTGGCACCAAGGATTGTAAATTGCCATGTGCTTTCTTGGGAGAGAGTAGTAAGTAGCAGTTAAAAACAGCCATCTTGACTTAACACTGCTAAACTTTGATGCCACTTTTACCTAATTACATGTCACTCCATTGACTTGACTTCTGTTTGAAATGGGGTTAGTGAAAGTTCCCATCTTAGATGGTTGTGAGGAGGATTAAATGAAATGAGGAATGTAGAGTGCATGTTCCATAGAAGGCATTCAGTGAAAGCTGGCTTTTAGTTGGGGTTCTTGGAAATACTTGGAAGCTTTGCTTACAACTGTGAGTCGTATTTCTGTTAGCTGGAAGGACAGTCATGAGCAGCAGGAAAAGGCTCAAAGAAGGCTCAAAGAAGAAGCCAGCCAAACAGATTTAAAGCAAAAGCCACCTAACCTCTGTCCAGCCAGGGGGTCCCCACATGAAAACAACAAAGGCTTTGCAGGGAGTAACTTCCTCTCCAACCAGATGCCAACACGGGGCACAATCAAATGGAACAAAGAACTGCCCAGATCACACCTCAGTGTGGGGAAAGGACATGCTCACAGAGAGGGATGGCTATACAGAAAGACCTGTAAATCAAATAACCCCACCTTGTCAGGGGAAGAGGCGCCTCCTAGCCAGAATGCAATATACAATCCTCCTGCCTAACAGGCTGTTTTCAGTAAGACAATCGAGGCCTTTGTCTACCTTGACTCTGGCCTGCTCCTCCCTTGGCGTGCATTCAAGTAAAACTTTCCCTGTGCTTTGCTATTGTGTCTTTGCCTTACAAGTTTTTGCTGTGGTGGGGAAAAGAACCAAGGAGAACAAACTCAACCTGTAACACTTCCATATCATAGGCAAATACTGTAGTTTGTTTACAGATGTTAAAATCATGTTTCCTGGGCAAACCTTCCTTATTTGTCCTCATGATTGGAAAGCTCAAATCTTTCTTATTTTTCTGTTCCACTATAGATTTCCATATTACTCCTCCTCATCAACCATTCTCAAAATAACGTATGTAAATAAAATCAATCTCAGAAAGTTCCAGCATTTTCCTATATCCTGCAAACAGCTAGACGAAAGACATGTCACTGTGGACAACTTTTCTAAACATCTTATGCTCATCTAAAATCCTTGCAGCAGATTTTACCTCATCCTCACATTTGCTTCTCACTTGTTCAATAAATACCCTGCTTGCAGATTCAACCTTACATGAGGATTTTATATACATATATTTTCCTTAGGAGACAGCCTTCATTTTTATATTGCCATGAAGCAGCATGTACTAGGCCTCACAGAGGGCAGTCCAAGCCTGCCTGGCTGATCTTAAAAGCACAACTTCTGTAAGTCAAAGAAGAGTTCACAGACCCTGCTATGATCAGTCCCATTCCTCTTACCCCAGACAGACAAAAAAATCTGCTCATTTTTCATGATACTTCAACACTTACAAATATAGTCACAGTGCCTTAAATCTCACTAATCAAATGTTAATTTGTTGCAAGTTATATATAATTCAATGCAACAAATTGCTACTCCCCGCATGACCAGATCCACTCACTCTCTTTGCATTCAGAGTCCCTTAATATTCATGTGCCATTTGAAGTTAATGAAGTTTTATTGTAGTCAAGCCATCTACATGAAGGATGGTCAGTTTATATAAGGGCTCATGCTATGAGATGTGGTTTGCAATGAGGCTGTTTTCAATAAGACGACTTTCATATTCCCAACCATATGTATCCAGATGAACATGAGAATAGGATCTGTGAGGAGAGCTGGAATCATGTTTGATATGTGAGGCCAAACTTCTAACACACCATGGTGGTCTACTCTCAAAAGTATATGTGTGTGTGCAAGTGTGTGTGTGTATGTGTTGTGTGCATAGGAAATGCATATATGAAAGAAATCAAATCTGGACCTCATTTCTTTTTCAAATGTTTTTTAAATGCAAAACAGAATTTGCCAAATATTAAGAAAAACAGACAAATTAAAACACTACACAGGAAACAGCTAAAAAGTGATTTCTAATTTCACTATTCCTTAAGTCCACAAGCATTTCTCAAACAGGCACCTCTCACAACTCATCTCCCAAATGCCTGGATCCTCCACCATACACAGAAGTCATGGTCCACTCCTTTTCCAGAAACTTCTTCCTCCTTGAGCCCTCCAAACTTATAGCCCAGAGCTTTCAGGGCTAATATTAATATTAATAGTCATGTCGCCTTATTATTTGAAGCAATTTAGCTCAGCATTTTCACAAACTACACTTCCAGAATTAGGCCTGATCTTTTCTGAGCATATTTTGATGGTAAATTATTATGTACTTGATCAAGCTTGCTTTTTTTTCTTACCCAAATTAGGTATAAAAAGATCACCTGCTTAAAAAGGTTAGTTTCGCAGCAATAACTAAAAATTGTCCATATCAAGCATTTAACATGGTATTTTAATTTTCTATTGCTGTATAACTAATTAATACAAACAGCACCTAAAAACATCACGTATTTACTGTCTTGCAGTTTCTGTAGGTCAGAAGGCTGGGGACCATGTAAAAATTGGGTTCTCTGCTTGTCTCACAAACCTGAAATCAAGATGTTGGCCAGGTTCAGTTTTCATCTGGGGCTCAGGGTCTTCTTGCAAGCTCAGTCAAGATGTAACAGAATCCAGTTCTTTGTGGCTGTAGATTTGAGATCCCTGTTTTTTGGCTCGCTGTCAACCAGAGGTGGGGATGGGGGTGCTTTCTGCTCCTAGAGAACCCCTTCAGTTACTAGCCATGTGACCCTATCACAACAGAGCAGCTTACTTCCTTAAGGCCAAGAAGAAAGCCAACAAGATCATCTCTTTCATTGGGATTCTTTTTGATTTGTTTTTAATTTTACTTAATGTCTTTATCTCTTTTTTTAATTGAAGCATTGTTGATATATAATCTTATACTGGCTTCAAATATACAATACAGTGGCTCAACAGTTACCCATATTATTAAATCCTCACCCCCTCTAGGGTGGTAACTATTTGTCTTTCTGACCTATTTTTAAAGCCCACCTGATTGGGTTAATCTCCCCGAATAATCTTTCCTGATTAACTCAAACTCAAATGATGAGAGCCCTTAATTATATCTGCAGATCCTTGTCCCCTTGCCACATAGTGTAGCCTAATCACAGGAATAACATCCCATCATATCTACAGGTCCTGCCAATAGACACCAAAGGGCAGAATGTCTGAGACCATCTTCTTTCTATCATATGTGGCATCATGCCAAGGGGTCATTTCAGAGAGACATAGTTCATTTTTGCTACACCCATAAACGTACTCTCAGGTGCAGACACAATTCCTTGTAATTGCAAAAATTCACTATGTTCTTCTTTTCATTCTTCTTTTAGGCATGCTGTTTCATCTTTGTAAAATGGCATGTTCCCCAAGCCCCTCTTCTTCCCTATTTCATATCCCTCAAGATCCAAGTCACACAACTTATAAAACCTTAATTAAAACCTACTCTAGGTCAAGCTCACAAACTCCCTCAGGGAATTACAGTCCAGTAGAAGACACGCACACAAGCACAGAGGAGGGGTGGGAATTACAGGACTTCTGGTTTTAAGGTGGCAGAACAAACACATTGTTAAACGTCATATCCTTCCACCCACCAGTGCAAAACAAAGAGAACAAGAAAAAATAAACATTAGTTCCTTGTTTAATGAGCTATTGATGGCTGAGGTTATGGGGATATAGCAGAGGAGGTAAAGGGGCAGAGAAAGATCAAACCTGAAGGTCAAACTGAGGACCTCACAGTTGGGGACATAGATGAGAAGTCAACTGTTTGTCCATGTAATCCTTGAGAAATTCTGGGATGTAAGGCACCAGGTACCCATAAAACAGTAAAAAAGTTTGAAAATCTGCATAAAGGGAAATTATACACCCATTTCCTCCAGCCCCACTCCAGGAAGAGTTGAGTCCAGTTGGAAGGATGGGGGTTATAGTATAGGTAATAATTGAACCAGAGGGACCCTAAACTTGGGAACAGAGGCCGAGAGGAGAGGAAGGGTGAGGGCCTAGGTTTTAAAAAAGGAAATAATGGGGAGCCAGGATGGCAGCGTGAGTAGAGCAGCGGAAATCTCCTCCCAAAACCACATATATCTATGAAAATATAACAAAGACAACCCTTCCTAAAATAGAGACCAGAGGACACAGCACAACATCCAGACCACATCCACCCCTGCGAGAACCCAGCGCCTCGTGAACGGGGTAAGATACAAGCCCCAGCCCTGCGGGACCCAAGCACCCCTCCCCCTGGCCCCTGGCGGGTGGAGAGGAGTCAGCAGGGAGGGAAAGAGAGCCCAGGTCTACTGAACACCCAGCCCCAGGATTCCAGACCAGAGCGCAGACACAGTGCATACGTGGGGTCCTGAATACTAGGGAAACAGGGCAGCAGGACCGGTGAGTGGGTGCCTGAGGCTAACGCCAGAGAACAAAGAAACGGGAGCAGTTTTTTTTTTTTTTTTTTTTTTGTGAGTGCTTTTTGGAAGCCTTAAAGGGACAGGGACCCAAATACTAGGGAAACAGGGCAGCAAGACCGGTGAGCGGGTGCCTGAAACTGGTGCCTGAGGACAAAGAAAATGGCGCGTTTTTCCCCCTTTTTTTTTCTCTCTTTCGTTGTTGCTGTTGTTGTTTTGGTTTGGAGAATGCTTTTTGGAAGTCTTAAAGGGGCAGGACAGGACACTTAGCCAAGAGGCAGGGAATCTGGGGATCTCTGGGCACTCTAACCCCCTGGGTAACAGGGAGCACAGAGGCCCCTTACGGAGATAAATAGCCTCCTGGCCACTACCCCTCCAATGGGGCTCCACCATTTTGGAGGAGCGGCCCCAGCCAGGCCACACCTACAGCAACAGCGGAGATAAACTCCATAGCAAATGGGCAGGTAGCAGAAGCCCTATCTGCGCACAGCTGACAAGCATAAACCACTACAGGTTGCTATTCTCCCAGGAGAGTAAGGCCACCAGCCAACAAGAAGGAAAGCTCTCCCAGCTGTCACTTGTACCAGCTCTGCAAACTATCTCTACCACCATGAAAAGGCAAAACTATAGGCAGACAAAGATCACAGAGACAACACCTAAGAAGGAGACAGACCTAACCAGTCTTCCTGAAAAAGAATTCAAAATAAAAATCATGAACATGCTGACAGAGATGCAGAGAAAACTGCAAGAGTAATGGGATGAGATGCAGAGAAAAATGCAAGAGCAATGGGATGAAGTCCAGAGGGATATCACAGATGTCAGGAAGGAGATCACAGAAGTGAAACAAACCCTGGAAAGATTTATAAGCAGAATGGATAAGATGCAAGAGGCCATTGAAGGAATAGAAACCAGAAAACAGGAACGTATAGAAGCTGACATAGAGAGAGATAAAAGGATCTCCAGGAACAAAACAACACTAAGAGAACTATGTGACCAATCCAAAAGGAATAATATTCATATTATAGGGGTACCAGAAGAAGAAGAAAGAGGAAAAGGGATAGAAAGTCTCTTTGAAGAAATAGTTGCTGAAAACTTCCCGAAACTGGGGGAGGAAATAATCGAACAGACCACGGAAATACACAGAACCCCCAACAGAAAGGATCCAAGGAGGACAACACCAAGACACATAGTAATTAAAATGGCAAGGATCAAGGACAAGGAAAGAGTTTTAAAGGCAGCTAGAGAGAAAAAGGTCACCTATAAAGGAAAACCCATCAGGCAACATCAGACTTCTCGACAGAAACCCTACAGGCCAGAAGAGAATGGCATGATATACTTAATGCAATGAAACAGAAGGGCCTTGAACCAAGGATACTGTATCCAGCATGACTATCATTTAAATATGATGGAGGGATTAAACAATTCCCAGACAAGCAAAAGCTGAGGGAATTTGCTTCCCACAAACCACCTCTACAGGGCATCCTACAGGGACTGCTCTAGATGGGAGCATTCCTAAAAAGAGCACAGAACAAAACACACAACATATGAAGAATGGAGGAGGAGGAATAAGAAGGGAGAGAAGAAAAGAATCTCCAGACAGTGTATATAAAGGCTCAATAAGTGAGCTAAGTTAGGCAGTAAGATACTAAAGAAGCTAACCTTGAACCTTTGGTAACCACGAATCTAAAGCCTGCAATGGCAATAAGTACATATCTCTCAATAGTCACCCTAAAAGTAAGTGGACTTAATGCACCAATCAAAAGACACAGAGTAATAGAATGGATAAAAAAGCAAGACCCGTCTATATGCTGTTTACAAGAAACTCACGTCAAAACCCAAAGACAGGCACAGACTAAAAGTCAAGGAATGGAAAAACATATTTCAAGCAAACAACACTGAAAAGAAAGCAGGGGTTGCAGTACTAATATCAGACAAAATAGACTTCAAAACAAAGAAAGTAACAAGAGATAAAGAAAGACACTACATAATGATAAAGGGCTCAGTCCAACAAGAGGATATAACCATTCTAAATATATATGCACCCAACACAGGAGCACCAGCATTTGTGAAACAAATACTAACAGAACTAAAGAGGGAAATAGACTGCAATGCATTCATTTTAGGAGACTTCAACACACCACTCACCCCAAAGGATAGATCCACTGGGCAGAAAATAAGTAAGGACACACAGGCACTGAACAACACACTAGAACAGATGGGCCTAAAAGACATCTATAGAACTCTACATCCAAAAGCAACAGGATATACATTCTTCTCAAGTGCACATGGAACATTCTCCAGAATAGACCACATACTACCTCACAAAAAGAGCCTCAGTAAATTCCAAAATATTGAAATTCTACCAACCAATTTTTCAGACCACAAAGGTATAAAACTAGAAATAAATTCTACAAAGAAAACAAAAAGGCTCACAAACACATGGAGGCTTAACAACATGCTTCTAAATAATCAATGGATCAATGAACAAATAAAAATAGAGATCAAGGAGTATAGAGAAACAAATGACAACAACACAAAGCCCCAACTTCTGTGGGATACAGCAAAAGCAGTCTTAAGAGGAAAGTATATAGCGATCCAGGCACACTTGAGGAAGGAAGAACAATCCCAAATGAATAGTCTAACATCACAATTATCGAAACTGGAAAAAGAAGAACAAATGAGGCCTAAAGTCAGCAGAAGGAGGGGCATAATAAAGATCAGAGAAGAAATAAACAAAATTGAGAAGAATAAAACAACAGAAAAAATCAACGAAACTAAGAGCTGGTTCTTAGAGAAAATAAACAAAATAGATAAGCCTCTAGCCCAACTTATTAAGAGAAAAAGAGAATCAACACAAATCAACAGAATCAGAAATGAGAACAGAATAATCATGACAGACTCCACAGAAATACAAAGAATTATTAAAGACTACTATGAAAACCTATATGCCAACAAGCTGGAAAACCTAGAAGAAATGGACAACTTCCTAGAAAAATACAACCTTCCAAGACTGACCAAGGAAGAAACACAAAAGTTAAACAAACCAATTATGAGCAAAGAAATTGAAACAGTAATCAAAAAACTACCCAAGAACAAAACCCCAGGGCCGGACGGATTTACCTCGAAATTTTATCAGACACACAGAGAAGACATAATACCCATTCTCCTTAAAGTTTTCCAAAAAAGAGAGGAGGAGGAAATACTCCCAAACTCATTCTATGAAGCCAACATCACCCAAATACCAAAACCAGGCAAAGACTCCACCAAAAAAGAAAATTACACACCAATATCCCTGATGAATGTAGATGCAAAAATACTCAATAAAATATTAGCAAACAGAATTCAACAGTATATCAAAAGGATCATACACCATGACCAAGTGGGATTCATCCCAGGGATGCAAGGATGGTACAACATTCGAAAATCCATCAACATCATCCACCACATCAACAAAAAGAAAGACAAAAACTACATGATCATCTCCATAGATGCTGAAAAAAGCATTTGACAAAATTCAACATCCATTCATGATAAAAACTCTCAGCAAAATGGGAACAGAGGGCAAGTACCTCAACATAATAAAGGCCATATATGATAAACCCACAGCCAACATTATACTGAATAGCAAGAAGCTGAAAGCATTTCCTCTGAGATCAGGAACCGGACAGGGATGCCCCCTCTCCCCACTATTATTTAACATAGTACTGGAGGTCCTAGCCATGGCAATCAGACAAAACAAAGAAATACAAGGAATCCAGATTGGTAAAGAAGAAGTTAAACTGTCACTGTTTGCAGATGATATCATACTGTACATAAAAAACCCTAAGACTCCATTCTAAAACTACTAGAACTGATATCAGAATACAGCAAAGTTGCAGGATACAAAATTAACACACAGAAATCTGTAGCCTTCCTATACACTAACAATGAACCAATAGAATGAGAAATCAGGAAAACAATTCCATTCACAATTGCATCAAAAAGAATAAAATACCTAGGAATAAACCTAACCAAAGAAGTGAAAGACCTATACCCTGAAAACTACAGGTCACTCTTAAGAGAAATTAAAGGGGACACTAAGAAATGGAAACTCATCCCATGCTCATGGCTAGGAAGAATTAATATTGTCAAAATGGCCATCCTGCCCAAAGCAATATACAGATTTGATGCAATCCCTATCAAATTACCAGCAACATTCTTCAATGAACTGGAACAAATCAAAAATTCATATGGAAACACCAAAGACCCCAAATAGCCAAAGCAATCCTGAAAAAGAAGAATAAAGTAGGGGGGATCTTACTCCCCAACTTCAGGCTCTACTACAAAGCCATAGTAATCAAGACAATTTGGTACTGGCACAAGAACAGAGCCACAGACCAGTGGAACAGATTAGAGACTCCAGAAATTAACCCAAACATATATGGTCAATTAATATTTGATAAAGGAGCCATGGACATACAATGGCAAGATGACAGTCTCTTCAACAGATGGTGCTGGCAAAACTGGACAGCTACATGTAGGGGAATGAAACTGGACCATTGTCTAACCCCATATACAAAGGTAAACTCAAAATGGATCAAAGACCTGAATGTAAGTCATGAAACCATTAAACTCTTGGAAAAAAATATAGGCAAAAACCTCTTAGACATAAACATGAGTGACCTCTTCTTGAACATATCTCCCCGAGCAAGGAAAACAACAGCAAAAATGAGCAAGTGGGACTACATTAAGCTGAAAAGCTTCTGTACAGCGAAAGACACCATCAATAGAACAAAAAGGAACCCTACAGTATGGGAGAATATATTTGAAAATGACAGATCCGATAAAGGCTTGACGTCCAGAATATATAAAGAGCTCACACGCCTCAACAAACAAAAAACAAATAACCCAATTAAAAAATGGGCAGAGGAACTGAACAGACAGTTCTCTAAAAAAGAAATACAGATGGCCAACAGACACATGAAAAGATACTCCACATCGCTAATTATCAGAGACATGCAAATTAAAACTACAATGAGGTATCACCTCACACCAGTAAGGATGGCTGCCATCCAAAAGACAAACAACAACAAATGTTGGCGAGGCTGTGGAGAAAGGGGAACCCTCCTACACTGCTGGTGGGAATGTAAATTAGTCCAACCATAGTGGAAAGCATCATGGAGGTTCATCAAAATGCTCAAAACTGACCTACCATTTGACCCAGGAATTCCACTCCTAGGAATTTACCCTAAGAATGCAGCAATCAAGTTTGAGAAAGACAGATGCACCCCTATGTTTATCGCAGCACTATTTACAATAGCTAAAAATTGGAAGCAACGTAAATGTCCATCGGTAGATAAATGAATAAAGAAGATATAGTACATATACACAATGGAATACTACTCAGCCATAAAAAGAGGGAAAATCCTACCATTTGCAGCAACATGGATGGAGCTGGAGAGTATTATGCTCAGTGAAATAAGCCAAGCAGAGAAAGAGAAATACCAAATGATTTCACTCATCTGAGGAGTATAAGAATAAAGGAAAAACTACTGAAGGAACAAAACAGCAGCGGAATTACAGAATCCAAAAATGGACTAACAGGTACCAAAGGGAAAGGAACTAGGGAGGATGGGTGGGCAGGGGATGGGATAAGGGGCAGGAAAGAAGAAAGGGGGTATTAAGATTAGCATGCATGGGGGGGGTGTGAGAAAGGGGAGGGAGGGCTGTACAACACAGAGAGGACAAGTAGTGATTCTACCACATTTTGCTATGCTGATAGACAGTGACTGTAATGTGGTTTTTAGGGGTGACTTGGTATAGGGGAGAGCATAGTAAACATAGTATTCTTCATGTAAGTGTAGATTAAAGATTAAAAAAAAAACAAAAGGAAAAAAAAAGAAAGACAGAAAGAAAAGGGGGATTACTCCTTGATAGGATAAAATTATTGGTAAATCAAAGATTAACACATGCTTTAAATATCCTTAATTTTGATCACTTAAAGGGTGTCAGATGATCGGCTATGGAGGTACTCTTTTCTGATAATATTCCTTTCTCTTAATAAAATAAATAAATAAATAAATAAATAAAGCAGTTCCTGTGTGCTGACCTCCAATGAGTTCTACACAGTGGTATAGAGGGCATGTCAAAGTGTGGGCAAAGGGTCTGTTTGTTTTTATGCAGAAGATCAAGGCCTAGATTGGCTACCCAGAAAATGAACTAAGATACAATATAAGGAGGAGCTTCCGGCATCAGCACTCTCTGGAGGACTTGTGCCGGGGGATGATCATCAAAAAGCCTCCACAGGGATCCGGGCGATGCTGCGGTTGTGGCTGCGTCCATCCCACCATTTCCTGGACTTGCCACTGGAATGAGGAGGGAGATGTCTAGGCTGGCATGTGCATACAGTGACACAATGAATTTGAGTGGATCTGTACTGTTGGAACTCAACCAGGAGTTGGGAGGGGTGCAAGGTGTAGCACTCCAAAATCTTACGACTATAGACTATCTACAGTTAAAGGAACATATGGGATGTGAACAGATCCCAGAAATGGGTTGCTTTAATTTGTCTGATTTCTCTCAGACGGTTCAAGTACAGTTGGACAATATCCATCATATCATAGACAAATTCTCACAAATGCCTAGGGTGCCTAACTGGTTTTCTTGGCTTCACTGGAGATGGATGGTAATTATAGATTTGCTTAGTTTATGTCACCGTATTCCTATTATGTTAATATGTGTGAACAAGATAGTTAGTAGTTTAAAACCTATACATGCTTAAGGTACTCTACAAGAAGATATGGCAAAGAAATAATCAATCCTCCCATGTTTTCTTCCATATGCTACCTCTATAGCTTTTCTTCTCCCTTCCTAATTACAACCCTTAAATAGAATTCGTGCCTCATATCGAATTTACCGAGCATCATAATTCCTCCAGGCAGTAAAGATACCTTGAGACAAGTGCTGGGCATAGAAGCCATAGGGCATAAATCTGCAAAGAAGTAAAAAGCTAACCTTCTCAAACAATATGGCTTCTGTCTCACTTACCAACTTTACATCTCCCTGTATGGCCCGGAAGATGACTGGTTAGCCAGAGACGGGTAAGATTCCTCAAGGGAGGAACAACCTAAGACAGGCACAGTCGCAGGGGGGCCATCAGGTGAGAAATTGGGGATCAACAGTGGTGAGGCTTAGAACCTCACCCCCTCTGTTTTGAGAGAAACCTGCATCCGTGGATGTTTTAAGGCCCTTGTCTAGCTTGGATTAACACATAGTCTACAGGCACACACCTGATCATCTACAATTGCTCTCTTACAACACTAAACTATGTTTTCTACCTTTATCTTGCATCTACCTACCACTTCAGCATTTTATTAAAAATAATGATAATAATAATAATAATAAAGGGAGAAATGTGGGATCCACATATAAATCAAGTATAAAAATCAAACAAATATTCATATTTGACCTGATTATTTATAGTTCATAATGTGTGATCAAAACTGAAAGTTTCTGTGATGACTGCCATTGTACTACTGTTCACCATGTAAGAACTTTTTCACTATGTAAGAATTCGTGCACCATGTAAGAACTTGTTCGTTATGCTTCAGAAGATTGGAGACTGACGAGAATTAGGCTTGAGATGGATTAATGATTGTGCATTGAGCATTGACCCCCCTATACAGAATTTTATTGTTGTTAACAACCATTTTATCAATAAATATGAGAGATGCCCTCTCAAAAAAAAAAAAGGGAAATAATGATAAGCTACACATTGGACAGTGAGATAACCAGCTCCCACCTGGGTGCAGAACACAGGCAATCAAACTATCATGCAACCTCCTCAGCCCAGCCCACAGGCAGAAGACTGGAGGAAGTATCTTCAGAAAAGCTGGACCATTCCTGAGGGAAGGTCTAGAGATGCTGATGTTTGCTGGAGTTACTGGGGGCAGTTCCAGAGAAATAGCCAAATTCAACATTGACACCTCTACCATCCAGCCAGCCCCATCAACCATCACATTTTAATACCTCCCTGTATGTAAAAACAGACAGCTACAACCTAGTATTTTCAACACTTGGAGTAGTTCATGGCACACAGAGAGTGTGCCACGGCCATCTGTTGAATGGGTGAATGAATGGCTTTCACAGCACGGTGAAATGGTAAGTCCCACTAGTTTCTCAATCTTAAAATTTACTTTAAAAAAAGAGGAAGATAGCCAAGAATTACCAAACTGTTGAGAAAAGCCCTCAACATGTAAGTAGTTAAAAAAAAGTATTAAAAGGTGGTTGAAGGAAACAAAGACACAGCCAGGGCAGAACACTTAAAATGAAATATGACATTGCAGCCCCAATAAGAATATGACATCATAAAAATTAGTAACGAATAACTAGAGAAAAAGAATTAGCCCTGCTAGTTATAAAATAAAATTATCAAAACTTACATTCAGGAGAAAAGAATAGAAGACAATGACAAGGAAATATTCCAGAGAGAGAACAAAATGATAAAGATACCAAAACTAGGAAAGAAAGGATAACTCAAGGATCAGTACAGAAAGCCCAACATCAAACTAAGAGCCCGAGAAATGAAGCATCAAATAAATCACGCAGAAGTCATGGTCCACTCCTTTTCCAGAAACTTCTTCCTCCTTGAGCCCTCCACCCTTATAGCCCAGAGCTTTCAGGGCTAATATTAATATTAATAGTCATGTCGCCTTATTATTTGAGGCAATTCAGCTCAGCATTTTCACAAACTACACTTCCAGAATTAGGCCTGATCTTTTCTGAGCATATTTCAAGGTTTCCAATAAGATAACAAGAGTCCACCACATTTTAAGGAAAAAGGAATCCACACTAGGGTACAGTATCTTGAAACTTCAGCACATCATAACTTTAGGAGAAATTGTAAACAAAAAGGTCACATACAAAGAATTAGGTATTAGAATGGTATAAGACTTCTCGAAGAAATAAATACTGGCTACAAGGCAATTTAATATTCTAAAGCAATAGCAATTTTTGACTTGAGAATCCTAAAGTCATTCAAGGATGAAATCAGAATAAAGACATTTTTAGATACACTCCTCAAAACTGCCTCCCACGGACCCTTTCTCGAGAAGTTACTGAAGATGTTAGTAACACAAGGCAATAAATTAAGAAAGAAGCCCTTAATTTTAAAATATGAGTAATATTTCATAATAGTAATAGCAAAAGCTAACACTCATTTAGTATTATATTGCAGACATGATGGTAAGGATTATATATAGACTAAGAATTACATATATATATATATATATTTTCTCCTTTAATCTTTGCAATGATCTCATAGTGGAAGCACTAGTACACTCAGATGAGAAAACTAAAGCTCAGGGCAGTTAAGGCACTTGCCCAAATTCTCCCAGATGGTAACTAGCAGGGCTGAGAAGTGAAACAGTCTAATCTGAGGACAAAACATGACAAAACACATGCTCTCAGCTATGCTGTCTCCTTTAATAAAAGAAGCTGCATAAGAGATTCCAGGCAGAGGGCAAGATACGAGAGACAAGCATAGAGGATGGCAGAACAGGCTTAGCAGGAGAAGCTGTAATATTAAAGAGCTGAAGAGAATGCCAGTGAGGGGAAATGAGGCTGAGACCCTGACAAACTGCCTTGCGTGTAGGCAAGGCCTTTAAATGTAGGAGTGCAAACTGTACATTAAAGGACTTAGAAAAGGAGAAATAGTATGGTTAATAGGAAGAATCACCCTGACCACCATGGAGACAATGGACCAGCAGGTGGACAGACACACAGACCATGTAAAAGGCAGCTGCAGTAATGGTGCAGAGAAAGACAGATTTAAGGCAGGGGCTACAGAAGTGAGAGAGGACAGTTATTGTTGAGATATTAATGTAGTGGAACTGGCAGGACTTAGTGCCCGAAAGGATATGGTAAATGAACTGGAGAGAAAGGATAAGGGTATTGGTGTGCTGGTAAATGTTTAGCAACCAAATTCCTGGGGGTGGGGGGATGAAGGGGGACAATAATACCCAAGTTTGTAGCACTTGCCAATGCCCATGGCATAAATACTGAATGTGGAGTGATTCCATCATAGAGACACAATAGAAAAAAAACCCTCAAGAGCATGAATTACAGCAAAATGTAGAATAATCAGGAAGTGATGAGCTTTGAACATTTGTTACCTTTGTTTTTAATAAAACTTATTCAGTTGTAAATTTACATGATTTGACATTTTAATGATGGCTGTGTTTAGCAACTGGTTCACAGAATTCCTAAAAATTTGACTACTGGCTCTCATGAGCCGGTGTAAACCATCTGTAGCATTCAACTGGGATACACTTAAGATTCTGGCTAAGGTGTCACCTCCTCCAGGAAGCCTCCTTTAATCCTACCAGAGCAAGAAGAGATGTCCTTCTCTAGCATGGCACTTTGCAAAGAGTCTTACCATTGTTTATTTCACACCAAGGTTTTAACTATTTGAGTCTTATCTTCTTAGTGGTGACATTCTAGTGCTTAGGAAATCAGTCAACTTTTTCAAAAATATTTCTGTGCCAGACATGGTTTGATCCTGATGTCCAAATATAAATAAGAGATTGTTCTTATCTTGAAGAAACTCAACATCCAGGATGAGAAACAGGCAGTATATAGAACTAAAACCCCCTTGTATTAAGCCTAGGTACAAAGCTGAGGTAAACATAGGTACAAAGAAGGCACAGATGGGTGCCCAAACCAACCATCGGTCAGTCAGGGAAAAGATCCATGGGGTGTTGACATCCCATGTGCAGGATTTTCTCTACATATTCAGACATACACATAATATCTGTTAAAATATATTTTAAATTTCAACAAAAAAAGAAAAAAATAGCTGTGATATTTACAGCAGCTAATTAGAGCTAACACACTGAAGCCAGTTTTAGAGGTAATGGAGAAACGGCCTTCCAAGCATTTTTTCACTCTGAATATTCTAGGTATTTAAAACAGTCCAGATTTGCAGGTGTGATTTTGCAGTCCCTTGTTTTACAGAAGGAACTGTTGGCTTGAATCAGGAAATGGTTTCTGAATTCTGTAAATATGGGAGTGAGTCGAGGGACGAGGTGTTAATCTTCTCCCAGTCTCTGTACATACTGTCAGGCCCTAATGGAAACAAATCTGTAGGAAACTCTCTTCCAAGTCTGTTTTCTTGCCCTCCTTCCACAGTCTGGGGCATAAGTTGTTGGACTGCCACCTTGAACAGAGATCCTCTGGGGTTGTTCAATCACCACTAGCACTGCTCCAGATGGCCTCAGCCAACATTTAGTGGCTGACGGCCTCAGCAGGGTTCTCCACAAAATCTCAGCTCCAAAGTGAAATGTCATTGGTCCCTGAGAGTGACAGCTCCCTGGGGGTTGTGGACAATGAGCTGCCATCCATCCAAAATACATTCCAATCTGGGAACTTTGAAGTGTCCAGAAAATATTTACAGCTACTGATTTTTTGCATGTGTGTTTTGTCATATGAATAGGGACCACCTTTCCAGAAAGCTGTGACTACAATGTAGGTGGGATATCATTGTTACTAAGTCACTTAATTATTTGGTTTTTGAATTCACAACGTCTGTTTTAAATTTCTCAACTAGGTTTAAGGGCTAGGGATGCCATCAAATAGTTTCCTAAACTTCAAATGTCTTTTAAATTCTTTGAATCTGTTTCCTTCTATTAAATGGGGATCATTGTCTTACAAGACTTTTGTTATAAAGATTAAATGAGATAATACTGAATGAATAAATGAATGTTTCTAAGAGTCTTGGACTAGTATTTACTAAGCTAGAAACACAATGTAGATATAATGTGTTTTTTCCCTCATTATTATTAATGCTAATAAGTGGTAATTATTTACATTACATATCTGTCTCCGTAAACTTTCATACAAGCATTAATTATAATGTTGATACAAAATCCAGAAAACATAAAAAGATTGACAGTCTTTAAAACAAAAAAAAATTTTAACTACAATTTTTTTAAATCATAAATAAAGCTAAGAGCCTGTGGGTAAAATTACAGTATTTCCAGAATCTCTCACCTGGCCTTAGTTCATCTCCGTATCAATAGGTGTTTACAAGGGGTGGAGAGTAGGCCATCTCCATAACAATAGGTAATTACAAGGGGATGCAAGGGCACATCTGTACCAGAGAGGTTGGATAGGGTCCCTTTTTACAGCTGGGTTGCAAGAGACACTGGCAATTAGAAGTGGACAACTGCTTGTAAGCAATGAACAGGTTTCTCCCACTTTATTTCTCCCTTTGACTCATTTTAGTTTCAAAGGTATTTTGCCCTGGACTGGGAAATATTTCCCCCACTGAGTTACAGAGATGAATAACCACCTGAGAAATAGTATATAGTATATTGAAATTATATTTCTTCATATATACAATAAAGACATACAGTTAAACATATAATAATATGTAGAAATAAAACTTGTTAGCAAATATATTCAAGTTCTTTCAAAACAATAGAAATGATGAGATGGTGAAATGTAGAGTTTTTTTATTATTTTGGCAAAGGTTTAAAAATTGATAACATACTAGGCAGCAAGCATGGGGTAAGAAAGATCCTCTCAAACCCTTTTCCCAGCAACAAATTAATACAGCTTTTCTCAAAGGCAATTTGGTGAAATATACAGCAACATTTAAATATGTTTATCCTGAGACACATCAAGTCTCAATTTCTAGAAGTTATCTTAAGCAAACAATTAGACAAGATAAATAAAATATGCATATCATATGGTTTTAAAATATAGAAAAATTAGAATAAATATCAATGTTCACTAATACAGTGCTCATTATATAAATTATAATATGGTTTATATTTCATTTAATGAAATATATAGCTATTATAAATATTCACATGCTTGTATATTCTTTGACATTTATGATATATTAAGATGTTGCTGGTATAGTATGGTATATTTATGACAGTTTAACAAAAATAATTCAATTAAATTTTATAATATACCATGGTAGATGTTACTTTGTCTTGGTAAGAATAACAGTTGATGTTATTAAACTATTTTTCAATAATCCCATATAATTTTTATTGTAATAAAGGAAAAATTAGTTTTAATTTTTTACTATCTCTGCTCTTTACCCAACTAAAATAATAGACATTTCATCTTTATGGTAAATCACCTTTTCCTCACCTGCTCCTAAATTTTCTCTGGCCACCTGTTGCATTCAATGTTTGCCACAACTGGCCTTCATCATAGCACTTGTGGCATTACAAAGTCAGGACTAACCCTGAGTTGAGGTCATAGTGACCCTAAAGGAAAAAGCCCTGTATATAAAATACTTTCTCCTTAACCAGTTTATGGAAGAAAATGAAGGTGGAAGGAAAGAAGGAAATTTTAAAGGTGAAAAATAAAAAATCATTTGTATGTACACTGACGATATGTTATTTTATTTCATTAATCAAAATGGCCAGTAGTGTATGTAAACAAGGTCAGCACATGCATATGTCCCCATGTAATATGTTTTGTATCTGAAAGAAAACTACATTTGGAAAACAAGACTTAATTTTCCAGAAATGTGAGCCTAAATCCTATCAGTCACCAATTTGGGGTTCATCTGTAGGAAATCTTTACTTTAGGAACACAGACTAGATTAATACATGAGGATTCACTCAAGTGGTCTATTGAGATACACTAAGCAGAGAAAGAAAATGTAGTGAAAGGGAAAGATAGGAGCTGATTCTAAATGCTTTCACCGATGTGTTCTAGAGATCCATTTCAGCTTTCCTTTTTCCTCTGTCTGTACAGTCTCCCTTGAGTATTTCACTTACTCTTATAGCCTCAATTTTTAGTTAAGAAATGAGCTTGCACACAATTATCAATAACAAAATGAACCCACTTTGATACATGTAGTAAGAACAAAGGCAATCAAAGAAGAAATTGCATCTGATGGTGGAATCCAAGAAGGGGCATTGTTTCTGAATGCTTAGAAATGGGAAAGATTTCCTGGACAAGGTCAGAAATGGGGAGGGTATTACAAATGTGTAAGGGGCGGTGCATAAGGAAAGATAACTTTCAAAAAACTAAAATAAAACCAAAAACATAGTTTAACTAAAGTAAAAAATATATGTTATGAAATAGGAGAAAATGAACTAGAGCTGGATTCATGGGAGTCTCAAATGCCAAATTAGGAATCTTAGACAATGGAAACACAAACCATTTAACCATTAATGGTATTTTTTCTGCCTGTTGTCTGTTGCATTTTTGCCTTGATTTAATCATGTAATTATTTCTGATAATGTACTTGCATCAAATGGCAATTATTACATTTTTTGAAAAGTGAAAAACTAAAAGCCCATCATTAATTCAACAGAAAAATTGCTGTCACTTTTAATCTTCTTAATTACACAGGTTGAAAAGCATTACTAGGAGATTTGGCAACATATGGAAAAACAGCCGTTCAGAGTTAAGAGTAGTAAGTCCAAATGATACATGATTTTCAGGGAATTTTTCCTAAATCTTACCAATAAGAATGGACATAGCCCATTCTTCATCCGGGCATGTTGACTATTAATGTCACAATCAATTTGTAAAGGGAGTTAATTTTCAAAGCTAGAACAGATTGCTAGTAAAGGCTTAATGATCAAAGGTCTCAGAAAACTTGGCAACAAAATCCTAAATAGTCTTACTGAGTCCAAAGAGAAAAAGTTGTAATTAGTGATCATCAAAGCACAGAGAAAGGGTCAACACACCTATTTAGCCAATGTCTCTTTGAAGTAAAGCTATTATTGGGCTACTGATTTTCCACACATCCCTGCAAACAGGTAACCATGCTTCCATGTTGATTCACATTGCTTTTTCCCTTCCACGTGTGATGAATAGTTTGCCAAGTGGAAGGAGACCTGCCAAGACACGGAGCTGGAACACAGACACACACTTCTCAAAACATACATGGCTTAAAGTGCCCAGTAAAACAGTGAGCTGATCCTAAACCAATCTGACTCGGTGTTGAAATGCGCTAAAATTGTTCCTACATCCTACTTTTAAATTGCCATTCTTTTCAGGATCAAAGAATTTTATTTTACTTTATCTGACTTCTAGCCCAAGGAGATTTGGCTCTTCTCCCTCTGGATAAGGTCTTCCTTGCCAGAGAGGCAACTCTGTAGGGTCACTGGGAGCGAAGAAGGAGCAAACGTATTCCTAGGAGGAAAGGATAGAGTATACGCCATGCTAGTAGGCTTGGCCTATTCTCCTTATTTCAAATCTTCTCCATCAGCTCAAGATTTCATTAGAAATGAATCTAGTTGAGTCTTATTAAAGTTCTCCATTCTTTAGACTATACCTACTAAAATGCAAAGATCTCTGAAAGCACTAGCACCTCAGGATTCATAAGCTGGCCCCTTCAGGGGAATAGGATGTGGGTTGGATAACTGGTTTGGAGCAGGGAGCTAAGAGTAGGAAAAAAAGAGACATTAAAAGTAATAGTAGAACAACAAAGACACAATTTTCCTCTTCACCATTCTGTATAAGAATGGAGGAAGACATCACTGTTTCTAATTTAATCTTCTCTCCTTCAATTCAGACTCCTGACATTCTTTGGATTCGCATAACCAGCCTCAACTAAAGAGAACACTATTAAAAGCATCAAGAACGCTACATAGTGGGAATAAAATCATGACATACTTGAAGCACATTTAGGTTAGAAGCAAACAGTTGGAAACTTTCATGTAACTTTCTTGGAGTTAAGTTGGGTCGGGTAGTACAGGGGGCAAGAGATGCCATGTGTGATCACTATGTGCTTTAGTTTTTCTGCAGACATAGGTTCTCATTTTTTCTGGGATACCAGTAGTTCAGTTGCTGAATCCTATGGCAAGTGTAGGTGAAGCTTTCAAGAAATGGCCATACTGTTTTCCAGAAAGCTTGTATCATTGTACAGCCTCACCAGAAACATAAGAGATCAAGCTTTGCTCCATTCTAGGCAGAATTTAGTATTGTCACTATTTTTTTTATTTTATTTGGTGCATACACATTTAGGATTTCTACGTCATCTTTGTGGAATAACCCATCTATTATTATGGAGGGTCCCTATTAATTTCTTTGCTCTGAAGGCTACTATATCTGATATTAATATGATTACTTCTACTTCCTTTTGATTAATGTTTGCATGGTACTTTTCTATACTTTTATTTTCAACCTACCTATACTATTATATATGAAGTGAGTTCCTTGTACAAAGATATAATTGGATCTTTTTTTATCCATTCTTCCAAACACTCTCTTTAACTTGCAATTTTAGACCATTTATATTTAGTGTATTGATATGTTATGCCTTAAGTCTGCCATTTTATTTTTTGCTTTTTTCCTCCTCTCTGTCCATTCTGTTTTTCCTGCTTTCTTATAGGTTAATTGAGCATGTTTTAGAATTCCATTTTAATTTCTCTATGCATGGCTTTTTTAGTGATTACTCTAGGTATCGTTTTCATAATTTATGCAAGTTAACTGATGCCAACATTTTGCCTAGACTCCCCACTAGAACTCTGCTGATATTCCTGGGAGCATGGAGGGAGCTTCTTGGTGCTAATCTATAAGTGACATCCACTTTCACTGGCAGGGAGAAGGGAAAGAATGGCCATATTACTCCTGGCTTTCCACAAAAATTGAGTTTTCCAAGAAAATTCTGACAACACCCTCCTGGAGAAGGGGAGAAGTGACTTGTTTACTTTATGTGAGGAGGGTGGAAGTCTAGACTATCCCTATGGTCTGCACCGATGGAAGGTTTCATTAGAGGTGAGCAGTATGAAAGTCAGGACTTTTTCCATCCTTCGCCTTCTCTGACACCACCTCAGAGGTAAGGAGTAGGGGGGTGGGCTGGCGTGCCTCCTTATATACAGGCAATAATAGAAGTATAGCTCTTCAGTTGACCTCTACTAGCAGGGAGAGAATGTAAGCAGAATTTTCTGAAGTGTTTGGCTGGAATAAAATGGGCATTGCCTATTGAATATTGTCAATTTTTTTCTTGCTAGGCCATCTCTTGTCTTGTCCTTTGGCTAAGGGGAACAGGTTTTGCAGTTTTTGTCTGCATCCATTGGCATTTCTGAGTCACTGGCTTCTCCAGTATCCAGTATCTGCAAACATGATCAAAAAGAAAACCTAGGGAACTCACCACCATTTTGTTCCTTGGGGCCTGGGGTCCCTAGCTGGCAGCCTTCTCTTTAACTTTCAGGCTTCATGTGCAGGTTTTATATGTAATGACCAGGGTTTTCAGTTAAACTTACTGGAAGGAATAGGGGAAAGTATGTCTACTCGGTCTTTACAAAAGTAGAAGTCTGTTATTTTTTAATGTATAAATAAATATTTTAAGGTACTGTTTTAATTTCAGATATGTTATATATATATATATAGTAGATATAACCCACATAAATAAAAGTATTTTGAGACTCTCTAAAATTTTTTAAAGTTTAAAGTGATCCTGGATTGGATTAAAGATGGTGACATGACAGGCAAGACAGAGGCTTCCCCCTAAAATCACACATAATATAAAAATGTAATTAATACAACTAATCCTGAAAGAGCAGTAGGAAAGACAGATGCACCAGACTGCATACACCTAGAGAAAAGAATAAACCCCATGGAACAGGGTAATGTACCAAAGCCATGGTCTGACAGGACCCAAGCCTTTCCACCAACCCAGCTCACCAGTGGGAGGAAGAGAAATGGGGCAGGGAGGGAGTGGAGGCCTGGGATTGCTGAACACCTGCTCTGCAGTTGTGCTCTGGGAGCACAAACCTACATTTCATGGTGCTTTCACAATACTCTCATAATTAGGGGACTTGGAAAGCTAAGACAGGAAGAATACCTGGAGAGACTGAGATTCCAGTCGCTTGTGAAAGCAGGGATCCATATCTGACTGCTCTGGGACAAAAGAAAGGCAGGCAGTCTGAGAGACTTCCTAACAGCGAGAGGGCTGCTAAAGGGGCAAGGACTGCACAGACCTTATTGCTCAGGAGAAAGGAAAGGTAAACAAAATTGTCCGGGTGCACTCTGCCCAGCAGGTTGGGAACTTTCAGGATATTCAGGTGCTCCAGCCCCCTGGCTGGCTATGCAGCTCCAAAGCCCCCCTCCATGACACTAAGCCTGCAGCAACTTCCTCCCGATCAGCCCTACCTGGCTTACAAACCAGCAAACCATACCCCGGCATTAGGACAACCAGAGGGAAGCCACACTTAGAGCACCTACAAACGCAAAGCAGAGGCTTATACCTGTGTGTTCAACTCACTGGTTCTGCCAGCAGAGACAGAGATAGCAGTCAGGAAGCAGTAAACAGCTCTTTCATTACCCCGGGCACCAATAACACTCCCCTGCAACCCCTGATGTTGCTCCAGGGGCTGAGCAACTCCAGAGAGTAGAGTTTCTGGACACTAGAGAGTCCCATATACAAAATTCAAATGTCAAAGAACCTGGTTTAAAGTAAAGTTATGAATACAACTCCTAAGAAAAATGACATTGACCTCATGAATCTTCCTGAAAGGGAGATCAAAATAAAAATTATTAACATGCTCATGGAGGTACAGAAAGATATTCAAGAACTCAGGAATGAATTCCAGTCAGAGATCCAATCATTGAAGAGCACAATGGAGGGTATTAAAAGAAGATTAGATACGGTGGAGCTCATGATAAATGAAACAGAAACTAGAGAAGAGTAATACAAAGAAGCTGAAGTAAGGAGAGAAAAAAAGGATCTCTAAGAATGAAACAACACTGAAACAACTGTGTGACAAATCCAAATGGAACAATATTCGCTTTATAGGGGTACCAGAAGAAGAAGAGAAAACAAGGGATAGAAAATGTCTTTGAGGAGATAACTGTTGAAAACGCCCCCAATCTGGGGAAGGAGTTAATGTCTCAGGCCATGGAGGTGCACAGATCTCCCAAAAGAAGGGACCCAAGGAAGACAACACCAAGATATATAGTAATTAAAATGGCAAAGCCCAAGGATAAGGAAAGACTACTAAAAGCAGCCAGAGAAATAAGATCACATACAAAGGAAAGCCCAGCAGGCTATCACCAGACTTCTCAGCAGAAACCTTACAAACCAGAAGGGAGCAGCATGATGTATTTAATGCAATGAAGTAGAACGGCCTGGAACTAAGAATAGTTTACCTGACAAGACTATCATTTAAACTTGAAGGAGGGATTAAACAATTTCCAGAAAAGCAAAAGCAGAGAGAATTTACTTCCCACAAACCATCTCTACAGTGTATTTTAGGGTGACTGCTATAGATGGAAGTGTACCTAAGGTTTAATAGCTGTCACCAGAGGTAATAAAACCACAGTAAAGAAAGAAGAACAGTTAATTACTATGCAAATGCAAAATTAAATCAAATACCTCCCAAGTCAATCAAAGGATAGACAAAGAGTACACAATATGATACCTAATGTATAAACAATGGAGGAGGAAGAAAAAGGAGGAGAAAAAAAGAACCTTTAGATTGTGTTTGTAATAGCATACTAAGTGAGTTACAACCTCCCAAGGCTGATCCAGAAAGAAACATAAAATCTGAGCACACCAAATACCAGCAATGTAATTGAATTCGTAATCAAAAAAACTGCCTAAGAACAAAACTCCTGGACCATATGGCTTCACTGCTGAATTTTATCAAACATTTAGTGAAGACCCAATACCAATCCTCCTTAAACTTTTCCAACAATTAGAAGAAGAGGGAATACTTGCAAAATCATTCTACAAGGCCAGCATCACTCTAATACCAAAACCAGGAAGACACCAAAAAAGAAAAGAAAATTACAGACCACTATCCCTGATGAACATAGATGCAAAAAAATTCAACAAAATACTAGCAAACCAAATTCAAAAATACATCAAAAAGATCATCCATCATGATCAAGTAGGATTTACTCCAGGCATGCAAGGATGGTACAACAATCAAAAATCCATCAACACCACCTACCATATCAACAAAAAGAAGGACAAAAACCACATAATCATGTCCGTACATGTGGAAAAAGCATTTGACAAATTCAACATCCATTCATGATAAAACCTCTCAACAAAATGAGTATAGAGGGCAAGTACCTCACCATAATGAAGGCCATATATGACAAACCCACAGCCAACATTATACTTAATAGCAAGAAGCTGAAAGTTTTTTCTTTGAGATCAGGAACAAGACAGGGATGCCCACTCTCCCCACTTTTACTCTCAAGATAGTTCTGGAGGTCCTAGCCATGGCAATCAGAAAACACAAAGAAATAAAACACATCCAGATTGGCAAGGAAGAAGTTAAGCTTTCCCTGTTTGCAGATGACATAATATTGTACATAAAAAATCCTAACGAATCCACTCCAAAACTACTAGATCTAATATCTGAATTCAGCAAAGTTGTGGGATACAAAATTAATACACTTAAATCTATTGCATTACCATACACTAATGATGAACTAGCAGAAAGAGAAATAAGGAAACCAATTCCTTTCACAACTGTGTCAAAAAGAATAAAATACCTAGGAATAAACCTAACCCAGGAAGTGAAAGACCTATACGCTGAAAACTACAAGACTCTCACGAGAGACATTAAAGAAGATACCAATAAATGGAAACACATCCCATGCTCATGAATAGGAAGAATTAATATTGTCAAAATGGCAATCCTGCCTAAAGCAATCTACAGATTCAATGCAATCCCTATCAAAATACCTACAGAATTCTTCAATGAACTAAAGCAAATTACTCTAAAATCCATATGGAACCACAAAAGACCCCAAATAGTCAAAGCAATCCTGAGAAGGAACAATAAAGCAGGGGGGATTATGCTCCCCAACTTCAAGCTCTACTACAAGGCCACAGTAATCAAGACAATTTGGTACTAGCACAAGAACAGAACCAAAGACCAATGGAACAGACTAGAGAGCCCAGATATAAACCCAACCATATATGGTCAATTAGCATACAATAAAGGAGCCGTGGACATACAATGTGGAAATGAGAACCTCTTCAACAGCTGGTGTTGGCAAAACTGGATAGCTACATGTAAGAGAATAAAACTGGATTATTCTTTAACGCCATACACAAAAGTAAACTCAAAATGGATCAAAGACCTGAATGTAAGCCATGAAACTATGAAACTCTTAGAAGACCACATAGGCAAAAATCACCTGAATATAAACATCTGCAACTTATTCCTGAATATATCTCCTTGGGCAAGGGAAACAAAAGAATATAGGAATGAATAGGACTACATCAAACTAAAAAGCTTCTATACAGCAAAGGATATCATCAGCAGTACAAAAAGGCATCTACACTATGGGAGAATATATTTGAAAATGACATATCCGACAAGGGGTTAACATAAAAAATATATAAAGACCTCCCGCACCTCAACACCCAAACAACAAATAACCCTATTTAAAAAGTGGGCGGAAGATATGAACAGACAGATTTCCAAAGAAGAAATTCAGATGGCCAACAGACACATGAAAAGATGCTCCACATTGCTAATCATCAGGGAAATGTAAATTAAAACCTCAATGAGATATCACCTCACACCAGTAAGGATGGCCAACGTCGAAAAGACTAAGAAAAACAAATGCTCGTGAGGGTGCAGAGAAAGTGGAACCCTCCTACACTGCTGGTGGGAATGTAAGCTAGTTCAACCATTGTGGAAAGCAATATGGAGGTTGCTCAAAAACTTAAAAATAGAAATACCATTTGACCCATGAATCCCACTCCTTAGAATTTACCCAAAGAAAAGATATTCTCAGATTCAAAAAGACATATGCACCCCTATGTTTATTGCAGCACTATTTACAACAGCCAAGATATGGAAGCAACTTAAGTGTCCATCAGTAGATGAATGGATAAAGAAGAGGTGGTACATATACACAATGGAATACTATTCAGCCATAAGACAGAAACAAATCCTACCATTTGCAACAACATGGATGCAGCTGGAGAATATTATGCTCAGTGAAATAAGCCAGGCAGAGAAAGACAAGTGCAAAATGATTTCCCTCATCTGTGGATGGAGTATAACAATGGAGCAAAATGGAAGGAACAAAACAGCAGCAGACTCACAGACTCCAAGAAGGGACTAGCAGTTAACAAAAGGGAGGGGTGTGAGAGGGCAGGTCAGGAGGGAGGGAGATGGGGATTGAGGGGTATTATGTTTAGTACACATGGTGTGGGGGATCACGGGGAAAACAGTGTAGCACAGAGAAGGCAAAGAGTGAATCTCTGGCATCTTACTACACTGATGGACAGTGACTACATTGGGGGATGGGTGGGGACTTGATAATATGGGTAAATGTAGTAACCACATTGTTTTTCATGAGAAACCTTCATAAGAGTGTATATCAATAATACCTTCATAAAAAATTTGTTTTAAATAAAGTGATCCTGACCTCAAAACATTAGGGTACCACTGTTATAAATACATTTTTTTAAATTATTACTGAAAAACGTCCAGGGTATTAACCACAAGTAACCCTTTGTAGTCCTTGGAGATGTGGAAGAAGTAGCCAAATCTCATCTTTCTTTTCCCAACAGTCTGAGAACAATCTGTAATAATCAGGATGTTCTGCTTTGTCTGGGAAAGTCTAGGCTTACACCTGTTTTCCAGCCATAATTATTAATAGTAATTTTGAATCTCAGAAGTATCCTGTTTTGTGTGATAAATTATACTGTCACTGAGATTACACAGAAAAATCATGACTGTGCCACCATTTTTCCTTACTCTCTGTCGTGGATAAACTTTTTAGACATCAAACTTTCAATTATATTAGGATACATGATAGAAATATAATATTTAATTTTTAAACCACATGTTGATTCTAACAATTGTGCCAGGCAAGCTGAGCCTCAAAATGTCCATTTGTGTCACTGGAGCTGCCAATACAGAACAAGTAATCACCCTCCCTGAGTCTCTCTCCAAGCCTTGACTGTAATAAGAGTATGTATTCTACAAGTTTCCCATGTAGCCTTAATATTCAAGCTAAGCATGTCCCATTACTTGTCACCTGGGGCCACCCCAAGCAAGCATAAAGTCTTAACGACCTTCTCAGGTCCATGGCAATGTGTCAGCCATATTTTCTCACTGCTACTGTGAGCTCATATTCTCCAGCATGGGGATCAAGAAAGGAAAAAAAGAAAAAACAACTCAGCTGTGATGGAAATACTAGAAAAGTTCCAACATTTGAGAGGCTAATGTTAGTGACAAAGCCAATTCATTCTTTATCCACTGATAAAAAACATTTACTGGGAGCCAACTATGTACTCCTCTCTTGAATTATATAATGACAGACACTGACATAAAATGTAAAACAAACTGAAAAATATTTCCTTAAAAATATTCTTATCAGATACAGTTTTTAGAAGAAAAAAAACAATCACAATTTTCCATTTTATTACATTTTTTCTTTCTTCTTTTATTGGAATAGAGTTGATACGCAATGTTATATTGGTTTCAGATGTATAACATAGTGACTCAATAATTATATACACTACTAGATGCTTGCCACAGTAAGTATAATTATCCCGTTACATCCCAATATATTACAATATTATTGGCTATATTCTCTATGCTGTACTTCCATTCCTGTGACTAATTTACTTTACAATTCACTGTTTGTACCTCTTTATCCCCTTCATTTATTTTAACCAGTCTTCCACTCCCCATTTCAACATATCTTAGAATATCTTCTATATACTAATCTCACTATGAAGAAACTATATCTTAAAAGAACAAAAATCTTAAATATAACATTAAGAATTCATGTGGCAATTGCTTTAAAAAATTACATGAAAGGGAAATAATTTTCCTGAAAATATGAATTTGAAAATGGTCTCATTTCTATATAGATTCTTATCAAACATTCAGACCTTGAGTTATGGGATCAATTCCTAGGCAATCTCATAGATGTTAGATGTTCTTCTCAATCAGTAAATTTGAACTCAAAAGAAAATATAAGAGTCTAACTTTCAGATTTTGACAAAGGAAAACACCACCAAGTTAGGTTCATCTACTGTGAAGAAGAAAACTCCTATTTCAGAGATCTACAACTAGGGCAAGCCCTGAAAAGCAAGTGAATTTAAACGGCCCTAACTCTCTGCTTCCACGCCCCCCCTGCCCACCTCACCCTGTGGCACGCCCCACACATGCCACTCCTGGCGGTGCTCTGCTGCAAAACAGGCCTGAGAGATGGAGGGGGACGATAAAGCACTCTTCCCACGAGAGGGTATAACCTCTTGAGAAGAACAGGATCTGAGAGGCCATACTGATTAGACTACCAACAAATACCACCAGTATTAAAATTTATTTATGTAGACAAAATAGTGACATAGGGAAAATTTTTCTCCGTCATGTGGCCAACTTAGCTTTCCTCTTTATGAAACACCTTTTACTTCCTCTGAAGGCCCATGATTTGCTTTATCTGCAGGGAATTTGCTTACAACTGCCAAACCATTCCTAGAAGTTATGGAGAGTAACATGTGGCAAAGTCAACACGCATCCCGCTACAACCCAACTTTGCCATCACAGCATTCGTTGTCCTGGAGCCCAGATTTAGTCTCAAAATCCTCCAAAACATAGTACTGAATATACTTTCTGTCACTGTCCCTACGTTGACACAAGAATCCTATTTTTTTTTAGCCATAAGGTATAAGTTAGACCACGTAAAAATATTTATGTTTCTAGCCTGTGTCTCCTTAATTACTCACAATCATACGCTCCATTATTGTCTCTCATTTCCTTCCCCACTTTCTCCCCTCTGCCTCCTCTTCCTTTCTCTGCCTTTTCTCAACACATTTCATCATCATTGAAATCTATCAGTTTCTTTTGACCAACTTCAAAACCCAGCAGCTCCACAGAGCCTTCCTTATATTTTAATCAAAGAAATCAAGTATCTTAGCTTTATTATAGCCAAAGCCCAAGTTTGTGAAAATTTGCCTTTCAATGTCAACATCCCATGTGTACGCCCTCATCAGCCCAACAGACAGGCCAGCATATGACCTGCTGCATGGGTGCCCAGTAAGTGTATGAGAAATCTGGGTACATACCACATGCTATTAAAAACAAATGAAGCATTCTGCTCAAGTATAGTGAAATCCTCCAATCAATTAGCTGCTTACCTGCACAGTTTCAGACTCGGAGAAGTGGTGGACTTTTCAAGTATCTTTCTTTACAGAGTAAAGATGGCAGTATCTAAAAAAAAAAAAGATGGCATTGATAATGTGAATCAAAACATAAAATGCTTATGATATGTTAAGAAAATATGCAGAGCCTATAATAAAGAAATCTCTGAACTTTTACTGAGGCCATAGAAGAGCAAAAGAATTAGAAACACTCCTTATTTATTATTTCAAGACATTTCATGTTTCTTGAATTATATAATCACAGAGACTATAAAACAAAGATAGTCATTTCCATAAAAATATTCTTTTCAGATAGTTTTTAGAAACCAAGCATAATTTTGCATTTCTTTTTTTTTATTGGAATAGTTGATATACAATGTTATATTGGTTTCAGATGTACAACATAGTGACTGAATAATTATATACACTACTAGATGCTCACCACACTAAGTGTAGTTCCCCATTACTATACCAAGATATTACAACATCATAGTTTATATACTCTATGTTGTACTTCCATTCCTAGGACTAGTTTACTTACAATCTGTATTATGTACCTCTTTATCCCCTTCACTTATTTCACCCAGCTCCAACCCCATTTCAACATATCTTAGAATATTTTTTATACACTAATGCCCCTATGAACATCCAGGTTTTAAAAGAACAAAACAAAAATCTTAAATAGAACATTAATAATCCGTGTGGCATTCGCTTTGAAAAGTTATAAGAAAGGGAAATCATTTTCCCTGCTAAGATGTAACCTCCTCTAAAAGTAGTTTGTTGCCTTAGCACAATTCTGAACAAACTACTAATACAGATTTTTGAGCGGGAGTAAGTAACTTGGTGAAATAATTTTAAAGTTAAGCTAAAGGAACAATGTGATTCAATTAAAATTTGGAAAAAAGTAATATAATCTTTAATGTTAAAGACAGATGACCTCTATTACTTGAAACATTGACATACTAATAATAATACAGTGTAGAATAATACTAATAGTTATTGAGGGACTATAATGACAGGCTTTGGAATAAACACTTTAGCACATTATTTAATTTCCATGTACATGATTTAATTGTAAGTGAGTATGCTTGCTTTACAAATGGGTAGGCTAAATAAATCACTGGCCAGAGCTGACATGTGGAGGTAGAACAGACAGATGGATAGTTGCAGTCTCTGTATTCCAGTCTCAAATACATCCCTTGGTAGTTTGGGGAATTTGAACTTGTAAATTAAATTCTTGAGCCTTCAATTCCTAACTTACAGCTTGAGGATGATAATAACCATTTTATAAGACAATATACAAATGGAACAAGATATAAATATGCTTAAAAGAGTTCCCATCTCATACCTGATGTTGAATAAATCGAAACTTAAAAATGCTTTTTAAAAAACACATGGTTAGACAGATACTGAAGTGCAATAATAATAGCTAACATGTAGTAAGCACTTCTAAATTCTGAGTATTTTTAGTGTTTTCCATGTATAAATTCACGTTAATTATCCTAAGTGTATGTGTGTGTATGTGTGTGTTTGTGTGTATTGGTCACTAATATTACCCCCATTTTAGAGATCATGAAACAGAGGTGCAGAGAGATTCATCAATTTTCCAGTGGCACACAGCTAAACTGAGGCACAGCTGAGATTAAACACAAGTGGTGCTCTTGGCCTCCACAATCTACAGCACTACCTCATGTACAATCATGCTGACCTCAGGCAGAGAAGGAAATGGATGGAGTAGGGAAGCCTGAACACAGGTTGCAGGTAGGATACCATTAAACAGTCTAGGCTTAAGTCAATGAGAACTTAGACAAGAATAGAAACAACAGGGTTAAAAGGTAGGGAACTAGTGTGGCACCTTTTTTTAGGAAAGAAGAAAATAAATAGATTGAAAAAGAAAAGAAAACAACCAGTGTAGATGAGAGAAGAGTCCAACTCCCAAGTTTGAAATGGGAGAGAGATGATATCCTTCATCAATAGTTGGAAGGCAGAAGAAGGTTCTTTTATTCATTAACACACCCTATAAAATGTCTGGATATATTGTGTGATGACAGCATTCCCAGGTATATTAACCAGAAAGTTTTCTATATAGGCATCGTTATCAAACTCCTTAAAAGCCCAAATTGCCTTTTTCTCAGCCCTTCTCACCTCTTTTCCTAGTCCTATGTGAATATGTGGACACACCAGGACTTGTTCTCCATAAGACAGGATATGTTATCTAAAATGTGTGTTTGGCACATACTGGTTTATTCTGACAGTGAAAAAGATGTCCTCTCTGTGTCACAGAATCTCACCCCAGATTAGAATGCTGTCACCAGCTGGTTGACCATTGAGTCCCAACTCTTAACATCTCCAAGGAAAAGAGGGCATGATTTATAAACTGTTCCAGTGCTCCGGGAAGAGGAAGAGACAGTGCTGGCTACCAACTGCCAGCTGGTGCTTAAAAAAATCATGTGCAACAGAACACAGAACTAATTCTCCTCTTTATTCCCATCGATACCACTGTCATCAACAAGCCAGTGGTCCAAACAGCCTTTTGGGGACCTGGGGAGTTCTTGAATTCTTTTCCTCAGCAAAGCTGTCTTTCAGACAAAACACTGGGGGAAAATATCATTGTATGGGAACAAACAACCTTTTGTACTCAACTTCTGAGTGCTCATTTATCTGGCCAAGTTCACTTAAACTCTCTGAGGTTCAATTACCTCATCTATAAAATAGAGGGCTGGGTGAAAAGGTTATAAAACCTAGGTGCAGTGTAATGTTTGATTGCTATTCTACCTCAATGTGGATTAAAATGTTTTAGATGGGAAAAGAAGAATCCAGAAAGAAGATGCTGACTGGACTCTCAAAGCTGACCCTGCACTTCACGGCCTTCTCTCCTGGAGTGACCCTACCCCAGGCTAAGTTGTAATAATGCACAACAGCTCACAACTCCTGTGACTGCTGCTGCTTTTCTGGAATTCTCCTGAACTCTTCTCTCCCTTCCCCCTTCTTCCTTTAAAAATTTCTGGACCCTCACATAGTGGCATCAGTTTCATAAGAAAAACAAAAAATTAAAATGGGACCACCCAAAGTACCACAAATATGCCAGCTTGAAATAATGACCATTTCAAGAAAATATTGAAAACAAGGACTACTGAAGAGAGTTTCTGCTCCTTACCAGTTTTGGTACCCAGTTTATTTCTGCCTTTTGTTTTGGTCACAT
Organism: Manis javanica; assembly: GCF_040802235.1. Lineage (NCBI taxonomy): Eukaryota > Metazoa > Chordata > Mammalia > Pholidota > Manidae > Manis > Manis javanica. The sequence goes on from NC_133157.1 coordinate 207,688,103, forward strand.
AGTACTAAGAACATTCTGATACCCAGAAGAATGTAATGAAAATGGCAACATATTTTAAGTTCACCTTACAACCTTGGAATAATCTTCAATTAACCTGTTTCAGAAACTTGAAAGAGAAGACTTTTTTTTCCCACTAGAGTCACCAAAGTTATCTAACTGCTTGTATTCCTACTAAATAAGGTGTCACAAATGAAGAACCCCAAATTTATAATCTTCCATGGACACATTGATAAGAAATCCAAATATATTTCTAGAAATGGGAGAAGAATCTTTATTTTTAGGTTCTGCTTTTTAAAAACTGAGTTAAACTGACAATACCAGTTAATACATCAGAAATTGTCAATATATTCAAAGTTAACATATACTGCATTAGAGTATGTTATCATTCCCAAAAGTATATTTGAAAATAAAATTAAGAACAAACATTGATGGAAAAAAAAAAAAAATTTCTGGACCCTAACTTATGAGCAACACATGGTGCATAAAGTGGACACAGAACATCCCACATGGAACCAAGGATTTAAAACAAGTTGGTTCTTACAGGCATAGCATAAGGTTATCATACCGGAACAGAGCTAATATTCAAGGATGCAAATTTGAGGGGAATTCTCACCAAAACTCATAGATGCACAGAGACTGGAAGGGATTTTGTTAAGTTAGTAATTCTAACTTCATATAAACACACAGAAATCCCTAGTCGATGGTTACTCAGCCTCTCCGTGAGCATCTCCAGCAACTCGGCACTCACTCCTCACAGAACAATCCATCGCACAACATTGGAACCTTGTAATACATAACACGTGACTTTCCTTTTCACCAAGAGACATGGGCAACACCCTTTTTAAAGGACCAGCATGCCCCTGGCAGGACATTTTGTAATGCGTCCCCAAGAAATTATTTTGGAGGGTCATTTAATAATCCTGGTAATAAAAAACATGCAGCTTGAAATGATTAATATCTTATATTGGGACAATAGGTATTTCAACTATAACAAGTATGTTTAAAAAGGATTTCCTTGGTGATTACGCAGCAGTTCAGGTTTAATGTTTGGTATCTAAAGAGAGAGAAGGCAGACAGGATTTGAATGTTTTCTTTTAATTGTATTGATTGAGAAAGTGTACATTTAAAATATGTACATACTGTGGGCTTTTTGGAAAACAGAATAGATTTACCTACTTTTGCTGTCTTCTAAAACCTTATTAAAATGATGTTTTATTTAACACATAAATTCACAAAAATGAGGAGAAATCGGAGAGGAAAAAAATGATAGGATATTTGAAGATGGCAAGTAGATTTATATTAAATGCCTTAGTGAATCCAAGAAAACTAAACCTTAATACAGAACTTAGAAAAGCTGTAGTAGAGCTTGATCCCACACAGGAGAGAGACAAGGGAGTCCTCCAAGAGACAGTGCGAAAGTTAGGCTGAGGGTTCGACCAGTCCAGATGAGGGCAGAAAAAATGCTCTGGGAGAAATTCTATCAGGAGTGGAAATTGGTAGAACAGCCAGTGTCTCAATTTGGGGTTCATTGTGCTGAGTACATAGAAAAGTAATCAACTAAAAACTTCAGGAAAAACAAAAAGGTTTTCAGAGGAAAAAAAAAAAAATACCATAGACGATAATGTAGGAAATTATGCTTTGATCTCTCACTTCAGATGGCCCCTAACATATGTCCATATTATGAAACACACAGAATATCAAATCCAAGTCATTGTGAATATTATTTTCATGTTATAAAATAAATATTAGTTACTGAATTGACGAAAATAAAACAATCATACTAAGAGGCAGTTAGATAGGAAGGCAGAGATAGTAAATGTATAACGAATGCTGACGGAAGAGAGAAATACTCATTTTCCATGACAGGAAAACAGTTGATAGTACCTAAAACTAAAACAATAAGAAGTAATACAAGAAAATTATTAGAGATACACAGGCAAATACTAAAGGATCAGTAAAAATATTTGAAAGATGTTGCCTCTGGAGAGGAAAAAATGGGAAGACAGCAGAGAGGGGATGCTGATATTCAGAACAGTGAGTACTCTTTTCTCAGGACCAATTTGACTTTTTAAGCTGTATAAATTTGACTTTTGAACCATATAAATGAGATAATAAACCAAGAAAAATTAATGGGTTCCATACAAAGCTCCAGGGCATTTGCTCACAGCCAGAAGACCCAAAAAGCAAAGCAATTCCCCAGACCAAAACTCAAAATGCCACAGTGCCTTGCATTCTAGTCCAGCTGGCAGAGCCTGTACTCACCAAGCTGGAAATGGACAACCCAACATCTGGGTCGCAAACACTGACCCCACGTTTCACCTCTTTCCTACCTGCCATGTCAAAAATCTAGAGGCTGTAAAAGCATTGTGCTGTGGGTTGAACTTCATTGCCTGTTTTTATTTATAGCACATGTAGGCAGAAACCCGGATTTAACACGAAGAAATCTGTCTAATATACTGTATTGGAAATCCCTAATATACTGTATTGCAAGGTTATGTCAGAATCAAGTTAAATGGATGACAGAGGAAATTAAATTAAGGCTACTGATGCCCAACCAAATAACATAAGTAGCCCCAGAGACCAGCTGTCAGTCCATGTCTTCAAAATGTCATGGAATCCTTTCTCTCTGTTAACACACAGACACACACACATACCTTGTTCCTCTCAAAACCTAGCATAAGCCTGCATTTCCTATGTTGTGAATCCTGTTTCTTAATGTAGACTTCAGAAAACATCCTTTCAATGCAAATGCAAACTTGTGACTTAAACATCCTTCCAATCTGATACAAATATGAGACTTGAATTTGGAATGCCATAATGATCTACAGCAGTTTCATTCAGGGAAACTGATCTTTACCAAACTAGAATGGAGCAATTGAATTCTTCAGAAATACCATTTGGTTGGATGTACTGCATTCTGCCCTGACTGACAAGGGCTGAACAACGACGACCATGAGAAGATCCTCCCATATTATCCTACAATGTACCCGATTTTATAGCTTAAGTCATGTCTCTGCACATGCTAAATGGCCATTAATAAATTATTTTTTTAACTAAACTAGCCAGGGATAACTCTGCTGTTTGCAAGTAGGTACCCCATCGATATATATGGAAACAGGAAAATGCTGTCTTTTGCTATGTGGGGAGAATGATTCCTATTCCCAGTATAAACCAAGGTCCCCTGGAACAGGACCACCACTTGAACAGGTGGACAGGAACTTCCTCACAGAATTGGATAGTCCAAATTTCTTCATTATCTCTGCAAGACACTTCTTTTCAACACATATTCTTTTGGTTCACACATCTCCTTGCTTTCATTCATTCTCTGCTGATCAAAGCCCTCAGCACTTCTTCCGAAGACAAATGCCACAGTTTTCCTGCCTGTGATTGTAACAATGTTATCCCCTCAGGCTGCTGCCTGGACAGATACCATCTCTTCACTACTCAAGAACTACTCACTGACTGCAGGAAAAATTCATCACAATGTGGTCCTAAGCTACTTTTCTAGCTCATCCCAACTTAATCCTCAGGTCTCCTGCCCATCAGCCAAGAGATTCTGGAAAGTGTCCTCGGGGTCATCTCACAATGGAACACCCTTGTTCAGCCCAGCACCAGAAATGCCTCCCACCCTGGCACATACAGAAAACTGGACAGAAGAAAAAAAAACTCTTTCATCCTTCATAAGAAATTCAAATACTACCTTGGTAGGAAGCATTACTGATCCCTCTGGGGAGATTCATCACTCTCAAACCACTGTGTACATCTCTGACAGTATCTACTTCTATTTGCTTGTACTGTTTTATTTCTTTGCAGGTCTCCACACACATTACATCATAAGCTCTTACAGAGCAGGGCTCATGCCTGAATCATCTCTGTAAATCTAGAGCAGCAGTAAAATCTTTGTCTCTAATGAGTACCCCAAGAGTGTGAACAGATCGAAGAAAAGAAAATAGCTCTGTGTAAAGTAGAATAGACGATACGGAACAGAATACACATACCCTCAAAGTTTAAATTTCTCTGCGTAGACCCCCACAGCAGCAACAAATTTTGTTCCACATGGCAGAGAAATCTGTAGAAAGTGATGAATGAAAAGTATTTTCAGGAGAGTTCTGATTGCTGTGATGCCTTAGGAGAGAAAATACTCAATTTCGATGTGCATATTTAGACTGTATGCCATTAAGTAGCCTTGAATGTTTGGAAAACAGGAAAGGAGTGAGGTCCAGCCTCCTCCCTAAGTGTGTTTTCACCAATGTTAGATCATGGATAAGTAAATTACTTATGTCACCTTAAAATAAATTATCCTTAAAATAAATAAAGGTATGATGTCACCTCACCTGGGCTATCCTCTAATACACACTCAGGCAAGCATTTCTCTAAACACGGGGGAAAATATGATCTAATGGTTTCTAGTGCAGTGAATCTGGACCGTGTGAGGACAACTGCATGAGTCCAGAGGAAGTAAAGCAGGTCATTGTATGATTCTGTACTTGACATCTTTGTCCAAGGCAACAGAATTCCCCTGCCCTCTTCAAACAAATCAATTTGTTTAAAACTAAAAATTCAGTCATCAATTGTTTGATTTAAACATTATTCAATTCCAATGATTAGCAAAGGCTGCAGAACACATAGGCATTCAAAAAAATTTGTTGAATTGTATCAAATTGCAAATGAATTAATACCTCTTCTCCTTCCTCCCCCTATGTGTAAATTAAAAAAATTCACCTGCTGCTCTGGTTATTCTATAAATGTATAATCACCTTGAACTGTCATCATATACCCCAAGTTTAACTTTGTGTTCTTATGATGCCAAAAATTTCATATTTATTTTGGTCAAGCAGTCCATCATTCAGCTTGACTCAAACTATTGACTTAATTGACTATATTTTACTGACCTAAAAACACAGCCCATGTTCCCTTTTGTTGCCTTCTTTTGTTTAAATTTCTTCAAATTTGGCCTTCCTGATGAGGTGAGAATGTATATCCTTAATGTATTTTGAACTCAATCCTTTCCAAGTCAATCAGCTTACAAGTTCTTGTTTTCTGCAGTGCTAAAATGTAAGGATTAAAGTCCCTCAAATTAAAGTGAGAAACTGTCTAGAACTAAGTAAAAGTTGGAGAAGGCTTCAGAAGTTATAATGCAAGCTAGTATTCTTTATACTAAAATTAAATGCAATGGAGAAGGAGCAATGAGTTCTCAGACACCAACAGAGGGGATATGAATTGGTCTTTCAATCTCAAATAAAGTAATATTCTCTGGGGGCAATAAACTTTTTTGTGAACTTCATTTGTAATTCCTGGCAAAATCAAAATGTAATGTAAAGGAACAGTCAAATAAGAAGGTTATAGACTTTTGAAAAATAAAAGGAGACATCGAAGGAGCCATGATTAATACAATAAATGATTGAGGAGAAAGCAAGTTAATGAAACTGCTGTCCCTTTTTTTTTTTTTTTTGCCTATTCTGGATATAAATATGAAAAGTGTATATGCCTGTAAAACAGAATAATTTTTCCTTTCCCTCGAGTGAAGCAGAATCTTTTTATGTTTGTAATTATACAGAAATAAAAAGTAGCAATTCGTCGACTATCATTCAGTTTTAAAAGATGAAAGAGTTTAATCATCATGAAAATATTCATCCCTTAGGGGTACTATGAAAAACAGACCCAAATATCATGTAAATGGGAAAAAAGGACCAACTACCCTTCATAGTTATGAATATTAATATTTCATCTGCATAAAATAGGGAAAGGATTCTACCTTACCTGACCATCATCTGAGCAGTATTGTGCCTATTCACATGACAAAAAAAGTGTTTCACTGGAAACAACCACCAACAGGTTGAAAAAAATTTAGATCCGTTGTGCTCAAATCCTCACTTCTTTGCTGAAATCTTCACTGTATTTCACTGACAATTATTAGGAGCAAGAATATGAACTTCACACATGTGTAAGGCCAGAGAGGGGGCAAAGTTATAATCTGACAGCACAATTCAAGACTTGTTTCCTTGAATCATTCCCTAGATTCCTTATTTAGATGGGCAAGCGTAATAGCTAGTTAGGGGTAAAGGTGAGAAAAGACAGCGACCCCCCGTCACTCCCATTGCAAGCTGCTGGGCATACGTGGGCTCCAGGTGGAAGGAGGGAAAAAACTAACATTAAGTGAAGTTCTATATTTTGGCTATTTTCTGGACTTAGAAATTCATGTTTAGAAACTGAACTGTGTTTATAATTTGATGCGCTATTAGAACATTCAAGGTGACTGCAAGATGTGAATTTTTTTTTTTTTCTCTGGATTCAGGAGCGAAGTCATGACCTCTTTTTTTCTCTGTTTCTCACAAAGCTCACACCATGCGGATTAACGGATGCCACAGCTGTAAATACCAGAATGTTCTATGCAGCCCCCACTGGGACCACCTAAAGCAACCTTCATACAGCCTGCCTCCCACCAGCTGCTGATTATCAGATAATAATGTGTAAAGATGTGGAAGGGCTGAAAAACAAAATCAGTGCCTGAGGGATAAAGAGAGTAAGGCCAGGTCAAGTGTGTGATAAAGAGGGAAACTGTTCCAAGAAACAAGGAAAGAAAATAAAATCACCTGTCATCACCAGCCAAGGAAGTGCCCACATCAAAATGCCTCACACTGGGAGGCTGGCCTAGAATGCTTCTCAGCTGAGAGAAAAGAAAAAAATTGCAAGATGACCACACACAATAGAAAATGTTTAGGTAGCAAATTGCTTAGGTATTGATATATTTGTAAAAGAAATCCTATGGCCTATTCTGTTATTTTGGTGAAGATATTACTTCTGTATTTATGCAAACCAACAAATGAGGGGTACATCTAGGGGTAATTTGAAAGCCCCCATGTATATTCTGGTGCCTGATACACAGTAAATATTCACTATTTGAATGAATGAATGAATGAATGAATGAATGCAGGTGTAAAACTGACAATGACTATAATACTTTTACTTTCATTACAATACAACCTCTGGATTTTTGTTTGAGTGTTTGTTTCATTGTTGCTTTATTGTTCCTGTTCTTCATAATTTAAAAGACTAAAGAATATGCTTCCTGTGGCCTTAACTTCTCAGGCTTGAAACACAAGACACCAATGCAATGCCAACAACAGCCTGTGAAGCAGAGAAGAGTGGGGCATGGGAAAATCAACTGCCAGAGACCTAAGCACACTTTCTTTATACACACCAAGAGGGAAGGCTACAGCCAGTGGACACACACAGTTATAAATGTGAACGCCCTGCTCAGATCCCTCACTGAGGGGGCTAATGAACTGCTGCTCCCAGCCTGGGCTGGCTGGAGGGGCCCAGGGGGAAGGCCCTTTGCTGGGAGTCGGGGGACTCTGTGGCAGGCCAGTTGCTATGACTTCCCATCTGGCTAGAACTGCACTGCTGGCTTGGACTCTTCCTCCCAACCAACTTACTTCCTTCTTTCCATCAAAGGACCAAATCCGTGCTGTGATCTGACACTCTCCTGCGCTCTCTTCCCTTCTCCAGGAAAGTGCTCTTGCAAATCTGACCTAATTTAGCCACCACATCCCTGAGGAGCCAGAGGACTAAGAGAGAGGGGGTGGCCAGGCCACTGCCAGGGGTCCAGCCACAGCTCATGGGAGCCCTGCAAGAACAAGACCCAGTGTTGCAGAATATTTCTGCGGAAACTGAAAATCCATGTTTTCTTATGTCAAGTCCAGGATTTTTAAATATTCATTCAGATATTTCTAAACAGAGATCATATTTGCCCACAGCCAGCCAGTCTGTAGCTTCCACTCTATATCAATGTAATTTTTTAACCACCTCTGCTACAATGTGCCTTATTTTGCTTTCTCACTGTTCTAATTTCCCCACGAAGGAGAGAGGATTCTAGGAGTCAAACAAAGGTGGCCTCAAGCTGTGGATGGGAGAAGAAACGGCTTAGTTCCTAGAGAAGACCTAAGATGTGGAGACACTCAGAGGGACCTGTCGCCTCTAAAAGAAACAGAAAGAGGGTGAATACCTATTTCTTTCCCCAGTTTAGACAGTGCTTAGAGAGCCCTGCCTCCACCAGTGGTGGTGTCTGACCTTCCATTTAAATGTGCTTTCAAAAGGCCTTTGAAATTTGAGAAGGCCACACAGTACTCTTGCTGTAAAGTCTTTGCTTAGCCTGGAAAGCATGTCTTTAATGGCAGTCTAACATCCTTAGGACAGCTACTGTAAGCCTTCTCAGTAAATCACTACTGCTTGGGGGTTTAGATTCTATTACAGTCCAGTTAGTCTTCATCAGTGTAAGAAAGTCTGATTCATCTGGTTTTCAAATTCAAAGTTTCTGTCTTACTGGAAGATGAAAATCAGTATTTTATTTGCCTTCTGTACAATGTTAGCACATTGGAGGTCCCCCAAAGTCCATTCATTTCAGTTGTGCAGAGACAATTAGAGAATATAATTAAAATGGATTTTGAGACCACATTTGTGGTGAGATCACAATAACAGACCTGAGTTAATGAAATTCCCTCCCACTCTCCAAGCTCTGAAACATCCTCTGACTTCCCTTATGTATTATTCAACCTTAGTGAATATGAACACAGGCCATGTCATTTTTAATTAGTAACAAATGCATTTCACATTATCTGGTTCTTTCCTGCTCTCTTCAACCATACTGTTCAAAGTCATTTGAACTTGCATCTCTAAATTTCAGAAGGCCACTGCCAAGATTTCTGGGACTTTCTAGCAAGTAAGAATTGGCAGAACCTAAAGGGTTGTGCACAGATCTTAGATGCTGGTGTCAGGAGTAGCATATCTACATGTGCGTACAAGGCCCTTTAATGTAAGAGAGAAATGTGATAGGAAAGAGAAGGGGATGTGCCACGGGCCATGTGTTGGCTATCCATGCCCTGCTGCCGTGAAACGCCACACGAGTTTCAGGAGTCTAAATTCTAACTTGCACATAACCAGTAGTTATGAAAATGTTTTTCAAGATAAGAGGACAGAAAAAATGTTATTTAATATTTTGTTAGCTAAATTTATAATTTTTATATGACATGCATTATAAGAACTTTTTGTTTCTACACTAGCCGAATCCCACCCACAAACTGTGTATGTTCGGGAGCCTCGTTATCAAACAGTCACAGGTTTTCCCAGGACAGGCTCCTGGCTCCTTTGATAACAATATCCCCTCACAATCTTTGTAGTCATTTGACCTATTTGCTTCCAGTTAGTTCCCTCATGGGCAACCACAGCCAAAATTTTCTTCCCATTCCTCTTTCTCTCAATTCAATTGTACCTACCTTGAAATAATTTGAAATAATGGGTTTAGGTGAGTAGACAACATTTTTATCTGATCTTTGTCACTAGGTGTGTCTCAATTTCTGTGTGACATGTAATGAGAGGGAAGCATTAAGGGCTTGAGGCCCCATCCCTGTAAAAACCGTTTTATCAGCACTACTAACAACTAGCCTGACTTCAACTTCCTGTTACAGAATTTTGCTAAACGTAGCAAAAGCAGACAGCACACATCAACATTGTAGCTGTTTTCCAAGTAAGTTTGGCCAGACAGAGACTCTATTGGCATATAGTCGGCCTCCCGACTAATTGCAGATGAGTTTTATCAAATGTTTCACTAAAACATAACACAGATCAAGCATTCCAGCCTATAATATGTGTGCCCCACTCCTGAGGACCAAATGATTAGCTAGTGGCATATATTTTACTTTTCTGTTAGGTCAGTAGTCCAGTTCTAAGTATCAAATTCTCTATTAATTGTAGAAAACAAACTCAAAATACAGTGCTTAAGCAAGAGTCAAGTTGATCTCTCTTACAGAGCAGCCCAGGGTTTGAAGGGCAGCTTTGACATTTTCACTGTGCAACTTCCAAGTCTAAGTCTAAAAGTGTTCCACTTCTCACCACCTCCCAAGTGAAAGAAAGAAGGAAAGAGGCAAAGCAGCACAGACTCCTTCATTTTAATGATAAAACATGGAAAACAGCACATTTACTTCCAACTAGGCAGGACTTAGTCACATAACCATACCAGGCTGCAAAGACGCCTGGAAAATGTAGTCCCTATGTGGGTAGCCATGTGTATAGTTAAAACCAAGGCATTCTCCTATCAGAGAAAGGGGATGTATAATGACAGATAATTAGCAGTCTCCATACAATTACCCATCAGGTCAGAAGAAGAGCTAGGAGAGAAAGAGGAAGGAAAGAGCTCACAGAAACAATATAAAGGATCAGGTAGGGACCTTCTCCTGTGCTGAATTGGGTCTGATACCCTGAAGCTGTCAGTTCTTTAGGAAGAGCTCCCTCTAGAGAGTCCTCCCTTTTGCCTACTAACAGGATACTGCAAACTATACAGAAGCCCATCTGCCACTTGGAGGTTTCCAATGATTCCTCTCCTTCTACATTCTTTTGTTAGACCCCTTCACTGGAAATAAGGAGGCTTTCCTGTGTGTGTGATGTAGGAGCTCCAAAGAGCTCAGAGGTGGCAGAAATAATGAGCATAATCTGGAATAGTTTTACCATAGAGGCAGGACTTGACGTGAATGTAAAAGGAATAAAGGGCAGATGAAGAGTTGGGCTTCTGTGAGGACTGATCAGATCAGCGGAGTCGTCCCTGCTCCTCAGACTTTGCAGGTCTACCCGACCTCAGAGAGAAGGACTCAGAGCCAGGGGGATTAGGACTACTACCTACAACAAAAATCCCAGGTTGAACTTGAACTAGTTACTTAACTCCCTGTTCCTTAGTTTCCTCATCCACAAAATGTAAATAACATTTACCTCATAGGGTTAATGTGACGATTTCAATAAGAGGATGTATATAAAGCACTAAGGCACTGTTCCACGCACATGGTGAATGTCTAGTAAACATTACCTAGCAACATGTATCTTAGTGTTCTCATTTAAACCATAATAGACAAAGGACAAAAGATATTTTTATTCACAGTGATTTTTTTTTTACTGCCTCTAACACTGAGCCTGGAACACAGCAGACATTCAACAAATGTATGAATATTCATTCATTTCCAAATGAAAACATTTGAAATCCAGTAAAGTAACCAACCTACACAAGGTTTCCCTGACTTCTCAAATTTCTTAGTGGTTCTTAAATAGCAGCTCAAAAATGAAGAATGTATGTTGGAAATGTGCATAATTCTATCAGAACAAAGAATGTCAAAACTGCTTATTAATTTATAGTGAAGCCAATAGTGTCAGTCTAGGAAAGCCAAAAATACAGCACCACTGAATTTTCTAGAACACACACACAAAAAAAGAAGCATTAAGTTTCTTTAGGAAAACAGAGCCAACTACAGGCTTATCAATTTGCCATCAAACCAAACTCCTTCTTTGAATTTGAACAGAATGGGAAAGACTTTAATTTCTTATTACTTATTTTTATTTCTTGTTACTTTCATTCCTCTTCTTCCAGGTATATAGCTCTAGTCCCAAAGCATATCCAGAATATGACCACTTTTTACTACCTCAACCACCAGCTTGTGTCACCATCATTTCTCTCTGGGTCATTGCAATAACCTGACTAGTCCCCTGATTCTGGTTTTGACCCTTTATGACTCCCGATGCGCAACAGGGTCAGAGGAATCCTTTCAAAGTAAGTCACTTAAATATCTGTCCAACAAATTTAAAAAATAACAGAAAGGCATACACAAGTCCAAGTATTGGTGAAATGGTAATAGACATTGTGCCTGTTTCGTTAGGAAAAAAAACAAACATAAAAGCCTATGGAAAAAATCATTATATACTCTATAATAAACCTAAGAGCAGAATAAATGATGAGGAATGGTACAACTAACTCCCTTAAAAATAAGAGAGCATTTAAGCTAGTTCTTGAAGGATAAGTAGACTGATTTTTGGTCTTTTTAGTTGAATAAGAATATTAGGAATCATGTAAGAGCTGCCATTTATTGAGGGTTGACTACCTACCAGACCCAGTGCTAAGTACTCAGACGCATGATCTCACTTCATCCTTATAACCACGCAAATAACTAGATTTGTTATCCCATTTTACAAAGGAAGAAATTGAGAGTTACAGAGCTTAGGTAATTTGCCTTGGGATACACATCTAGTCAACAGTGGAGCTGAGAGCTGAATCCACTGAGAATTAGGAAACACTCCGTCAATGAAAGTCAGAGATCCTGGTGACAAACTACTGCAACAGAAAGAGGATTTTCCATATCTCTTCTGCAGCCCTTTCACTGGCCAGATTCCAGTCTGGAGCTTTAAAATGATTGTAATACCATTTGACCCAGGAATTCCACTCCAGGTTCTGTTAGTATGTGTGTATATTGATACTGTATCCTGCAAATCTGTCTAACATTACTTAATAGCCTTACTGGCTTTTTTGTAGATTCCATTATAAGGCACTTGTACTCAGTAAATGAGTAAAAAGTTCACAGATCAATTAAACAATAGTTTTAAAACATTTGAAAATGTTTGCATTGTTTTATCAGTATAAAATATGTAAGTAGGGAGAACAATGTTCTTTTATAGGTAACTTTTCTTTTCCCAGAAATGTTCCTCTATGTTTTTGTACACAACAAAAAAGGGACTACGTAATTCTAACATGGGAGTATGCAGGGAATTCATTTATGAGTGGAAAAACAAGCAAAAATTATCTATAAAATATTAAGCATCCTCTGCAGAAGGAGAAAAAGTCTACTCAGAGGATGTACTGAATTCTGAATTATAAAAGTTAATTGTCACAGCACACTTGTTCCATGTGGGCTGACATTACAATAATCCAGTTAAAAGAGACAGGTGTGTGATGTAGGGACTTCTATGGGAAAATGTTTATCAGCATCAGATGGATATCTAAGGAATACTACATTGAAGTCTCTCAAAGGTGATGTGGTTAATCTTGCAGTGTAAAATTTAGTTAATGGGATCAGTGATCTTTAATTCTTTTATCAGAACTGAGACAAACTAACTTGTTAGTTATAAACCTCAAATTTCACTAAAGTATATAAAGTAAAATTAGCTGAAACTGAAACTTCAACTGAGGTATGGATTGTGCCAGAGAAGTGGAATGTGGAAGAACTTTGTGGCTGGTAAACATTTTAAGTGTGGACCAAACACTAGTATGCATGTGTATGTTTTCTTTTCTTCTTATAAGTTAGAATAAGTAATGTCCAATTCCTTGTCATTCTATTTTCCTGTGAGAAATAGGAAAGGGTATTTCCCTCAAACTACGTAAAGACATCACAGTGAGCATAAATGTTACCAGTGGCTAGACTAGGTGATTGAGATGTTTAGGGGCATTTTCACAAAAACCTCAAGGTCTGTATGGTTATCCTGCTTAAAAGGATTTTTTAAATCTACATAGGAATTTGGAATATTTGCATTTTTATATGTGCTAGAGAATGTAGGAAAAGGATCATCTACAATTTGTCATGTTTATCAGGGAAGCACCAAAGTGAAATTGATGTTACAGGGACATAACAGTGCAAACTAATAAACAACACTGTTGAACAAAAATAGCTGGCATGTTGTATTGCTGCTTATTTATGACAAGGGAATGAAACGGCCTTGTCACTAAATACTTAAGAAATAGACATTCAAGCAAAAATTCCAAATGAAGACTTGTGAATCAAGTTTTGCTTATTTGTACACTTGAGTTAACACACATCAAAGACAGAACAGAATTTACATAGTAATTCTGGACTTCACTTACGATAAAAATATTTTAAGTGTTTTGTATATTTCCTCTTAGAAACATCTCAATTTCCATTTTTATCAATATATATTTTTTAATTGATTTTTATATATGTATATCTCCAATATTTTGCTTTACAACCAAAAATTTGGATGCCTAATGAGACAAATTAGTTTTTCTGAATATTTCAGAAATATCTGTTTTTCTGATCATTTATATCTATACCAAAAATAATACATACAGAAAATCACTAACAAATCAAATTTTTAAAAGTTTAGCAATAAATATGCCTTTTCTAAATTCCCAATCATAACATTCACTTGACATCCAATTGTCTCACCTTATTTTCAGTCAATTGGTAAATATTCTGAGTACTCTATGAAAATGACCATGTGGATATAAATACATATTAAAAATTGTATCCTACTTTATTCCCAGCTTTTAACTATGTGCATCTTATTCCTTTTAAATCACTTTCTCTATCAAAGTACATACTGCAAACATTTTATTATTTATTCCCTACGTAAGTACTAAGCAACTGCTATAGCCCAAAATAGGTACACAAGGTACTCAATAATTAGCTTAATAGGAAGACAAATAATTTTATAACAAGACAAAAAAGTAACAGAGTTACACATACAACACTGGTATGTGTGTGGGTTTGAAGGTTCTTGTGAGCTAACACGATGATGATTTTAGCAAGTCAAAATAAAGCATATATATTTGTTAAATAATTGTTCTACAATATATGGGTGGCAAGCTGAAACTCAGAGACTCATAGTATATTTGAATGACTAGAATATATTTAAAATAAAACTTGTAATGCTACCTTTTATTCCCAGAATTAGTGAATTAGTGGTTATTTACTTTCCAATACTTTTATCTTGTGTATTATTGTTTGAGAAATCAGATCAAAGAATATTACCTTCTTTACTTTAAAAACAATGAAATTTTGTTATTCTACAATGTCTGTATACTCCTAAATAGGCTGCTAAATTTAAGTCCCTTAATTTAAATATGATTATATACTGTTTGGTTACATGTTGTTCCATAATAAGCCAGTTGAAGACTTAATGGCTTAAAATAGGTGTTGACAGAGTACTGCCTACAGCCTGTGGCCTGGTTTTGTATGACCTGTTACATAAGAATGTTTTTCAAACTTTCAAAGGGTTGCAAGAAAGGTTCCATACATATATGGATCACAAATCCTAAAATATTCAATATGTGACCCTCTGCCAAAAACAGCTGTCAACATCTGACTTAGAGCAGCCATTGTATCATAGACTGCAGTTTGGGTGGGGCTCAGCTGGATGACTTCTTTGCTGATCTGGTAGGTCTCTCACATGGCTGCAGTCATACAGGAACTGGTCTCACAGCTGAAGGTGGTTGTTTGTAAACTTGTACTTCACCAAGCAGCATTTCTTTATAGCTGGTACTTCATCATATGGACTTCTATTTACCGGGTAGCCTGGATTTCCTGCATGATGTCTTAAAGCTCCAAGAGTGAAGAAGAGGAAGCTGTCTTAATGATCTTAATGCCTGGATTCAGACCTTCCAAATGCTACTTCTTCTGCATTCTTCTTGTCAACTTAGTCACTCTAGCCTGGATTCCAGTGGAGAGTCCTGAGTTCTACCTCCTGATAGAAGGAGTGTCATTTGCATGCTGCCAGGGATAGAAGTTTTGAGACCATTCATCCTCTGCCTATAACAATTTATTTCCTTCTATATGCCAAATTTACTCATTCCCTTACTAGAACACCAAAAATATCTCTTTACAGGATCAGCTTGAATTCTAAAATTCCCTAGTTAAATAAAGACCAGTGTGGGTGAGGTTCTTCTGATGTGATTTCTCAGGTTCACCTCCTTGGATAGAGTCCAGTTTGAGTGAAGATCTCAGAAATACAAACAAGTTTTTTTACCCCATTCTCTCAACATACAACAGTGAGTAGGGGCAGAGAATCTATAGTTGGCTCTCACTCAAATAAGGGGAAAGTGGTAGGAAAAGAGGAATAAATATCTCATAGCAATTTTCATATCCAGCTGAGAACATATTATCTAGTTCATTGATTAGATTTTCCAACTCCATTGACATGGCTTCCCTTAGATGTTGGTACTGTCCTCCTGGATTTTACTTTGCCCTCTAAGTTAACCTCACTTTTATATAAAAAATTACTCATGTTTGCAGTTCAGTAGCACTTTCAGCCTGCATCCTGCTAACAGATTTTGAGGGCCCAAGGGGGTCTTTGGAGGTCTTTTCATTATGAATCATGACTGTTCCATTCAGTCTAACATGATATAATTCCTTTGGATTTTTATGTATCAAATTATAATAAATTCCTTTAGGTTAAAAAAAATACCTCTCATATTTCTTTCAAAGTCATACTCTTTACCTTGGATCTTCTGTGAGGCTTCTGAGGTAATATGACCTTAATATTCTTAAAAACCTTATTTTTGACCTAGAGCCCTTTTTTCCTAGGTGAAAATGCCTAGTAATAACAAATGATATTTTTCTAAGGCTTAACAAAAGGGTTTGCACTAATCTTAGGTATAAGATTTACACTGAGGTCAGGTTTTACTGGCATTGGCCTAAATTTGACCTTTACTCTGAAGGTATTTCCTACTTTATTTCTTTTTGGCCTTCTAGAAAAACAGAACAACCCAGTTTTATTTTTGAAGCCAAAGCATTCTTGCTTCTTTATGTTTCCCTAAATTATCCTGCCAAATTGAGTTCTATTTTTAGCTCATCTGGCTTCTCCTGTACTTCACTGAAAGGGTTTTTTTTTCTAAATCAAACCAAAAAACAAAAAACAGTTCACACTCTGAAAATTCTGCCTAGAAATCTCTTTAGCCAGACCAGCAACATCTTTAGGTACACATTCAATCTTTTGTGATGGCTGGGTTAACTGTTTTGTTAATTATTTTGCTTTTATTTAACTAAGACCCCTTCTTTCCCAGCTCGAGTAATAATTTCCTTCCTTTCTTCAAGCTAATAGTCTCTCAAGGTGCTTCCAGCTTCTACTCACCACATAGTCCCAAAAAATGAATGGCATACATTTTATGTTTTTTTGCAACTATAAAATGACACTTCTATATAACAAATTCTACTTTTACTTCAATACTGTCAAATAACAAATATCTTCAAACTTTGGTGGCTTAACCAACAACCATTATATTTTATCTCATGGTTCTGTAGGTTGGCCAGAACAGAGCTGAAAGGCTGTTTCACAGATCTAGCATGAGGTCTCTCATATAGATACAGTCGGATGGTTATGGGCATGTTTCCTGGGTCTGGATGTTTGGTGCTTCTGTACTACTCTATGTGCCTTCTGTGTTGTGTCTAAACTTCCAAATTCTCTTCATGTGGCTCTCTCTAGCAGGCTAACTTGGGAGTTCTTACATGGCACCTTGGGGCTCTGTGACAGAGGCTGCTAAGTCTTCTCAATGCCTGGGCTCAGAAGCCCCCAAACCTCACTTTGTCCACATTCTATTGACAAAGCAGTCACAGGACTAGCTCAGATTCAAGGGAGGAGAAGCATTCTCACTCCTGATGGCAGGTAACAAAAGCACATGTAGGGACTGATAGGTAGGTTTCATACTATCTTTGGAAACTAACACATATAAGGGGTGTGTGTGTGTAAGATTCTTTGTATTTGAAAACAAATCAAATTGTTGAAGCCAGGCTTACAAACTATTGTCTTTTTTGCCTTTCCATTTTGAAGAATAAAAGAGATGCTGGTTCACCCATCTCCTCCAACCCCAAATAAAATGGTTACAAGAAATAAAATGAGGTAATGTATAAACCAGAATACGTTTTGTCAGTTTGTACAATTTTTGGAGATCACTTTTATTAATCTAATTGGAAGACCTGTCATTTAGAAATTTGTGCTAACACTGGAGTTGATAACAGGATTTACAATATATCCTATCTCTTTTCTAAGAGAAGTGTGTGCTAGATAAACGATATAAATTTGCCTTGGAAAGATGCAACCCCAAAAGCTGGAAAACGAGCAAGACCACTCAATATCACAAATGATATAAACAGTAGAGCTGACATTTCTGGAGGATTTAATGTCTCAGAAATAGCAACATCATAGTATGTACAGCCTAAATCCTGGTCCCTCATCCTGATTACACAAATTAGACACTGAATATGTCCAGTAAGCTTCTAACACTGTGTATATGGGCCCATAAGTGTATATGGCTATTATGGCTCATACAAATAACAATCATAATTATCCTTTTAAATAAATCATTATTTGGTTAACTGTTCATATTTGAGAAACATTCTAGCAGTGAAATTTGATGTGCAGTTACTTCATCTCTCATAGTAAAAACAACACTTTGTTTTTCTTTGGACAGTTACATTGGTATAATTTTGTGAAAGTTTTGAAAAAGAATAGACAAACTGTTGAGAGTATACTTATTTTCGATGTTTCTTTAGGGAAAGAAGTTCAGTTTTCCATCTAATATTTTTAGCCATGTTGATGTCTCACATACAAATGTTACTCAGATAATACTGTAGTATCATATACTATTACTGAGGTGCTGGTTTCAACAGAAAGTAAATTATGAGTTCTCAGAATTTGAGTTTATGCCCAAATTAGGGGTTTTACACAACTGCATATGAAAATTATTCATGTCAACTGCCAACTCAAGGTTACTGTGACCTTTTGAAACTTGCCAAATTATTAAATTGAATATTCTCACATCCCCTCACTGTAGTGAAAACACCTGCACAGTGATTTTACTCTTAGGCAGTATTTCATATACATTACCATTTTTAAAGTAAAAATATGTGAATTTACTTTAAAAGTTGAACAAAATACCTATTTTAATGTAACCTCCCCTTGAGTAATTACCTTATGAAGATTGTGCATATATTTTTCAGTTCTTCTCATTTATCATGCTGCATATTTGTATGGATCCTAAAAGAGATGGGAACTCACTCATTAAAGTCCCTGCAAGCTGTTAGTGTTAGTCTATGTGAAATTTATACTCCTTGCATGGAATTGATCACTGATTATATCAAATCTCTTTGGATTGGGGTAGACCCACTTTAGAACAGCAACCATTCTGTACTTTCTAAACAACTGCATTTGGTTCAATATGTAAATTGAACTTTAGAGACATATTTTTCTGAACTCCAATGTGTAGTAGTGCAGCCACATAGTAAACTTTGGAATATCATACCAGCAAATTGGTTTCTGAGCAACAATAGAGCAAATGGTGACTCAAAGGAGACAAACAGATGGTGAATAATTCAGAGAAAGACTCAAAATACTCCAAACTTTGAAAAATAGTAGTAATAAATCACAAGGACAATATGGAAAGGGCTGGGGGCTCATGTGTACTTTTATGCCATAGTTCAAATAACTTTATATGTGAAGAAACCAAATTTAATACAGATAGCTGCCTTAGTCATTAAAATTACCGGTTATTTAAATACCTCTTTAGTCTCGTGGAAGGTCAATATATTTCCAGTATGTTAACAAATACCTATGGCTTATGTTTTCATGTTTCCCTCTGGTTCCAATCTTACTGCTGCTACTGAATATTCCCTCTTACTCATCATTGCCATATCTTATTTCCCTTCCCAACACTAACTGAAATACGGAGCATGACAATTTTTCCCTTGCTATCTTTTATAAACCAACTAAACAATATAGGCATATTTAGATAGCAAAAGGTACTCCAAATCTATGGGAAAAGTTAGCATTGCAACACACATCACAGATATGGTAAAGCTAAATGTTTGATTTCTCTTAAGCTTTACTTGTTTACACACCTTGAAAAGTTTTCCTAGGTGACACTACCATGCATTATATCTCCACTATGATACATTTTGTATTAACCTATTTTAATCTGCTCCTAACATTTAATATTCCTAAGCAATTTAGATGTATAAAGGAAGTGAGATAGCTTTTAAAAAGTGGATAAAAATGTCAAAGCAATCTTGAGAAAGGAGAACAGAGCTGGAGGTATCATGCTTCCGAATTTAAAACCACGCTGCTGTAAAGCTATAGTATTGTGTTGGCACAAAAACAGAAATATAGATCAATGCAACAGAATAGAGAAAAGAATATTTCGTAAGAAATACGTGAAGGAGATTAAGAGGTACAAACTTCCAGTTATAAAATAAGTAAGTCATGGGACTGTATGGGGTAGCCTAGGGAATGTAGTCAATAATATTGTCATAACTATGTATGGTGACAGATGGTAACTAGACTTGTTGTGGTAAGCACTTTGTAATGTATGTAAATGTTGAATCACTGTGCTGTACACCAAAGCTAACATAATATTGTATGTCAACTCCAGTTCAATTAAAAAAGAGTGGTAAAATCTGTGAAAAAATTATCCATAGGGGGATGATAGCATTTGGACAAGAGTTGTAGGGGTGTTCTTTGCTGAAATAAAGATGATTTAACCTATTTAAAATATTAAAATAAAATTGAATCCATGTACATAAATATGAAAATAATTAACCATGGTACAAAATTTGATACATAACTACCATTAGATTTTAGTGTATTCCTTCCTACTTATTTCATATATACTAAATGTTTCTTCATCCATAGGAAACCTCACCTAACATTACAGCTTTTTTTTAATAATGATTTTTACTGGCATATTTGACACTATGGAGGACAAGAACAACATATTAGTGTGTAAAGATAACATTTAGTGGACCTAAATGCAAGATAATATGAAGAGACTTGGTGAAAGGAGTACGCTCACAGTAGATGTTTCAGGAAGGAAAGGACTAGGCTCGGAGTCACAGGGAAGTCAGATAAAGTCAGGCGAGAGACCAAAGTCAAGAGCAAAGTACGTTTTAATGCACTCTGCATAGAGTCACAGAGTGGGCCTAAGATAAGACAGGCATAGCTTTTGGAAAACACTCAACTAACTCTCAAACAATAAACAGAGGTGAACTTCTTCAACTAAAACGGGCACCTATAAAAAGCTACTAGACATGGGAAGGTGAAAGAAAAATGCTTTCTCCCTAAAATCAGGAGTGAGGAAAAACACTCTTGCTCACCACTTGTACTCAGTATGGTACATGAACTTCTAGCCAGTGCAATCAGCCAACCAGGCAAGATAAAGAGAGAAAAGGTACCTGGTTTTGCAACTTTATTCACAGGCAATATGGAAATGTATCAAAATCCTAAGAATACACAATCTATGAAAGCTAATGAGCTTAGCAAGGATTTAGAACAAAGATCAACATACAAAAATCAAATCTATTTCCATATACTAGTGAAATTAAAAGAGCAAGTAAATACATATAGCATCAAAAAAATAAAGTACTTAGAAACGTTATTTGACAAAAGTACCAGAATTACAGAAAAACCACACATTTTCCTGAAAATTTAAAGATCTAATTAACAAAGTATATTATATGCATGCACTCAAAAGCTCATTATCATTATGTCTATTCTTAATCTACAGATTTAACTTCTGCAGTCTCTATCAAAACCTAAGCAGACATTTTCAAATGTTACATTTTATATATACATATATATATACATTAATAAACAAAGGACAGAGAGCATTTTTTTAAGTATTAAAAAAAGAACTTAACACTGACTGACTTTTACACTGCTTGACTTCAGAAGTTAACATAAAGAATGACATTAGCAATAACAGTCGGTAGCTTCCAAGACTCATCTCTCCACAAAAATGGGGGGAAAAATGTGCAAAATGTGTCAGAATCACCATGTAGCACTGGAAAATAGGCTTACAGTAGTGAACGTTAAGTCAAGGCAAAGCTACCTTAAAATGGTAAAAGAGCTTTGCAGCATTTTCCCTATTCTCCGCCACCACACCTCCGACTCACCAGCGGTCTTGAAGACGGCAGTCCAGGTTCCCGGGACACAACCGCGGTTCCATCCAGACAGAGCGGCCGACCTCCTCAAGAAACCGGTCCCGTTTAACATAGGCCTCGGCCGCCAAAAGAACGGATACAAGGTACTTCGCTGGGTTACAACCAAATTGGATTCTGTCAGGGCGGTAAGGGAGCCAAGGCTCAGGGCTCTCAAGACAAATGAAAAAACTCTCTGCTGCCCCGGACAAAAGATTTCAGTTGAGGTAAAAAGTAAACATGAGAGAGTCCGGGAGGGGAAGCCGAGGAGAGACGCTCGTCGGGAGCGGTGGCGTACTGAAAGCTTCCAGAATGGACTCGGGAATGCGTCACGGCGTATTAAAAAGCCGTGCGTACGCATGCTCAGAAAAGACTGCGCCCGCGTGGGGCTTTTCCCTCAGGCGAGGCTTTTCCCTCAGGCGGCTCTCGAGGCTCACCAACCGGGACATGCGCGCTAAAGTGGAGCAGGAAAGCTTAGCTAAACGTCAGAAGAGGCACCTAGCACAGAGCCAGCTGAAATGGTATGTGATTTCTTACTTTTTTCTTTTTGACTTTGTTTTGCTTCAGGCCTTTAAGGAAACCTCTATCAACATGGTGTCCTGACCCTGTTGCAGAGCCTTCTTTAATTGCAGGCTTCTCTCAAAATCGTTGCTTTTAGACCAATCTGTAAATGGGCCAGAATAACACACCTGAAATGACGTATATGTTATTAGACTAAAACAACAGTTTCTTTCCTCAAGGGAGGCCTTAACTCTATTCATTCATGTGATTCTGAATCTGATCATTGGCTCAAGTTTTGGACTTGATTGAGGGGCTGTGACTATATTTTTTTGATAATTCAAGTTAGAATTCTGTTAGAACTGAACTTAGAACTCTTCCACTTACATAGATTAAGTAAGAATTTAATACACTGAGCATCTGTTTTCTAGGTGCATCGTGATAACTTAGCCAATACCATAGTTCTCTGCAAGTCAGAGTGTTCTGATTACTGCATTGGTTGTCTGTAGCCTGTTAGCATTCACCTTGTCAACTTGTTTTGACAATTAAGTGCCATAGCGAGGACACTGGTCTCTGGGCTTCCATTATTACCATTACATTTTAGGGGTCACAGTTTGATGGTAGCAGTTCCTACTCTACTTTCTGGCCTACCAGAAGCTACTACCACAGAAATTTTCAAGAATACTGGGACTTCCCTTACAGGTACATTTCTCATAGTCAAGGTGAAAGGTTTGTGCTTTGGACCCTCCAGGGGAAATTGAGAATATCTATATGCTAAGTACACTCTAACATTACAATATCCCTAGTCCTTGATTACCTGCCTCTACTTTATGCCAAGCCAAAGTTGTAGCATATTAACTTCATTTAAAATAGACCATATTGTTGCCCTTTCAAACATATCAAGTTAAAACATCAAATCCAGGATCTCTCCTTAGTGGCCAATATCAATACATTCAGGTCGAACCCTATGTTCTTTCCATGATGATTCCACACCCATGTGACCTAGTCCACCCATATTCACCAGATTTTATTCTACATAAATTTTTTTAAAAAATCAGTTATTTGGGTGTGTAGTGCCCCTCACAGGTCGAACTTTGTACCTCACCCTTTGGAACATGCTGGAATTTGAGTCTAATTTTAGTCTTACAGCAAAGAGAGATTATTATAGGTTCTTCATGCAAAAAATGGTTAATCTTTTGTAGGGGAACAATAGGTGCTTCTATAGCAAAGAAGACTGAGCATAATTGATAAGTTCAATGTCTTCAGTTTTACAGGGATCTTTCCATATCTCCTATTCAAATTTTCAGGGTCCTGTTCCTTCCTAATCAGTAACTTTGCTTTATCCTAAGATATCCTATGGAGGTGATAATTAAAGTTGTGTTGTAATTCAGCAACTTGCAGGATGAGAAGGGGTTTGGTGTTCAGAAATTTCAATCCAGCAGTTACAGGAGATAAGGGTTGCTTTTAGGACACAAAGAGATGATTTAGGTCACTAGTGAAGAGTTAGACTTAGCAGTTTGAATCCCTGAGCTCCTTCTTTTCATTACCCATTCTCGCCAGCACCGTTAGGAGTAATGATCCAGTCTAATTACTCCCTAGTTTGAATAAAGTGTTCTAAGGTAGTAAATACATGATCATGCAGAACCTTGCTTTCTATAAGTACTGATTAGGAATATCCACTGGCAATATTTTCATATCTCTGTAATCACATCATGCCATTGTGTGCCCATCAATGCCCTTTTTACTACTATAAATATAGCCATTAGTGCCTTTAAATTTACACAGAGTAGAAAACCAACTCATCCCAGAACTATGCAGGAAACTTGTGTTTAAGATTTTATACCCTAGAACTATATCAGGTACCAAAATATGTATCATCCCAGATTCACCCAAAGAAGCAGAACAAGGAGAGAATATATTAAGATATTTATTGCAGTTGATTGACTTATATGATTGTGGACATAACTAGGCCAGTGCAAAATTCCTAGTGAAGAAGGTTAGGAACTCTTGGGTATAAGCTAATGTTACTGTCCACAGACAAATAACTTCTTTGGGAAGCCTTAGCTCTGCCCTTTCAACTGATTGAAGCAGACTAACAAAGATTATCTGTAATAATTCCCCTTAATAAAAGTTAATTGATTACAGACTTTATTCATATATACAAAATACCTAGATTAGTGTTTGATTAACTAAGTGGAGACTGTAGCCTAGGTAAATTCGCATGCATGAAGGCCAGCTCATGTTTTATGTATATATACGTATTTTTTCCTTAGAATCTTAAAGGAATAAACAAATTTTTATTGTTAAACATACCATGTGTATGTCAAATTTATTTGTAAAATAATGGATTCCTTGCTTTTCAGATAGGGGACAAGATAAGGCTAATGCTATCCTTGCTTAAATATTACCTTATTGTTAAAATTTTAACTTATGCAACTTGAGATACCAAAATTAAGAATGGTTATAATTAATTTGAAATTAAATGTATTATTACGTTCCCAGCATAAAGGAGGACAGTGGACAAAATGAAAAATTACCAACTGAAATTGAACGTTAGCATGTATATGCCAATTATCTCATTCATTACTTTGAGAATGTATCATACATATTTTAAAAATGTACTCAATTGATCCAGCAAGTCCTTTTGGCTTAATTAGATAAACAAGATATGCCCAAAACATGTAAAAAAGTTTTCATAGCACTAGTTGAAACCATAAACTTTGACAGAAAAATGTAATTTTTCTACTTTTGCAAATATTTACTGATTTTTATTTTTTAATCAGTGAACTTCAAAGAAGTGATTTACATCTTAGGCTCCTGGAATTGAAAGACAGGAGACCTCTGTGTAATTTCTAAAAGCTTAATTTTTAAATAACAATTAAATGTATTAGTTAAATATCAAATTATTTACAAACATATGATCTAATGAAGTATTGTTAAAAAGCTAGTAAAAGAGAATATAATTCACAGAACACTACATGAACCACAATATTAAATAATATTAATTCATTTGTCACTAGTCTCAGTTAATCATAATCCTTTCTAATTTTTCTTAAATATTTTATTGCATTTTGGATGGCACTTTTCTTTTTTTGAGAGAACAATTAAATAATATTGAGGCAACTGATGTGTCAAAAAATTATGGCATAGACAATTTATATAACTGACTCCAGTTTATTTGGAAAAGTATTAAATAATTCAAAACATTTCTAAAACTGGCTTACTTCCAAAAGACTGTCTTGCCAACCATGGTGATTCATTGGACCACTAGCTGATCAAGAATCTGGAGCTAATAATTGCATGGTCTTGAATAATTTGCTTACTAAAAATAGGAGAAAGGCATAGAAAGAAAGACTGTCAGTGACAATTTTACTTGACATTTTTCTCACTTTCGATGAAGCATACCTACTTACAGGGCTATTTTAATAATTTTAAAATATCATAAAAAGATACCATACCTGGAAACAAATATTTTTTTCTTACTTAAATGAATTTTATAGAAAGGCATCTGATTACGCAGTAATGGTAACCTTTGCTCAGTCTTGTTTTTTCCCCTAAAATATTAACTTTACTGTTCTATTTAGAAATTATTATAGTCTCATTTTTATAATAAATATAATTTTACTTTATAAACTGAACAAATGACTAAAGATTTTTAAATTAAAATCTTTCTTAGTCTATGTTACCCATCATTTTGAGAGATTGAAGATGGCAGGTGTGTAATTGGTAATAACACATCAAATGAAAGATTCATGTCCTCTATAAATATTTAGCACTAAAGGCTAGAACACCTTTTCAGGAATATTTGTTAGTTACAAAGTTCATAATGAAGAACGTTTTAATTTTTACAGGTGGGAAAACATGACAGTACTAATAAGCAAATTAGGATAGACGTTACCTTCTGCAGTAATTTGACACATAGATATGGCAGATCCAGAAAAGTACAAAAATTCAATAAAAATAAGATCCCAAGATCACATTCTAATATTATAAAAAATTGTAATACTAAACCTGCATTTTGGAAGTATAATATGTTCATTAAATTATATAAATATTATACCATTTAAGGATAATTTGAAAAGTTTTGAAAAATAGCATAAAGTTACACCTGAGGTTACCTTTAAAACTATATTATTGTCATTATTTTGAGTTCTTATATGAACAGTTCATATGTTAGCATAATAAAATTTTCAAATGCTATGTTATCAAAGACCAAAAAGAACAGAGAATATGAAAAAAATTAAAATGAGAGTTCTTCTGTAGTATTCACTAATAATGTTATGAAAGCAATGAATTTATACTAATTTTTTTAGCATAATCCACTGCAGGGCAAACAAATAGCATAACATAAGTATTTATTAAAAATTTACAAAATGTCTGAATTAAACACTAATTCAGAGAGGTTTTTTTTCCCAATTGGATTTGGACTAAATGACAAAAATAATTTTGCAAACCCATTTTCATTCATTCTTAAATTATGTTATTTAAAATTTACTTATTAAGCATGATATATGAATTCTGTTTTGAGCCAGAACATTGGGATTAAACATTGAATAGAGTATAACCGCTTACTATCAAAAATAACCCAAATGTTAGTGGGGATGGAGATGTATTCATTTGTAACAAATTGCCACAAACTTGGTGGGTTAAAACAACAGAAATTTATTTTCTTACAAATCAGGAGGCCAGAAATTAAGGGGTCAGAAAGGCCACACTCCCTCTGTAGGTTCAGAGAGAATCTGTTCCTTGCTTCTTCTAGCTTCTGGTCAATGTCAGCAATTCTTAGCTTGTGACTACTTCAATCCAGTCTCTGCTTCCACCTTCACACTCTTTGCTGTGCACCTAATCTCCCTTGGCCTCTCGCATGGAATTTGTGATGGCATTTAAATTCCAACCTGATAATCCAGAAATATCTCCTCATCTCAAGATTCTAACACAATCACATCTATAAATATCCTTTTTCTGAATAAGGTAACATAGGTGCTAATACTGTAGGTAAACATAATTCACAACTGCAATATAGATATGAAATAAAGGTTTTGTTGACACCACAAGGATGATAAAAATATGGAATGGCTTATGATTTTGCGTGAGTTGGTCATAGATCATAGTTTTTTAAAAAGTCAGAATTGGGTTGAAATACCAGTTCACATTGTGGTCATAGATCATAGTTTTAAAAAAAGTCAGAACTGGGTTGAAATACCAGTTCATACTGTGTGTGAAACTTTGGACATGTTACATAATCCCTCTGAATCTTGTTTTCTGAATTGAAGTAGCAATCCATGGGAAGATGATGAATACATAAGGAATAATGGTGATATTCTCCAACACAAGGAACACTAAATGTAAATGAGTTTTAGGGGAAAAGATCAAGTTCCATTCGCTTACGTTGAATTAAGACTTATTCAGTTGACATCCAAGAAGATATTTTAAATATGTAGTTAGATATTTTAGCAAGATGAAGATACAAATGTGTGGGTGTTCTGAGTACAGGCGCGAATTTAAATCAGAGGCATTTTGGTATTCTATATTAAGATGAGATGGTGAAAGTTAAGTGGCTACAGGGCCAAGCCTTGAGGGTCATTTAATAGTACAATAACAGAGCATGAGTTTACAAAGGAGAGAGAGAAGGATTGTCAAGAGAATGAAAAGAAACAAGGAATGTTGAATATTGAAGGAAATAATGGGATATATTGTTTAAAGGAGGACGTGACAAGAATTGTCTGATTATGCTTAGAAGTCAAAAGAAATGTATACTTAAGAAGGTCCACTGGATTTAGCAATATGTATGCCATTGCTCTGGTCACAAGTTAGGGAAGATGGGTGAGGAAATCAAACCAAAATATTGGAGTACTTAATAGGAGATTAAGAAATAGGGATTGGAAACGCAAAGTCCCCGTAATAATTTATGAGGAGATCAGAAAGGCTGTGACTGTAGGGATATATGGATTTGTTTTGTATTTTATTTAAATTTTTCTAATAACAGACTTACGTGTGAAAAGAAAACATTAATGGGGGAATCAAAATGAGAGTGTATTGGTATATATAAAAACGAAAGAGCAATTGATAGTTTCTGTGAAGGGAGAGTGGAAACCTCAGGACAGGATGTTGTTTGTCCTGAAATAGGTGATAAGCCATCCCTTTATTTCAACTAGAAGGTAATAAAACAGTCTACAGGCAGACACACGTTATGTTTGCAGTTTGGCACCAAGAATATGAGGTGTTTCTGACAGTCCCTTTTGTTTGTCCAGCTGCATGTTTGTTATTTTTATCTAGTGAAAGCATACAGAAGGGGTGGGAAAGGGTTAAGAAAAAAATGCTAAGAAGCAAGAAAAAGAGAAAATGTGTGAAAAATTTTGAAATGACCTTAACTAATATAAAAAGTCAAGGTATCCTTGAAGGCCAACTGTGTAAGTAGTCTTCAGTATATGGTGTGACTTTTCCATTAGAACTCACTCCTCCAGTATATGTGATAGCAAGGATGTTTATTTTTGTGAGGTGGAAGCTCATCCAGACAGGTAGAAAAAAAAACCTTTGCTCAAGAATGTTATTAAAATGGTTATATATCAACTTTTTAACATAAAGAGAAATAAAAGTGAGTTCTGATGGAATGAGGAAGACCAGCCTCAGAAGATGAACAAGTGAAATGTATGTAGTTAAGGAAAACCTAAAAAGATATTTAAAAAGTTCCTGTGTATTGTGCTGTGGATGGTTTGGAAACAGCGAAGATGTGATCTTGGATTACCTTGGAAAGCATGTTAGTGGCTTTATGACCTATCAGCCTGTGAAGAATCTCAACCAAGCTCGATTCAGAATCTAATAGGTGAGGTCCTGTTCAGAACACAGTACAGTATAACTTAGAGGAAGATAAAAATGTAGTTTATGTATTTCCAAAAACTCTTATGGAAGAGCCTTGTAAGAAATTCCACTTAGAGTAATTTGATGAATTAACTGTAAAAGAACCCAACTATAGAACACAAAGTGCTGGATAAAGTAAAACACATGTCTTTTAGTTAATCTTGCAATAAAGTAAGTGAAATGATCAAGGATCAGAAGCAAAGCAGAACCAGGATTCCAACGTGGAAACATAATTTTGAGACTCTAGTTCATGTAAGGTCCTTTGCCAAAACCCAGTACCTCAGCATTACATTTTAGTATTCATACAGAAAAGACAAGGTCTTGGATTCACTAATTGTAGAAACTCCTTTATGAGTATGAATCTTTAATGGACAGAGAGTTAGTGAAAGCGTGGGCAGGAAAATCTTGGCACCTTTGGAAGGAGAGAAAATTTTCTTAAACTCGGAAGTTTTCTATGTTGGAAAAATACATGGTAATGAAAGGTTTTGCTACAAATCCATAATTTCTATGCTGCAATCACACTGGTATAGGTTTAATACTATACTACCTGAGTGATGTGGTGGACAAACTAAGTTAAAGTGGTCTCACGTTGGTAGTAAACACATGCACCTGAATAATGCAAGAGTAAATCCTCTCTGGAAGAACACATTCAAATCCTCATGATCCCTGACAATGACATCAAACATGAGTTTACAATAAAATATTTTTAAATGGTGGTGGTGGGGCAAGTTGATATAAACAGGAACAAAGAATCATTCAGTCTGCAAGGACTTGAGAATTAGAATTTCCACATACCAATGATATAACATAAGTAGAATGTGGAAAAAAATATACAAGGTAAGTACTAATAATAAGAAAGCTAATACAGCTATTTTAGTGTGAGGTAAAACTGTGGTTAAAGGCGTTGAAAGAGATACAGAGAATATTTAATGATACAGAGTTTAATGCAATAAGAAACTACACTTAAAATTTGACAAAAAATATTTAAAACTTTTATAAAACATGAAAAATATCCTCAATTTATATGAAACAAAACTTGGCTGAAGAGTGGAAAACTGACAAATCCATCTTCATGTATGGTGATTGTGGGTAAAATTGAAACATTTCCAGAATATCTCGCCTGGCTTTAGTATATCTACATATCAATAGGCGTTCAGAGGTGGAAAGAAGTATGGCTTTAGTGCATTTGCATCTTTCCACAGGGGTGGGAAAGTTCATCTCCATATCAGTGGTGATTACCTGGGCAACAGAGGGCTTATCTGTACCGGAGAGGTGAGGGGGAGGGCCTGGTGATTCCTGCTTGAGCAGGAGAAGAAAGACGGCTTGGGACTGCAGTTTGTGAGCAATAAACAGGTTTTAAACTTTATTTCTCCCTTTGACTGATTTTGGTTTTTAGAGGTATTTTGCCCTGGGATTTCCCTTTCCCATACTTACTATTGGCCCGAAACCGAAATCTGTCATAATGGGTGCGACCTTTGGGATGGCCGCCCCTAGAAATGATGGGGAGAAGCGGCGCTCGCGCTGAGGGACATGTGTCTACACTCGTGTGGTCGTGGATGCGTCACCACCACCGCTGGCCACACCGACCCCGGCCCGTGGCCCAAGCGTAAGGCTACTGCTTCTGCCAACTGCTGCTGCTCTTGCTGCCTGCTGGAGCCTAGCCAAAACCATAAAATTTTTTTTTTATCAGGCCTCAAAGGTATCCTGTGAAGCTGTGGGGACGAGGCATTCCAGGGCCTGTGAGCAGAGGTGCAGGGGCCAGAGAGCACAGAGCCCGATGGGGTGGAGACCTGGAACCACACCAGGATGGGGGACTCCAGAGAAGTCCTGGTGCAGAAGCCCTACTTCTTTCTGTCAACTGTGGTCAACTGTTGAGAGGCTAGGAGCAGAACAGCAGGACCCCAGTTTTGCTAGAAGAAAACTACTCTGGCCTCATTTGTGTACAAGACTGGCTGGGAGGAGGCTGGCAGCTCTCAGAAGTTGTAACTGAGTACCTGCTGTGTCCTTACATAGCCAACTGCTGCCCTTCACACCAACCTGTCCCTTATGTCCAGTTCCACTACCCTTCACCACAGGACTGTGAAGTCACTCGTCTGGTGCACACAGATAGTAAGCAGAGAGGCACCAGTGTTTTATAACAGTTGCACATGGAAAAGTTGCTCCATGGAAAGGAGCAGAGCTCTGGGTCACCTTGATAGAAAAGCAACTGGCTGCTGTGTACCACGCCTTGCTGGCTACGGAGCCCATCGCCGGAACAGCTCCGACCAATGAAATAACCTCCTATCCCAGCGCAGGGTGGGTGCGAGACTGGACCCAAAGGCCACCAAGTGGCGTGGCACAGACACCTCAAAAGACAATGTGGGCCCATCGGTGGGGCTTGTCTTTCACCTTTGAAGAAGTCAGCCGAGCCCAGAAGGAGTGCCCTGCACGTTGTGCAGATCAGCAAACCACCAAGAGGGGCCTAGAGCGTCTCTCTGCAACCTATGGTCAGTTGCCGGTTATTGAGAGCAATCGAGGTACCCACTTTATTGGACATGTGTTGCAAGGATGGGTGCAGCAATTAGGAGTAAAATGGACGTGGCCCTGAATATTTCAACACATGGGTCAGCAATGGCTGGCTCTTCTGGCACCTTGGGAAAAAATTCCTGGAAGCTGGCCTTCTGTGTATTCCTGTAACAATAGCAAATTGGCCATGACAATCATGGTTATTTGCTTCTACAGTCTTTGTGTCCTGGATGCACCCCCTGGCTGCAGCTGCTGTGTGATGGCTGGAATGGATGAGCTTTGGACTTAATCTAAATGGGCCTTTGAACCTAGCTGAATCCTCTGGCTTGAGAATTGTGATTGTGTTGCTGTTGTCAAGAAAATAATGTTTAAAGAGAGGTTTGACTTTGTCTTATGCTTGGTAAAAGTTTCGTGAGCAATCTAGCATGATTGTTAGGAATGAGTAAACAAGTGTAGAAACGTATTTTGTGCTTAGTGAGAGATTGTGCTGTGAAGTACATTTACTTAATCTGCATAGGCTGAATCCTCTGGCTTGAGGATTATCAAGATTTTATTGCTGTTGCTATTGCATGTTACTAGATTGGTGGGAAGAGGGAGATGGAGTAAATTGTAAGGCGAGATTTCTGTAGGGGTGGATTGTAGGTAAAATTGAAACATTTCCAGAATATCTCGCCTGGCTTTAGTATATCTGCATATCAATACGTGTTCAGAGGTGGAAAGAAGTATGGCTTTAGTGCATTTGCATCTTTCCTCAGGGGTGGAGAAGTTCATCTCCATATCAGTGAGTAATTACCTGGGCAACAGAGGGCTTATCTGTATCTGAGAGGTAAGGGAGAGGGCCGGGGTGGTTCCTGCTAGAGCAAGAGAAGAAAGATGGCTTGGAACTGCAGTTTGTGAGCAATAAATGGATTTTAAACTTTATTTATCCCTTCGACTGATTTTCTTTTTTAGAGGTATTTTGCCCCGGGATTTCCTTTCTCTGGACTTACAGTGATGTAAAAATTTCTCTGGAGCAATTGATAGATTAGGTAGATTAGTAAGGATCAAATAACTTAAAAGTATAATTCATGAGCTTGATCTAAATGCATAAACATATGCTTTTACAACAAATATTTTAAAACTTACTTTCAAGTACATATTGAACAAAAACTGATCACAAATTGAAAGGATGTAAAACCAAACTTTTATAACTCTAATAAAATTAGTTTGGAAATAAATTTAAAATTTAATGAAAACTTTCAAAACTACTGGGATTCAGCTAAAGCACTAGAGTAAGTAATTTAAACATGCTCGTATATATAAAAATAAAAGGCCTAAAAAGTTAATGACCAAAAGACACAACCTAATAATTTAGAAGAAAAGGCCAATATAGCTGCTGAAAGACAATAGAAGAAAGGAAAAGATACAAATAAGAACAGAATTATATAGCAAAATATTGTTTCTTGAATGCTAATTATTTAAATGAATTTGATATGTAGAAAAAGGAAAAGATATTAGAAAGTGATAGAGGGGCATATTGACAAATGAAGAACATTAAATAGCATTAAAATAGTAGAAAAACAATTGTGCCTTTAAATTTAAAAAATAACTTAATTTTTATTTTTAATGTTAATTTTAATTTTTAATAACATCTAAAGGAAATAGAAAACAAATATATTAAAATTTATAATTTTATAATATTGAAAATTGTTGCTTATGTAGAAATAAAATCACTAGTTAGAAATTGTCATGGATGGCATCCAAGCAAAACTAAATAACAGTGTATACATGACAACACTAAAATAGGACTATGTGGGGCTCAAACACTGAACCACAAAGTGACACATTATGTATCAGCAACTGTGAAGAGGGAGTGGCAGGAAGGCAGACATTTCTGAGGGGCTTGATAACTAGAGAACTTGCAAATTTCCAGTAGATGCTCACCTTTAAAGTGAAGGGTCATAAATGCTTATGAAAATCTCTGCAGACCAGTTTGATCAAAGCAACCCAAACTGTGAGGAGCTTTGCAGTCTACATTTCCCAAAACAACTATTTACACTAAGAACAAACTCCTAGGAGTAAAATTAAAATAGTAAAGGAGAGAAACATTAAAGGCAATTGAAAGAGAAAGTATAGATAAAAACATGGAAGAAAACAAGGCACATTTCAGAAATTATAAAGATACTCTAAAAGTATAGTTTATGATTCAACAGAAGAAACATTATAGCCATGAAACTAAGGAAAACTATCTTCTCCCAAATCCTGATTCTTCCCTTTAATAGTATGGGTCCATGGTTTATCAGCTCAGATAATAATGATATTTTATACCACACAATTCTTTATTGAGGGAGGCTGTCCTATGCACTGTAAGATGTATAGCTGTATCCTTGGTCTCACCAGCTAGATACCAGTGTTAACCCACCAGTTATGCTAATTAAAAATGTCTGTACATATTTCAAGATGTCCCTGCTTGATAAAATTATCCCTGTTTGAGAGAGCATTTCACCTAAGCATGAATGATCGAAAAGAATTTTGGTTGAATGTTACACAGTTATTGCTGGAACAAAATGGGAGAAGGAAAATGAGGGGGAACAGTTAAGAAAGAATGTCCTTATTCACAGTGAAGGTATGTCAGAAACGTGTGCACAAAACATATACTCAAAAGAAGCAAAAATAAATTACAAAAAAAAGCTACCAAAAAATAACAATTAGAAAATTTTCAGAAATAAGATGATATAACAAAAAGATGATCTGAAAAGGAAGTTGACAAAACAAACTTTCTGTAAAATATCTACACATATATGTATATATGTGTGTGTATAATATATGTATATATATATTTTTTTTCTTCATAAATGAAGGCTAAAGTAGAAGGCATACAAAACTGAGGAAACACCATAGGAGACCCACGATTGTGAGAGATCCACTGATATATCAGATCACACCTTCGAGATGACTAGGTGGTTTATCCAAAGAGTTAATACTACTATCCTGAGAAGACCCAGGGAAACCCCACTGTCACGCAAAAATGCTCATATAGGTCAAAGAGAAGATCCAGTATCAATTGCATTAATCTACAAACCTAACGTTCGAAATGTAATGATCAAATTGAGGACTATTCCAAGGCAAAATTGCCAAGCTAAAGAAAAAAATAAATGTTTTGTTTTTATAGTTCTTCCATCCATTTTGACATTAATTGTGTTTCCAGGATTTTATTGTTTCAGTTTAACTTCAATCCAACCTTTAAACTTTTATTTTAACGGATCACCAGTTATAAACCAATCTACATAATGTTCATTATTATCTGATTGCTGAGCAGTAAACCTTGATAGGATGATGTATGCTTTTAATATTTCCTTTTGATATACAGTACTTAAATAGAATTCTTCCAAAACTATTGGTTTGGCAAAATAATTTTCTTATTTGGGAAATTCTAATATTATGGTTAGTTGAGTATGGTTCATATTGTGTTCAAGGCACTTGATAAATTGAAAAACTATATAATAGAAGTTACTTATTTAAACTGCCTTCCAACAGTGGTCAGATTAAACACATTGACTTACTACATATCCTCCCCAATTAAAGGAAAGATATTCCAGCAATTAGAGGAATTTAAACTGTATTATAAAGATGACTTTTATACTGAAAAATTCTATTTACTATTATGTGGAAAACAAGAAGAATGGTGTGTTCTTCTTAAAAAGCAGATAGATACCGATGGTAAAGAATACTCATAAAACCAGAAGGTATGTTATCGTAAAAACTGCATCATAGTGGTAGAAGAAGGATCATCTTTGGAAACTGATATAGAGTATACAGAATGTCAGAATTTAGGAATATGGATCATAAAGTTTAGTTAAGAAAAGAAGATAGATACAAAAAAGCTGTAAATGCATCCAGTAAGCCCCACATGTATACAAATCTAGTTTGTCAAGTTATTCAGTTGCTTTGTTTAATGTTATTAATATATTAACTAACTGGCTTGCTAATCCTTACTGATTTTGGAATATTTGAAATGAAATGCTTAAGAACTATTTTGTATGAACACAGCATTACAAATTGTCATCTGTCAATAGAGGAAAATTTGTTGAAGCATATACGACTGTGGTTTTAAGGTCAATTCCGAATGCCTATTCAACTGGCTGCAGTTTAAGAGTCCAACTGTGTGCACCAGTGAATAACTTGAGAGATCTATGCACCAAAGGGAACAATCTTTCAAGGAGTGAAATCAGGGAATTATGACAGGGTGGGAAAAAATTGTACTATTCTTTTTTTAAAAAAATAATTTTCAAATAGATATTTTCTTCCTAGGACAATGTGACATCTTTTGGGATGTTTCCACTTGTCTCTTATGTATCTTATGTGTCATCCTTTTTAATGAAAAAATAATCATAATGCATAGAGTATAATGTTAATTTTTAATATGTTTTCCTTTTTATTAAGATTCACACTAACATTTTTAAACAGTCTAATTTTAAACAAGTATTAGATAATTATGAATTCATAGTGAAGTTTGGATATCATATAAATTTCTGCACCTAGTTCTCGTTAAAAAAATGTATCTGAATTTAAAAAGGCAGTTTTGAAGTCAAGGAAAGATAGCTAATTAGACTAATGTTCAAAATCACCTAGTCTTTCACAGCTTCTAAAATTATTGATTTAGAACAAAAATCTTCTTAAGTATGCTGTTTTAGTTTTATATGAAAGAAGGAAATTTGAAGAAAATGAAATATTTATTAATTATTTGAGAGTATATGGTATTAATCCTTCTTGGAAAATTAATACTAATGCAAGGTTTTCTCACATAGATATTATAGGGAATTTTTTTTTAATGGCCAAAAGGTATTTTGGTTGTATTCTGCAAGAAACACCTTTGTTAAAGATTCAGTTTAGACAGCTTTATGTGAACTTCATGGATAGCACTTAGCCCTTAAGTCCTCGAATACTGTCATTGGCTTTGTCTGTTCCCTGTTACTGATATATCAACTTCCATTTCTGCATTACAAAATCCTTGATGAATCTGTGTTCTTTCTGCTTCCTGATATCTAAGTCTCATTCAAAGATGAAACATAATATTTTGGACTTTGGCTCACTGAATTTTGAACCTGGAAGGAATCAGTATAATTTTTTTATTTATAAATCTGTAGAAGGAAAATAAGTTCAGAGGTTTTAAGTAGCTAAATTATTCCAGTCAAATGACTTTAAAAAAAAATAGGATGTATTTCACTACTACTTTCTACTTCTACAGTTACATGTTCTTTCTTTTATTCTTCCTGAGAGTTATGAAAAGAGAAAGCAATTGGGTGAACAGTGGTATATATTTTTAAATGATGCCATTTACACTTTTTACTGTTCACCCACCTCTCTGTACTACCACTAGTTGGATTCAGCATCAAAAATAGGCAGACTGTAGAACTAGAGATTTGTTCTCTGTTGAACTAGAGATTTGTTCATTGGGAAAGATGCTTCAGGAAAGCCAGTAAATCATGTGCTAAGTTCTCATGTGCTAAGTGCCCATTACAAGCAAACCACTAAGTGGATTTATATGGGATAAACAAAAAGGTATTAAGAGGCAACGTCCTTATCTTTGAAGATGAAGAACTTATGTTTTGACTAGAAAAATTTAAAAAAAAAAGATCCAATAGACAAAGATATGTGGGTATGTGTGT
The DNA here is from genome assembly GCF_040802235.1 of Manis javanica. Classification (NCBI taxonomy): domain Eukaryota; kingdom Metazoa; phylum Chordata; class Mammalia; order Pholidota; family Manidae; genus Manis; species Manis javanica. Next base: position 207,725,118 of record NC_133157.1, read on the forward strand.
GTATGTGTTCAGAAAGTAAGAAGTGCTTGAGGAATAGTGTAGACATGTTAAAATGACATAGAAGAAAGCTTAAATGGGATCTACTTACCAAATGTGGGGCAATTTGAATAGCAACATTTGTAGTAATAGAGGCAGATTATAATCTAGTGAGAAAAGATTCCTGAGTTTATACCCAGATAAATGAATGAATGAGGGAGAAAAACAGTTCTTCCTCTTTATAGAATGCTAGCTAGTAGAAAGTATTAAGAACTGCTGGAAATAAAGAACCACCATTTGGCAGCCAAAATAGTTATAAATGATAAGGGAGGGGGGAATCATCAGTGGTTGTTAAAATTGTTGGATGAAAGCATAATGAGAAATAATACTTAATCCAATTTCATAGCATCTCCTTATAACATACTCATTAATTACAAACATGAAATTAGTAACTTACTCTGGAGAAGCCTGCCAGATGCCACCTTAATCATGTAACATCACCAGTAATAGAAGAGATCAAAATCTTGTATCAACTGATAAAGTATAATAAAAAACACAGACACAGGTCCGATAAGAAATAATGGCAAAAACATACTTACGTGATATTCCTGCCAAACATTCATAACTAGAAACTAAGCAGAGAGAGGAGAGATCTCAGAAAAGCCTAAACTAACATACACAACAAAATAGCAAGCTTTAAAATATTAAGATTATGAAAGATATGAACAATTTAAGAATTGTTCCAGATGGAAGGTGACTAAGGACACACAAGAAATAAATATTAGGTATGATCATGGGTAGGCCCTTTTGCTATAAAGGTTTTATTGGACATAAAGTATAAATGTGAATGGTGTTTATAGATTAGATGGTGATATTATTAGTATAGTTCCCTGATTTTTATGGTTACACTACATTTTTTTTTTTTTAGGATTACACATAATTTAATTTTGACCTGCTCATGCTAAGATTTTTTCTTTTTTTTTGGTATCATTAGTCTACAATTACATGAGGAACATTTAAGCTGCACCATCACCAAGCCCCCCCGACATGCCCAATTACAGTCACTGTCCATCAGCGTAGTAATATGCTGTAGAATCACTACTTGTCTTCTCTGTGTTGTACAGCCCTCCCTGTGCCCCCCACACATTATACATGCTCATCATAATGCCACCTTTCTTCCTCCCCCCTCTTATCCCTCCCTTCCCACCCATCCTCCCCAGTCCCTTTGCCTTTGCTAACTGTTAGTCCATTCTTGGGTTGTGTGAATCTGCTGCTGTTTTGCTCCTTGTTTTTTTCTTTACCTCACATATGAGTGAAATCATTTGGTAATTGTCTTTCTCCACCTGGCTTTTTCACTGAGCATAATACCCTAGCTCCATCCATGTTGTTGCAAATGGTAGGATTTGCTTTTTTCTTATGGCTGAATAATATTCCATTGTGTATATGTACCACATCTTTATCCATTCTTCTACTGATGGGCACTTAGGTTGCTTCCATTACTTGGCTCCTGTAAATAGTGCTGTGATAAACCTAGGGGTGCATATGTCTTTTCCAAACTGGCTGCTGCATTCCTGGGTAAATTCCTAGAAGTGGAATTCCTGGGTCAAATGGTATTTCTATTTTTAGTTTTTTGAGGAACCTCCATACTGCTTTCCACAATGGTTGAACTAATTTACATTCCCACCATCAGTGTAGGAGGGTTCTCCTTTCTCCACAACCTTGCCAACATTTCCTGTTTTTTGTCTTTTGGATGGTGGCGATCCTTACTGGTATGAGGTGATATCTCATTGTGGTTTTAATTTGCATTTCTCTAATGACGTGTGATGTGGAGCATCTTTTCATGTGTCTTTTGGCCATCTAAATTTCTTCTTTAGATAACTGTCTGTTCAGTTCCTCTGCCCATTTTTTAATTGGGTTATTTGCTTTTTGTTTGTTGAGGTGCGTGAGCTCTTTATATATTTTGAATGTCAACCCTTTATCGGATCTGTCATTTATGAATATATTCTCCCATACTGTAGGATGCCTTTTTGTTCTATTGATGGTGTCCTTTGCTGTACAGAAGCTTTTCAGCTTGATATAGTCCCACTTGTTCATTTTTGCTTTTGTTTCCCTTACCCGGGGAGATATTTTCATGAAGAAGTTGCTTCTGTTTATGTCCAAGAGATTTTTGCCTATGTTTTTTTCTAAGAGTTTTATGGTTTCATGACTTACATTCAGGTCTTTGATCCATTTTGAATTTACTTTTGTGTATGGAGTTAGACAATGATCCAGTTTCATTCTCTTACATGTAGCTGTCCAGTTTTGCCAACACCAGCTGTTGAAGAGGCTGTCATTTCCCCATTGTATGTGCATGGCTCCTTTGTCATATATTAATTGACCATATATGTTTGGGTTAATATCTCGACTCTCTATTCTGTTCCACTGGTCCGTGGCTCTATTCTTTTGCCAGTACCAAATTGTCTTAATTACTGTGGCTTAGTAGTAGATCTTGAAGTTGGAGAGTGAGATCCCCCAAGCTTTATTTTTCCTTCTCAGGATTGCTTTGGCTATTTGGGATCTTTTGTGTTTCCATATGAATTTTAGAACTATTTGTTCCAGTTCATTGAAGAATGATGTTGGTATTCTGATAGGTATTGCATTGAATATACTACATATTTTCATAAATACAAGAGCAGTTTTAAGTTCACAACAAAATTTAGAAAAAGGTTTAGAGATACCTCATATGTCTCCCCTGACCAACACATGCATAACATTCCCCAATAAGCCCATTCCTCACTAGAGTGATACATTTGTTTTAATTGATGAAACTACACTGAAACATCATTACCAACCAAAGTCCACAGTTTACTTTATAGTTCACTCTTGCTCTTGTACATTCTATAGCTTCTGACAAAGGTGTAATTTAGTATTAGTACCATTATAGTATCATACAGCATATTTTCACTACCTTTAAAATTCTCTGTATGTATTTATATTTTCCTCCCTCTCAGTCTCTGGCAAAGATGTTTTTATTGCATCCATAGTTTTACCTTTTACAGAATGTCTTATAGTTGGAATTATACAATATGTAGCTTTTTCATATAGGTACATATAGTAATACATATTTAAGTCATCTCATGTCTTTTCATGACTTAATAGCCCATTTCTTTATAGTGCTAAATAAAATTCCATTTCTGAATATTATCCAATTTATTTATCTGAAGAACATCTTGGTTGTTTCCAAACATTAACAGTTGTGAATAAAGCTGCTATAAACATCAGTATGCAGATTTTTTGTGTGGACACAAGTTTCCAACTTCTTTCGGTAAATACTAATGAGTACAATTTCTAGATTTTATGCCAAGAACATTTTAGTTTTATAAGAAACAGTCAAATTGTCTTCTAAAGTTGCTCCACCATTTTGCATTCACACCAGCAATGAATATGCCTCTATTGCTCCACATCCTCTCCCACATTTGATGCTGTCAGTGTTCTAAATATTAGTTATTATGATAGGTGTGTCATAGTATATCAGGGTTGTTTTAATTTGCATTTTCCTGGTGATAAATGATGTGAAAAATCTTTCAGTGTATTTATTTGGCATCTGTATATCTTCTTTGGTGAGATGTCTATTAAAGTCTTTGACCTACTTTTTAATTAGGTACTTTGTTTTCTTATTGTTGAGTTTTAACAATTCTTTCTATATTTTGAATAACAGACCTTTATCTGATGGGTCCTTTGTAAATATTTTCTCCCCATCTACAGATTGTCTTATTTTCTTGACAGTCTCTTTCATAGACAGGACATTTTTTAATTGCATGAGGTCCCAGATTATCAATTATTTCTTTTATGGATTGTAGCTTTGATGTTGTATCTAAAAAAAGTCATTTCCAAACCTGTAGTCATCTATATTTCCTTCCACTTTTTTGTAGTTTTGTGCACTGCATTTAAGCATGTGATCCATTTTGAGTTAATTTTTTTGAAGAGTATAAGGTGTGTATCTTATGTTTTCATTTTTGTTCTTTGTATGTGGCTGTCCAGTTGTTCTAGCACTATTTATGGTAAAGACTATTTTTACTCTATTGTGTTGTCTTTGTCCATTTATCAAAGATTTGGAGTCTACATTTATGCAGATCTATTTCTAGATCCTATTCTGTTATATTTCTCTATTCTTTTACCAATGCCACACTGTCTTGATTATTATAGCTTTATGGTTAAGTCTTGAAGTAGGAGAGTGTCAGTTCTCCAGGTTTGTTCTCCTTCAATGTTGTTTTGAGTATTCTGGGTTTTTTGCTTTTCCATATAAATTTTAGAGCAAGTTTGTTGATATTCACAAACTAATTTGTTGGCATTTTGCTGGGATTGCATTGAATCTATATATCAAATTGGGAAGAACTTACACCTTGACACTATTCTGTTCCTGTCCATGAACATGGAATATCCTTGTTTATTGAGTTCTTTGGTTTCCTTCATCTGTGTTTTTCCTTATATAGCTCTTGTATCTGTTTTCTTAAATGTATACCTAATTAACTCATTTTTGTGTGTGCTCTTGTATATGGTACTATGTTTCTAATTTCAAATTACATTGGCTTATTGCTAGTATATAGGAATGTGATTGTGTATCTTGTAGTCTTGCTATACTCTCTCATTAGTTGCAGTTTTTGGTTGATTCTTCCAGATTTTCTCTATAGAAAATAATTTTATCTGTGAACAAAATTTTATTTCTTCCCTCCCAGTCAGTATGTATTTTATCTCTTTTTCTTGTCTTAGCTTTTATCTAGGGGTACAACATAGTGTTGAAAAGGAGTGATGAGAGGGGACATCCTTGTCTTTTTCCCAATCTTAATGGGAAAGCTTCAACTGTTTCATTTTCAAGTCTAATGCTAGCTGTAGGATTTTATTTTAGATTTTCTTTACCAAGCTGAGAAAGTTTCCCTCTATTCCTACTTTATGAGAGTTTTTATTATGAATGGGTGTTTGATTGTGTCTGATACTTTTCCTGTATCTGTTAATATGCTATTTCTTCATCTATGTGGTTTTTCTTTTTTAGAATGTTGATGTCATTAAATTAATTGATTTTCAAATGTTGAATCAGATTTATATACTTGGGATAAATCCCAGTTGGTCAAAATGTATAATTCTTTTTAATGCATTGTTGGATTTGACTTCCTAATCTTTTGTTGATGATTTTTGTACAATGTTCTTCAGATATACTGTTCTATAGTGTTATTTTTTGTAATGAAGGCCTTTTTATGTTTGTTTGTTTTTGTATTATGACAGTGTCAGCCCACAGAATGAGTTAGGAAGTATATCTCTGTTTCTGTCTTCTGAAAGAGTTTGTAAAGAATTGATATAATGTGTTCCTTAAATGTTCGGAAGGAATTTATACTGTAAATTTAACAATATTCTGGCTACTTATTGATCTGTAACAAACCACCCCAAAATCTAGACACTAAAACACAATAAAGAAAAAAACATTTAGAAATATTTTCTGCAATTTTGTGGTGGAGTGGACTCAGATGGAAGATTCACATGTAATTAGACAGAAGCAGTGACTGCAGTGATCTAAAGCTATACCAGCCTGGGTTGAAATCTGAGAGGTGGTAGTTAATACTGAATGTCAATTGGATGCTCGGAGAGCACTATTGACCATGGGTGTTTTCATATAGCTTGAACTTTTTATGATGCCAGAGTTCCTAGCAGAGTATCTATGACTTTGTCAGTTAAGTCCCAGAATATCACTTCTACTCCATTCTACTGAACAAGTAAGTTAGTAATGCTGGCTTAGATTCAAGGTTTCTTTCGTATGCTGGCCTTCATCCATGAAGAATATAGATAAAGGATGAGACTGAAACTATTCATTGTTTATACTGGGAAATTATCATCATAAACAAACCCTCCCAACCCAGAAATCTTCTTCACCAAGGTAGTAGAGAAATAAAATGCTTTTTATTATTGAATAAGCATTAAACCTGAATGTGATGTTCATCATAGGCAATCCACTAAGAAATTGCAAAGACAGAAAGGAATCTCATTTCCTTATATAGCCAGATAGATATAAACCATTACATAAATATTTTCATGATAAAACAGTAGTTCTCAATAAGAGGACCTGATAGTACTGTCACACACAAACTTTACATAGTAATTGAGGTGCCCATCTGTGTTAGCTTATTGACTCTCTAGAGTGAAAACAAACTTGTCATATCTTATGATAAGAGATAATTTTTCAACTTTGATCAAGGTGCCCATTGAAGTTAGGCTTTAAGATCCTACCTGCTTCCCCAAACTGTTAAATAGGGGTGCTATCTTCTTTGTTATTTACATTTCAAAACAATGACTCCTATGTCTTTGAAAAAAGGCATTCCTGTTTCACAAAGCTCACATTTTGTTACAGACTATTTTGTTTTCAAATAATTTATGTGCATTTTGAAGAGAGGATAAATTACTCAGAATTTTAAGTTATGTAAATGGTCAGAGAAAAAGGAGGGGAGAGGAATATCTTCTTTTCTAAAGATAATTAAGCCCTTACTTTTACTTTTTATTAGTTCTTAAAGTTAATAGCTGGCACAATGTCACCGGAAACTTTATAATCCAGTCTGGTATGTAACATTTCTGGGAAGGAACATACTCTATATGATTGAATTACTCCACATCTCTAAAACTCATGATCCCCAAGTTTAAATAATATGTTCTTTGAATATTTTGGGTGTTTGAAACTAATTCATCTTCAACTGATTCATATTTTCTATTGACTGTGGCTATAGAGACAATTTTCCCCCATCCTCTAATACATGATTTTGTTTATTCTGTCTCTTATTTCAGAATTTTCTCTTTTACAGGACAAAGATGGCTAGAATTTCTAATTATCCGTGTATGGTGTTTCCACATTTTTTAAGTACCCTGCTTGTTCCCCTAAATTTACCCAAGCTTACGTGAATTGAAGTCCCATAAATCTCCCTTGATCCTGTAAATACTGGATAGATTTAATTCTTTCTTTATAAACTAAAGCCTTCATGATTACTCATTCCCTAACTCATAAAACATTTACATTAGGGATTTTATGAAGTATTTCAATTAAAGTCAAGGGAAACAACTATTACCTTTTGATAAGCTATTGAAATTAGGGGAAAATAATAAAATAAGAGTGAACCTCTCAACATTTTTTAATGTTATATGGTTGGTCTTCTTTTGCTTCAATCTTAAAAGAGACTTATTGAGAAAATGTCATCTAAATATGGAAATATCAAATATTATGAGACATAGAAAGGTTTTTAATAGGAACTAGTAGTAATGCTTTAATGAGTGTGTTCTCTGTGGAAAATGAGACCATTTTGTTTCATAGTAAGTCAGCTCAATTAAAAAAGATCTTCATGATTCTGAAAAACAGACTGCTTTGTAGCTGCATGAAAAAAATTTAATCAGGAGCATTTGCTATAGGACAATTGTCACAAACATAGTCAACACAAGGGGAATTTGTGAAGTTTATCAAATTTGTTGTTTAGGTACAGTCTCCCCTTTCTTTCCCACTATGAGACTGCTAACCTCACTTCCAAATAGTATTCCCTATGCATCCTTATTTTATACTTCTTATCTATGCAATAGTAGAAGACAGTGATAAGGGGTTATTTGTAGATTATGATTGTTATGCAGTTATTTACACACCTTCAATTGAATGGTACTTAGAATATTAAACATGGTTTAAAAGATTTTGCTTTGCTTCTTCCTCTTGTCTCCACCCATTCTTCCCCTCCTTGAAAGTATACTGCTACTAGGAGATGAGATAGTAGAATGGCATACAGAGGGAAATCCTGAAGTTGCAGTTGATCTTACTTACAAAGTACACACCCACATACACACAAACAAAATAAAGTAAGCCTATCTGGTCACTCAAGTCAACTAGTTACTTTTTGTGTGTCTGTGCGTATGAATGTGTGGATGTACACAGTTTACTTTTAGTGTGTTTATAATTGTGAAAAAATATTTACACAGTTTTATATTAGTTATCAACTGTTTCTGTAACAAATTACCACACATTTTTGTATTAGGTCAACAAAATTTTACTTTCATATACTTGACAGAAGTCAGAAATCTAAAATGGGTCAGCAGGCAACCTTTCTTCTGGAGGCTCTAAGGAAAAATGCAGTGTTTCCTTGCATTTTCCAGCTTTTAGAGGCTGCCTACATTTCTTGACTCATAGCCCTGTTTCGCTTTGACCTTTGTTTCCATTATTTACTCTGCCTCCATCATCACTTCATCTTCTGTAATTCTGACCCTCCTGTCTCTTAAAGAGGTCCTTTTAATTACACTGAGTCTAGGATAATTTAGGAAATTGCCCCATCTCAAGTTCTTTAACTTAATTACATCTGCAAAGCTCCTTTTGCCCTGTAAGGTAAGATACACAAGTTTGGAGTTTTGGACACATTTCGGGGGCCAATTATTCAGCCTGCCACAATTTTGAAGAACATTAACATAAATTGCAAATAAAAATTGCAAATAATAGTACAAAAATAGTACAAAAAAAACAACCAATAACAAAGGAATAATATTACTTTATAACATATTCAGGATATGGAGATGTGTGCATGTGTGTGTGTGTGTGTGTGTGTGTGTATAAAATGGAATATTATAGAGAAAGATACTTGGGGCACCTCCTTACTTAATTTCTCCTGTCCTCCTCCCCGAGTCATTCCCCAAATTGAATTTCTCAAGTAAATGTCTAGTTTACATTAATGGAATTTTTAACATGGTGTTGCTCTTTAATTTTTATTTGGATTAATAAAGATGTGTAAAGCTAAACATTGGAGGGTGTCTATCAAAGACAATTGCTTACTTTTTGAACATAATTGAAATTGAGCTTTTTTCCCTTCCTGAAACTAACTAGATGATAACATGAGGTTAATATTTTATCTTATTGGGAACATCAGTGTGAATATAGAAAAAAACTGAAATATTAAAAATAAAACTATTAAATATAAATAAATAAAGATTGGACCAGTGAGATATTTAAAACAATTCTGCACAATCACTTTCTTTATGTAATACTTAGATTTTTACATATACCACTGTCGATGACAGTTATTCTAATTTAAGATTATAGCTTTCTTTTTAAAATCAACTGCTTTATATTGATTAATGTTACATATGTAACGTTATTATTTTGATTTAAATGTAACTAGTTTCTTGTTCTTTCTTATTTCTGTTACCGTTTATTTTTTAAACAAATATTCCTTTATTTTCTTCCAGGCTAGTATTAAAAACATTTTTTAACCTTTTTCAAAATAATAAAAAAATAACCATTTGGCATTTGTATTAGATTGCATCAAAATTATAATTTGCCTTTTTTTATGTAATACACCTCCTGAAAAATCTTTTGTCTCTCCATTTTCAAGTTTTCCTCTTTGAGAAAAGTCATGTCATTGTTCTTTGCTCGTCTTGCTTTCAAATACCATAATTAATATATTAATAGATTTTAGGGAACTATTGACAAAGGAGATGCAACAACCATAGTTGCATATGAAGATAACTAAAATAATAGAAGAGAAATATGGTTAACTTACTATTCAAGAAAAACAATGAACTGAATCTGTATATTAAAATAATATAATGACTTTGAAAAATAGACACAGCATTTTACATACAGGGACATGTTACTAAATTTAGACAACTTAGTAAAAAGACAACCTGAGTAATGGGACAAAGTGTTTGTAAACCAACTACCTGATAAGGTATCATTGGTCAAAATATAAAAGGTACTCCTACAGCTCAATAGCAAAAAGCAAAACAAACAAAAACAAATATTATTTTTCAAATTGGCTAAGGGTTTGCACAGACATTTCTCCAAGAAGACATACTAATGTCCAACAGGTATATGAAAAGATGTTCAACATCACTAATCATCAGGGAAATGCAAATTAAAGCTACAATGAGATACAGCCATACATACATTAGGATGGTTATTATAAAAAATGAAAGGTACCAAGTGTTAGCCAGAATGTAGAGAAATTGGAAATCTTGTATATTGTTGGTGAGAATGTAAAAGATGCAAACTGTAAGGAAAATAGTATGGAGTTTCCTCAAAAAATTTAAAAATTAGACCTACAATGTTATCCTACAGTCTCACCTCTGGATATTTATCACAAAAATTTAAACCGGGATTTCAAAGAGATATTTGCTCTCTCATGTTCATACAGCATTACTGACAGTAGCCACGTTGTGGAAGCAACCCAGATGTCCATGAAGGGATGAATGGATAAAGATCATATGTTATATAAATACAGTGGAATATCATTCAGCCTTAGAAAAAGAAGGAAATTCTGTCATTTCCAACAACATGGGCATACTTCTAGGTCATTATACCAAGTAAAATAAGCCAGTCACAGGACAGATATTACATGGTTCCATTTATCTAAAGTAGTCAAGGTCATAGAAGCGGAAGCTAGAATGGTGGTTTTCAGGGGCTAGAGGGAGTGGAACATGGGAAATAGTAGTGCAATTTTGGTTATGCAAGATGAGGAAGTTCTAGAGATACACTAGAACGTGTGCTTATATGTAACAATACAACAGTTTAAGATGATAGATCTCATGTGTCTTTTACCACAGAAAGTGTCATTTAACTTATTTATTAAAAGTGTTAGATAGTGAAACCTCTCTAATATTTTGAATGACATAGAATACAATGTAAGATTGAAATATCTCCAACATCATTATCATTTCCATAATCATTATGATTAGTACTACAAAAATATCAAATGTATAGGTATTAAGGATAACTGATTATATATAACATATATTACATACATAATATTTATGTATAATTCACAGTAAGTTATTTCAGTGGGTTAAGAGGCTTATACCTATAATCTCTAAATTTCTTTTAATATGTAAATATTTTATAGTTTAGATTCTCATGTTATAGTATTGTAAATTTCAAGCTACTATAGAGTAAATTTCAAAATTTTACGAAGAAATAATACAAAAATGATTGATGGCACTGAATTGTGATATCAGAAATAAGCAGTGAAATCTAGTAGACTGGTTATCATAAGATGACAACTTTAGTATGTAATTCACCTAGATATAATTTTTCAAAATGATATATTTGGAAAATGAAATAATAGAAACCATTTAAGTTGAACATTGAAATGAGTTTAAGTGTCTAAATGAACTGGTAAACTGGGACCTCAAATATGTTTATTTTCATATATAAAACTGAAGATAATATATAGTTGTAATCTGTAAAATAATGGTGATAAAAATAATTCTAAACAATTCCTTACAATTAAAAGCAGTATATTTTTACCAATTCTGCAACTACATTACTTGGTAACTATGAACCTTTTCATCTTAAAGGAAGTTTTCAAGAGAAAAATTTTTGCTCTTAGACTCTAAAAAAATAATGTGCTGAACTGTTGACTATCTAATCTTTAATATTTAAAATTGAAGCAATACACATCAGCTCCTAAGAGACCCATGTCCAATTCATTTTGAAATTCTAACATTCTAAAATAAGCCCATTGTTTATTTATATTTTCAAAATTGCTATTATTTATAATGGAAAGATACTTTTTGTATAATTTCCCAAGAACTTCATACTCACAGCTACAAATTACATGTAAAGATTAACAGTGTATGGTATATATTGCAATATAATGCTGAAGTAATTATGTAAAACATAATTAAATTATATAAAGTAATTCAAAGCTAATACAAATTCATAATGAGGGACACGTTACTACATATTTTTTTGTGATGCTTGGTGATAGAGAAGTGGGAGAGAAATAATTATGATTGTCCCAATCATTTTAGGAAGTACTTTAGGTGGTATCAATGTTAGAAAGGATACGTATTCTAAGATAGATTTTTGGGAAACTGGAGCTAATAGAAATCCAACATTACATAAATTTGATAGATCACAACTTAGAAGTTCACTATAAGAAAGTATCCATCTTGTCCTTCCTGCAGCTTTCAAATTGGGGTCTCCTTATGAGTTACAGACCTGTTCACATCTGCTATTCCTTCATGAGTTAATACTGGTAGGTATTGTGTTTCTAGAAATTTATCCATTTCTTCTAGGTAATCCTAGAAGGATAAGGAAAGACTACTAAATGAAGCCAGAGAAATAAGATCACATACAAAGGAAAGCCCAGCAGGCTATCATCAGACTTCTCAGCAGAAACCTTACAAACCAGAGGGGAGTGGCATGAAGTATTTAATGCAATGATGTAGAAGGGCATGGAACTAAGAATACTTTACCTGACAAGACTATCATTTAAACTTGAAGGAGGCATTAAACAATTTCCAGAAAAACAAGAGCGGAGAGAATTTACTTCCCACAAACCATCTCTACAGTGTATTTTGGGGTGACTGCTATAGATAGAAGTGTACCTAAGTTTTAATAGCTGTCATCAGAGGTAATAAAACCACAGTAAAGAAAGAAGAACAGTTAATTACTATGCAAATGCAAAATTAAATCAAATACCTCCCAAGTCAATCAAAGGATAGACAAAGAGTACACAATATGATACCTAATGTATAAACAATGGAGGAGGAAGAAAAAGGAGGAGAAAATAAGAACCTTTAGATTGTGTTTGTAATAGCATACTAAGTGAGTTATAACCTCCCAAGGCTGACCCAGAAAGAAACATAAAATCTGAGCATACCAATTACCAGCAATGTAATTGAATAGGTAATCAAAAAAACTACCTAAGAACAAAAGTCCTGGACCAGATGGCTTCACTGCTGAATTTTATCAAACATTTAGTGAAGACCTAATACCCATCCTCCTTAAAGTTTTCCAAAAAGTAGAAGAAGCGGGAATGCTTGCAAACTCATTCTATGAGGCCAGCGTCACTCTAATACCAAAACCAGGCAAAGACGCCAAAAAAGAAAAGAAAATTACAGACCAATCTCCCTGATGAACATAGATGCAAAATACTAGCAAACCAAATTGAAAAATACATCAAAAAGATCATCCATCATGATCAAGTAGGATTTATTCGAGGGATGCAAGGATGGTACAACAATAAAAAATACATCAACACCATCTACCACATCAACAAAAAGAAGGACAAAAACCACATAATTATGTCCGTACATGTGGAAAAAGCATTTGACAAAATTCAACATCCATTCATGATAAAAATTCTCAACAAAATTGGTATAGAGGGCAAGTACCTCACCCTAATAAAGGCCATATATGACAAACCCAGAGCCAACATTATACTTAATAGCAAGAAGCTGAAAGTTATTCCTTTAAGATCAGGAACAAGACAGGGATGCCCATTCTCCCCACTTTTACTCAAGATAGTTCTGGAGGTCCTAGCCATGGCAATCAGAAAACACAAAGAAATAAAAGGCACCCAGATTGGCAAGGAAGAAGTTAAGCTTTCCCTGTTTGCAGATGACATGATATTGTACATAAAAAACCCTAATGAGTCCACTCCAAACTACTAGATCTAATATCTGAATTCAGCAAATTTGTGGGATACAAAATTAATACACTTAAATCTATTGCATTACCATACACTGATGAACTAGCAGAAAGAGAAATAAGGAAACCAATTCCTTTCACAACTGTGTCAAAAAGAATAAAATACCTAGGAATAAACCTAACCCAGGAAGTGAAAGACCTATACGCTGAAAACTACAAGACTCTCATGAGAGACATTAAAGAAGATACCAATAAATGGAAACACATCCCATGCTCATGAATAGGAAGAATTAATATTGTCAAAATGGCAATCCTGCCTAAAGCAATCTACAGACTCAATGCAATCCCTATCAAAATACCTACAGAATTCTTCAATGAACTAAAGCAAATTACTCTAAAATTCATATGGAACCACAAAAGACCCCAAATAGTCAAAGCAATCCTGAGAAGGAACAATAAAGCAGGGGGAATTATGCTCCCCAACTTCAAGCTCTACTACAAGGCCACAGTAATCAAGACAATTTGGTACTAGCACAAGAACAGAACCAAAGACCAATGGAACAGACTAGAGAGCCCAGATATAAACCCAACCATATATGGTCAATTAGCATACAATAAAGGAGCCGTGGACATACAATGTGGAAATGAGAACCTCTTCAACAGCTGGTGTTGGCAAAACTGGATAGCTACATGTAAGAGAATAAAACTGGATTATTCTTTAACCCCATACACAAAAGTAAACTCAAAATGGATCAAAGACCTGAATGTAAGCCATGAAACTATGAAACTCTTAGAAGACCACATAGGCAAAAATCACCTGAATATAAACATCCGCAACTTATTCCTGAATATATCTCCTTGGGCAAGGGAAACAAAAGAATATAGGAATGAATAGGACTACATCAAACTAAAAAGCTTCTATACAGCAAAGGATATCATCAGCAGTACAAAAAGGCATCTACACTATGGGAGAATATATTTGAAAATGACATATCCGACAAGGGGTTAACATCCAAAATATATAAAGACCTCCCACACCTCACTACCCAAACAGCAAATAACCCTATTTAAAAAGTGGGCAGAGGATATGAACAGACAGATTTCCAAAGAAGAAATTCAGATGGCCAACAGACACATGAAAAGATGCTCCACATTGCTAATCATCAGGGAAATGTAAATTAAAACCTCAATGAGATATCACCTCACACCAGTAAGGATGGCCAACATCGAAAAGACTAAGAAAAACAAATGCTGGTGAGGGTGCAGAGAAAGTGGAACCCTCCTACACTGCTGGTGGGAATGTAAGCTAGTTCAACCATTGTGGAAAGCAATATGGAGGTTGCTCAAAAAATTAAAAATAGAAATACCATTTGACCCATGAATCCCATTCCTTGTAATTTACCCAAAGAATAGAAGTTCTCAGATTCAAAAAGACATATGTACTCCTATGTTTATTGCAGCACTATTTACAACAGCCAAGATATGGAAGCAACTTAAGTGTCCATCAGTAGATGAATGGATAAAGAAGAGGTGGTACATATACACAATGGAATACTATTCAGCCATAAGAAAGAAACAAATCCTACCATTTGCAACAACATGGATGCAGCTGGAGAATATTATGCTCAGTGAAATAAGCCAGGCAGAGAAAGACAAGTGCAAAATGTTTTCCCTCATTTGTGGATGGAGTATAACAATAGAGCAAAATGGAAGGAACAAAACAGCAGCAGACTCACAGACTCCAAGAAGGGACTAGCAGTTACCAAAGGGGAGGGGTGTGAGAAGGCAGGTCAGGATGGAGGTAGATGGGGATTGAGGGGTATTATGTTTAGTACACATGATGTGGGGGATCACGGGGAAAACAGTGTAGCACAGAGAAGGCAAAGAGTGAATCTGTGATATCTTACTACACTGATGGACAGTGACTGCATTGGGGGATGGGTGGGGACTTCATAATATGGGTAAATGTAGTAACCACATTGTTTTTTCATGACAAACCTTCATAAGAATGTATATCAATAATACCTTAATAATAAAAATTTTTTTAATAAAGTGATCCTGACCTCAAAACATTAGGGTACCACTGTTATAAATACATTTTTTTAAATTATTACTGAAAAACGTCCAGGGTCTTAACCACAAGAAACCCTTTGTAGTCCTTGGAGATGTGGAAGATATAGCCAAATCTCTTCTTTCTTTTCCCAACAGTCTGAGAACAATCTGTAACATACAGGGTGACCATACGTTCTCCTTTGTCTGGGAAAGTCTACGCTTACACCTGTTTTCAAGGCATAATTATTAATAGTAATCTTTGAATCTCAGAAGTATCCTGTTTTGTGTGATAAATTATATTGTCACCGAGATTATACAGAAAAATCAAGATTGTGCCACCATTTTTCCTTACTCTCTGTTGTGGATAAACTTTTTAGACATCAAACTTTCAATTATATTAGGATACATGATACAAATATCATATTTAAGTTTTAAACCACATGTTGATTCTAACACTTGTGCCAGGCAAGCTGAGCCTCAAAATGTCCATTTGCGTCACTGGAGCTGCCAATACAGAACAAGTAATCACCCTCCCTGAGTCTCTCTCCAAGCCTTGACTGTAATAAGAGTATGTATTCTACAAGTTTCCCATGTAGCCTTAATATTCAAGCTAAGCATGTCCCATTACTTGTCACCTGGGGCCACCCCAAGCAAGCATAATGTCTTAACGACCTTCTCAGCTCCATGGCAATGTGTCAGCCATATTTTCTCACTGCTACTGTGAGCTAATATTCTCCAGCATGGGGACCAAGAAAGGAAAGAAAGCAAAAACAACTCAGCTGTGATGGAAATACTAGAAAAGTTCCAACATTTGGGAGGCTAATGTTAGTGACAAAGCCAATTCATTCTTTATCCACTGATAAAAAACATTTACTGGGAGCCAACTATGTACTCCTCTCTTGAATTATATAAAGACAGACACTGACAAAAAATGTAAAACAAACTGAAAAATATTTCCTTAAAAATATTCTTATCAGATACAGCTTTTAGAAGAAAAAAACAATCATAATTTTCCATTTTATTCCTTTTTTTCTTTCTTCTTTTATTGGAATAGAGTTGATACGCAATGTTATATTGGTTTCAGATGTATAACATAGTGACTCAATAATTATATACACTACTAGATGCTTGCCACAGTAAGTATAATTATCCCGTTACATCCCAATATATTACAATATTATTGGCTATATTCTCTATGTTGTACTTCCATTCCTATGACTAATTTACTTTACAATTCACTGTTTGTACCTCTTTATCCCCTTCATTTATTTTAACCAGTCTTCCACTCCCCATTTCAACATATCTTAGAATATCTTCTATATACTAATCTCACTATGAAGAAACTATATCTTAAAAGAACAAAAATCTTAAATATAACATTAAGAATTCATGTGGCAATTGCTTTAAAAAATTACATGAAAGGGAAATAATTTTCCTGAAAATATGAATTTGAAAATGGTCTCATTTCTATAAAGATTCTTATCAAACATTCAGACCTTGAGTTATGGGATCAATTCCTAGGCAATCTCATAGATGTTAGATGTTCTTCTCAATCAGTAAATTTGAACTCAAAAGAAAATATAAGAGTCTAACTTTCAGATTTTAACAAAGGAAAACACCACCAAGTTAGGTTCGTCTACTGTGAAGGAGAAAACTCCTATTTCAGAGATCTACAACTAGGGCAAGCCCTGAGAAGCAAGTGAATTTAAACAGCCCTAACTCTCTGCTTCCACGCCCCCCCTGCCCACCTCACCCTGTGGCACGCCCCACACATGCCACTCCTGGCAGTGCTCTGCTGCAAAACAGGCCTGAGAGATGGAGGGGGACGATAAAGCACTCTTCCCACGAGAGGGTATAACCTCTTGAGAAGAACAGGATCTGAGAGGCCATACTGATTCAACAAATACCACCAGTATTAAAATTTATTTATGTAGACAAAATAGTGACATAGGGAAAATTTTTCTCCGTCATGTGGCCAACTTAGCTTTCCTCTTTATGAAACACCTTTTACTTCCTCTGAAGGCCCATGATTTGCTTTATCTGCAGGGAATTTGCTTACAACTGCCAAACCATTCCTAGAAGTTATGGAGAGTAACATGTGGCAAAGTCAACACGCATCCCGCTACAACCCAACTTTGCCATCACAGCATTCGTTGCCCTGGAGCCCAGATTTAGTCTCAAAATCCTCCAAAACATAGTACTGAATATACTCTCTGTCACTGGCCCTAGGTTGACACAAGAATCCTATTTTTTTTTAGCCATAAGGTATAAGTTAGACCACGTAAAAATATTTCTGTTTCTAGCCTGTGTCTCCTTAATTACTCACAATCATACGCTCCATTATTGTCTCTCATTTCCTTCCCCACCTTCTCCCCTCTGCCTCCTCTTCCTTTCTCTGCCTTTTCTCAACACATTTCATCATCATTGAAATCTATCAGTTTCTTTTGACCAACCTCAAAATCCAGCAGCTCCACAGAGCCTTCCTTATATTTTAATCAAAGAAATCAAGTATCTTAGCTTTATTATAGCCAAAGCCCAAGTTTGTGAAAATTTGCCTTTCAATGTCAACATCCCATGTGTACGCCCTCATCAGCCCAACAGACAGGCCAGCATATGACCTGCTGCATGGGTGCCCAGTAAGTGTATGAGAAATCTGGGTACATACCACATGCTATTAAAAACAAATGAAGCATTCTGCTCAAGTATAGTGAAATCCTCCAATCAATTAGCTGCTTACCTGCACAGTTCCAGAGTCGGAGAAGTGGTAGCCTTTTCAGTATCTTTCTTTACAAAGTAAAGATGGCAGTATCTAAAAAAAAAAAAAGATGGCATTTATAATGTGAATCAAAACATAAAATACTTATGAAATGTTAAGAAAATATGCAGAGCCTATAATAAAGATATCTCTGAACTTTTACTGAGGCCATAGAAGAACAAAAGAATTAGAAATACTCCTTATTTCTTATTATTTCAAGACATTTCATGTTCCTTGAATTATATAATCACAGAGACTATAAAACAAAAATACTCATTTCATAAAAATATTCTTTTCAGATAGTTTTTAGAAACCAAACATAATTTTCCATTTCTTCTTTTTTTATTGGAATAGAGTTGATATACAATGTTATATTGGTTTCAGATGTACAACGTAGTGACTCAATAATTATATATACTACTAGATGCTCACCACAGTAAGTGTAGTTCCCCATTACCATACCAAGATATTACAACATCATTGGTTATATACTCTATGTTGTACTTCCATTCCTAAGACTCATTTACTTTATAATTTGTATTATGTACCTCTTTATCCCCTTCACTTATTTTGCCAAGCTCCAACCCCGTTTCAACATATCTTAGAATATTTCTTATATACTAATGCCCCTATGAACATAGTAGGTTTTAAAAGAACAAAACAAAAATCTTAAATAGAACATTAATAATCCGTGTGGCATTCGCTTTGAAAAGTTATAAGAAAGGGAAATCATTTTCCCTGCTAAGATGTCACCTCTTCTAAAAGGAGTTTGTTGCCTTAGCACAATTCTGAACAAACTACTAACAGAGATTTTTGAGAGGGAGTAAGTAACTTGGTGAAATAATTTTAAAGTTAAGCTAAAGGAACAATGTGATTCAATTAAAAATTGGAAAAAAGTAATATAATCTTTAATGTTAAAGACAGATGACTTCTATTAGTAAAAATTTTGAGATACTAATAATAATACAGTGTAGAATAATACTAATAGTTATTGAGGGACTATAATGACAGGCTTTGGAATAAACACTTTAGCACATTATTTAATTTCCATGTACATGATTTAATTGTAAGTGAGTATGCTTGCTTTACAAATGGGTAGGCTAAATAAATCACTGGCCAGAGTTGACATGTGGAGGTAGAACAGACAGATGGATAGTTGCAGTCTCTGTATTCCAGTCTCAAATACATCCCTTGGTAGTTTGGGGAATTTGAACTTGTAAATTAAATTCTTGAGCCTTCAATTCCTAACTTACAGCTTGAGAATGATAATAACCATCTTATAAGACAATATACAAATGGAACAAGATATAAATATGCTTAAAAGAGTTCCCATCTCATACTGATGTTGAATAAATCAAAACTTAAAAATGCTTTTTAAAAAACACATGGTTAGACAGATACTGAAGTGCAATAATAATAGCTAACATGTAGTAAGCACTTCTAAATTCTGAGTATTTTCTTTATAGTGTTTTCCATGTATAAATTCACGTTAATTATCCTAAGTGTGTGTGTGTGTATGTGTGTGTGTGTGTGTGTGTTTGTGTGTATTGGTCACTAATATTACCCCCATTTTAGAGATCATGAAACAGAGGTGCAGAGAGATTCATCAATTTTCCAGTGGCACACAGCTAAACTGAGGCACAGCTGAGATTAAACACAAGTGGTGCTCTTGGCCTCCACAATCTACAGCACTACCTCATGTACAATCATGCTGACCTCAGGCAGAGAAGGAAATGGATGGAGTAGGGAAGCCTGAACACAGGTTGCAGGTAGGATACCATTAAACAGTCTAGGCTTAAGTCAATGAGAACTTAGACAAGAATAGAAACAACAGGGTTAAAAGGTAGGGAACTAGTGTGGCACCTTTTTTTAGGAAAGAAGAAAATAAATAGATTGAAAAAGAAAAGAAAACAACCAGTGTAGATGAGAGAAGAGTCCAACTCCCAAGTTTGAAATGGGAGAGAGATGATATCCTTCATCAATAGTTGGAAGGCAGAAGAAGGTTCTTTTATTCATTAACACACCCTATAAAATGTCTGGATATATTGTGTGATGACAGCATTCCCAGGTATATTAACCAGAAAGTTTTCTATATAGGCATCGTTATCAAACTCCTTAAAAGCCCAAATTGCCTTTTTCTCAGCCCTTCTCACCTCTTTTCCTAGTCCTATGTGAATATGTGGACACACCAGGACTTGTTCTCCATAAGACAGGATATGTTATCTAAAATGTGTGTTTGGCACATACTGGTTTATTCTGACAGTGAAAAAGATGTCCTCTCTGTGTCACAGAATCTCACCCCAGATTAGAATGCTGTCACCAGCTGGTTGACCATTGAGTCCCAACTCTTAACATCTCCAAGGAAAAGAGGGCATGATTTATAAACTGTTCCAGTGCTCCGGGAAGAGGAAGAGACAGTGCTGGCTACCAACTGCCAGCTGGTGCTTAAAAAAATCATGTGCAACAGAACACAGAACTAATTCTCCTCTTTATTCCCATCGATACCACTGTCATCAACAAGCCAGTGGTCCAAACAGCCTTTTGGGGACCTGGGGAGTTCTTGAATTCTTTTCCTCAGCAAAGCTGTCTTTCAGACAAAACACTGGGGGAAAATATCATTGTATGGGAACAAACAACCTTTTGTACTCAACTTCTGAGTGCTCATTTATCTGGCCAAGTTCACTTAAACTCTCTGAGGTTCAATTACCTCATCTATAAAATAGAGGGCTGGGTGAAAAGGTTATAAAACCTAGGTGCAGTGTAATGTTTGATTGCTATTCTACCTCAATGTGGATTAAAATGTTTTAGATGGGAAAAGAAGAATCCAGAAAGAAGATGCTGACTGGACTCTCAAAGCTGACCCTGCACTTCACGGCCTTCTCTCCTGGAGTGACCCTACCCCAGGCTAAGTTGTAATAATGCACAACAGCTCACAACTCCTGTGACTGCTGCTGCTTTTCTGGAATTCTCCTGAACTCTTCTCTCCCTTCCCCCTTCTTCCTTTAAAAATTTCTGGACCCTCACATAGTGGCATCAGTTTCATAAGAAAAACAAAAAATTAAAATGGGACCACCCAAAGTACCACAAATATGCCAGCTTGAAATAATGACCATTTCAAGAAAATATTGAAAACAAGGACTACTGAAGAGAGTTTCTGCTCCTTACCAGTTTTGGTACCCAGTTTATTTCTGCCTTTTGTTTTGGTCACATAGTACTAAGAACATTCTGATACCCAGAAGAATGTAATGAAAATGGCAACATATTTTAAGTTCACCTTACAACCTTGGAATAATCTTCAATTAACCTGTTTCAGAAACTTGAAAGAGAAGACTTTTTTTTCCCACTAGAGTCACCAAAGTTATCTAACTGCTTGTATTCCTACTAAATAAGGTGTCACAAATGAAGAACCCCAAATTTATAATCTTCCATGGACACATTGATAAGAAATCCAAATATATTTCTAGAAATGGGAGAAGAATCTTTATTTTTAGGTTCTGCTTTTTAAAAACTGAGTTAAACTGACAATACCAGTTAATACATCAGAAATTGTCAATATATTCAAAGTTAACATATACTGCATTAGAGTATGTTATCATTCCCAAAAGTATATTTGAAAATAAAATTAAGAACAAACATTGATGGAAAAAAAAAAAATTTCTGGACCCTAACTTATGAGCAACACATGGTGCATAAAGTGGACACAGAACATCCCACATGGAACCCAGGATTTAAAACAAGTTGGTTCTTACAGGCATAGCATAAGGTTATCATACCGGAACAGAGCTAATATTCAAGGATGCAAATTTGAGGGGAATTCTCACCAAAACTCATAGATGCACAGAGACTGGAAGGGATTTTGTTAAGTTAGTAATTCTAACTTCATATAAACACACAGAAATCCCTAGTCGATGGTTACTCAGCCTCTCCGTGAGCATCTCCAGCAACTCAGCACTCACTCCTCACAGAACAATCCATCGCACAACATCGGAACCTTGTAATACATAACACGTGACTTTCCTTTTCACCAAGAGACATGGGCAACACCCTTTTTAAAGGACCAGCATGCCCCTGGCAGGACATTTTGTAATGCGTCCCCAAGAAATTATTTTGGAGGGTCATTTAATAATCCTGGTAATAAAAAACATGCAGCTTGAAATGATTAATATCTTATATTGGGACAATAGGTATTTCAACTATAACAAGTATGTTTAAAAAGGATTTCCTTGGTGATTACGCAGCAGTTCAGGTTTAATGTTTGGTATCTAAAGAGAGAGAAGGCAGACAGGATTTGAATGTTTTCTTTTAATTGTATTGATTGAGAAAGTGTACATTTAAAATATGTACATACTGTGGGCTTTTTGGAAAACAGAATAGATTTACCTACTTTTGCTGTCTTCTAAAACCTTATTAAAATGATGTTTTATTTAACACATAAATTCACAAAAATGAGGAGAAATCGGAGAGGAAAAAAATGATAGGATATTTGAAGATGGCAAGTAGATTTATATTAAATGCCTTAGTGAATCCAAGAAAACTAAACCTTAATACAGAACTTAGAAAAGCTGTAGTAGAGCTTGATCCCACACAGGAGAGAGACAAGGGAGTCCTCCAAGAGACAGTGCGAAAGTTAGGCTGAGGGTTCGACCAGTCCAGATGAGGGCAGAAAAAATGCTCTGGGAGAAATTCTATCAGGAGTGGAAATTGGTAGAACAGCCAGTGTCTCAATTTGGGGTTCATTGTGCTGAGTACATAGAAAAGTAATCAACTAAAAACTTCAGGAAAAACAAAAAGGTTTTCAGAGGAAAAAAAAAAAAATACCATAGACGATAATGTAGGAAATTATGCTTTGATCTCTCACTTCAGATGGCCCCTAACATATGTCCATATTATGAAACACACAGAATATCAAATCCAAGTCATTGTGAATATTATTTTCATGTTATAAAATAAATATTAGTTACTGAATTGACGAAAATAAAACAATCATACTAAGAGGCAGTTAGATAGGAAGGCAGAGATAGTAAATGTATAACGAATGCTGACGGAAGAGAGAAATACTCATTTTCCATGACAGGAAAACAGTTGATAGTACCTAAAACTAAAACAATAAGAAGTAATACAAGAAAATTATTAGAGATACACAGGCAAATACTAAAGGATCAGTAAAAATATTTGAAAGATGTTGCCTCTGGAGAGGAAAAAATGGGAAGACAGCAGAGAGGGGATGCTGATATTCAGAACAGTGAGTACTCTTTTCTCAGGACCAATTTGACTTTTTAAGCTGTATAAATTTGACTTTTGAACCATATAAATGAGATAATAAACCAAGAAAAATTAATGGGTTCCATACAAAGCTCCAGGGCATTTGCTCACAGCCAGAAGACCCAAAAAGCAAAGCAATTCCCCAGACCAAAACTCAAAATGCCACAGTGCCTTGCATTCTAGTCCAGCTGGCAGAGCCTGTACTCACCAAGCTGGAAATGGACAACCCAACATCTGGGTCGCAAACACTGACCCCACGTTTCACCTCTTTCCTACCTGCCATGTCAAAAATCTAGAGGCTGTAAAAGCATTGTGCTGTGGGTTGAACTTCATTGCCTGTTTTTATTTATAGCACATGTAGGCAGAAACCCGGATTTAACACGAAGAAATCTGTCTAATATACTGTATTGGAAATCCCTAATATACTGTATTGCAAGGTTATGTCAGAATCAAGTTAAATGGATGACAGAGGAAATTAAATTAAGGCTACTGATGCCCAACCAAATAACATAAGTAGCCCCAGAGACCAGCTGTCAGTCCATGTCTTCAAAATGTCATGGAATCCTTTCTCTCTGTTAACACACAGACACACACACATACCTTGTTCCTCTCAAAACCTAGCATAAGCCTGCATTTCCTATGTTGTGAATCCTGTTTCTTAATGTAGACTTCAGAAAACATCCTTTCAATGCAAATGCAAACTTGTGACTTAAACATCCTTCCAATCTGATACAAATATGAGACTTGAATTTGGAATGCCATAATGATCTACAGCAGTTTCATTCAGGGAAACTGATCTTTACCAAACTAGAATGGAGCAATTGAATTCTTCAGAAATACCATTTGGTTGGATGTACTGCATTCTGCCCTGACTGACAAGGGCTGAACAACGACGACCATGAGAAGATCCTCCCATATTATCCTACAATGTACCCGATTTTATAGCTTAAGTCATGTCTCTGCACATGCTAAATGGCCATTAATAAATTATTTTTTTAACTAAACTAGCCAGGGATAACTCTGCTGTTTGCAAGTAGGTACCCCATCGATATATATGGAAACAGGAAAATGCTGTCTTTTGCTATGTGGGGAGAATGATTCCTATTCCCAGTATAAACCAAGGTCCCCTGGAACAGGACCACCACTTGAACAGGTGGACAGGAACTTCCTCACAGAATTGGATAGTCCAAATTTCTTCATTATCTCTGCAAGACACTTCTTTTCAACACATATTCTTTTAGTTCACACATCTCCTTGCTTTCATTCATTCTCTGCTGATCAAAGCCCTCAGCACTTCTTCCGAAGACAAATGCCACAGTTTTCCTGCCTGTGATTGTAACAATGTTATCCCCTCAGGCTGCTGCCTGGACAGATACCATCTCTTCACTACTCAAGAACTACTCACTGACTGCAGGAAAAATTCATCACAATGTGGTCCTAAGCTACTTTTCTAGCTCATCCCAACTTAATCCTCAGGTCTCCTGCCCATCAGCCAAGAGATTCTGGAAAGTGTCCTCGGGGTCATCTCACAATGGAACACCCTTGTTCAGCCCAGCACCAGAAATGCCTCCCACCCTGGCACATACAGAAAACTGGACAGAAGAAAAAAAAACTCTTTCATCCTTCATAAGAAATTCAAATACTACCTTGGTAGGAAGCATTACTGATCCCTCTGGGGAGATTCATCACTCTCAAACCACTGTGTACATCTCTGACAGTATCTACTTCTATTTGCTTGTACTGTTTTATTTCTTTGCAGGTCTCCACACACATTACATCATAAGCTCTTACAGAGCAGGGCTCATGCCTGAATCATCTCTGTAAATCTAGAGCAGCAGTAAAATCTTTGTCTCTAATGAGTACCCCAAGAGTGTGAACAGATCGAAGAAAAGAAAATAGCTCTGTGTAAAGTAGAATAGACGATACGGAACAGAATACACATACCCTCAAAGTTTAAATTTCTCTGCGTAGACCCCCACAGCAGCAACAAATTTTGTTCCACATGGCAGAGAAATCTGTAGAAAGTGATGAATGAAAAGTATTTTCAGGAGAGTTCTGATTGCTGTGATGCCTTAGGAGAGAAAATACTCAATTTCGATGTGCATATTTAGACTGTATGCCATTAAGTAGCCTTGAATGTTTGGAAAACAGGAAAGGAGTGAGGTCCAGCCTCCTCCCTAAGTGTGTTTTCACCAATGTTAGATCATGGATAAGTAAATTACTTATGTCACCTTAAAATAAATTATCCTTAAAATAAATAAAGGTATGATGTCACCTCACCTGGGCTATCCTCTAATACACACTCAGGCAAGCATTTCTCTAAACACGGGGGAAAATATGATCTAATGGTTTCTAGTGCAGTGAATCTGGACCGTGTGAGGACAACTGCATGAGTCCAGAGGAAGTAAAGCAGGTCACTGTATGATTCTGTACTTGACATCTTTGTCCAAGGCAACAGAATTCCCCTGCCCTCTTCAAACAAATCAATTTGTTTAAAACTAAAAATTCAGTCATCAATTGTTTGATTTAAACATTATTCAATTCCAATGATTAGCAAAGGCTGCAGAACACATAGGCATTCAAAAAAATTTGTTGAATTGTATCAAATTGCAAATGAATTAATACCTCTTCTCCTTCCTCCCCCTATGTGTAAATTAAAAAAATTCACCTGCTGCTCTGGTTATTCTATAAATGTATAATCACCTTGAACTGTCATCATATACCCCAAGTTTAACTTTGTGTTCTTATGATGCCAAAAATTTCATATTTATTTTGGTCAAGCAGTCCATCATTCAGCTTGACTCAAACTATTGACTTAATTGACTATATTTTACTGACCTAAAAACACAGCCCATGTTCCCTTTTGTTGCCTTCTTTTGTTTAAATTTCTTCAAATTTGGCCTTCCTGATGAGGTGAGAATGTATATCCTTAATGTATTTTGAACTCAATCCTTTCCAAGTCAATCAGCTTACAAGTTCTTGTTTTCTGCAGTGCTAAAATGTAAGGATTAAAGTCCCTCAAATTAAAGTGAGAAACTGTCTAGAACTAAGTAAAAGTTGGAGAAGGCTTCAGAAGTTATAATGCAAGCTAGTATTCTTTATACTAAAATTAAATGCAATGGAGAAGGAGCAATGAGTTCTCAGACACCAACAGAGGGGATATGAATTGGTCTTTCAATCTCAAATAAAGTAATATTCTCTGGGGGCAATAAACTTTTTTGTGAACTTCATTTGTAATTCCTGGCAAAATCAAAATGTAATGTAAAGGAACAGTCAAATAAGAAGGTTATAGACTTTTGAAAAATAAAAGGAGACATCGAAGGAGCCATGATTAATACAATAAATGATTGAGGAGAAAGCAAGTTAATGAAACTGCTGTCCCTTTTTTTTTTTTTTTTTGCCTATTCTGGATATAAATATGAAAAGTGTATATGCCTGTAAAACAGAATAATTTTTCCTTTCCCTCGAGTGAAGCAGAATCTTTTTATGTTTGTAATTATACAGAAATAAAAAGTAGCAATTCGTCGACTATCATTCAGTTTTAAAAGATGAAAGAGTTTAATCATCATGAAAATATTCATCCCTTAGGGGTACTATGAAAAACAGACCCAAATATCATGTAAATGGGAAAAAAGGACCAACTACCCTTCATAGTTATGAATATTAATATTTCATCTGCATAAAATAGGGAAAGGATTCTACCTTACCTGACCATCATCTGAGCAGTATTGTGCCTATTCACATGACAAAAAAAGTGTTTCACTGGAAACAACCACCAACAGGTTGAAAAAAATTTAGATCCGTTGTGCTCAAATCCTCACTTCTTTGCTGAAATCTTCACTGTATTTCACTGACAATTATTAGGAGCAAGAATATGAACTTCACACATGTGTAAGGCCAGAGAGGGGGCAAAGTTATAATCTGACAGCACAATTCAAGACTTGTTTCCTTGAATCATTCCCTAGATTCCTTATTTAGATGGGCAAGCGTAATAGCTAGTTAGGGGTAAAGGTGAGAAAAGACAGCGACCCCCCGTCACTCCCATTGCAAGCTGCTGGGCATACGTGGGCTCCAGGTGGAAGGAGGGAAAAAACTAACATTAAGTGAAGTTCTATATTTTGGCTATTTTCTGGACTTAGAAATTCATGTTTAGAAACTGAACTGTGTTTATAATTTGATGCGCTATTAGAACATTCAAGGTGACTGCAAGATGTGAATTTTTTTTTTTTTCTCTGGATTCAGGAGCGAAGTCATGACCTCTTTTTTTCTCTGTTTCTCACAAAGCTCACACCATGCGGATTAACGGATGCCACAGCTGTAAATACCAGAATGTTCTATGTAGCCCCCACTGGGACCACCTAAAGCAACCTTCATACAGCCTGCCTCCCACCAGCTGCTGATTATCAGATAATAATGTGTAAAGATGTGGAAGGGCTGAAAAACAAAATCAGTGCCTGAGGGATAAAGAGAGTAAGGCCAGGTCAAGTGTGTGATAAAGAGGAAACTGTTCCAAGAAACAAGGAAAGAAAATAAAATCACCTGTCATCACCAGCCAAGGAAGTGCCCACATCAAAATGCCTCACACTGGGAGGCTGGCCTAGAATGCTTCTCAGCTGAGAGAAAAGAAAAAAATTGCAAGATGGCCACACACAATAGAAAATATTTAGGTAGCAAACTGCTTAGGTATTGATATATTTGTAAAAGAAATCCTATGGCCTATTCTGTTACTTTGGTGAAGATATTACTTTTGTATTTCTGCAAACCAACAGATGAGGGGTACATCTAGGGGTAACTTGAGAGCCCTCATGTATATTCTGGTGCCTGACACACAGTAAATATTTGGTATTTGAATGAATGAATGAATGAATGAATGAATACAAGTGTAAACCTGACAATAACTATAATACTATTACTTTCATTACAGTACAACCTCTGGATTTTTGTTTGAGTGTTTGTTTCATTGTTGCTTTATTGTTCCTATTCTTCATAATTTAAAAGACTAAAGAATATGCTTCCTGTGGCCTTAACTTCTCAGGCATGAAACACAAGATACCAATGCAATGCCAACAACGGCCTGTGAAGGAGAGAACAGTGGGGCATGGGAAAATCAACTGCCAGAGACCTAAGCACACTTTCTTTATACACACCAAGAGGGAAGGCTACAGCCAGTGGACACACAGAGTTATAAATGTGAACGCCCTGCTCAGATCCCTCACTGAGGGGGCTAATGAACTGCTGCTCCCAGCCTGGGCTGGCTGGAGGGGCCCAGGGGTAAGGCCCTTTGCTGGGAGTCGGGGGACTCTGTGGCAGGCCAGTTGCTATGACTTCCCATCTGGCTAGAACTGCACTGCTGGCTTGGACTCTTCCTCCCAACCAACTTACTTCCTTCTTTCCATCAAAGGACCAAATCCGTGCTGTGATCTGACACTCTCCTGCGCTCTCTTCCCTTCTCCAGGAAAGTGCTCTTGCAAATCTGACCTAATTTAGCCACCACATCCCTGAGGAGCCAGAGGACTAAGAGAGAGGGTGTGCCCAGGCCACTGCCGGGGGCCCAGCCACAGCTCATGGGAGCCCTGCAAGAACGAGACCCAGTGTTGCAGAATATTTCTGGGGAAACTGAAAATCCATGTTTTCTTATGTCAAGTTCAGGATTTTTAAATATTCATTCAGATTTTTCTAAACAAAGATCATATTTGCCCACAGCCAGCCAGTCTGTAGCTTCCACTCTATATCAATGTAATTTTTTAACCACCTCTGCTACAATGTGCCTTATT
This sequence comes from Manis javanica, assembly GCF_040802235.1. NCBI lineage: Eukaryota > Metazoa > Chordata > Mammalia > Pholidota > Manidae > Manis > Manis javanica. The sequence continues at coordinate 207,754,348 of NC_133157.1, forward strand.
TTGCTTTCTCACTGTTCTAATTTCCCCACCAAGGAGAGAGGATTCTAGGAGTCAAACAAAGGTGGCCTCAATCTGTGGATGGGAGAGGAAACAGCTTAATTCCGAACACCTAAGACGTGGAGACACTCAGAGGGACCTGTCGCCTCTAAAAGAAACAGAAAGAGGGTGAATACCTATTTCTTTCCCCAGTTCAGACAGCGCTTAGACAGCCCGGCCTCCACCAGGGGTTGTGTCTGACCTTCCATTTAAATGTGCTTTCAAAAGGCCTTTGAAATTTGAGAAGGCCACACAGTACCCTTGCTATAAAGTCTTTGCTTAGCCTGGAAAGCATGTCTTTAATGGCAGTCTAACATCCTTAGGACAGCTACTGTAAGCCTTCTCAGTAAATCACTACTGCTTAGGGGTTTAAATTCTATTACAGTCCAGTTAGTCTTCATCAGTGTAAGAAAGTCTGATTCATCTGGTTTTCAAATTCAAAGTTTCTGTCTTACTGGAAGATGAAAATCAATATTTTATTTGCTTTCTGTACAATGTTAGCACATTGGAGGTCCCCCAAAGTCCACTCATTTCAGTTGTGCAGAGACAATTAGAGAATATAATTAAAATGGATTTTGAGACCACATTTGTGGTGAGATCACAATAACAGACCTGAGTTAATGAAATTCCCTCCCACTCTCCAAGCTCTGAAACATCCTCTGACTTCCCTTATGTATTATTCAGCCTTAGTGAATATGAACACAGGCCATGTCATTTTTAATCAGTAACAAATGCATTTCACATTATCTGGTTCTTTCCTGCTCTCTTCAACCATACTGTTCAAAGTCATTTGAACTTGCATCTCTAAATTTCAGAAGGCCACTGCCAAGATCTCTGGGACTTTCTAGGAAGTAAGAATTGGCAGAACCTCAAGTGGTTCCCTTCTCATTTTTAGCCACTTAGAAAAATGCCTTTTTCTCAATGAAATCCATACACAACTACTTAGTTTCTTTCTGTGCAATCTCTCAATCCATAGCAGACACTGAGTCTTAAGAGTTCAGCTCTATAACAGTTTTCTCAGCCAGAATTCTAAATGGAGATTCACAGAGAGAAAGTTATTCTATCCATAGATTAATGGGGAAAGATTTGACTCACTTTCCAGGGGCATGGATTGTTATTACAATCCTGTCTTTAACAGGTGATTATGAGAAATAAAAAATTATCTGTACGCCTGTTCTTTTTTTTTTTCTCTCTCACCTGTATAATAACAGTGTTGAACCAAATATCTAAGTCCAGGAGCAACTTCAGGTTTGATGAGGCCTAAAGTGTATACAATTTAGGGACCGTTTATAAGAAAAACAAATTCAAAATTTTGAATACAAAGTTAGATATAAGAGAAAACATTGATTTATAGTAAGAATAACAAAGGATGGCAAATACCTCAGACATCACAAAACAGGGAAAAAGAAAATGATATTTTTATTAATTTACTGCCTGGTACATCTCCACAGTACTTATTTCCCTACTTATTTTAGCTGCATAGTCTTGACTGACTCTTCATTTAACAATTTTGTAATATTATCTACAGGGAGAAGACAGACAATTCATTCTTCCCTCTAGGCAAGGTTGATCAAAGTTTGTGCTGTTTATGGATTATTGTTTAGAAAAGTTTCTCCCAGTTTCACAAATCCTTATTAGAAATCCCATGTAAACATTTAATATGTTGTCAAATTTGGGAAAACCTCAATCCAATGTCTTTGTTTAAAAGCTCTAAGATTCAGAAGAATCTTCCATAGACCAGCTTCTGTCTCCATATGTTTGAAGCTTTATATCTACTCCAGTACCCGTAAACTGCCAAGAGATGCTCTACACACATCTGTAACGCAACATTATTTCAGGCACCTTTGAAAAATGTTCCTGAGTGAATCAGAAAAGTGGTTGGTAGGAATATTCCTGAAAGCCATTCCTGTAATGAGATGGCTAGCAATTATTTAACAATACCTGGAAGAGATGCAAATCACATAAATGAAACCCATTAAACCTGAACTGCGCTAAGTGTCTCTTACTTTTTTTCTAATTTTATTTAAAATCATATAACCATGTGGAGATATGGCCAAGTATCCTCCCAGGATCTTAGAAATATCCCATGTAAGCAAGGCACCCTAAAGCCTCAGCTTAGGTATCTTTATGATAACTCCATTTCTAAGACTTCTGTAATTCCAAAAATGGTTCTGAGAAACTAAAGTACCTAAAAACAAATATGTTTGGCTTAGAAAAGAAAAAGAGGAAGAATAAAAAGCGGTGAAGGATAAGGAATAGTAAATGCGTAGGTATATGGTTTAAATTATTTCAAGATTATACATTGATTTCAATCACTTCTAGTCCATTTCCACTTAACTACAAGCAAATTGGTTAGAAAGTCCTCTTGTCAATTAAATTAGGTAAGGTTATAATCTGTCTTGTATTACTAAGGACTGAGTTGACTTAGTTCTGACTACAGTTTGGACATAGCTTACATTTAGTAATTAAGTATTATTTACTAAAGTTACTACCTTTAATTCTTATATAAGATTACATTTAAAAATAGGCAGTCTGGCAAACAGTTGTCAAGGACTTGTTCCTTGTTCGTTTGGTTTGGTTTTATCATTATTGAAACTTATAATACAAGTTTTGTAGTAATCCCTGAATTGATCCTAGATCTAAAAGCACAATTATAAGCTGAAACACTTATCTTTAAGGAAATGTTATTAATTAACGGGAAAAGCCCTAGACTCTTTACCTATGCATTCATTCAACAAATCTTTATTAATACTTAGTAATAAATGCAGGCACTGTACTAGGCAGAAGCATGTATACAATTGTGACTTTGACAGTCTTTTCCTAATTCTCTGTGAATGTTGGTTCCATTTTTACCTCTCTGAAATTTCAGAGATGGTTGGTGGGAAAAAAAAAACTAAAACAAAGATGCTTCCGATTGCCATGTGATCCTCCTTCCATTGAATTATAAAAGACACAAAATTCTTCAACCTGTTCAACCTGGAGTTAAAACCCTGGCTTTAAATTTCTTTTCTGCTTAATACTGCCTGTGGAATTAGGTTGGTAGTCTTCAAAATGTTTTACTTATATTCTCCCTAGAACACATGAAATTTAAGTTGATGTCTCAATTTTTTAAAATCAAAAGACTAAACAGGTAAAATATCTATGATATTTTATATGCTTTAAAAATTGATAGTTTATAACAATATGGTTATAACCCCCTTTGAAATGTGTCCAGTAAATCAAAATACCATAATGACAGATACTTGTAATCATACAATTAAAAAAATACATGAGCAAGGTCTTCCTTAACATTTAGGAATTGATCTAATTTCTTTTGGCCCTGAACCCGTTTCCCATTCTACTTCGTTCACACACACACAAAATACTCTAGCAGAACATATTTAAAAGGTTATCTTATCATACTTGTCCTACTTTCCATACTCTACAACAGAAATATTTATATAAACTTAAAACAAAGACTTTAGACTTTAAGCATTAAGAAATTCTAGCTGGATTCTGTCATAATTATCATTATTCCACAAACAAAAGAACAAGCATATTAAAATTATTAATAATTAAACATTAAAAACTCATCAGACAGAAACTTATTTTTGGAAGTTCATCTCTTAAAGAGATCACTTTTTACGATTAGCTCATGTGTCCATGGATATATTACCTGTTACTAGCACAAGAGTTTTCAGTACCATATCTATTATTTTTCATTTTTAGAGGTATAAATTCTCAGAAAATTTGTTCTTATGATAAGCCAAATAGGATGCAAGAACATTTCTATTGTAATATCATGACATTTCTTTGAATCTTCTCCAAGTTATGTGCCAAAAGTCATAAAATGATCTGTCATCTAAAATTATTTTTAATAGTCTCTCAACTAACAACTTAGTTATTTCCTCCTTCAATTTTGTTGAAAGCCAAGAGCTAGAAAGTACCTGACCTGTTAGATGATTTGTTATCCAGTCATGAAAGTCACTCACTTCCTCAGGTTCTGGGAAATGTACCAAAAAGGTTTTACTGAGTGTTACTGAATGAGTCTTGGTTTTTCACACAGCAGCACCTTGTTTAACCCAATATCCTCAGAGAGGTTTGAGGAAATCAGAATTTTGTTATTTTGAATATACTTTTGGCAGTACTAATTTTTAATAAAATAGTTTCATCTTATCATATGGCTTAAATATATTTTCATCAAAACCTTGGCTCTATAATTGAACCCATTCAGTTTATGGAAACCATCCACTATATAGCTTCACTGGCAAAGCCAGTCCGCACTGTCTAGCTGATTTATTGATCCCAGACTTTCTTTCTGTAAAAAAAAGTTTCGTTTTAGTTAGCAATTAAAATAAGTGGATGAATTTGTGTCCCTAATGACCATCAGTCAGCTAACTTCTGAATTATTTTCTAAGATAAATACATAAACAAACCGTAGTGCTTTTTTTGGTGATGCTTATGAGACACCCCCTCAAGAACAAAGAATATTTGATAATAACCAGATGCATGGCAGACTAATAAAAATTAGAAAGCTGACTAATGTCAAAGGATGGTTAGGATATCACAGTCCTTGAGCCCTGCTAGTGCAACTGCGAGACCAGTGCAGCCACTCAGGATGAAAGATGGCAGAACTTGGTCCAATCACACAGACTCCCCTGTGACTCAGAATTTCCACTCTCAGATCTAGATCCCAAAGACGACGTGGGACTGCAGGTGAGGATGATCACTGCGGGACTGGGGTAGAGGCGGAGGGTTGGAGGCTATCAGATTGTCTGTCACTGGGAAGAAAGATATAATGTGGGAAAGGTTCACCCTCAGAGGGGTGGATCTCAGGATCACTATGCTGGTAAAAGCAACAGCAACAGCAGAATAGATTTTATAATTTTACATGAATTAAAAATACCTTTTCATTAACAGATGAGTGGATGAAGACGTGGTACATATACACGATGGAGTATCACTCAGCCATAAAAAGAGGGGAATCTTGCCATTTGCATGGATGAACCTGGAGGGTATCATGCTAAGGATATAAGTAAAGATAAGTACCATCTGATTTCATGTACATGTGGAATCTAAAGAACAAAACAAACAAAAAAGAAATAGACCCACATATACTAACAACAGACTATTGGTCTATTGGTCACTACAGGGAAAGGGGTTGGGGGGCTGGGTGAAATTGGTGAAGGGATAAAGAGGTATAAACTTCAAATTATAAATTAATCATGGAAATGGAAGTGCAGCACAGAGAATATAACCAACAATATTGTTATATCTTGGTATGGTAATAGGAGATAACTACACTTACCATGGTGAGTAGTTAGTAACGTGGATTATCAAATCACTTTGTTGTACATCTGAAATCAATACAATATTGTGTATCAACTATATTCCAGTAAGACAAAAAAATACCTGTACATTAGACAATACTACCTGAAGAAACACACATGAGATGCCAGACTTTAAATACATTACAATTGTTGTTCCATTGTAACTTAGTAAACATGGACAGACTGGTACTTGTGTATCTTGTGTAAGATGCGGTCATCATTCTCCTCCTGCCTTCTGATACTGTTCCACCCGCAACAGGACCAGCATCTACACTTAATGATAGTCTTTTGCTCTCCCTTGAGTCTTTCCAGGCAGGATGGTTGGGGAGAACGTTCCAAGGTAAAATAAATTATCCAAGAGGAAGGAAATGTCAGCCCTTAAAAGAATGGATTTAGTCTTAGAAGAAAAGAGGGAGTTGAATAGAGGAAATCTGTCCCTTGATGGATAAAAGTGATGGGGCTCTAGGGGAAAGACTAAGAATTGGGCCAGGGACCCTCCCTCTCTCGTCCCCTCTTGACCTCTAGTCCCCATCACATCCTCCTCTTGCTCCTTTCATATGTTCCCACTCCGTGACAACTCGTCAGGGACCTCTGAGGTAAATACAAATGACTAATAAGCAAAAGAAGATAACTTGTTATAGACTGAATGCTTACCACCCCCTCCCATTCGTATGTTGAAGCTCTAACCTCTAGTGTGCTTGTATTTAGAGATGAGAGCCTCTAAGGAAGTCATAAAGGTTAAATAAGGTCATAATGATGGGGACTTGATCCTATAAAATTAGTATCTTCAAAGAAGGAACACCGGAGAGTTAGCTCTCTGCCTGTACACATTTCGCCCCTTCTGCCCCCCACCCCCACCCTCCCCCGGGCACACACAGACACACCCACGCTGAGGAAAGGCCATGTGAGGGCACAGCCAGAAGGTGCCAGCCATCTGCAGGTCTCACTAGAAGAGAAGTCTCACTAAAAGCTAAATCAGCTGGAGCCTTGATCTTGAACTTCTATCCTGCAGAACTATGAGAAAATATATCTCTGTTGTTTAAGCCACCCAGTCTGTGCTATTTTGTTTTGGCAGCCTAAGTAGACAAGCCTCAAGCATATATATGGAAATGGAAATTAAAATAATAATAATATACTCTGAGAAGATTTAAACAGGAGAGGGTTATGAGTCCCAGTGCTTTTGAAAGAAGATTAGATAGATAGATAGTAGGTAACTTGATTCAAATTTTTTAATTCAATATACAACTCTATAGTTGCATCTCAAGATATAAATGATTCAGCATAATATTCTTAAATATAAAAATTATGATATAATAAAAACAAAAATACCAGTATTTGTTTATTTTTAAATAATCTGTTACACCAGCAGACTGAAAACAGAACCAATATTGCAATATTGTAACCCCTAGTGATTTAAAAAGAGGATATATAACTCCCAAATCATGGTAAGTAGAAACTGGGGAAGAAACAAATCAAATCTCAGTCAGTTCATTAGTGCCAATGAAAGGTTAAATGCCTTTATTAAAAGTAGGGGGCAAAATAGGCAAAAGGTTTGAACAATTACTTCAAAAAGGGAGATATGTGAATGGACAATAAGTACATGAAAAACTCTTCAACATCATTACTTGTCAGGGAATTAAAAATTTAAGGACAAATCAGATACTACAATATACACACCAGAATGGCAAAAATTAAAAAGAATGACAACACTAATGTTAGCAACGATGTGAAGCAACCTGAACGCTCCAACAGAGATGGTAGGAATGTCCAATGGTAGGGCCATTTTGGGAAAATATCTGGTAGTTTGAAAACTTAACATCCACTTTTTCTGTGACTTCTAGATATTTACCCAAGAAATAAAAGTATATGTCAACCAAAATCCGAAGATTTATTCTGAATGGCCAAGAACTGGAAACAATGCATATATCCACTAGCAAGATAAGTAAACAAACTGTTGTACATTCAAATACTAGAATGCCTCTCAGCAACAATAAGAAATGAATTAAAGATAAAGGCAACAGCATACCTGAATCTCAGAAATGTTTTATGCTAAGTAAAGTAGGGCTGGAACAACAGTAAATAACTGTAGGATCCCATTCATATGAAGTTTTAAAACAGCCAAATAAAGATCTATAATGAAAAAAATTCAGGACAGCACTTGACTCTTGGGTGAATGAAGGCGAAGATTGGCTGTGAAGGAGCACAAATGTGATTTCTAGTGAGATACCTTATATCCTAGAGCTGCTTTGCAACTACTCTGTAGGTTCCACCCCTGAAAGTCCCAAGGTGACTTTGGAAATTACATTAATTCTTTGGAATCCTGGTTGTCAACTTTGTAGATACAACTCTGCAGTTGGTACATATAGATGCCTAAATAAACTGTATATAAAACTAGAGTGGCAAAACTATAAACATCAATCCAAGAGTGGACTACGCTTTTAGTCCCAATTATACAACCTCCTTTCCTGTCAGAGGATTACATGCCCACCCACCACCATGCGACTTGCTCTGGCCAATGGCTTTTGAGCAGATGTGACAAATGCACCATCCAAAGGAAAAAATTAGACTGGTAAGGGCTGAATAGTGTCCCTGAAAATCCCTATGTTGAAGCCATAGTCCCCAGTACCTCAGAATGTGGCTGTATTTGGAGACAGAGCCTTTGAAGAGGTGAATCCATTAAAATGAGGCCAGTAGGATGGGTTCTAATCTGATCTGACTGGTGTCCTTACAGGAAGAGGAAATGTGGACACACAAAGACACACGGGGGGCAGCTGCTCACTGAGAAGAGACCATGTGAAGACACAGTGAGAGGGTGGCCGCCTACAAGCCAGGAAGAGAGGCCTCAGAAGAAACCAAACCTGCCAGCAACCTTGATGTTGAACTGAAGCTTCAGATCTAGGACAAGAACAAGAGCCTGCATATCACACATCACAGCTACTACTTCAACTGGGAGCCCACAACTTTTCAGTTCTGGGACATGGAGCCATATCAGTTAACTTGTAGTTGCCAGCATGTACCATGAGAATAAATGCTTATTATTGCAAGACACACACACAGAGGTGTGTGAAATATACTCTTCGGCAGAGTGCCAAAGATCAAAGAGTTAAAATCAATACCGGACCACAGCTTAACACGAGGTGAATCACCATCACGGAAGGAACCTCTGATATACAGAAATAAATCTGAAATTCTTTTCCAATTTATCAGTGTTATTATTATAATTTGAATATTAACTATTGCAATGGTGGCCAAATTTTACGAATCTGACATTATAGTGTGGGAACAGTGAGTCCACGGCCCTGTAGGCTGCTTCATTTGCACCCATGGTCACTGAACGCACTTCAACCTTACAAAACAGAAGCTTACTTTCAGTTGCCTCCAGTGAGGAACAATTTGGCTGGCACCTCAGTACAGAGTGCTACTAATGGTAAATTGCCACAAAATTATTAAACTTTTCTTCCTCTCCATCATAACCAAAATAAAGCCTCTGTAGACTCAAAAAATACGATACATTTGCCTAATAGTATTCTTGTATAGCCTGTTGCTTTGAAGTTTGAGTTGAGTGAACAAAATGTGGTTTGGTATGTGTTTTCTTCTGATCCTTTTACCTCTAATGACTGAAGATTTTACTTTTACAATAATGCATATACATTTATAGTTCAATGGATGGTTAAAATTTCAAGAAATAAAGAACTTTTTTCTTCCTGTCCTTAACATTTTTATTATGTTTGGATCAAAGATATGTGTCCTAGATGTTTTAGGAATGAGTTTCAGATCTTTCCAACTTTTAAAATTTTGAGATAACTAAATTGATATTCATTTACATTTGGGAAAAATTCCCAGATGCTCTTCTTTATCAAGTAATCCATATATTAAATGAAGTAACTAAAAATTAAATGTTTTCAATAGTTAATTGTTTAACATTAAGAACACTAATACATCTCATAATTTTACAGTTTGGATTAAGATATAATCTGTTATATGGATTTATATTTTTAAATATTACATATATTTTTGATTCAAAAATAATACATTTTTCCAAGTTTTCCAGCCAAAATGTTCTCAATGTTCATATTAAAAGCCAATCTTTTTTAAAATTATTTTAAAGTTAATAATTTTTTAACATTAAAATTAACACCATAATTATCTGGTTTGAAACATTTTCATTTTATAATAATGCATATACATTTATATTTTAGTGGGCTTTAAAATTTCAACAAGTTGAGCACTTAGGGAGATTTTTCACAATAAGTTACATCTAGCTTGATAATTTATTAGTTGACATTGAAACATTATATATTTGGATATTAATATTAGGTATAGTTAGATATTCACAATAAATTCAAATATTAGTGATGGTATCCCCCACAAATGCCATAAACACTCCTACTCCAGGGAAGGCCAACTGGAAGTTTTCCAAACAGGAGCCCTGGGACTCTCACCTAAAGGCTTTCTCTAATCACAGAAGCCCACTCAGCCAGTGCACAAGGTTGACCAGAGGTACTGAGGAGTAAGACACCCTCTCTACCCTCAGGAACCCTCTGTCAGTAATTGATGGGATTTGGTGGATAAATACCTCAGCTATCCACCTCTCATCTGGGATAACGCTTCTTAATATCTAAATAATTCTACTCTATTCACCAGAGTTCTGTAGCAGAACTCAGACCCAGTTGTTCAGTGATATACTTTTATTGGCTTCCTTTCCTTCCTGGAATCATTTCCCATTCATCTACTAGCACTTTATGGACTCACCTCCCAAATAAACAACTCACACATGCTTTTCTCAGGGTCACACATACATCAGGAATGCCAGAAATGACACTGAAGTGGGACCCTCTTTATAGATCACTAGCTTCAGGTTTACAAAGATGGACTTTCTTATTTTAATCTGAAAAAATTTTTAATGTGCATCAGTTGTGTATTGCTGCATAACAAATTGTCCAACTCAGCCACTTGAAATGCAGTGATTTATTACTGATCACTATTCTATTATTTGGCTGTGCGATTGTCCTGCTAGTGTCACCTGGCTTCACCCACACAGTTGCCTTCAGGAGGGGAGTCAGTGGGCTTGAAGTTCCAAGTTGGCCTTGAACTTGATTTTCCTGCACATAGCCTCTCACCAACAAGAGGACTAGAGTTAGCTTCCTTACATGGAAGTCCCAGGACGGCTTTCCAAGAGAACAAAGTCAAACTACAAGGCCTCTAGAAAGCCAGGTTCTGGAACTAGTTAATGCCACTTCAACCATATTCTATTGGTTGAATAGAACCAATATTCTATTCAAGGCTCTCCTGGGTTGAGGAGTAGAGTTATAGTCTTCACCTCTTAATGGAAAGAGCTGGAAAATATTATGGCTTTGTTTTCAACATAAACCCAACTGTCTTTGTGGCAGAAAACAGCTAGATGCTCACCAGACCTAATCCTACTTTGTGGAGATGAAACAGGACTACATTTCCCAGCCCCACGTAGGTAGGTTGAACCCGTGCTCAGGTTTCTAGCACTTCCAGGCACAGCACATATTTCATGGTCCATCGTCTGCTAACCCAGCAACAGTACGTGCTGAATATAGCAGCAGCACAAAATGGAAGCAGCATGAGCCCCTCAGGGTTTTCTGAAGGAAAGTCATCTGACTTTCTTTGAACCCTGGTATGAACAAGAAATAAACTTGTATTAAGTCGCTGAGATTTAACCATATTTCATTCTAACATTCTGTGACTAGCCTTTGAGAACTGAAAGAATGAATCTCACATAATTGAAATGGTAGAACTCTGGTGACAGAGATATTTTGTTGCTGTTTTCTTGGGGTCTAAGGAGAACACTCCCCTACATTTTATACCATGTTAGCAGTCTTCTCTCTACTTACCAGAACTTCTTCTCTGATGGTGTCTATTAGTCCCTTGCTTTGTTAGTTTCAAGGAAAACGCAGATGAACAGCCTTCCTACTGTGGCAGAGATTCACTAGCACAATTCATATTTCTCACAGGTAAACTACTGCTATCCACAGGGAAGAGATGGCCACTGGGAGCATATGCAAACATCTGGGACGATGAGCTCATGACTAGCTTACAAAGATACTACCTTTGATGATAGTGTTCAAAATTTTTTTTTTTTGTACTCTCACACTCTCCTTATCGCTAATCTCATCCCTCAGGCAAAGCCTTCTCTATTGGAACAATATCTGTAGAATTTCACTCTGAAAGACTTGCTAACTCCTTAAGATGCTAGTTTTTCCTTTAATTCTTAGCTGAGGTGACTCAGTTACATGATAAAGGATCAAATAGGTCACTCGGAAATTTTTACCCACTTTCTGGAGCAAAAACTCCTCCAAGTGTTTTAAAGCTGTAACCTGTGCCTTTTCATGTCTGGCAATGATGCTGATGATGAGGAAAACCTTCCCAGACCAGGATGATCTATCCATGATCTATTTATTTTTCCATAATCCCTCTGTTTATGTGTTCTCAAATGACTAATGGAGCCAGTCTGGAACTGGCAGATTTTGCCACAATTTGGACAGATGGTTTCAGTATATGTGCATAAAGAAAGTAATACTGGAAATGTGAAAATAAAGATATATTTCATACCATTTCAAGTTTTTCTAAGAGAACAAAGATAAAATGACAAGAGGTATGGAAAGGTTTCAGTGTCACTAAACCACACAGTATGATCTTCTTACCTTAGAAGTCTCTGAAATTCAGAAATAACTGAGAATCACTGTACTAACAGAGAGATGGTTTCTTCAGCCCAAACACTTGGGAAAGTCTAAACATATGCTCTAGTTATTGCTTTAGAAAGCTTATACAAGCAATATTAAGTGAACTGTGACTGATAAAAATGTGACCTCACTTCAAACCTGTGCCCATCCTAGAACTGAAGCAAAACCAAATATTTCTGGGCAATTTGAAATTTAAACAGGGCTGGCCATTTTTCAGGTTTTTGCATGGATGACACATTTCTGAACCATCTGTTCTTATTCTAGTCATCCACATTTCAGTGTGGTCTCTTTTAGAGAGGAAACCGTAGAAGTCTTGGTACACTTCCAGCATATTACATGGAGCCTAGTGAAATAAAAACACACTCATTCATTCATGCACTCATGTATTCTCAACAAATACTGAACACCTACTTTGTGTAAGACAAGATAATTGATGCTGCAAAATTCTGACACGAATACACCCATCAGTCGCATCTTCAAGAAACTCACAAATTTTACAGATGTATAAACAAATCGTTGTGAGACCATATGATTAATGTATAGCTTCTTGGAGAATAAAACGCATTTTTGCTGATGATGGCTACAGTGGTAAAAACAATAAGGAAAAAACGAAAATGGAGAAGAGAAGGAGGAAAAACCCAACTATTATGGTTTGTTCTGAGACATATACCAAGAAATGTGTCACATAGTAGCATTAAGGGTCATTGGCTGAGCATTTAAGTTGTTTGTAGTGAGAGACAAGGGTTGTGCACAGATCTCAGATGCTGGTGTCAGGAGTAGCATATCTACATGTGCGTACAAGGCCCTTTAATGTAAGAGAGAAATGTGATAGGAAAGAGAAGGGGATGTGCCACGGGCCATGTGTTGGCTATCCATGCCCTGCTGCAGGAAAACTCCACATGAGTTTTATGAGTCTAAATTCTAACTTGCACATAACAGGTCATTATGAAAATATGTTTTCAAGAGGACAGAAAAAATGTTATTTAATATTTTGTTAGCTAGATTTATAATTTTCATATGACATGCATTATAACGACTTTTTGTTTCTACACTAGCCCGATCCCACCCACAAACTGTGTATGTTCGGGAGCCTCGTTATCAAACAGTCACAGGTTTTCCCAGGACAGGCTCCTGACTCCTTTGATACCAATATCCCCTCACAATCTTTGTGGTCATTTGACCTATTTGCTTCCAGTTAGTTCCCTCATGGGCAACCACAGCCAAAATTTTCTTCCCAATCCTCTTTCTCTCAATTCAATTGTATCTACCTTGAAATAATTTGAAATAATGGGTTTAGGTGGGTAGACAACATTGTTTATCTGATCTTTGTCACTAGTTGTGTCTCAATTTCTGTGTGACATGTAATGAGAGGGAAGCATTAAAGGCTTGAGGCCCCATTCCTGTAAAAACGGTTTTATCAGCACTACTAACAACTAGCCTGACTTCAACTTCCTGTTATAGAATTTTGCTAAACGTAGCAAAAGCAGACAGCACACATCAACATTGTAGCTGTTTTCCAAGTAAGTTTGGCCAGACAGAGACTCTATTGGCATATGGTCTGCCTCCCGACGTATTGCAGATGAGTGTTATCAAATGTTTAACTAAAGCATAGTACAGATCACGCATTCCAGCCTATAATATGTGTGCCCCACTCCTGGGGACGAAATGATTAGCTAGTGACATATGTTTTACTTTTCTGTTAGGTCAGTAGCCCAGTTCTGAGTATCAAATTCTCTATTAATTGCAGAAAACAAACTCAAAATACAGTGCTTAAGCAAGAGTCAAGTTCATCTCTATTACAGAGCAGCCCAGGGTTTGAAGGGCAGCTTTGATATTTTCACTGTGCAACTTCCAAGTCTAAGTCTAAAAGTGTTCCACTTCTCACCACCTCCCAAGTGAAAGAAAGAAGGAAAGGGGCAAAGCAGCACAGACTCCTTCATTTTAATGATAAAACATGGAAAACAGCACATTTACTTCCAACTAGGCAGGACTTAGTCACATAACCATACCAGGCTGCAAAGACAGCTGAAAAATGTAGTCCCTACGTGGGTAGCCATGTGTATAGTTAAAACCAAGGCATTCTCCTATCAGAGAAAGGGGATGTATAGTGACAGATAATTAGCAGTCTCCATACAATTACCCATCAGGTCAGAAGAAGAGCTAGGAGAGAAAGAGGAAGGAAAGAGCTCACAGAGAGAAACAATATAACGGATCAGGCAGGGACCTTCTCCGGTGCTGAATTGGGTCTGATACCCTGAAGCTGTCAGTTCTTTAGGAAGAGCTCCCTCTAGAGAGTCCTCCCTTCTGCCTACTAACAGGATGCTGCAAACTATACAGAAGCCCATCTGCCACTTGGAGGTTTCCAATGATTCCTCTCCTTCTACATTCTTTTGTTAGACCCCTTCACTGGAAATAAGGAGGCTTTCCTGTGTGTGTGATGTAGGAGCTCCAAAGAGCTCAGAGGTGGCAGAAATAATGAGCATAATCTGGAATAGTTTTACCATAGAGGCAGGACTTGACGTAAATGTAAAAGGAATAAAGGGCAGATGAAGAGTCGGGCTTCTGTGAGGATTGATCAGTGGAGTCGTCCCTGCTCCTCAGACTTTGCAGCTCTGCCCAACCTCAGAGAGAAGGACTCAGAGCCAGGGGGATTAGGACTACCACCTACAACAAAAATCCCAGGTTGAACTTGAACTAGTTACTTAACTCCCTGTTCCTTAGTTTCCTCATCCACAAAATGTAAATAACATTTACCTCATAGGGTTAATGTGACGATTTCAATAAGAGGATGTATATAAAGCACTAAGGCACTGTTCCACGCACATGGTGAATGTCTAGTAAACATTACCTAGCAACATGTATCTTAGTGTTCTCATTTAAACCATAATAGACAAAGGACAAAAAAGATATTTTTATTCACAGTGATTTTTTTTACTGCCTCTAACACTGAGCCTGGAACACAGCAGACATTCAATAAATGTATGAATATTCATTCATTTCAAAATGAAAACATTTTGAAACCCAGTAAAGTAACCAACCTACACAAGGTTTCCCTGACTTCTCAAATTTCTTAGTGGTTCTTAAATAGCAGCTCAAAAATGAAGAATGTATGTTGGAAATGTGCATAATTCTATCAGAACAAAGAATGTCAAAACTGCTTATTAATTTACAGTGAAGCCAATAGTGTCAGTCTAGGAAAGCCAAAAATACAGCACCACTGAATTTTCTAGAACACACACACAAAAAAAGAAGCATTAAGTTTCTTTAGGAAAACAGAGCCAACTACGGGCTTATCAATTTGCCATCAAACCAAACTCCTTCTTTGAATTTGAACAGAATGGGAAAGACTTTAATTTCTTATTACTTATTTTTATTTCTTGTTACTTTCATTCCTCTTCTTCCAGGTATATAGCTCTAGTCTCAAAGCATATCCAGAATATGACCACTTTTTACTACCTCAACCACCAGCTTGTGTCACCATCATTTCTCTCTGGGTCATTGCAATAACCTGACTAGTCCCCTGATTCTGCTTTTGACCCTTTATGACCCCCGATGTGCAACAGGGTCAGAGGAATCCTTTCAAAGTAAGTCACTTAAATATCTGTCCAACAAATTTAAAAAATAACAAAAAGGCATACACAAGTCTAAATATTGGTGAAATGGTAATAGATATTGTGCCTCTTTCATCAGGTAAAAAAACAAACAGAAAAGCCTATGGAAAAAAATCATTATATACTCTATAATAAACCTAAGAGCAGAATAAATGATGAGGAATGGTACAACTAACTCCCTTAAAAATAAGAGAGCATTTAAGCTAGTTCTTGAAGGATGAGTAGACTGATTTTTGGTCTTTTTATTTGAATAAGAATATTAGGAATCATGTAAGAGCTGCCATTTATCGAGGGTTGACTACCTACCAGACCCAGTGCTAAGTACTCAGATGCGTGGTCTCACTTCATCCTTATAACCACCCAAATAACTAGATTTGTTATCCCATTTTACAAAGGAAGAAATTGAGAGTTACAGAGCTTAGGTAATTTGCCTTGGGATACACAGCTAGTCAACAGTGGAGCTGAGAGCTGAATCCACTGAGAATTCGGCTACACTCCCTCAATGAAAGTCAGAGATCCTGGTGACAAACTACTGCAACAGAAAGAGGATTCTCCATGTCTCTTCTGCAGCCCTTTCACTGGCCAGATTCCAGTCTGGAGCTTTAAAATGATTGTAATATCATTTGACCCAGGAATTCCACTCCTAGGAATTTACCCTAACAATGCAGAAGCCCAGTTTTAAAAAGACATATGCACCCCTCTATTTATCGCAGCAATATTTACAATAGCCAGGAAATGGAACTAACCTAAGTGTCCATCAGTAGATGAATAGATAAGGAAGGTGTGGTATATATACACAATGGAATATTATTCAGGCATAAGAGAAAACAAATCCTACCATTTGCAACAACATGGATGGAGCTAGAGGGTATTATGCTCAGTGAAATAAGCCAGGTGGAGAAAGACAAATACCAAATGATTTCACTCATCTGTGGAGTATAAGAACAAAGAAAAAACAAGGAACAAAACAGCAGCAGAATCACAGAACTCAAGAATGAACTAACAGTTACGAAAAGGAGTGGGACTGGGGAGGATGAGTGGGAAGGGGGAAAAGGGGCTTTATGATTAGCACACATGGTGTGGGGGGGTGCACGGGGAGGGCAGTGCAACACAGAGAAGACAAGTAGTGACTCTATAGCATCTTACCACACTGATGGATAGTCACTGTAATAGAGTATGTGGTGGAGACTTGATAATGGGGGGAGTCTAGTAACCATCATGTTGCTCATGTAATTGTACATTAATGATACCAAAATAAATAAATAAATAAAGACATTGCTTGTCTCTCTAGCTCCTGCTTCAGCATTCCTCTGCATTTGGCTGATTCTCAGATAGGTTCTCATTAGGAGCCAGGAAAAGTGGCTCCCAGCACCTTCTGACTTACTTCAGAATTATATCTACTCACTAACAAGGCTGGTAGATAGGGGCCTTTTTCCCAATCAAGCCAGTTGATAAATCCTAGGATTCCCTCTAGTTGACCCTCCGTGTGTCATGTGCCCATCCTTGCACCTACTGCTGTGGCCAAGATCACACAGCCATTTCTCTGCTGAGGACTGAGACACGCACCTATGGCTAGTGTCCAAGGATGGGGCCCAAATGATATAGTCTAAGGGTGGAAGAGAATTGATTCTCTAAATATAACTTGATGTTTCTTTTATCAGAACAAAGGATGCTGGGAGAAGGAGGGGAGGGCCAGAAAGGGAAAGGGAGAGGCAAGGAGGAAAGGAAGGAAAAACAATAATGGAGAAAAAGATATGAACAGAAGCTGAAAATATGGAAAAGCATGTTGAACGTGGCCTGACTAGGATGGACCCCTGACTGAACTGGCTTAGGGGTGGGGACTGGGAGAGGAGAACAGAACAGAAACCAGTCACTAAGCATTGCACCGAGGAGGAGGAGTTGGACCAGGTTGTGAACGAGTGGCCTCGCTATGGAAGAGCATCACTGCCTCTCCCACTGCGGGTGGTTGTGTGAATGTGTGCGTGGCAGGGCGAATGCAGGAGTAGCCAGATGCACAACAGCTTTTTGAGGTAGGCACTATTTATCCTGTTTAACAGTTAAAGGAAATAAGGTAGAGAGGCTGAAGAGCCTAGTTAAACTCTTGTAAGTTATCAACTAAGGAATTTAGCTGGGGGACCAACCTCTAGGTCACCATTCCTATGTGATCTAAAAGTGGGGTGCATTAAAATACAGGCTAATTATTGTGAATAATTCTTAAGCTAAAATTCAAAACTGTGACAGGCACTTTCATAAGACAAATACAGCTGAAATCTGGACTTTGTCTTTCACAAGCCAAAGAATTTTGGAATAATTATTTCATTTCTCTTAGCCTCTGTTACCCCTTGTAAGATAATGATAATAACATACCCTTTATTGTGGATATTAAATGAGACACCTATGGGAAAGCACCTAGATAACATTTGTAAGAGTAGATAATGTAACACAAATTATATGAACATGAGATTCTTTTTAAAATAAAACAGAAATCATGGTCCATGCTTTAAAATAAAACAGAAGACAACCAAAACAATAACAGCTTAGTCTGGCTTTCCCACAATCACAATTTTAAATCATCCCTTACAGTTCCGTAACATAATTGTGTACAAGGAAAGGAAGAGGCACTTACTAGGCATATAATGCATAAAATATGCATTCAGCCAACTCATTGGAGGCTGAATGCAACGTTGGTTTGGTTTTACACCATCTGCAACCTCTCAGACATCAGAAGCTTTGAATCAGCATGGCACCACCTTGCCATAGACTGGGCACACATAGAAAGAAGAAAAATCAAACCATAACTCTGGGCCCCATCCAGGGTCTTGTCTTGAGGTTAAAGTCTTGAGAAATGTCTGTCTTCTGCAAAATAAAGGAGCAATCATATCCTTGCCCATGTCAGACCTCCACAGCCTGCACAATGTTTTCCTGTTCTGATATAAACTCCCTGACCCCAAGTCATGACCCCTCTAGCCTGCAGAACGTTCTTCCCACACGGCTTCAAAGATATGTCCTCATTCCCTTCAATTCAGGTAAACACTTCTCACTTCCCTTTTATTTCTACCAATACCATAACTCTATCCCAAGGGTCTTCCATCCTGCATATGCAACAGGACAAATAAACACCACAATGAAGTGAAATATTGACAAACTGAACTTTGGTGAGATTAAAAACTTCTGTTCATCAAAAGATATCATTAAGAGAGGGGAAAAGCTGCAAAAAATATATATGCATTACATAAATCTGACAAAAAACTTGTATTTGGAGTTTTTTAAGTCTGCTATACATAATAAGAAAGGATAACTCCCTTATTAAAAATAGGCAAAAGACTTCAATAGATAGTTCACAAAAGAGAAAGTCTAAATGATAATACATTAAAGTGTTCAATATCATGAGTCATTAAAGAACTGATTACCCCCACAATGAAAAAATTCTATACATCCACAAAATAACTACAATTTTAAAATAACAACTGAACAGATCAGTGTTAGAGAGTAGGCCAAAACTGGAAATCATATCTTGCTGGTGGGAGTAAAAATTGGTGTGACTACTTTAGAAACTACAGACAGTATTTACTAAAGCTGGGTAGATACATATCCTATGAACCAGCAATTCTTCTGCTGGGTCTATTCCCAAAAGAAATCCATGTGTGCATGTAAGTGCAACAGGTATATCTAAAGGTTCAAAACAGCACCACTGTAGTAGCCAAAAATAGGAAAGAATGCAAAAGCTGTAAATGGTGGACAATAAAATTGTGGTGGTATATTCATACAACAGAATATCAAGAAATATTAAAATGGAATGAACTACTGCTATACATGATATGAATGAATTTCAAAAACAATGTTGAGCAAAAATACATGTGTTAGGACTTCTTTCATATAAAATTCAGAGGGAATAAACTAATCTAGGGTCATAGAAGTCAATATAATGGTTACCTTTGGTGGGAGGAGAAAGATTAGGGGGGATTTTGTGGTGCTGGCAATGTCCTGTTTCTATCTGGATCATCACTTGGGAGTTACACAAATGTTCACTTCTGTACAAACTTATCAAGTTGTAACTGAAAGATCTGTTCAGTTTTCCAAATGTAATTGGTACATTTATAAAAAGTACAGAAAGAAACCCACATCTTTGTTCATACCTCTAAGTAAGACTTATGAATTCCATATAACCAATTCTGTGACTTTAGAGGAAGTCTCTAAGTATGATTGGAATTCACCATCCACATAGAACACTTTCATACTCTACACCCACAATACCCACATACCCTTTCTAAAAAAAAAGTTATATTTCATTGTCTGCAGTTCAGCTTTCTCTGGGTGATGGTTTTTGGGAATCATCATGTACAGAAACAGGAAAATGAAGATGATCGATCTTCTTCAAAAAGTTACTGAGTTAATGAAAATATCTGTAATCTTAAATCACAGCAGTTTAGGGGTTTCTATTTATTTCCATTTGTTTGCTTTCTTGTTTTTACCACCGGGGGGCCTGGCCTCTGTTGCCTGATGCACTTTTGTTTTCTGTGTCTTTTCTAATCCTCTCAATAGCGGTCCTGGAAGGCATTGCCGAGAGGTGACTGACTTAAAGAGCACTTAGTCTTTAAGTTAAGGCTCTTCATACATGTATTCACTGCCCTCATAATAGTAGCAAATATTGTATGAATTACTTGCTGTACATTAAGCAATGTGCTAATGACTTAGGTATACTATTTCATTTAATTCTCTTTGTAAACATTTGAAATAAGTACCCTTAGTATCCCCATTTTAGGGGTTAAGGAAACTGAGATCCTGAAGTGTTAGGTATCTTGTCTAGGCTGACACGGCTGACAAGTGGCTTGAACCGGGATACTACTCTGAGCATGTCAATTTACCATGTCAACTCCGTGGACACTAGCCTACTCTGCCCTCTTCCTTACGAGGCAAAGGGGCATAGAAAGTGGGAGATAAATTCTCTCCTCCCTCCACCTAGGGAAGAACTTCGCAGAGAGAAGACAGAAAGAAAACAGTTTAGGCATTTCATTCAGAGCTCCATTCTGGCCAGGAGCACACAGTGTAGAACAGGGGGAGTCCGCCGTGTGGGAGACTCTCCACATGATGAACAGGCAGAGGACACACAGGCTTTGGAGTCTGAGAGATGCCACAGCGCTCCCTCCTGCATGCTCCTGGGCAAGTCTGTTTCTCTACCTATAAAATGAAGATGATTGATCTTCAAAAAGTTACTGAGTTAATGAAAATGTCTGTAATCTTAAATCACAGCAGTTTAGGGGTTTCTATTTATTTTTGTTTGTTTGCTTGCTTGTTTTTGCCACCGTGGGGCCTGGCCTCTGTTGCCCGATGCACCTTTCTTTCCTATGTCTTTTCTAATCCTCTCAATGGTGGTCCTGGAAGGCACTGTAGAGAGGTAAATAACTTAAAGAGCACTTCGTCTTTAAGTTAAGGCTCTTCATACATGTATCCATTGCCCTCATTCCTTCTTATGTAACTGAACCTGAGCAGTTCGGGAGAACATTCAAGTATCTTTCTTTCTCTCCCTTTAAACTTAGAACCAGTACTAAGATGCTAAATTTCAGCTTCCTTCCATCTAGATCTTATCCTGATGCTTTCAGCAACTGAGAATCAAATAATTACAGCTGCCAGTTTAGGAGCACCTCCTTCGTGCATGGCTAAAGCTCCAATCACTTTTCCCCAAAACCTTGTTATTCTTTCCCTTCCTTTTTTCACATTTTTCTGCCATTATCCACCCACTTTCCCACAATTAAGACCCTCAAAGTCATCCTTGCTTCTCTTCAACCCATAAAATCTTTGTTTCAAGATAGATTCTGAGTTTAGCCCATCACCTGAAACCTTTCGTACCCACCTGGAGTTTTAGACGTCTGGATCTTTTTACCCTCTAGTTGTACGTAACATCTTCCCAACTGGTCCCAGTACTTAGCACTATATTGGCATATATTGCTGTTATGATTAGAAAAGATATCAGAAAGGAAAGTATATACAGGGTGAATGAATGCAGTTTTACAAATCCACGGCAAAATGTCCAATTTAAAGAGATAAGTTATAAGATACAAATGTAATAGCTGCAAAGAGAATGAAAATCTGATTTAAAGAAAGTGCACCAGATTAAGAATCCATCCACCTGGGATATTGTTCTGTCTATGCCACTCACTAGCCATGTGGCCAGGAGTGTAAAGGTAATACCCCTCAGGACAGTTAGACTCAATGGTCTCTAATGTCCCTTCCTACTCTAAGATAGTATAAGGCTTGAAAGAGAACAGCAAGCTAACCAACCACTGAAGTCCTTCTCTGTGTGTTGTAAGAGTTAATTCACATGCTAATGAAGTTCTACCTTACACAAATCCCTTTCCTTACTGAGGCCCCGAGAAAAAGCTACAGCATTTCTAAGCAACAATTTTAAGGACACACAAAGAAAGGAATACTGGCTCAGAAGGAAAAAACAAAGGATACTCCCAGGATGTGGGACAAACCACACAAAATAAGAGAAAATACTTTTTTATGAGAAGATTCAAGCCAACCTCGCAAAACAAAGCAAAACAAAACAAAATCTAGGTGAATTAAAAGTCCATTCTAATGCAAAGCAGTTCAATTTAGGGGAAGTCAAGTGATTCAGAGGTCTGAATTGGACCTAGAACCTCTACACTCAGAACAGACAGGAACTTTAACTTTGCACGCATGGCTTTGCTATTGCTAATTACCGATCTTTATAATTAGCCTCGGTTGTCCGTTCTGGCCTGTGTTAGAACATTTTTTTAGTTCAAGAACAGGAATTCACTGGTTGATATTTTTGGAATGGGGGAGGGGTGGTTTTGAAAGGATGCGTAGAAGGCAGGCTGATGAGCACTTATCTGTACTGTCAGCATTAGGAGAGCAAAAAACAGCCAAAATCAAGTTTCAGGGGAACCCAGGAATAACCACCAGGATGGCCTCACCAAGACCAGAATGTCATGTGGGAACAGAGATTTCACTTTGCAACATCTCTAGCAGTCAAGGAAACTGCTGGTATCTTCGGCAACTCATTTTTTAACCCATACTCTACCATCCACTGTTAGCAATGACTCAGTTGTATCTTTGCCCCTTTTTCTGTGTGGTTTTCAACTTCTAAAAACTCATATGCTGTCTCCTTATATCTCTGGATCAGATATTTTCCAGGGAAAGGATCTGAATACTCCAGTGTTAATATCTTCTTTGACTGTCATAACACTTGCATAATGCCACTAAGGAGGTGCTGGCCAGACTTGTAGACTATTCACACTTGAGTCTCCAATATTCTATCAGCTTGGCCAGAGTAGAATAATCAAATGAATCAAGATTGATATTTAAATAAAAAGAACCCTTGGAAGGATATATTTGGGTGAGCCAGGCACTGAGATTTGGCCTCTCTGGGGCATCATCACAAAGCCCACTTGGATAGCTTTCCTTGTTTTAAATTGGAAGAAGCTACCAGCAAGTCCAGATACCTCCGAACATATTTTGAGTGTTGAGCTGTCACTGAATGGCCATTACTTATGTCAATAAAGGTCACTTTTCAATGAGTTTTCTGCACCAGTCAGCTGTACTGGTTCGACTGCCGTATCGGCTGGCTGACATGTGGTGTAATGACAACAGACCTCAAAATCTTAGTGGCTTACAAAGGGCGATTTCACTCTCGTGTGTCCAATATGGTGGCTCTGGTTTTGCTCCATGTCATCTTCTCTCCAGGAACCATACTGTCAAAGCAGCCTTTATCTAGACTATACTTTCCAGTTTATCCAATAACATCCTAGTATATGCCTACTGTCCCAGAATAATTATTAATAGCACAGCTTTTCACACTCAATAGTGCACACTTTCATTTTCAAAAATGCCTGGTTTGGACACTAAGTTGTATGTCACCTTTCCTATCTAGGTTATTGATGATTTCCTGGCAAAGAAAAAAGAAGATGTGGCAAAACCACAAGCTGGCTATTAAAAGTGTCTGCTCAGAAATGGCTCAAGTCGTCTGCCCACATTTCTTTGGCTAAAGCAAGTGACAAATCCAGTCCTGAGTCCAATTAAGGTGAGAAAGTGTAATTGCTCCCAAGGAGGGGCAGGAAATGCTTTGAATATAGTTTGCCACAGTGAACAACGGCAAACATGACAGAAAATTAAGTGACATAAATGGTTTACCCAAGGCATGTGTGTAGAGGGTAAAAGGGTAGAGTTTGGAGTCACTCTAATTTGGAGCGTGTACAATTTTATCAGTTTCCTAGGCTTATTTTATGAGATGGAAAAAAACAAAAAACAGAAGCCGAGGGATTGGAAGTTAACTTGCCCAACGTCCTAGAAGGGTGTGGATCTGTCCGTGGGCTGCCAATGTGGGAGTTTAGGAGTGAGGGAAGGAAAAGAAGTTCAGCGATAACGTAAGCCATCCATGTGTAAATACAAAGCAATCCCAAGCCATTCCAGTTGCACAGCACGTAGGTAGATATAAAACTGGTGTGGCAAAGAAACAGTAAAGGAGAGCGTGCCCAGTGACCTGAGAAACTTTGCAAGGACTTGAACACAGTGAAGCTCCTCTTTTATGAGGGATAATTTCAGATAGAGTTCTCACTGTATATTCAGACATGAGTCTTCCCTCCTTCTCGTCACTCGGTGGCCTGACTACCTCCTTCTGCTCCAGGGCCCAGATGCATGGAGGTCAGAGGCTCTCAAATTTGGCTGGAACCCTCCTGCCTGGCGTCCACCCCTCCCCAAAGATTCTGATTCAGTTGCTGGGAGGAGAGATGCTGATAGTGCCTGGGTTACTTTACGTCTCTGGATATCACTTTCCCATCATAAAGCTCCCAGGTTATTCTAATTTATACCCAGGCTTGAGAATTGCTAACATAGAATTTTTTACAATATTTCATGGACTAGGGCAATAGATTTTTGTCTGGTAAGGAGATTCACATACTATTTTTTACAGACTGAATGTTTGTGTCCACCCCCTACCCCAATTCACATACTGAAACCCTAACTCCCAATGTGATGGTGTCAGTAGTGGGGCCTTGGGTAGTAATTAGGGTTAATGAGTCCATGAGGATGGGGCCTGCATGATGGGACTAGTGGTTTATACGAAGCAACACCAGAGGGCCTGCTTCCTCTCTCCCCACTCATACAAGGAGGTCAGGAGAGCACAGAGCTGATGGTGATGGTCTATAGGCCAAGGGAAGATGCCTCAGAATGAAACTAGATTGCCAGCAATTGATCTTGGACTTCCCATCCTCGAAAACTGTGAGGAATAAATGTCTGTTGTCAACCCCCAAGCTGTGGCACTTTGCTACGGCAGCAAGCTGACTAATACGTACCATTTCTCTTCGAAACTCCCTGATCCTATTTCTCACCACCAGCACTTCCCAAATACACTCACATACAAACACCCGCTTTGTGTGTTTCATTTGTTTACCTATAATGCATTTTTACTTCAAGGTAACATGTAATTTGTTATCACCCGAACCAGACACTTTTGAAAGGGAAAAACTATACTATTTCTTCCAAAAATTCTTTGGTGTTTTAGTGTAAAAATTCAATGTCACTAATGAGCATATGGTTAGAGGTTAGGAGATCTTTGATCCAGAGCTGGTTCTTCTCCCTCACTGGCCACTGGACGTTGGCTGGGTTACTTTATATCTCTGGATATCACTTTCCCCTCATAAAGGAAAGAAAAAATCAAAACAGATGGTTTTGTAAGGTGTTCGCTTCCAGGGCAGGAGTCACACAACCACCCGTAAGACACACTCTCGAGCACTTTATAAACGCATTGAACATGCCAGGACCCAGCTCTCTCCTCTTCTGCCAGGACCAAAACAGGTTAATTGGTCCTGAGCAGGTGAGGCCACTGTGTTGGCATCGTTCTAAAACCACTCCAGGGGATTCTAATGAGTACCCAGCACTGAAAACCATGAGCTATTTCACAAACCTTTGCCAGTGAGGATACAGACTCAGGTGAAGTCATTTGCTCAAGATCACACAGCTTTCAAGCGGCAAAACCAGAACGTGAACTCTGGTTGTCTCGCTGTAAAACTCCTTCCATTCTCTGTGGCACAAGAGCCCCTGGCACATTATCAGCTGCCTGATGCTACTTCCAGAGCGTTGGCTGTTCCTTTTGAAAGTATGTTTGGCTGCCTCATCGATCACAGGTGTCAGGGGCAGACACTTTGGTTTCACTGGGGAGCTGGGGCAGAGGAATTTTTCCAACTGTGCCTAGAAGGAAATACTAGTCTTGATCTGGGGGTAAAAGGAGCGTAAGACACACTGAGATTAATGGTGAATCATAAATAACAATGTTTATAGACAGCTCTGGCTTGCGTTTCCTCATGGAACTATATTTTCTCGTACATTACATTGGCATTTTGATTAATGTTACACTCTTGGCTTGTTCTTCAGTTGCCACAACACACAGATTGCTGTCTACATGTACTATTAACTGTCGTAGGAGCTTCCCACTCAATGCAGCTGATAATTACCCATTCAGGAAGCCGAGTGTCACAACCAATTAACTTGACAGGCTCCACTGATTCGGGTAAAGTGGAGGCTACACAGATCTATTTTGTGGTATTGCAGTATAAATAGAGAAGTAATTAAGTGCAAGGACTACAGTAAAATAATACCGGCTTAAACCCAGGCACCTGAGGAGCAAGTGAAATGATTCTGAGTTTTATAGCCAAAGGGACCAAGTTCACATACCAGTTCTGCCACTTACCAGTTGAATGGCTTTGCACATGTCACTTAGCCCTGCTTTTATTTGTAATTATGCATCTCCTCCCAAGTTTTAAAATGTGTTATTTCTCAAAGAAAATAATAAACCTTCTATGTTCAACAGACTAGCATAAGAAACAGAGCTGACTAGCACTCCTGAAGCTCCTAGAACTTTACCCATTCTCATCCCCACTTCTCTCCAGGGGTGACTCCAAGCCTCTCTTAGTCATCCCTTCCTTCCCTCCATGTATCCCCACGGATATGTATCCCTAAGTATATTTATATTCTTGTCTTGCCAACGGGTTTCAGCCCCAGACAAGTTCAGTATGGATTCAATGAGACTGAAAAATGACAATGGAACATTCTTGGGGTGAAAGGGTTTATACCCAACTTCATTCCCACAGTGGCAGGTCAGTCACTAGAATTCCATCCACTCAGAGCGAGTCTGCACGCAGCAAGCCGGTCTCCGCCTCTGGCCCCCTCTGACCCCCACAGCCGTCTCAGTCTCTGTCCTCAGCACTGCCACCACTCCAGCCCCTGCCCTCCTGCAGCCCTACAGCCCAGAGCACTAGGCGGAGCTTCTTTATATAGAGTCAAAAACAATGTATTGCCCACAAGTATAATGACCAGGGCCAGGTGAGAATCCTGGCCATAGGAACCTTCACTTTCTCCACATTCTGCTTAAGTATTCTGAACTTTAGAGCCATGTCATTCTGTGGATCTTCATTTCCTTACTTTGTTCTTCCTTGTGTCTGGGATTAGCTCGCATCAGTACATGTAGCTGGAGAGCATACTGTACAGCATTCCACTGACTGAATATACAACATATGCAACCATTCTACTGGTGATGGCCATTTGAGATCCTTGGTATTATAGACAATATTAAAAGAAGCATCTCTGTACAATTTCTCCCAGTGTATCATTGTCAATATTTCTATAGCAGGAGTCAGAAAATTATAACCCAAGGGCCAAACCCAGCCTGGCATCAGTTTTTGTAAATAAAGTTTTATTGGAAAATAAACGTATCCATTTGTTTATGTATTGTCACAGCTGCTTTCCCACTCCTACAATGCGAGATCCCAT
This sequence comes from Manis javanica, assembly GCF_040802235.1. Classification (NCBI taxonomy): domain Eukaryota; kingdom Metazoa; phylum Chordata; class Mammalia; order Pholidota; family Manidae; genus Manis; species Manis javanica. The sequence goes on from NC_133157.1 coordinate 207,781,801, forward strand.
TTGCGCTCCTGAATGGCTCCTTGCCCGAGTCCTCAACACAAAAATCCTATATCCCTTCACTCAAAACATCTAGTTTTCTTTTTCACTTTTTCAACAAAACCATAATCTTTACAGTCTCTTAAAGAACCAGACTAATTATGAACAACTACTTTAAAAGAATAATTTCCTTTTCTTGAAGGCAAGAACATTATCTCTCAAAAACTGTGAAAGCTAAAGGGAAGTCATTGTGTTCATCCTGGGATAGCAGTTTAGGCATGACTGGCAGGAACAAGGGTAAAAAATTCTGTTTGGAAACAAAATCTTGTTCTTTCTACAGATTTCTACCTCCTGCTTCCTAGACCTCACGCTTTTTCTCACTCAGAAGCAGTCCTTCCTAGGAATATGCCCATACCTTCTCCATGGAGCAGCTTGGTCTAGAAACAACTGAAAAACAGTTCTTCAGGAAACCCAGTTGTGTGGGCTAGTCTGGCAAATGTGTGGCTACTACAAGAAGAATGCCAAGAATCTCACATTAAGTGAGCTTCTAGAAGGGAATTCATTGCCTCCCATCTTTACAAGAGATTCCAATCCCATGCCTCAGAGCTTCACTCAGCAGTCCCAGGGGTAGCCTCATCTGGAAGCCTGTTATTTGCTTCTGGTAGAAACATGTCACTCCCTAACAAGCAGTAAGTGTGGTTTGCAGAAAACCCTTGGAACTCAATGCCATACTACCTAGACCTGGGGAAATCTTGTATCCCTTGATATACAGATTTCCCAGATAGTTTCAAGCCTATTTTTTGCTCTGACATGTTTTAATTAAGCAAATCATTCGGCTACTCATTTCCTTTTTTTTTTCAACAAGCATTTAAAAATAGGCAGCAACTAGGGAAAGGCATATAGTGGTACAGGTAAAGATGGATCTGAAATAGCTCCTATCCTTAGGATACTACTACCTACAAAATTTGCAAGACTCCCAGTGCAAAATGAAAACGCAGGGCTACTTGTTTGAAAATTCTTAAGATTTCCAAGATATCAGTCAGAGGTAGCATTGCATTCAGCCAAGTGTGAGGTCCCTTAAACATGGACACTGTGCAGTGCATGCCCATGAAGCCAGCCTTCATAATCTAGTAGATGAAGTACACACAGAAGTAGCTACCTTATAAATCAAGAAAGAATGACAGTTATGTTAAACATCTATACAAGTAATGGGTTATAAGCATGTAATTCTAAAGGATAATCAAGGTAGGCAATCCACCCTAGCAGGAATTTAAACTGAACCATAAAAGAGTGAACACATTTTTACAGGTTGAGAGAATCAGCAAATGCATTTGTGGCTGGAAACATTACAAGGAAAATTTTGTGATGTGAGAATGTTGGCTTTGATAAAGAAGAGGCAGGAAGGCCACAGGGGTTAGAATGCAGCCTGCTCTAGGGGATGTGGTAGCCATGACCCTAGAAAGGTCACTTGAGGTCAATCACTGGGATGTCCTGGGACCCTGAATTCCTTAAATTTGGACTTCATCTTGAACTGGATATACTGACCTTTCCAAGAGTGTTAAGTAAGAGAATGACATGATCAGTTCTAGAATTCCGGAAAGAAAACTCCGGTTGTAATGTGGCAAATGGACCAGACTGAAAAAGGGACCAAAGAGAGGGGGAAACCAGGAAATCATTAATGACGCCCACGGAAAGGTGATGAGGTTCTGTACTACGGACGTAAGACAGACTGCAGTGGCCCCTCCTTCTTTGAAAAAGAAAAAGAGAATTGCTAAGAATTTCTTTCTTTTTTTCTTATGTTTTTTTCAACTACTTTATTGAGGTATGATTGAGATGTAAAGAACCTTACATATTTAAGAGATACAACTCGATGAATGTGGGGATAAATATACACCCATAAAACCATCATGATCATCAAGGCCATAAGCATACCCATCTCCTCCCAAAGTTCCCTCCCACCCCTCTTCAGTACTACTGCTGTGGGGGGTGAGAGGTGAGGGGAGTGAGAGTACTTAGAAGATTTACCCTCTCAGGAGATTTTAAGTCTACAATACAGTATTGTTGGCTATAAGCACTATGCTGCATGGATCTCCAGGACTTATTTACCCTGCATAACTGAAGCTTTATATCCTTTGACCATTACCTCCCCCAGTTTCCCCTCCTCTACCTGGCAACCACTATTCTACTCTCAGCTTCTATGAAGTTGACTATTTTAGTTTCCACATATAAGTGAGGGGTGGATGGAATATAAATATTCATACAGCACTCCTAGACCACTCAGTGTGCCAAGCTTAGAAGGATTGTTCTTGGGCCCTGCCAAGCAATGAACAAGCACAGACTCCCCGCTAACATGTTCTAAGCAGGGGAGCTGTCAGCAGGGTGAACTCAGGGATGTCCTGGTAGAAGACAGAAGATTTTCCCTGAGCTGCCCATACCACTGTATGTTTGTTCCAGTCAAACTGCTGGGCTTCGCCTAGATGGGTCTGAAACATTTCATCCTTGCCGAGAGTTGGGCAGGCTCAGATAAACTCACTCAGAAAATTGTTTTAGTATTTTCCATAAAAGACTTGGGAAACCATCAATTTTTAAATTGATGGATGGGGAGGAATGAGAAAAATATTTTTTTAATGATTTTACAAGGTCTGCTTAAATACCCAAAGCATCACTTTGTCTAGGGGACATTTTCAACAAAATGTAAAATTTCTGATATAAAAAAGATGACAGACATTAAAATATTGGTGTCAGGCCATGATTCAAATCAAGATAACTAGTGTATTAGAGTTAGAAAGGTTGTATAAAATGGACTTGGTTGGAATCATGGTTCTGCAACTAATTAAGGATCTGATCTGACCCAAGTAAGATATAGACTTTATATCTTTGAGATTTTGTTTCCTCATCTTGAAAATGAACAAAACACTTTGCAAACTTCCCAAGGCTATTATTTAGGGCAGAAGATGGGCAGGTACACGAAAAGCCTTAAGCCTTGTAAGGCTCCAGTGCTCTCAGAATATAAGATCTTATTTGCAGTATCTACACACCTTAGTGGTCTGTCATTTTTGGTTCTAGTTTTAATTTACTTCCTTCTAGCAAATACACTCCCAAGAAAATGTGCAATAGAAACCACTTTAATTGTTGCATGTATATATTTTGTTTCTTGGACAAACATATAACAAATATTATCAGACATCATAATAAGAGACCACAGAATGCAAGGAGTAAATAGGAAGGCCTGCCAGACCCTTCAGAATGTTTTCACGTATGTTGTCTTCTGAGCATATGGGAAATGTTAAAATAAGTGAACCCAACAAATACTTGTAAATCACATTTGTTTCTCTTGCTTCCTTGCCCCCCAACGAGAAAACACTCATAAGTCATCCACTTCATGTATAAGCACAGTTGTTACCTCCTACTTGGCTCCTTTTAACTGTGCAAACTGCCCATGTAAGTCCGAGTGTTCCTGGCATAAAGAGGTCAGCTGGCTCTGGCTATGATATGTGTTAGGTTCACGAAGTGTTTAAGTCTCCCTCTCCCACTAGAAAGAAAAGGCCAGGAGGGCAGGGACTGACTTCTTTGTTGTATCCTCAGCTCCCAGCCCTGTGCCTGATAAACTGCAGATGCTCAATCAATGGTGAAGGAATGAAAAGGTGTTAAGAGTTCTCCTAACAGTATGCACAGCCAGGCTTTCTTCTCCGTGCGACTATCGAACTTTCATGGGTAGATGTTTTTCCTCTGCTATGGGTATTTTCCCAAAGAGAACAAAGATGAAGGCATCCTTTTGTGTTTTTTAAGGACACAATTCCACCTACTGTACAATTTCAATCTTGACACAGTTATAGTGAGTATTAAATGGGTTTATACATGTAAAGAGTTTAGTGTTTACGGGATACATCCTCAATAAGCTAAAGATTATGTTACTTGTTCATTTAGGAGAGGCAGAATAGTGCCTCTGAAGTCAGATTACCTGGAATCACATATCAGTTCTGCTACTATTGCTGTGTGACCTCAGGCACATAACTTCCCATTGCCCATTCCACAGCGGGGAAGTACTACTACTCACTTCACGGCATTGCTGAGAGGCTCCCAGGAGATACTACGTCTGAAGCCAATACAAGAAAACGGAACATATGCATGCATGGCGGTGGGAACACAGGAAGCGTTCAATAAATACTAGCAGGTAAAACCCAACATTTGTTTACCACCTGCTATATATACAAGAAACTCAGCTAGCAGCTATGGAGGGAAGCGACAAGGCCCAATCCCAACTTTCATGGAGTTTAGATTCTAGGGAGAAAGGCTCTCAAACTGGTGAATAATTGATAACAGAGATAGTTAGACTTTCCCTCTATTGTTTCCCAGAGTTCTGGACCAACACTACTGAACGAAAAAAGACATTTATAGCAGCCGCACAAATGGACCATTAAATGCCTTCCAACACTTCAGCTCTTAAACGTAAGTTAAATATAAATAATAGTAGTAATAGAATAATAGTAACCTGATCATGCTGAAAATTTTATATTTGATCTCATTTAATCCTCGCAACAAAATTGCAAAGTAAACATGGTTACCCTCATTTTACAGATTGAAGTTCAGAGAAGATAAATAATTGCCCAGGGTCACATGCCAAGTGTATCCCACAGCTGCGCTGACCGTGCCTGGATCCTGTCCCTGGCCTTTTGCCGGCACTCGGCAGCTTTCTCAGTGAATTCCGCGGGGGTATATTCTCTCATCATGAATATTTCCCTAACTGGGGGCTGCCCTGCTGCTGGGCTGTCCTCGCTGCTGCTCTCCCTTCTGCTGGGGTGGACGGCCCGGGGCATTTCTACTGTTTCGCCGTCCCACCCGCCTCCTCCTCACTCTCCTCCCTTGCCGGGGACTCCACCGCCCAGGGTCCTCATCAGGCTTTGTCACAGCGCTGGGTCCTTAACCCGCAGCAGCTTGCGCCCCCTCAGCGCTGCAAAACGGCCCGCTAAGGTCTCCCAAGTTACCATCCTGCTCTGTCACAGAGCAGTGGACGCCCGCACATCCTTCTCTAATCCCAGCTCTCCATCCAGCCGGACACCGCTGGCCAGACCGGCCCCCGGAGATGCCAGACCGGCCCCCGCCCCGCGCCTCCCCGCTCTGCCGCCCCGCACCCGCGCCCTTCCTCCAACAGGCGTCAGGCCCGCCGGCGTTTGGGGGCGTCCCTGCACTCACATGGAGGTCCAAGGCATCTAACTTCCAGGCCAGCCCTCCCCACACAGATGTCAGTGGCAACCCAGGCTATCCCCAGAGAATGCTTCTTCCCCGGGCCCATTTCTTCCATCTCCTGGCTGGCTCACCAATGCTTGGTTTGCAACCTCAGGAATTTCCCAGACGAAGTTTTAAACAACATCCCCACCCACACATGGAAAGTGGGGAAAAACCGAAGACAGACTCAGGCCACTCCTGGTAGACAGGTGGCGGTGATAAGAAGGAAGGAAACTTACTTAGGAGGCTTGTCTTGGGCGGCCCCAAGTCGAGGGGATCTCTATACGCGCAGCCAGAATCTTAGAAGTTTATATAGAGACCTCAAGGGGGTCCAGAGACGCGTACCAGCCACATGGTCCCCCGCAGCACCTCACTCGCAAGGCTTCTACCTCCAAACGGCTCCGGCTTTGGGAACGGTATGGAGAAATGCACAAGGGCAGGGGAGGGGCCAGGAGCCTCCCACCCAGCCCTCGGGTCCATGGGCGGTCACGGCCTTTGGATGACCTCCTCCGGCATCAAGTGCAACCAATTCACGCACCAAGTGTAACTGATAACCAACCCTAACCTAACGAAAAGACGCGAAATTGCATAATGGCACAAACACAATAGAAATTTTTTTCTTGCCTATGCAATAACACTGGGTTGTTGAACAGGAAGGCAGAGATCCAGGCTGCTAGAATCTCTGTGAACATGGATTTCTAAAAAAAATAGGGAGGAGAAAGAGGGTGGAGGAGACTACATGGTAGGTTTAGTGGCCAAGCCTGGAGGCGGTGCACGTCACTTTGCTACATTTCCTTAGTCTAGAATGCATTTGCATAGTGATCCTTAACTCCAGGCAGAAATGGGAAAGGTAGACCTTGGCTGGGCAGCCACCTCCTGGCCATCACTCTACTCTATGGAATGAGGAGCATATATAGTCATATATCTTCAGCCTTCTCTAGACAGAAAGGTAAGAACCAGATCCATGCTTCCTACTCAGATCTGTCTGCCTCCGAAGTCTATGCTTCTGAACACTGATGATTCTAAAAGCCACCTATGGGCCCAGGATTGCCCCTTAGTGTGTCCATGTTTCAGATCATTTCATTCTCAAAGCAACTCTAAGTAGTGAGTTCTGTCATCTGTTAGACAAAAAAAAACAAAAAAAACAAAACATGCCCAGAAGAATTAAACAGCATGTTCAGTTCTTTCATGACGATTAGGTGGTAAAGGATGTGTTTGATCAGGGCCTGCACCACCCAGTCCCTGATCTCGACAGCACCCCAGGACCATTTCAGCTCTGTATGCAACCCGAGAGCCAAGTGCTGAGATCAGCCTCGAAGAAAGTCTTCTGCCAGTTATCCCAGGGGCGGAATGGAGCCGGCTGTCCCCTGGGGTGGCACCAAAGGCCCCAGGACATCCTATGGGCTATTATTTTGGCTTATATAATGCCCTCGCCAGATTATCTCACTTTCCATTTAATCCTTGCTGTGGGTTATCCCAGAATTCTACAAGAAAACACTCGGCTGAGAGAAAAAAGTTTTGGCTTTTGACCCATAGACCTAATGAACTTGCAGCTTTTGGAACACAATATTTCTTCGAGTCAACCATTTGTCAAGACTAAAGAGCTATAATTCTGTTCACATACTACTTTGAAGTTGAAAACTAAAATTGCATTTACTAAACATAGATTTTAAAACCTCTATTTTCAAAATAACCACAGACCAATTTTTCTATAGAAGAGCCTCAGAATAAATTTCATAGTGGTTGCTCCTTCTAAAAAGATTTCATAGCATCATGTATACGAGCCCAGGTTTTGAAGCCAGTTTGCATATGTTTAAACCTCAGCTCTGTCAATTCCAGCTCTGTGACCTGGGCAAAGGTACTTGATTTCTCTAAGCCAGTATTTCCCAATCTATAAAATAGGGACAAATCCAGTCCCCTATATTAGAATTCTACAAAGAGTAAAGGACTTAATATGTTGGATGTTTTCCCTGAGCAGAATGTTTGGTCTGTGGGAAACATTCACCAGACTGTGTAAGGTAGTGAGATACTTTATTTTCTTGGATTTAGAATCCCTCACGATGAATCAGACAGAAATTTCCTGTAACTTCCTGAGCCTATCAATCAACACAGTACTAGCAGTCAGCCTGTGGGTAGAATCTGCCTCTCATCCTGTATGAAAAAGGGTAGCTCCCTGGCTCCAGAATGTGTATCCCCTCAACTAAATTTATAGCTGGCCCAGTACATGTGGTCATTTGCACCTCCAGAAGTAAAAGGAGAAAAAGGCTTTATAGTGCAGTTGTTAAAATTTTTAGCTCAGTTTGGGGGTCAGCTAGACTCTGTCCTATGCCTTCTATACACACTCAAGAATTACTGATCCAAAGAGAATGTTGAAAGGAATTTATTTTCCAGTGAAAAACCAGATTGTCCAAATATGAATTCCAACTACAGTTTCCAACATAATAAACAGGGACAAGTGGCACAGAAGGAGCTTGCATGACCCACTGAGACACCAGGCTTGAGTCCTTCTGCCTCCTCTGTGCTGGGAGCTTTACCGTAGCTGTTCCCTTCAGCTTTCAACTGGCTTCTATTACCTCTAGATTTAGCTTCAGCAACAAAGTATTGAAAACTCAATTTTCCATTCTTCAAAGTGCATTGCTAGACAAAATGAAGTACAAAGCAACAAAGAGCATTTGATCATTAGGATATCGCCCCTTGCTGTGGCGAAACCACATAGCTTGGCCCACCTCCAAGGCTGGAATTAATGAAAGAGCAAGATTCTCAGGGACAGCCTTTAACTGCAGCCTGCTTAGCCCACAGAGCCTGCGCCTTTTACTGCTCTTGGCATGTCTGCCTGTGTTTCTAATGGATCACCTCCCCTCGGGAACATGTACAGAGAGAAAGGCACAGCCTTACGAATTCGTGTTTCCATTTCTTTTCTACTCTTTAGAAGCAGACTGAAGGAGATTCAATTATGCTTAAGCAGAAAAGTCTGGAGTCTTAAGACTAAGATAGCAATCAGTTGTGTTCCTCCTCTGCCATTGCTCAGCTGCGGGAATTTGGCACTTGCTTGTGGCCGTGGTGCTGGGTTACGTTATCTCAGCACTGAGTTCCCTAGAGGTGGACCTCATGGGCCCTCAGAACATCAGGATTGCAAGTCCCTCTACCTACCCTCACTCTTCTTGAGAAGGTGGTTTTGTTGAGTTCAGGTCTAGGGCAGTGCTGGACACCAAGGGGATGGAACTTTGTTAGACAAGAAAGGTAGGAGATTTCTGGTTTTTATCCTGAGGGTCCTTTCCCGATTGCTTCTGTCAGGCTCCCCTTAAGCTGGGACAGGGAAACACAAGCCTGACACTGCTTGGTGACACTCATTGTGGGTAGGCCACCCAAGATCTCTACTCTTATATGAATGTTGCCCCAATTCCTTTCTGAGGCCTCCCTCTACCCTCTCCAGACTCAGCCTGGCAACTGTCAGTGAACCATGTCCGTCTCCAACCAAGGGGCGAGAGCATGAGCCGGGGCCACGTATGTTCTCTCCCCCCAGTGTTAATCTTCAGCAGAATGATTATTAAAAAAACTGGCCACAGGTGTTTCTCCTGGGGAAAAGGAGTGTTTAGGGGAGAATCTTTTATCAGTTCCTGCTGTAAGGCATCCACTCCTCCACCTCTGACTGCCCCAGCACACACAGACAGCTGGGGTCCTTGTTCCTGCCCCCCCCCCACTTCTGTTCCATGAGCAACTCCATATCCTTCCAATAAATTCCCTCTTTGTGTTAACAGGGTCAGTTTCTGTTACTTGAAACCAGGCAGCTGCAGAATAGGTCCAATTTTTCTCAGTTTAATGAAGCCAACTCAGGTTATAACTAAGACCTGGTCTCTAAAGATGGTCTATGATTGCAGTTCTTCAAGGAAATCTTAGTAAATGTAACTTCTACTTGTGTAGCGATTCACAGCTTTAAAAACGCTCTCTACACACACACATACATGTGTGTGCACATACATATAGCACAGTCTCATGTTTGTGTGCATATATATAATTATAGAAACAGTGAGAATCATTCTCAAATGAGACCAAGAAACACAAACAGCTCTGACATAAGTAGCTATTGTTTATAGAAATTATTAACTAAAACACAGAGAAAAGTAAAGTGAGTTGCTCAGAAAACTAGTGGGATTATAAAAGTGTTCAGATTCTCTAGCTCCAGTACAGAAGGCATTCAAGTAAACATACATGATAAAACTAGATGTTCAACACTTACTGATGAGACATTATAGACGGCTCAGCTCATTTAATCCTCTTCATAACCCTCAAAGATGCTGTTAGGCTAATTTAACACTATGAAGCAACTGAGCATGTTAAGTGAATTGTCCTAGCCTTCAGTCAGCTAATTGCAAAGGTGAGACCATACCAGCCCAAGGGAGCAGGGGCTTGGCGCTCACTGTAAAGTCTGCGTCCTGCATGTACACCTTGATGCTCTGCAAAGCGGGAAACATAAACCCTTCCTGGATTTAAATCAGAATAAATGTTCAGTAAATGTTACTTGATACTTGGTTTAACTGTGGATGGAGTAGATCCCTACCACGAAACATAAATCAAAATCAGCTCAAGGTAGATTAAAGAGTTTAATGTTTAAAAATGAAACAATAAACTAAGTAGAATAAAACACGGGCAAGATTTTTCTGATCTCAGGGTAAAGAAAGCCTAAGCAGAAAAACAAAGGAAGCTTCTTAAAGTAAATTCTTGATATATTAGACTGCATACCAATTAAAACTGCCTGTAATAAAAGAACTATGAATTGAATTCAAAGACGAACAGGAAAAATATTTCCAAAACATATTATGTAAGATGAACAGTCATAGTATAAAAACATTTCATTTAAAACAAAAATAAGCACCTATTTTTAAAAAATAGGCAACAGTCTGAAGTTTGTACATCTTTATCCCCTTGAATTAGTCCAGGAGTGGAAGTACAACATAGAGAATATTGTAATACCTGGTTTGGTACTGAACTTACCATGGCACGCATTTAGTAATTATCAAGTCACTATGTCATATATCTGAAACCAATATAATAGTGTATATCAACTTTATTCCAATAAAAGCAATAGGCAGCACTTGTAAACAGATCACAAAATAAGTAATACATGGACAGAAAGCATCTAATAAAAATGGAGGTTCTCTTACATGTGTATTTATAAATGGAATTTTTTTAATGTATGCACATTTAAGTTTGATTGTATAAGCATATATGTGCATTTGTTTATTGAGAAGTGGAAACTCGGTGGGATATAAACAGATTATTTCATTCTCATCTTATTCTGTGAAATCCCCCCTCTCCTTCCATGCTGACAGCACTAGGCCTAGTCCACAGTTTCTGGACACTTTCAGTTATTAGGAAACTCAGTGCTATTGTTATAAAACAGAATTTCTTCTCTGATCAGGGTTGTGCCCTGCTCCAACCTTGTTGAGTTCAGGTCTAGGGCAGTGCTGGCCACCAAGGGGATGGGGACTTTGTTGGACAAGAAAGGTAGGAGATTTCCGGTTTTGATCCTGGGGGTCCTCTCCCGATTGCTTCTGTCAGGCTCCCCTTAAGCTGGGACAGGGAAACACAAGCCTGACGCTGCTTGGTGACACTCATTGTGGGTAGGCCACCCAAGATCTTTACTCTTATATGAATGTGGCCCCAATTCCTTTCTGGGGGCTCCCTCTACCCTCTCTAGACTCAGCCTGGCAACTGTCAGTGAATCGCCATGTCCGTCTCCAACCAAGGGGCGAGAGCATGAGCCGGGGCCACATATGTTCTCTCCCCCCAACTTTAATCTTCAGCAGAATGATTTAAAAAAAAAAACTGGCCACAGGTGTTTCTCATGGGGAAGAGGAGTGTTTAGGGCACCCTAAGGTAGAGGGGGGACGTGGCCTGGACTTTTTCTAAGTTGGGGTGGGAATGGAGCAAGGTTTGCCTCTGGGGCATAGCTAGGTCCCCCTCTTTTGGACTAAGGTCTTCTTTTCAGGGGACAAGAGACAACAGTAGATAGACGGATAGATAGGTACATAGATAGATACATAGATAGATGGATGGATGACAGATGGATAGATACATACATACATACACACATACATAGATGGATAGATATAGATAGATGATAGATGGACGGACGGATGGATAGATGGATAGGAAGAAAGAACTGGGACCAGCAGTTCCAAGCCTCACTTTGCTGGTTTTCCCTGCCTCTCTGGGACACCAAGGGATGGTGGCGGCCCGAGGGTGCTGCCCAGGAGGTTCCCAGGTGGCCCTGCAGAGCCCCCTTCTCATGGTCCTGATCTGCAGGCTTGACTGTGCATCGGCCCTTCCACCCCTGTTCCCGCACACACAGCTCCGACGTTCCCCGGAGCCTGGGCTGCTGGGGCTCCTACCAGGGCAACTAAATCACTCTGGCAAGAAGCCTCTGGGGCTTCCCCACCATGGGGGGCTAAGAAAAGGAGTTGGAATGGAGAGAAAGCAATATACACCCTCACCGTGTGCCCGGGCCCAGCTCCCCGCCGCCCACTCCTCTCCGCTCCGTCCTCTACCCTGCAGCTAGAGGACTCTTACTGAAACTCACATCCCTAAGTCACTCAAAACCCTTTCGAAGACTTCCGGCACCCTTAGGATGAGCCCCAACCTGCTGACAGAGGGCGTGGCTGTGGCCGGCACCTGGCCAGGCCTCACCATCAACCGCTTTGCCGTCCCCTCCTCTACCATCCTGGCCACACCGAATGGCCGCCCATCTCCAGTGAGCTGCCCTCTTTCCGTCCGGGCTTCTCCCGTGAACTTCCTCCTCCAGCACGCTCTCCACCCTCCCCAGAGCTACCGCACTTGCCTCCACCCTCCATCCGATCAACGCCTGCTCATTCTTCAGATTTCAATTTAAACCGAACTCCCTCAGGAAGCGCACCCCCGCCCCGCCCCGCCCCATCCGCAGAGAAAGCCAGGCACCCAGGTCCCCTTCCTTCACCTCCTACACTTCCACACGACTTTGCAGTCATGGACTTCATTGCTGTGCTCCCTAAAAGGCAACGCTTTCACTGGGAGCTGGAACTGCACCTCGCATGTTTACAGGGCTTTGCATCCACAGGACCAGCACCTAGTCACTCGACCCACAATAAGCACTTAAATATAAATGAATTCAGAAACTCGGACTGAAGTCTGCTGAAGGGTCTCTGTGGAGTTCTCTGCAGGACACCGACTGAATAATCCAAAAGGTTCGGTCAAAGAGGAGTGTTTTCAGAAGAGTGGGTATGGCTTAAGGAAAGCAGCAACGGTGGCCCTGGGGACATGAACGTCAGGCAGCTCTTTGCACGCTGACGCATAAAGGGGAAGGCGGGGACCCTCAATCAGGATCACCTCAGAGACGGGGCTGTAAGGAGAAGGGTGCCTGAGCAGAAGCACCGCTGACAGGAGCCTGCAGTTCAGGTGGGAGGGAGTCAGGGAACAAATACCGCAGCCCCTCCCTCCACCCCCTCCCAGAGGAACGGCAAAGAAATATTGTTTCTACTTGGGGTTTCAAACCCTAAAGGGAAATTTGTATTTCCATTCCAATTCCAAACCAATCAAAAGCCACAGGCTGAGGAAGCAGTGATGTGATCCACCTAAACCAGACGGCCAGGGCGCAGGACAGGGTGGGGAGAGGGCTTGGAAGGGGACACCGTGACCAGCTGAGGCAGGACTCACCTCTGCATTTCTTTGCACCCACGCCCACTGTCCACATAATAGACAGCGGGCCCTAAACAGTCACGTAAATGAATAAACGAAATTGAATTGAATGAAACTGAACTGAACTGAATTATTTCGAACGGCAGAGTAGTTTCCAAGTCAGGAGTTGCCTCATCATCAAGTTAAACTCACAGACATTGCACCCCGAAATTCCAGCATGCTCACTCTAAGCCTCCTGGTTTAGCAGAGTTTGGAACGCACCACATCCCATGTTGCAAGCAATTCCAGTGAGCCCTGCAGCTCCCGTTTTACAGAGCATTTTTACGACTTGATGTTTTATCTTTAATTACTGGGTCTCCTTCCCCTCTAAGTTGCAAGGCACAATAATTTGGGCAAAGAAATATTGTTTCTATTTGAGGTTTCAAACCCTAAGAGGCAGTAAATTGTTAAGGGTTTATACATGTGTATTAAAAAAAGAAAAGTGCAATTTTTACGTGGGATTTCAAACATTTTGCAGCCCCGTCTGTCCAGGCCTCCAGGTGCTGGTATTAGCTTGCACACAGCAGACGCTCGTGAACATGCAGCTGGTAATTTACCGACACGACTTCTCAGAGCGCAGAGCCGTGCGAACAGCAGAGAATGCTGGGCAGCAGCACGCCAAAGTCACCCACATCCCGTTAGGAGGGCAGTTAACAGAGTCCTGGGGTGAGAAGAGTCACTTGAGCCGAGTCACGCTGACTTTAAAATAATGTGTCCGAAAACCAGTCATCTCAGTGGGGAAACTTGCAGAACTCCTCATTTCAAGGAACGACCAGCTGATTGGACTGTCCGCTGCTTACCAGTCATGTCATTTTAGTGGAGACCCAGTGTTAAGAAAAGTACCACTGATACCCAGGAATTAAATTTGAACCCAATGCAAACAGTCTGAAGGGTCTTTGGTGTATCCAGAGTTGGGAACCAAACCCCAGCTATCTGTTATCAGAGAACTACCCTTTGTCAGACTTTGAATGTAATAATGAAAATCATAATGATTTCACCCACAGTTAAAATCCTCTGTGTAAGTAGAAGAAGCTATTATGGGATTAGAGCAACTACACATAGGCTTAAAAATCACCTACTTTGATACCAAGATCCCCTAAGGCTGTACTAAGAGAGCAAAAAAGACCACAAACCACCCACAGAATAACTCTTTAACGCAGTGAACTTAATTAGCACAGTGATCTGATCAGTTGTATAATAAGGCAATTAAAAAAAAACTACAGTATTCACTAAAACCAGAGTAGTCTGCTCATTCCAGAAAAAAAGGTAAGAAAAGAGATGAAAATAGAAAAGAAAAATCCCGTGAAAAATACAGAAGCGGAGACGGGCACAATTCAGTTAAAAGACAAACCAAGAAAAATACGGCAGGGTCACAGAAACACGCTGGGGAAATGAAGGCGCTAATTTCTGTAGGATCGGAGCGCCATCTTGTGGAATATAAGAATACTGCAGCTGAGGGTTACGGATCCTGATGTCTTTTTCTCAACTATATACAGTAATTGCAAACAGTATCATCACTTTCTTGGTACATTTGCAATGAACTGAGTGGAATTAAATAGATAGAAAGGTCCAGTGTATGGACTGAAGTTCCCTTATTCTTCTTAGGAGAGACACAGAACATTCCAAACATTGAATGAAAAGATGGGGCACACATGAAAACATTCAAAATAAATCTAAAAATAATGAAATTGTAAGTGAAGTTTTCTGAATATTAAGTTTTCCTGTGACTTAGTTCTGTTTCACTTGCCCCAAGTAATTCATTTATTCATTTGACAATGAATATTTATTGAGCATATATTATGTGCCCAGATTCCACACTAGGAGCTGGGGATACAGCAGCAAACAGTATCAAGTCCCTGTTCTATAGAGCTTTTATTTCAGTGTGAGATAGATAGTCAAGATAAGTGCACATAGGGATAAGTGGCAAATGGTATTTGGTGTTATGATGCCAAACTAAATGGGACATGGCTTACAGGAAGTAGGGGATGAAAAAGGAGAGTGCTATCTTACACAGGGTGGATAAAGTGAATACTGAGCAGAAACATGCACTATGTGAAGGGGGGAGTCATGTGGTTATTGGAGAGAAGTAGAGCCAAAGAGGACTAATAGACAGAGGTGCCTGGGCTCTGGAGCCAGACACACCTGAGCTAGAATCCCAGCCGACCATTAACCAACTGTATTTCTTGATCTCTCTAAGCTTCAATTTCTTCATCTCCAAAATTGAAACACTAAGGCTGTCTTTGTTACACTGTTGGAAAACCAAATGGTGATTAAATTTTATAAAGATCATAAAGGCTAAAGGCCTCTAAAGTGCCTTGCACAGTGCCTGGCACGTGGCAAGTATACAAGAAACATTAGCTAACACCTAAAAGGATAAGGTTTGACAGTATGCAATAATAAATACAGATATTTGAAAATACCTTCTTGATTCTAACATTTTTATGGACCTCTCAGTAATAATCGCTAATATTTATTGAATGCTTACTCTATTTACCTTATGTTAATTTTTGCAGTATATCAAAAGGAGGTGACAGTATTTATCATTTCCATTTCACAGGTGAGAAAACTGAGGCCCAAAGAAGTTAAATGACTCGGCCATCTTCATTCACACAGCTGCTGTGAGCCAGAATTCAGACCCAGGCGATCTGACTGCAAAATCTTTGTTCTCAGCTAAATATGAATCTGTCTCTCAGCAAGCTGTGCACAAGAGGCAAGTGTTTGAAGCCAAAATCTGAACTCAGATTTCTTATTTCTTCCCACTCCCTGGAACTCTCATTCAGAACCACTTGACATAATCATACTGAGATTCAAATCAACAGTTACACAAAAACTGTACCTGTATGATGCCCAAACAATTGGTCAGTGAAAAACAAGATTTCAGATCACCTACGCCAATTGTTTCTCACACTAGGGATATAGATAACAATCCATTAGGGAGTTGTGAAATCAGTTGGTCAACCACAACCAGCTCCTTTTAAAAAATGGAATAGTTAAAATGGGAAGGATAAGTATTTTTAAGCAAGCTTTTGTCTCAGGTGTATGTGTGTGTGTGTGTATGCACACGTGCCCATATACCTAAGAACTTAATGTTCTCTGCATTGTGATGTAAAATGCATTTCTTACAGTGGGTCTCAATCTAAGTATCTCGAAAAACACTGATCTAAGGTGATACTCTTTTATCCTTTCAAAAATATGACTGTTTGCCCAATTACGCTTTTTGTGCTCCAATGTACTCTGTCAAAATCATCTGTGTACACCACACGGTAAATCACCAAAACGGATCTTTCGTTCTTTGTTCATACATGTTGTCGCAGAGAGGCCAAGACGTTACCTATGTGTTGTCAGCAAACCTGAAGCTGAAGTAAAATTTTAATTTTCTTAGTGGTTATTCTTCTCCCCAAAGACCTGTTGGATTTTGTTCTTTCATTGAGGAGACAAGTTGTTTTAGCATCATCTATACCTTCTCATTTTGATGATTATGAAATGTGTGTCACACATTGAAAAAACCCAAATTACAGTCCTTAGAGAGACAGGCTGGGTTTTAACTGGTAGGGGAATTTGTAGACCACATGTTCAGCTGTCCTCAGGCACTTTTCAGTTAGACATGTCAGGCATTTATATGGTATATTTGTAAAGGACTAACAGTAATTGGAACATTATGGTCTGATTATTTGCTAAAGTAATAAATTTAAGCAATTCAAGTGGTTGAAATTTAAAGGTGCAAAAATATCATGTGACACCAAACAAAATCTTGTTACTATTTTTGCACTTACAGAATTTAGACATCTAGAAAAAATTTTAAAAATAGCTTCCTCCCTTATAACAAAGTCTCATACTTTCATAGACATAACACTGGGAAAAAGAAGGTTTTGATAACATTAGAATTTTCTGTACAAAATCTGATTTGGAGCCAAAAATATCAGTACTAAAAAATAAATGATAATCAAAACTAGCAATCAGTTCTGGTAGTATGGATAGCCGAAGCCAAAGCAAAACAAAAACACAGAAAAACAGAAAAGGTTAAATATGTCCGGTATTTTAGTCCTGCAGTGGCCTAACTTGGTGTCTTTCAGGGTCAGAGAAATTTCCAGAACAAAAGAACAGAGATGATCAGACCTCTGCTCCACTCACGCCTTCCATATTACCAACACCTTTAATTCTACTATTTCCAGTAATTCCATACATTCAACATACAGAATCTTCTGCGGGTCCCTGAGGCTTGCCATCAGCCCATCAGCCTTCACTTAGTTATCCTTTGCTTTCCTCATGTCCTCTGTGTCTCCACAATTCTATTCACAAACCATGAAAATTGGTTTCCAGGATAAACTTACCATTTCTATGGCCCTGACTTTTCTGATCATTTCTTTCAAATACTTTGCCCTCCAATCCTCGCAAACCGGTTCACATTGTCTCTCACTCCCACCATGCCACTTCTGTGACAGGTGTCAATGATCAATCTTTCCTGCTGAGCCTAGAAACAGCTTCAGAATCCTCCTCAACACTGCAGCTTGGGTAGCCATTACCACCTGAATTGAGTTCGTATGAGATTAAATGTATTTGCCCTTCCTATCATTAACCATCACAGTGTCTAAAACCAACATTTTGGGGTCCAAACTCTGTATGTCAGACTTGCCCCCGGCACTTGAAAGGGGAATGAAAATCAATGTCAGACAACATGTTTGGTTTTAAGGTTTGGGCAGCAGGGTCACAACATACTGTGTAACAAGAAAACAAATGCCTTCCCTGAAACGAAACAGCCAGGATTATCATGACCAAAAAATAGAAATCTGGTAGTCTCCATTTTGTGTGCTTTGCTCATTGATCAACCAAAAATCAAACCTTTTGTTAAATCAATAGATATTGATTTGCTTAGAAAACATTATATGAGTTTCTTTCAGAAGGGATGGGTTTAAAGAATATATGGTGCTCACTTCAGCAGCACATATACCAAAACTGGAATGATACAGAGAACGTCAGCATGGCCCCATGCGCAAGCATGACACACAAATTCGTAAAGTGTTCCATGTTTTTTAAGTGAATGAATAAAATAAAGAATATATGTTGGGTTGGGCAAAGCAACTGGATTCCCCTCCCCCAATTAATGACACTAAATACCAGAAACTGATATGATCCTTTAGTAAAATAAACATAACTGAGTTAATAACAGCCTTGCAACTTACATGCTGTGTATTCTGTCAATACATCAACCTGTCTGAGTTTTAGTCTCCATATTACAATGGAATAGAAGTTCTTTTGAAGATCAGAGACAATGTACACAAAAAATCCCTAGCGCATAGTAGGTGCCCATTAGTAAAACAGTCATAGGCTTTTTTTTTGTCATTGCAAGGCCAGCCGAACAGTTCCGGGGGGCTCCATTCACATCCTGATCCAGATGCCAGTACCACAGAGGTACACAGTTGCACCTTCATCCTACCGTCTGGCACACAGAGCTATTGTTTCCTCAAGACCAAAAAAAGCCCCTGAATCAGACATCCATCCACAGGTGGTTTTCCGGAGATAAAAGATGGAGGAAATAGTTTGAGGTTGATTCTATGAGTAGCAGAATCCCTCTTCACTGACATTCTCAGCTCCCAGTGGCATGCCCTCTGCTAGGGCAGCTAAGAATGTTAGAGCACAGACCCTGACGAGCCATGCCCGGGGTGGTCTGGAGATGGTGGAGGTCTCATCCTTAAGAGACCTCATGAGCTTATATAGGACTAAGCACAGGGGGGGCCATTTCCAAGTCTTCTTCAATTATATGGGCCCTTAGAATATTTTCCTAAACTGAGAGTGGAAAAGGACCCCCCAAATCCTAAGATTTGGTTTTCTGCTGGCCAGGCTGGGGTAGAGAGGTAAGATTGCTTGAATTGACCATACGTAATTTAAAGATATAAGCACAAGTGGCATTTCTTACCCTTGAGTGTTGATAAGTAAAATTTATACCATTATTTAAGGTAAAGACCAAATCCGAGTCCCTGAATTCTCACCACACAGCCTAGTATTGCTCTGTACACCAGCACTGCCCACTTATTCATTCGTTCACAGACTTCCAAAGAGCAACGGGATGTGCCAGGAGCAATATCCAGTATGCACCCCACACCCAGGCGAGGACAGACCTGCTGCTTGAAATGCTAACTCCCCACCCAGAGAAAATCCCCAGGCAATAGTGTTTGGTTGCCTGATGATGCCCTACTGGCCATAGATGATTGGCAGGGCAGGATACCTGACTCAGCCTGAACCAATCAGATTCTCTCTCAAGAGAAATTAATCTAATGGACATAAAACTGGTGTGGAAGCTCAGTCATATCAATGGAAGAACTTTCTATTGCTCATACTTCCTTTCAGTTTATTGACATGATCATACTTATTCCCACACCCAGTCCTCTTTTTCCCTCCCACTGTGATTGAATGGATATCTCCTCATACGTCAAGCTTCTTCTTAATTGGCATTTCCCCACCAGCCTGCTTACCAGACCACACTATCCACTGAGATGCCTCATCCCACCCATAGTGCTCTCTTACCAGACCTTGATCATTTCCTTCACAGCCCTTATACAAATTTGGAATGCTTTGTTTTGTACTCCAGGAAAGCCATAAATACAAGGACTGTGTCTGTGCTACTCACCATTGCATACCTAGATGCTAGCACAGTAGCTGGCATGTTGTAGGTCCAACACTTGCTGAATGAATAAATGAATGAATGAGCATGTCCCAATCCAGTAGAAACAGATTTTACTATTTCTGCCCCCATAGAATTCAACTCGAACCACAAGTTATTTCAAGTCCCTTTGTTTACGACTGCTTAAATTTGAGATGTCAAAAGATACCACAGTCTATGGTTTTATAAATTTGTTAAGTTTCCTGTATGCTTTAGCAAAACAGCCTGCTGAAATTCTCTGCCAATACTCTGGAATTTTTCTCTGTCTCCTGCTGCAGCATGAATGGGGGTTTGTAGACCCTGCATGATGCTCAAAAGAAAACAACTTTCAGGTGTAATCTTTGGAGCTTCTTTCCCTTTAATGCCAACAAAAAAGTACACTTTGATTAGTTCCTTTCTTGCAATATTAAATACTTCCTTCCTACCCCAGTCTGTCCCAGCCCAACTCTCCATCATGTCAGAAGCCTAGATTTCATGACTTTGCTATTGGGGTACACTAGATCCCTTTTCAGATGTGTAGCCAAGATGATTTTTATTCCTAAAGCCATTGCCTGTGTTTTCATCATTTCATATTATGTAATGACCTGTTCCATGTACAACTCTAAACACTGCACCTTGATGTTCTTCACTGTCCCTTTAATATTCTTTCACCCCCATAATAACGTTTTGATGACAATAATGATAACAATGTAAATCATTCATGGCCCACTCACTTCCCCTGATGCTACTCCACAGAAAACGAGGCCCCAGTAATTCTTTGGGTGAAAAGACTGTCACAGTCCAGCTGTAGTCATGGTCTTTTAATAGAAGAGGCAAAAACATTCCCTGGGGATATGACAAAGAAATTGCTGTGATAAGGCTTAAGCTATCCGCATGGATTGTAATGCTAGTTCCAAATCTGTGAAGCCAGGCCTCGGTATATATATAGATAGGTAAGCCAAGATTATCAGGAAATGCCTATGTGCTTGCTATTGGCCAGATTCTGCAATCATGGTCTCTGGTAATCCCTTCTGACTCTAGCAAGAATTGTGAATAGACAGCTTGTCTGGTTACATTTATAGATATTGAGAATTAATGCCATACTTGGCCCAAATTTATTTGGGGAAAAACAAAACAGGGTCTCAGCAACCTGGGGTTATATTTGAGAAATAAGCCATTTAAACCTAAAGTAGATCATCAGTAATAGTGGTTCAATCCAAGACATGTGAGGAATTTCCTTTGGTTCAGGAGATTACTCCAACAGAAAATTCTCAAGAGCTGCTCAGCAGGAACCAAAAGACGAATGTGCACAGGAAAAGGAAAATCCACAGCAATAAACAAAAATAAAACACACAGAGAGTTGTGGGAGAAGGAAATGTGGGACCAGCCAGGAACCAGGATGAGGCAAAGGGATAGGACAGGGTCAAGGTTCAGATAACTCCTACCTCTCCTCCTATGACCACCCACAATAGCATTACCTGACCCCTGCATATGTGCTCGGCACTGTCCCAAAGGCTCTACCTGTGATTAATCCTCACACCAATCCTGTAAGAAATGTTATTGCCATTTTACAGATGAAGAAAAGAAAGCAAAGAGAGGCTAAGTAATTTGCCCGAGGTTACCTAGATTGCTCTGAAACAGTCAGTGTCTGACACCCATCATGCATACGTCCACTTCAGTTTTATTTCTGGGCCAATGACATGATAGAAAGTTGACCCTCTTAGCTCTGTTTGAAGACAGAGACCATGCCATTGTTAAAGCTTATGCTAGGTGGGGAAGGAATCCCATTACCTATTAAGAAGCCTAGATTTAGAATCAGAATACTAGTCTGTCTCTGATGTGTTAGCTATGTGACTGAGCATTGCTTACTATGTTGTAGACTAAGTTCTCCTTTGTAAAATGGAGGTTCTTACTTTCAGTTTCCAGTTTCACATGTAAGGACTGTGGAAGTCACCACTCTATCCTAACAAGTAAAAAGCTAAGCGAACTGAAAAATCAACAACTCTCATTGGAAATGTAAGAGGGGGAAGGACACAAGATAAACCGCTGCCCCCAAGACTGGAGAGACCACGGTTGAATCCAGGGAGTCACGGCTCACAGCAGACCCTCAGGTGGGAGCCTGGCGGGGAGCCGGGGCCGAGGTGGGAGACCTGAACCGGACTGGGCGGCTGCTGGGCTCGGTGCGGACGACTCTGAGAGGCAAAAGCTCCAGGGAGGGCAGTCATGGTGGCGGGGAGGCACAGTTTGCTGTTTACCTCCAGGGCCTCAGTTAGGTTCTCATGGTAAGTATCAGAGGAAACCCCTCCAGCTTCTGGCAGGAGGAGCAGAAATTTTGAAATACCCATAAGAACTCTGTTCTGAAGAAGGCCTGCCCTAGGGGAAGCTAGGTAACTGGAGCCTAACCCACTGACCTCACGGAAGGAAGTAAACCGCTCCAGCTCCAGCGCCACCTAGGGGTGGGGACGGAAACCACTGAGAAACGCGTGGGAAGTTCGCAGTCCAGCGGCATCCGCTCGCTCAGGTGGCGGTAGGGAAGCCTGCCCGTGGTAAGCGCTCAAAAATAAAGGCTGGATGAACGCGGAATTGGCCGACCTTTCTTCCTTCATTGCTCCCAGGACCAAATAAGACAGGACACAAAACATGTGCTCAGCAAATCTGAACAAACACTGTTGATCATTGTTGCCATAGCAATAAATATCCTTTTAGCCTTTTAATTTGTGCTTTTACTCTTTTTTTTTTTTTTTTTGCCATATTATTGCTCATTCCCAAAGAGCTTGAAAGGAGGTTCTACTGATTGTGTGTGTATATGATGTTCACTGTAATGGTTATAATTGAGCCCTACCAAACATCTAGACAAGAACTGAAAATTGTGATCAATTGTTCCCATAAGTCCCAGATATTAGTTATTAGGAGCCTACCTACTTGGTAGAATTAAGCAAGTGAAATTTTGAATTTACTTTCATGAATTCCTAGTCAATACATCTCCATATTTTTTTTTAAATCTTCATTTATAAAATGCATTTTTTTCCAGTGGAAAAAGCTTCTACCAATAAAAGAATAAGTTAAAAATATATTAAAAATTCAGTTAGAGACCAAACAGATCAACTTGTGCACATATATGCATAGATATATACACATATATGTATTATAATGTACTTAACATATACAGTGCACATGTATTTTATACACACACATATAAATATGTAATTTGTACATGCACACATAACCAGATATTCAGCACTTGCTATTAAAAGCACATTATTTATTAAAGTAAAACTTGAACTTCTACCCTGAAGTTGATTATGAAGCCATAATCTCCAAGGCTTGGAGTAGACAATTTGCTTTAAATCATTAGCGAATTCTAGTAATCAAATTCTGTTAGCAAGATTTAGAGGAGGGGACTGTGGAAGAAGGCTTTACCTATTCTATTTAAGAGAGCAACTTTTGTCAGATATAATAGGATCTATCTGAACACAAGATGTTTTCATCTGCACATATAGAAAGTATTCATTATGGTATGCAGCAAAATAACATCAAAAAATGGTTAGTGATTTTAATGCATACGTAAATACTTGGCACACACCACAAATAAATAATAAATACCTTTGTGAAAGTGAGTGTAATATAGAACAGGTTGGCTATTACTTATATTTGCATATACATCCCAGGATTTTTAACCTTGGGCATTTTTTTCTTGCTAACCAGCACAGGCCACTTACTGCTTTTTTTCTCCTAGGAGAACCAGGGGGATGCAAAATCATTTTTATACAAGCTAAAGAAAACAATTATGAAATGGAAATTTCCCGTGTCCAAATCATTAATATAATCCAAAAGCAATTATTAAAGATTTGAATATTGTCTACTTTTTAAAAATTAAATGCCCCATTACTTCTGTCCACTGTCATGGATTCCTGAGAGTAGGTAGTTTCACACTAATTTAGGATTATTCACAACACATAACGCCAGAGACAGCCCTTCTCACTTGTCCTTTGAAGAATGTAGTCCATTGACATTTTTTACATATGAGAACCACTTACATGTTAATGATACTGCTATCTGTTCAAGATCCCCACAAAGGCAGAGAATATCGTCTAAAGAGAATATCTGCTCTACCCCAACACCAGCACTACTCTGAGGGAGAACAGGTGAGTTTCTAGAAGGTTTCATTTAAAGACTATCTGTTTGGGTTAGATTTAGGGGCAGAGGGGGAGTAACTGGATTTCCTGCAATTAATGACACCAAATGACACTGACATGATCCCCTAGCAGAATAAACATACTTGAGTTAAGTACCAGCTCTGCAACTTACAGGCTGTGTTGTGTGTTCTTGGCCAATATAGTTAACCCGAGTTTTAGTGTCTGCATGCTAAAATGAAATGAAACTTGTTCTGAGGATTAGAGATGATGTACACAAAGTCCCTATCACACAGGAGTTGGCATAAATGGTAGCTTAGTAAAACTGTCATTGGCTAATCCATACAGGTTCTTCTCTTCTTGGGTGAAAATATACTGGACAATAGAGAAAACTTTCTTCCTCCATCACACTTAGAATTTCTCAGAACACATTTGATACTCTGGATTCCCAGAGATGAGTATTGATGAAGTGAGAAGGAGTATACTGCAAGGTCTTTTTACAAACCCTACCACACTCATATATACACAAACTCAGAATCTTGGACTTCGCTCTTCTAAATTCCAAGAATGGGCATCTACCCTGTGCTTTCCCCCTGGTAAACACCTTATAACAAGATAATGTCCCTAGCTCTCAGCCTTAAATGTAGTGAGGAAGTATCTTAACAGGAGTGTCAAGACACATAGATGCCTTATTCTTTAAACCCTTCAATCAACATCTGCAACCTTAGCTCTCTCTTGCGAAGACTGCAATATCAGTAGCTAATCCCGAACTTCTGATACTGCTGAAGTCCCACTAAATGCTGCTTACTCACCTCCTCCGTACTGGTGATGTTTTTAGAGAAATGACTATAGGCCTTTCCCTGCCCGATGAGCAAAAGAAGGCAAAGGTCATTTTAGGTGGCAAGTCCTAATTCTATAACTGACCTGCTCAAAGAAGTGCATAATGCATATGTCCGCTCACCAGCAGGGCACCCACAGCTAAGAGCTTTGCCGCTGGCCAGAGTTTGGATGGCAGCTCTGGATCAGCTGTGCAGCCGCTTCGGAGGAGGGCCTGCCAAGGAGGCTCTGAGACCACCGGCCAGCCTCTGGTGTCTTACCTGTTGCGGGTAACACTCCTGTTTCTCAAGTATCCTTTAAATTAAAAGTAATGACTCTCCTTGTGATACCACTGTCTTCAGCAAATGCACATGGCATGGAATGGAAGAATGACCCAAATACTAAACCCAGGATCTAATTACTTAGCAGCTGGGTAAGAGTGAAGGAAACGGATGCCACACTTTGGAGTTAGAAACCATTCTACGTATTCCCAAAAGAATATACCATGTTAACCAACAATTTCTGAGAGAAAACTTGAATATATCCTTGCTGATACTTTAAAAAATAGCTCAAGTTCCTAGAAGAGAACCCAGTAACATACCGACTTAGTAGGTATTTGCTATAATTATTATAATGTCAGGCAAAAGAACAAATGTATTAAATTCAATTATTTGAAGTTGTTTCCAGATAGGAAAACTAAATCATGTGTTTGACTCAGCTGATAGAACAATTCTACTATTTCTCTAATTTCCATTTTTTATCAGCTTTTTTTCTTTATAGTCCACCTTTCTTATTTGGGAACTATCCAGCTATTCCCCTTTCTTACTAACCCAAGGCTATGTGTCAAGGGCTGAGATCTAGTCAGGAAAGGTACCAAGGACCTAACTCCCTGGGTGGTAGACACATGATCCATGGCTTCCAGCTAAACTTTTCGCAGAAGAATATCTTTCAAAGTTCAAGGAAGTGTCAACTAGTTTGGATCGGTGACAGTATTGTCTCTTAACAACACAACGAGTTTGGAATCTGTTTCAGGTAAAACATATTCTATTGAAACCAATTTGTTCAGCCATAGATTCAGTCCAGTATTTGTGGTCATTAGCAAGTAATAAACACACACACACACACACACAAACTAACTCAGTCCCTCGCCGCCTAACTTACCATGTTGTACCTCTGTAGTCAGTAAGGTGTACACGTGCTGCCCGACCAAGCGTTCTAGTAATGCCTGGAAGTAATAAAAGAGGAAATTAGATGTTTGCAGCAAAGCAGTAGAGAGAAAGGAAATGTGCATTGGTGACACGCGGGGCTGCCATGGTTGTTTCTCCAGAAATGGGTGTGTACTGATCCTGCCCCGTGCCTGCGGCTGAAGTAATTTAGCTGTCTCCAGGAAGTATGAGGGCCCTGTATCCTTCCCAAAGATGATAGGCTCAAAATGCAGAGCTAAGAAATAAAAGCCCAATGCTGATCTTCCCGGCACTAATGGTTACAAATGTGTTAGAGGGAGCACCCGGCTTTCCTAACACCCTTGAAATCATACCATGTAGTCAGTTACCTCCTCCTCTTGAAGTCCAGTCCAGCACTGTTCCAGGGAACAGAGAAACACCCTGGATTGTCACTTCGTCCTGTTACTAAAAGATTCCACTAGGTGGCAGCAGTGTCAAATGACTGTGTCGTCCAAGCTAGGATTATTTATTATTTTAAGGCAAGAACGGAGCCACACTTGTAAAAGTAAAGCAGTTTGGATGGTGGAAGGTGAGAAGTATACAGAAATAATCTTTCAATACGCTTCAATTTCATTTTCCTCCACTGTTCCCCAACTGGTAGCCTGCTTGGGAGAAAACGCTTCTGGGCATTCAGTGTGTGACGATTCCCGAGAACAATCGACCAACAGCCCGTGAAGAACGGAAGGTGATAAAAATGTTCTTCCCACGCTGTGTCACAGGCTCTTGATGACTCGAAAGATAGTGGAGGTATGTGAAAAATACTGTATCAAATATGGTTTTGCAGCAGATCCAGTTTAAGATACGGCAAGTAATGGTTTTAGGTACATCATCTTTTCGTTTACTGAAAGAATTTTACCTCCGCCAAGAAAGCATTTTACCTCCGTCAAACTTTGACATAAACCACTTCACTGGGCAGGACTTAAGTTCACTCCTCTTGTGGGGAGCCAAGGACAATGTCACAATAAGGAGGAGAGACGCATTTTCAGAAGTAGAACTACATGAAATAAAGCCCTTGGGAGAAGGAAAAAAAAGGGACTTATCTCAGACAGCATAATTAGTACCTGCTGCTTCACAGCCAACACTCTGCTCTAATGACTAATCACAATTGTCCCTCTGAGAGAAAACGAGCACGCAAAAAGAAAGAAAGAAAGAAGCCTGTGTACAAGCAACCACACAACCCTTGACTCCTTTTCTCTTTGAAGGAAAAAGAGATCAACAAGTTTCTGGCCCTAGGGTAAGCTCACTGCGCATTGCACGGCCAAGCACTTGAATCACATCATCTCACCTTGTACACCCAAGGACTCTAGTTATCGTCTTCGGTAGATAGAGGAGAAAACTGAGGCTGAGAGAGATTAAATAACATGCCCAGGATGAAGTCGAAAAGACTCGGGCTGAGGGCTTTGCATTCAACCCAGCCAGACCCCCTG
The DNA here is from genome assembly GCF_040802235.1 of Manis javanica. Taxonomy (NCBI): domain Eukaryota; kingdom Metazoa; phylum Chordata; class Mammalia; order Pholidota; family Manidae; genus Manis; species Manis javanica. The sequence continues at coordinate 207,808,949 of NC_133157.1, forward strand.
TCCTTGCCGTCCTGTGGGTGGTTCCCTATCCTGTTCTGCTGATGGAAAGGATTGGGAGAGTGGGAGGTGAAGAAGTGTGGGTCCTACCCACTGCCAAACTCAGACTACAAATCTGCAACTACTCCCTACCTCCACCCAATGTGACCGGGAGGCTCCTGTCCCTGGTTCCAAGGGAGAAAACCATTTTGTCCAATTGCCCTGTTTCTGGTGGTATTTAAACTTCCCACTGTTCATTTTGTTTTGAGTATTATGAGGCTAGTTCCACTGTAAAGTTTCTCTCATCAGTCTTCACTTAATGGGTGTTGGCAGACAAGGATGACTGTTGTTTACATCTATTATTTCATCAGTGTTAGCAGAAAGGAGTTGTCCCCAGCCCGCCAACCCCCCGGCTTCACTGAGGTATAATTGACACACAACATTGTGTAAGTTTAAGGTGCACATGTTGATTTGGTACCTTTATATATTGCAAAATGATTACCACCAAGAATGGAGGGTTTTTTAAAATCATACCTATTCCTCCTACTTATATCAGAATTCTTCAATAGGGAATTTTCCCTCAACAGTTGTTTGATTACCTGAAACAAACAGATAAAGCAGCATAAATGCCTGATATTTTTTCCTTTTATGTATCTATTTTCAGAATAGTGAAACGCGTGCCCATGCACCTCCAACTGAACTTGTGGATTTTGTGTATTTGATGTGTTTCAATATATTGTAGTCATTATTTGCTTTCATATTCTTCCCGAATTTGGCCAGTGGGAGTGCCTTCAAGTTGGCTCCTGTAATCTTGTTTGGGAACCCGGCTTATCTCAAACACTTCCTGTCCCAGATCTAGAATTGGCCGTTTCCCCAAGGAGCCCCTGTTCCTTTAAGATGGTCCTTAGATATTATAATCTGGATGCCCACAGTGATCATTAAAACTGAGTTAGTCGTACTTCTAAGCCTTTTCAGAGGACAGAAGTAGGAAATGTGTAGCTGTTAAAAAGAGAAAAATAAGTCATAAACTCATATGGATATTTCTCATTCAAATCAAAGATTATAGAATTATTACTTCATTTATTTTAAACTCATCTTTTTCTTACTCTGAAACTCTTATCTCCTGAGGATAACTTTATTACTTAGCTGCTTTACCCTACTGTATATACAATAGCATTCCAAAAAATACTGTAAATATCACGACTAACAACTAGCTAAAAGAATTCAGTCTAAGATGTCAGTACTTCCTTTTATCCTCAGACTGTATCTCCTTAAGGATACACATCCAAATATGTGCTTTAAAATCACTGGAAATCATTCAAAATCATTCTTGAGGTGGTTTTACCACAGAATTGATATAAAATTAGGTTCATTTCTGTTTAAAAAATTTTTTTTAATTTTTGCTTAAAATTTTTAGGATTTGTTTTGGTTTAGTGTTTTTCTTTGATTTAGCTTTGTTTTTAATTATGTAAAACATTTACATGACCCCAAAATCAAAAATAAAATAAGGTTTATATAAAAGTCTATCTCCTCTTCATATCCCCTATTTCCTGTTCCTTCCTTCCCATTTTTAATTAATTTTTAGTTTATCCTGCTACTGAAATTATAAATGTGTACTTACTAATTCTCCTCCTTTCTTAATTGTAGCATATTTTAAACACTGTTTGTTACTTCACTTTCTATCAGTGCATAGATTCCCCTTACTCCTCTCCACATCTGCAGAGTATGCTCCTGTGTGGATATTCCAAAGCTTATTTAACAAGTCTCCCTTTGATGGGCGTTTGGACTGTTCCTAGGCGTCCGCTAATTGGTGTTCTACATTTGTCTTATTTAGCACTCCCAAAAGCCCATTTGGTTTGGCTGTTCTTATTTTCTAGAAGAAACTTCTGCATAAGCAGATAGGATTTGACCAAAGTCACAGCGTTAAGTGGGGTGGAGGGGAATAAGGATTCTCCTACTTACATAATTTCTGTTCTTTGCACAAGTCTATAGAATTCATACCATGGTGTAAATATCTGTTAATACCTCTATTTTAGAGTTGGGGGAGGGAGAGGGAAGCACGTGCTGTGGGATAGATTATGGAGGAAAATTTAGCCTTCAGTTCAAGGCTGGAATTTCGGGTCTCAGGCAGCCTGTGGGAAGAGTATCTGAGGGAACAGCTGGCTTTCTGGCATTGTCCCCAGTCCAAGGAATGCCAGACAGGCAGGTGGGTCCATTTTTAGCAGAAGGACCTTCTCAGTGCCTACTAAAATCACATCATGTCCCCTTCTGTCACAGTGCATTTTGCCTCTCTCGTAAATCCACTAAGGACTCCCTCTGAAGATACAGAACAACCCATCCTGGACCCCTCCCCCATGAGTGATTAGCCCCCTTTCTTCCTCCTTTCTTCTCTGCAGACCAGTGAAAAGCTACACTTACTACACCAAGCATGGCAAGCACAGTTCTAAGTAAAAATTTTAGCCTTTTTAAAGAAGAAATTAAGTTGAGATTGAAAAAAACCTAGGATTTTTACCAGAATTTTCATGAATTTCCCCTTTCTCCATCATTCTATTTCTTTAAAAGAGAAAATTGCCAATTCTAAGGGAAAATAAGTCTGCATCATTATGTTAGTGTTATAATGAGCATCTGAAAGGAGAGGCTCATCTCCGAAGACTTTCAGCCCAGCCTCCTCCTACGTGCCCTCCCCCAAATTGTCATGCTTAGCATAAAGTCCACGGTAAGATACTGCGGATCAGCTATTTCAATTTCAAGGCACAAATCATACCCACTTGCATGGTCCTTAGCAAGGCAGAATGGATGGCCACCACATTTTATAGATATTTTCCAAAAGGGTTTAAACAAAAGAGCTTTCTAGTCCTTCTCAGTAGTTGGAATACACCATTCCCTGAGTAGCCTTGTTAATAAAGGTTTTATTGTGCCATTGCTAAGCTTCTGAAACCAAACAGCTCATGCAAATTAGCCACAGTATCACCATACTACAGACTGAGTCACAGTGGCTGGTTGATCATGTAAGGATGTGATCTTAATGCTTCCCAGCTGTCCTGGCACAGGACACTCCACACTCAGCTGTGTGGACCTGCTCTGATAAAGCCAGTATGCCATAACTCCCATCTGTGTCTTTTCAAGACACACACACAAACTTTGACATGTGAGTCAATGCCTGAAGGTTCACTCACTCAGCAGATACGAACTTACTTTCTGCTATGAGCCAGGGATGGGGAAGCCTGTTGTGAGCAAAACACACACTCCTTGCTCTCCAACAGCCCTGGGGAGACATGTGGACATAGAAAAATAATTCTGTACAAGTTAAGTATTCCATTATGACTTTGAGTATATTCTTAAGCTATTGGGGGCTCAATTTACTCACTGTAAAGAAGGATTTTAAAAGTAACTAAATCACAAAGTTTTTGGAAGAGTAAAACATCTAGAATGTGTCTGGCACATGGCATGTGATCCATAAATATTAGATATAATTAATTAGTAAGGATTAACCCCCATGAATTTAAAGCTAGATCTTCTCCTTATCCTTCTTAAAGTATATCTTTCTCCCCCAGTATTTCATTTAATTAACCCAACAAACCTGTAATATAGGTGTTACCCACGTTTGAAGTTGAGCCCACAGAATCAAATGGATTTACTCAAGTCATTCACTTCACGTGTAGTAGAGGTGGGACCCAGATCAATTCATATCAATTCAGACCGCAAATTCCTTATGCTTTTCACCGATATCTTATGCTACCTTCCAGTTATACATTGCTGCATAACAGATGATGCCAAAAACCTAGCGGCTCAAACTAATCATAATCATTACATTCATCACAAATCTGCCATTTGAGCAGGGCTTAGCAGGGCCAGTTCATCGCTGATCCATGCGGCATTGGTGTGGGAGACTCAGTTAGAGGCTGGAAGATCCATTTCCAGGACGGTTCACTCACATGGCTAGTTGGCGTTGGCTGCTGTCTAAGACCTCAGCTCTGGCTGTGAGCTGGGGCCCATGTGGATATTTATACAGACTGGTTTCCTCACAGCACAGTCGCTGGATTCCAAGAGCAGGAGTCTAAAGAGAGAAGCAGCAGTGCATGGCATTTTCTATGATTTATCTCAGGAAGCAAAATAGCATCTTTTCAGCTCTACTCTATTGTTTGAGACAATCACAAAGTTCTCTCCAGTTTCAAAGGGAGGAGACACAGACTTGACCTGTTAGATGGGGAAGTGGCAAGACTCTAGAAAAGTGCTTGGAATAGGAGCTATGGTAGCAGCCATCTTTGTGATTTATAATTACTACACAGGGATATATCAGTGTACTGGTGAATTACAGTACCTACCCTCAGGAGGCTCAGACAGAGGGCAGACAGACCCATATGCATTTTTTAAAGTGGCAAATTCAACAATGGGGGAGAAAGTGTTAGGCTGAGACCAAATATCTATTGCTACACTTAGAATTTGGCAGCTTAGCATAACAATCAGTTGCTTTCTCACAGATTCAATGGGTTAGGAATTTGGGAGTGACTTGGACGGGTTATTCTGGTTTAGAGTCTCTCCTGAGGTTGCCATCAACACATCAGCCTGGACTGTAATCACTTAAACTCTTCACTGGGGCTGGAGAATCTGCTTCCAAGATGGTTGTTGGCAGGAGGGCTCGGTTGTTTGCTGTGTGGACCCCTCCTTCATGCTGCGTGAATGTTCTCACAGAATGACAACCGGCTTCCTCCAGGGTGGGCCGTCTGAGAGGCAGAGCTAGAAGGAAGTCGAAATACCTTTCACGACCTGCTCATGGAAGTCACACACCATCACTTCCGTTATAATCTACTCATCAAGCCCACCCTCAAGGGGAAACAATTAAGGTCCACCTCTTAAAGGAAGATACAGTGAAGAATGTGTGAACATGTATTAAAGCTAGCACATTAGACCTTACTCATCATGCAATGAAAAGTGATCTAGGATTGAAGTAACAACCTGGTCAGATGTACTGAAGGTGGGTCACCCTTGTGGCAATATGCTGGATAGATTTGAGAAATAAAGACTCAAGGCAGGCAGACGAATTAGGAGAATCCTGAAATAGTCCAGGGGAGATCAGACAAGTCTGAGTCAGGGTAATGGGCAGTGGCAACACAGGAAGAGATGGACTGGAAAAAGAGTACGGAGGCAAAATCATGTTATGAGAGAAAGAAAAGCATCTTAAAGTTAAATGTCACATTTTAAATGAGTGTCTGACTGGCATGATGGCTACCAATCGGGATAGAAAATCCACAAGACAAATGAAATTGAAGAACAAGAGTAAGTTCAACATTGAAAATTTTGAGTTTGAATTTCCAGGTTTAGTGAATAATTGTTTTTTAGATTGTTGTTGCTATTTATTCTTTCCTTGTTTTGATAACAGCCTCTCTTTTGAGGGGGATCCCTCCCTCACCCACTGTTTAAACAGGGCTATCCCCAGTGGGGGTGACCAGGGCTGGCAAACCAGCTTTCCAAAATAAATAAATAAATCCCTAATTTTTTATGTGAATACTCCCACTTTTCCAATTTAATGCTACCCACAGTTTAATAACCAGTACAGAAAACTATTGAAATGTTGTAATTGACTGGGTCCAGCACAGCAGGGCCATATCCGTGGCTCAGAAAGAAGTCACATGACCCAAACAATGACTTTCTTCTGGTTACGGTGATGGGCTCAGAAGTGGACTTTCAGCCAGGCCCATGGAGATGCAATGAAATTCTTGCTCTACATCCTGGGAAAAAGTTTTCCCTTTCCCCTGATACACGTAATTAGGAGGTGATGCAATAGCAGTATTGTGCCACGTAAAGTCCCAGACTAGAGCCAACCCCATGCAAAACAGACCTGAGAGATGGAAAGAAAGTAAATCTAGCTGACATTATTTGAGCCATAAATCTACCTGTAGTTAAAACTAACTCTATTCATAGACTTTTCAGTTGAGTGAGCCAATAAATTCTCTTACTTTTTCTTCTTTTTTTTTCTTACTCTAAGTAAATCTTGTTTTGCCTTTCCTTTACTGAGATTTGGCAATCTCAGCTGATCTGCTGTCTGACATCCAAATGCTTGGTTATATCGATCTGGAGCTCGGCGGACAAGTTCAGGGTTGACAGGATTTAGTGCAAATTTAACCCATAAGAAGGAATAAGCTCACTAAGTGAGAGAACCATCCTGCTATTCATAATTTTCTTAAAATGTTATAGAATTAGAGATATGGGAGCAACACCAATCCAACTCCTTGTTTGAACATATGAAAACTGTACCCCTAAGAGTTTCAATACCTTGTCCAGGGTTACTTCATGACAGAGCCAGGACTAAACCCCGATTTCCTGCCCCCCACGTATCCCTTTTCCAAATCATTGCCAATGCTGAGGTAGTAGGATCTAATATAACTCAATAGTTAATTATGAATAATGAAATGTATAAGATTTTGTAGTTTAATAGTTTAAAATTTACTTACACCTGAAAAAAAGAAAAGAAAGCACTCTACTATTTCAAAGCACCTTGTATAATTTAATCTTTCTGCTAACCCTACAAATTAAGTGGGACAAGTGTTTTAGAGATAGAAAAATCTAGGCTTGGAGTGCTTGAATGAATTTTCCAAGGTCAAATAGCCAGTGAGGAGTAAAGCCAGTACTAGAATCTAAGACACATGATTGCTTCCTCCAATTATATCCCTTCTCCTCTCTTTCAAATTAATGATGCTTCCTTGCAAGTGCTTAAAGTGTAAATTAGATAGCACAGCCTTCCAGGATTTGAGATGACTTCTCATAAACTTCAAAAAAATATATTCTAAGATGTTCATATTCTGCACCATTTCTACAATTCTTTAGGCTGATAGAACTCAGTATACTTTGTTGTCAAGGCATCAAAACAGATGGTTTCACAGGAGGTATATTAGGTTCCAGGGCCACTGAAAAAATACCGAAAACTTGTTGGCTTACAACAATGGAAATTTATTCTTTCATAATTCTGGAGCCCAGAGGTCTACGGCCAGGGTCATACCCCCTGCAAAGGCTCTGAGGGAGAATCCATTCAATGCCTCTTCCAGCCCCCAGTGGTAGCTGGCTTCCTTGGCTTGTGGGCACAGCACACCAATCTTCCCCCCCTTTTCACATAGACATCTCATTGTGCCTGTCGCCTATATGTCTCCAATAAGGACACATGGCTTTGGACTGTGGGTCTACCCAGATAATCCAACATAATCTCCTTACCTCAATATTCTTAACTTAATTATATCTGCAAAGACTTTTTTTCCAAATAAGGTCACATTCACAGGTTCTGGGGATTAGAACATGGATATAGCTTTTGAGAAGTCACCATTCAGCCCACTGTGAGAGGTAAAACAGAATTTTTTTTTTTTAGAAAAGGTTTTTATCCAAAGTTCAGAAGCTTGATTCAAGTGGAATGAATCAAAAATCTGCACCACCAGCGATGACAAAGAATTCTTTTCCAGAGGTGGTCTTCAGCTCATTTATGTAGTAGTTTGAAAACATACAAGTGGTCCACGGTGTGTTATCCGAAAGGATGCCCTGCCATCATCTTTGTCAGCTAGCTGTGGCTCATGGGCTACTGGCTGAAAATGTAGTGACTTGCCTACATGCTTGGGCATGTGCCCTGTTTATATGACACCCTCAGCCAGAGTGAGCACTGTGCCAACAGGCAGACTTGAAAAGCCACTGTTGAAACAAGAGCTCCTGTTTATCTCCGACCAACATAGCGAGCTCTCTGCGTCACTCACTCTCATGGAGAGAGTCAGCCGCTAGACCAGCTGTGCTTCTCCCGCTGTCCTTTCAAAGATTGATACCTGTTCGTTTCCAACCCCAGAGCTTTGTCTGTGTTGTGTCATGATCTGCACAACTCACCTGTAAGGTATCATCTTTCAGAGAATAGCAACACCTCTACAGCACATTTATTCTTCCACGGGAAAGATACCCTCTTGTCCACGCTATTGGGAAAGAAGAAAGAAAGAAATCACTGAGCATGATGGACATGTTCGGTTTGCCCCCAGAGCCACTCTCCATCCCTCTCCGCTCTTCTCCACAGCTCACCTCTTGTGACCTTAATGGACTCCCACCAAAAGACTTCAAGGTGGGTTTGGCCAATAAAGGCTCCCGAAGGAATTGGAGGGATAAAAGGAGAGAGGGAGGGAAGCTGCACTCTTCATTTCCCAGCCCCACCTAGGTTGTGGGGCACATCTCCACACGGGGTCTCCACATTTCTCTGGCAGCTCTCTCGACAAGCCTTCTCTGTCTCCACATCCAGGAAACACCCCTGTTCAGACCTTCAGGCCTGAAGGGGGTAGCCTGAGTGTTGCATTGTCTTCTGTGGTTTTCTTACACCCTGTCTATATATTTTTAAAAATATTCCTGCTAGTATACTTCCCTCAAAGCTTCCTAATTTGATGAGCTGTTTCCTAAAGGGACTCAGCCCCTTTATCCCAGTGATTACAACAGCCCTACAGTGTAAGCACTCTTAACCCATCCTATAGATGAGGAAACTGAAGCCGTAGAGGAGATATGACTTGCTCTAGGAGTTAAGATTCAAACCCAGATCTGTCTAACTTCATAGCCCTGGGATTTTCAGCTATTTTTTCCCAAGACTGAAGAAATGTCTTAAAGGAGAAACAGAGTTTCAGGCACAAAAATGTCAGAATGGCTTAAGGGCTTTATTCAAAGTTAAACTTCATAAAGCCATTCTGAGGTTCTAATTCTTCAGTGTATGGCATGCAAACAAAACAGAACACAAAAACCTACAGAGCAGCCACAATAATTGGAATGTAATTTACACCCTTACTATATCTTCCTAAAGAAGGTCACGAGTAAATTACATTTATAATGCAGAGTCAAACTTCTTAACAGCCTCTTTCTTTCCTTCATCATTCTTTATGTCTATGCATCTCATATATGGCAGCTACCCACAAAATCTTTTTCCAATCCACCTCCAAGCTCTCAAGATTTCTCCCAAGAGACCTTCTAGTTCCTTCATTCTTTCTGGTTTTCTTTCCACCTCCTGACAATAACTCTCTACCTTTTTGGTGAAAATCCCACTTGTCTCTTCCAGGCTTTTCCAGATTTCCTTTGGACACTTTGTCCAATTAGCACAAGTAAAGAGCTATCAGAGCAATGCAAGCATCTTTTGGGGAGAGTGGGAGATTTCTTAATATTTTAAAATATTTGTTCTGCCATACAAGATAAATTTACTCAGTTTTCCACAAGGAAGATTTTGGTATTTCACATGAAATCTACACTTAAGTACCTGGCACAATGGAAGGGGAGTGGGAGAGAGTGAATGGGATATTCAATTTTTATCATATCATTTCCTCAATCTCCCAATGGGCTTATATAATACAAATACTTGTTTCAATTCAACTGTTTGGAACTCTACATATTTTGAGAAACATCATTATAGACTACTTTTTTTATCCATTATAAATTGTATTTGCACATAAAATTATAATTCTTAATTAATACTGATTACCCTATTAACAAATTCACCATCTCTTCTTCTAAGTCCCAGTCTCTAACCAGACAACTGCACAGCCATCCCAACGGGGCCGAAACAACCTTGACCTCTCAGACTGTGATCCTAAGAACCACTTCCCTTCATCGCTTTTTGAAAACACCTTAATCGGTAGAAACTCAGTAAAAAGTAGAATAAATCTGCAGTCAAGGCAAGCTCTTTGCACCAGAGCTTTTAAAAAATAACACTTATGCTTTGAAAATAGTTCATGTGTAAGTATTCTCTTTGGCAAGGCAAAATGGAGAGAAAAAAGAGATCGGTTAGCTGTAGGACTTAAAAGACAGACGCTCACAGGAACATGAGATAATAAACCAACTCATTCTCAGTCCATCTACATACAGTTCATAGGTATGACAAGAATCTTCATTTTCCTGGCCTTAAGAAAGATGTCAGCTAAAAGTGAGAAGCAGACAGTTTGTTGTTTTTCTAGGGTCCTGAAGGGTAGGGAGTAGGGAAAGCGGGAAGAGTATCGTTTGCTGAGCCCCTGCTGTGTGTGAGGCACACTGAGTAAGTTTGGAACTTTCCCTAGTTCACAAAAAGTAGGAAATGCGGAGGCTGGGGTTTGAAAATATGCATATGTATATTGTCTGGTCCCTCGGCTCCACCATCCTACTAAATTGTCATGTCTGTAGAGCAGGTAGCTTGTCTGTCTGTTGCTGAATCCCCAGAGCCAAACATAAAAGGAGCTCGATAATATGCCAAATAAATGAACAAATGAATTCTTTCTGACTTCAGAGCTGAGGGTTATTCTACTCCACCTTATCTGTGGCAAGAAAAACAAAAGTCAAACAGTGGTTGCTCTTAGACTTTGAGACGTCTGCTCTGCAGTGTATTGGTATCTTCCAAGGGTAGAGTTTCTTCCTTTACAAACCAAACCTCCCTTGCCCAGAGAAGTTATCACTGAAAACTGCACAGCGCCATCAAACCGGAAAGGAAAACCACTTTTCCTGTTAGCAAACAAACCCTTTACCCTTAGTGATGATATGACCACTTAACCTCAACCCCCAGTTAAGTTGGGAACAAATTGGAAACCATAAAAAGTTCAGCAGAAATAACTGCATTATAATGAAAATTCCCATAAACACTTCATGCCGCTTTAGGTTTGTTTTGGGCTGTGTTTGGGCCAAAACCCAGTCAATCAACCAATTGTTAGCCCTACACGACACCAAGAGAATGGTTTATGTCTGACTTTTTTTTGTCATTGAATTGATGAATTGCTTTGGCATCAGGTAGGCAGCTTTTATCTTGGGAAATAATCACCTGCTACTGGGAGAGCTGCTCAGCTGTGTGGAAGCACTCTATCACCAGCCATGCGTAAGTGGTGCTGTCTGCAATTTGATAAACGTGCACAGAGGCTCAAAGGTCCCTGAACACAAGTCTGACATGTAAACACAATCAAATCATGCTATTAGCCAAGGGAACAAATTGTGATTGTTCATCCTTCTCTGTCTTTTTCAACTCCTCAGTGAAAAACCCTCATACCTCATTTCACGCCAGCAAAGTGAGGGGCGTTTTCTTGGATGGCATTAGAATAAACGTCAAATATTTCCCACCTGTTAAAAATGGAATTTTTTGATTGCAGAAAGCCACATTAAAACAAACAATTTCACAAGCAACTAGAGCAATATCAAAGACTCTGAAGCTCATTTTGAAATATTGCAGAGTACCTAAGGAATGCGGAAGAATAGAGCATTCTTTCAACTTTTGTCTACCAAAGCCTTTAGAATCAAAGAACTTCAGGATATGAAGATGCCATAGTTCAGGTCAGAAATGCCACACATACATACACACACACACACACACACACACACACACACACACACACACACACACACGTACACACAAATCCCTTCTCTAGACAACTAAGGACTAAAGTTAATTTTTCAACTTAATCTTTGCCAGCACTTGTAAAGCAGACAATATTATCTCCATTTTAAAGATTACAAAACTGAAGCAGAAAAATGAAGCACCTTGTTATGATATGTCCTATTTTGGTAAGTGCCAAAACTGGAACCCAATTTCACCTCTGAGTCTTAACTACTACACTGCCCCTCCTGTTTCTGTAATATTCCTGCTAATCTATGCTTGAATTCCTTATCTGACCATGAACTCAGCCCATCCAATCTTTAGACAACTCTGTTTGAATCAACTATTCTATGGAGCGAATTAAAAGTTGTCGTTCTATAACTCCTACCTACTGATCCTAGATCTGGCCTGGGTCCTGATTGAGTAAGTGCAATCCCTCTTCCAAGTGACAGGGTTTTGAATACTTAAAGCTCACAATTGTATCACCTGGAGCTTTCTTTCTTCTGGGTAAATTTGCCCAGATCCTACAGCCATCTCCCATATAATATGTTTTCCATTTCTTGTTTTCTATGTCATATGAGTTTATCTTTAAAATGATTCAGCTCTCATCTGGATTCACTACAAAGCAGAAATCTCACCATCCTCAGTCTATGAATGCAGCAAAAATATAATCAAAATTTCTCCACTTGTATCAATCCCATGATTTTTAAACACAGACACCCAGCCTTGCCTCTAAGCCCCCCAACCCTTACACACAGTGCCAAATCTCTAACAATGCTCTCCTAAAATAAAAATGCTAAGCAAATCCTATAGGAAATTAGTCAGAACACCCAACAGGACTCTATATCATGAAACTCAATCCACTTAAAGGTCCTGCCTCTCTCTCCAAAGCCTCATGGCCCAAGGATACCTTACCTCTAAGGAGTTCATAAACCCTTAAGTGCCTCCTACAAACCCAGTCATTTTCCCAGGTAAGTGGTCCCAAATGGCTTTCCTCACCAGAGTCATCATTATTGTTGATAAGGTACAGCCACCCATCACCCTTGCCATCACTGAGGAGACCTGCACATGGTCAGGCAGCTATTGTCAACTACAGAGAAGAGGATGTGGTCCTTATCAAAGGATGTGAAACAGCTTCATTATATATTCTTCTTTAGAAAACATCTAAGAATGTTAGTCCCCAAGCTAATATGTATGAGAAATATGCTTGCTTTAATTTCTGAACTTCATTGCTATTTTAAGTTCCCTTATTACTGGAGGTTTAATCTTAAGGCAGTTGAGGGGTCCCTCTCCTTTTTAAGGGGTGACCTGTAATCCGGGAGGAGTTTATAGGGAGCTAAGGCACTGTTGGCATGTGTGCTGGTGCTATTTGACCTCCAGCCATCTGTTGAGCCGGGTCCCTCCTGAGTCCTCCCTCCTGGTTTTCAGCCATTGATTCACTCACAGTTGGAATGTGTCATCTCCATTCTTGACCACAGGCTTACTCCTGGCCAACTTCCTAAGCAACCGGGATCATTCTTTATTCTCCTGCCACACAGAAATTCAGTAAGGCTGCTTATATCTCATTCTTTATTTACATTGTCCCCAAAAAATCTGGGGTAGTCTGTTCATACACACCCTCTCAGTTTCCCTTGGAATGCCTCGACTTTTGAAATACAAAAACAAGGAAAGACTCTCTTTCTCCTTCTGATGCACCATAATTTTCTTGAGATGTTGAGCTCAGCCCCTCCTTTATTTTACCTCAATAGCAGAAAGAAACACTAAGAATATAGACATTTAAATTGACATTCCAAAAAGCATCAGTCTTTGCAAGTATAAATTGAGGGCAAGTATAAGTTTCATAGCTGAACAGACTAAGAGAGGTTAAGTGAAATGCTCAAAATCACATTCCTACTAAATAGCAGAGTCAGAATTTAAAACCAAAGTATCTGACCCCTGAGCAATGCATTTAACCACCTTAGTGATGAGGTAAGAATGCAGGAAGAAAAGCCACAATGCAGGGCCACAGTGAGCTGTTACGCAGAAACAGAAACTGTATGGAGCCCAGGAGTGTGCAATGAATGGGGAGGGGAAAATGACAGGGCTCTGATCTAACTTTAAGAATACCTCTCTCTGGAGAAATGACATTTGAGCTGAGATCTGAAAGACTGTATAGGAGCTCACCAATCACCAGGAAGTTAGAATTGCACATGCAGAAGCTGTGAGGCAATGCTGATCACAGCATCCTGCAGATAGAAAGACGGCGGAAATGCCCGGAGCAGAGAGTGCCAGGGAGATTGGTGAGGGCTGAGGCTAGAAGCCAAGCAGAAGCCACCTCTGGAGGGACCTTGGAAGGTATGTTGATGAATTTTTCTGGAAAGGCCTACCTCACAAGAGCCTCAAGTCCTGAGCATCTGAGCATACATCCCCTCTTCAAGCTTTCATCATGAATGAACTAATATGATTTCAAACTCACAGGGTATAGCATCTGGTTGGCTCAACTCGGGATAAGTGTCCCCTGCTTATCCAGTCAGCAGAAGGGTCAGGGTCACATGGTCCCCAGAGTCCATCAGTGTGAGGAAGGAGTGTCTACTATAATCAAATGACATGTATCAGCCCACAGATTCCTGCACTGACCAGCATCTGGGGAATTATGAGATTCCCAGACATACTTGTTTTACCTTAGTCAATGAGTTTTACTGTAAAGATAAAATGGGACATTAAGAAAACCGTGACATTCATTCAGTAAACAACTTTAGCTCCAGCAAGCCACTGTACACAGCACAAATGACAGCCAGTCTGACTTGCGATCAGCTTCTCAGCAGCAAGCACCCAATTTAAACTCTCTGCCTTTAATGTTTCTTGATGAGTCTCAGGCTCTGCTTCTTCTTCTCCGGTTATTACAACTTAACTCTCTTTGTGTCTCCTGTTCCAATTCCCCAACAGTAAAGACCAGATTGAACTGAAGTCACTTTCTGGTATATGATTTCCCTGTGGAGGAGGTCGTTTACCAGGACCAGGTAATTTCTGGGGATTAGCTAAAGAGGGCTGCCATCACTCCAGCCATTTCGTCTCCAATCGGTGCAAAGAGGCACAGTGCTGCCAGTACAGTACTGAACCTCTGTGGAATTTTTTAACAGTTTTAAGTGAGGAGATTTCATGAGAAAATCCAGATTTTCAGTTTTCCTTGAAAAACTGGAAGCACTAGCCACAGTCAACCAGTACTAACCAGCAACTGACCCGTTCAAAAGGCCCCTGATCTCTATAGTTTAACATAGTCCCTAAATGTCCCTACTGTCAAGTGGCTTCACTCACTTACTTCAAGCCTGATCCCTGGAGGCATTTAAGTTGGTAAACACTAAAGGAAGTGGTTATGTGCAGCCACTTTTCTCAAAAGGGAGTCTATGCTGAGGAAGGTATTTAAAAGAGTCACTAAACTATAGGACTGTTACAAGTTCAAGTTCAGAAACCATGCCTCATATAATTTCAGTGCTTCTCCTCTGGGAAAACTCGGAGATAAGTCTGGGAACACACTTGGCCAGTGTCCCTGCAACCTGCTGCCTTTAGGAAGCGATCCTTCACTATACCATGGTAGCCTAACTGGACTTGGCCTGAGCATTATAAAAAGGGTAAGGAGAGAGGAATGTTTGCCAGACAGTGGACCAAAGCCATCCCTCCTCTTAGGCCATCCTCCTCTGCCCTAATGATGCCTGTTACAAAACACAGTAACAATAGGGTCTCTTTGCCAAGCCACATGCTCCTTCTGGTTATCAGATGGCCCTGCGGGGCGGATACCTCATGCGGGTAAGATTAGGCGCTCACAGTCTTACACTAGCACCTTCATGCTTCGGTCTTAAGAAGAAATGCCATGACTTGTAAAAACACATTTTCCGGGCCAAACTGGTGTCCACTTGCCTGCCAACAATATGACCTTGGGCATGTCACTTAATCTGTTTCAGCTTCCATTTCTTCATCCACAAAATGTAGATAATAATGTGACCTCAGGGAATACTCTGAAGACTAAATGCAATGATGTGTGTGTACACTTCCCTCTTCATCCATGTAGGCTGTAAAATAACTTCAAACCAGCTGTTGCAATATTTAAGTTAAATTAACCTCCACAACCCCAGCCCTCATCTTGTCATCATGAGAAGTTCCGACCTCCCCCAGGTCCCCACTTCCCTTCAGGCCTTCCTCAATCCAAATATTTAGCCCTGGTCTTGCGAAGAAAAGAGCTGCTCAGTCTTACACGCGGCTGGAGGACTTCAACGTGGCTGCAGCTGTTACTGTTTCAGGGTGAATGCCATCTGGCCTCCTTGGCGCGTTCACCCCGCAGGCATCTCCGAGGGCTGCCACGCGTCGCCGATCTCCCATCATTCACACCAAGGAGGGGCCGAGCTCGGTGCAGCTGCTACCATCAGCAGGCGCTGGCCTGGGTGCAGAAGGAACGCTTGTTGAGATGAAGAGTCTCTCTCCCCTGGAGGTACGCTGCTAGGGAAGCCTTGCCTGCCGCACCCACCTCTTGGGTCGGTTCCCGTATCGCAGACTTGCAGTCCACCAGCCGCCGTCGCCGAAACACGCTCTCGGGCTCTCGGCCGTTCTCCCAAAGCGCACTGCCCATCTAACACTGCGGGGTCGGAAAGCATTTCCAAACTCAACAGCACGCTGTGACAGAACCATCCTCTCTTGTGATTCAAGCCCCCCAGGCCCCTGAAGGGAGAGAAAGACCCTCCCTCTCACACTCTGAAGCCATTCTCCTACGACTGGGTGAGTCTGTTCCATCCACGGGAAACCACACCCCAAGGGAAGGCCCGGGACCAGTGCCTGGCACAGAGTGGGCGTCCTCGCCGCATGTCCTTGTGATCACAGCCACCCCTGCATTCCTCTAGTGCCGCACACGTTTCAAACCACCCAAGACTGACTTGAGACAGGCTAACATGGGGGCTGTTTGCCCACTCAAGTTTGTGTTTTGTGGCTATTACATAGGAGAGGTGTGGCTATGGTGTCCTGACCTAAGGAAGATGGTAAAGTAGGTGAAGTAGGTATAGCAGGGGAGGGCCAGAGACTGGCTAAGAGCATGGATGCTGATCAACTAAGGCCGGGTCCCACTTATGCCATTCCCTGGACCTTGTGACCTTGGGCAAGTCACTTAATCTCCCTATGCCTTAGTTTCCCCATTTGCAAGATGAGACTGACATGAGGCTTGTATAAATTAATATATGTAAAGCCCTTAGAATAGTCCCTGCCATCCAAGAAGTACTAAGTAAGTGATATATATATATATATATTTTTGGGAGGGGGTGGGGGAGAATTCCTGACATCCTATTCCTCCAATCCCTAGCTTGCATATGATGTAGAAACTTCCACTGAGAAGTGCTAACATGTCCCTTTGAAAATGGGAAAGAGGGAACTTCAGACGCTGCAACCAGCTGAGAAGACATGGCTTCCCAAATTATAGGCAGTCCTCATTTTTACATTGCACCAAAGCCAAAAATAAGTTGTCCATTTTGATGTCTGCCTGTAGTTTTGAAATACATTCTTGGCTGCTTGTTAATAAGAGGGAAGTTTCTGTGACTACTGAAATTGAAGGAGACCCAAACCGCATCAGCAGGCGCTTGCCTGGGTGCAGAAAGAAAGCTTGTGAGCACCAGGACAGTCTTTCTCATCCAGTACGAGGCTCCACTGAAAGAGAGTCAGAGAAGAGTCAGGTAAATGAGGGACAAAATGCCAGATTGAATACAGATAAAGCTGATGCAGAAATGCAGCTTACACATACAGCTACACTGTTTCCTTCTGTTAAGCCCCGGAACTAGGACTGGGCAGATGCCTTCATTGCAATTCTGCTCTACCTCAGATCTCCTTCCTCCAGGATAAGGCGTTTGCTGCTAAGATCACATGAGAGCCCAAAGGAAACAAGAAACTGGGGCGGGGGATGGGGGGCAGTGTTGGCAGCATTCTGGCAGCAGCTCCCAAAGACAAGGGCACTATGCAAGGCCCCGTTTCTCTTCCAAAATCACCAATAAAATACCACCCCTCCATCCCCAGGTGGAGTGTCTAAGAGAGAGGGAAAGACGCTAATTGATGTCCCTCCATGTGGAGACATGAATGGAAACAGTGTTCTTTCCAACGGTGACATTCATGTGTGACTCTTCCCCTCTCCAGCCACGGGAGCTCAGCCACATGATTTAACCTTGCTGAACCTCATGACACTTCCAATGACACAAACAGCTTCCACTTCGCTTTTTGTTTCTCAGGTCCTTTCTGCCTCTGAAGGGGTCAGAGGCTCCTCAGTTTCCACAAATCCTCACAAAGGCCAGTGTTTCCCAGGCCCCTCTTCTCTTGGTTCTCTTCTCGCTCTGGACAGGCTTTCTGGATGGCCCTAAAAGTGTGAGTGGTTTCATGAAGCATTTATATTTCTTGTCCCATTTCTTGCCGCTGAATGTCAGGCTCATGTGTCTCAGTGAGTATCTCGCCTTCCCTGTCCCCTCTGCTTCTCATGAGGGCCTCAGATTTACCTCTGCGTTTCCAAGTCTCAAGACAGTGACACGGAGTAGACACTCAAAAGAAAAAATGGAGAAAGGTGACTGAAAGGATGCAACAGAGAAGGAAGGAGCAACGCAGATAGGGAAGAAGAAAGGGGAGTGGGAAGGGAAGCAAAGAAACCCAAAGTGCATTGTCTTCACTAGAATTGGAAAGGCGGAAGCATATATATGATATTCAGGCATGGTGCCAGTATGTAATGGCTTTCTGATCTTGGGACAGCTCCTTAAGCTTCTGAACTTCTATTTTCTCATCTATAAAAACGAGGTTATTCAATACATTACTATTTCAATGTATTGGTTTTAGAAGTAATCAAGCTAATGTTTGTGGAAGTGCCTAGTACATGTAATAAGCACTCAATAAATGTTAGTTTAATGTAGGTATAAGTCATCAATGTTCTGTCAACTGCTGCATTTCTTTAAAGACTTCATTGGACTGCACCCCGGTCTTGAAAACCCTGAAATTAATGAAGATGCATGGATGGGTCCACAACAGTCACCATACAGAGGTGTTCAGCTGGGGCTCTTCCTACAAAACCACATCGAACATATGAGTGTGGGCTGGCTCCAGTCTCTTGTCCGGTGAGTGGGGCACCACACACTCAGTGCTACAGTTACAGAGTCAGTGGTATAGTGGAGCAGCTCAGTGCTTATCTGATATCTTGATAATTATAAAGTGAGAAATGTAGCCCTAAATAGCTTCTGAAAACACTATGGCACAATGAGCATGATAGAGATCACGTCAGTATAGCTACCAAAACAGTTTCCCTTTCATGATTGAAAAAAAAAATTAACTTATTGATCTGAATTCCCCATTAAAATTCTCTGCAATAGAATGAATTTCAGAATCTCTCCCATTACTGTGAGTTTTGGATGCCAAAACCTGGAATCTGGCTTGGAGATAGGAAAGGATACAACCAGGAATCAGGCGCCCCGCCTCCTGTGCTGTCTTCCCCTCATTTGGAAACTAGTCTGGTGGGAAGAAGAAGCCCTCAGTATTATATGTTACCTTCAAAACAGACAAAGGGTATAACTTCCAGCCTTCATTCTAAAGAGGATATTGTGTCTGAGCTCCTGGAAGACAAAATTGCCTTAATATCTTGGAATCCTCACTTAGTCCCAAGACTAGCAACCAACACATTAGGTGTAGGTTGCTGTCTGATAAAAGCATGAAAGAAATATCAAATAAAGACTTGGAGAAATAACAGAATGAATAGCTGATTGAGTAATAATAAATAAATGAGAGAATTTGGAGGGGAGGAGAAATGCTCAATAGGGCTTTTCGAAGTTCCTGAAGACTTACAGAAGCATCTAAGCCTTGGTGTACAAATTCAGGAAATAGATTTTCTCTGGAATGATGGTATGAGATTCTCAGGGTTTTAACCCATTTAACTTGATTCATAGATCAGTGACTAATTAATCAGAATGTCAAATTGCTAATTTACTATGAGAAATCTTAACTTTTGGCATACAAAGTTGCTTAGCCCAATTTCCAACTCACAGGAGGCACACAATATTATTTATTGACTATTCATAATATTTAGTCAATTCAACAAATATTTAATGAGTGCACACTGTGAGGCAGGCCCTGAACTTAGCATGAAGGATAAGTGGTGAGCAAATGTATTAGGTGAGGCCATCGGGCAAGCTTCTCCAAAGGGAAAGCCTGTATGGGAAACTTCATTAAAATGGAAAGGTTGCTTGTTACATATAAAATCAAAGAAAATAAACTTGATGATCTTAATGGGAAATGTCCCCTAAATCTGATGGGCTGATATTTACATTTTTCTAGTCTCCTTGACCTACTGTGTCACTTTAAGAGATGGTACTTGGATCATGAATGTAATATTTCATCCTGGCTGTGCTCTTTCTCTGGGATCTCTTTTCACTTCAAGCAGAATGCTGCATAGCATCTGCTCATTTTACTCATCTCTGCATCTTCTGAAACATCAGTGCAGTACCTGGTGTCTACTGAACATCAGCAGATCATGAAAAACTACAAAACAGAGGCCATATATTCAGAGCCAGGGATGCATATGCTCTTAAGTGTGGAAGGATTTATAAAGATAACAGCATCATTGAAATCTCAACTGTCAGTACATTGGGAAAAAAACAGGCATAGAGCTACTGAAGCCAGACAGATGTAAAGTGGGGGCCAGAATGAACTGCGATTCACAAAGAAATGAAATGGTAAGTAAGACAATTATACAACAATTAAGACAATTAAGACAGTAAGACAATACATACTTGTATCTACATCAATATCAATTTCTATATGTGCAGTAGTTTGTGAGGGCCGCTCTAACAATACCCTACAAATGAAGTGATTTATGCAACAGAAATTTATTGTCTCACAGTTCTGGAGACTGTAAGTCCAAACTCGAGATGTTGGCAGGGTTGGTTCCTTCTGAGGGCTGTCGGGGGTATCTGTCTGTGCCCCTCTCCCCTTGCTTCGGGTATTTGTTGGCAATCTTTGGGCTGCCGTGGCTTATAGGAGCGTCATCACCCCTCACTGTTCTCACGATGACGCTTTCATCTCATCTTCATATGGCTTTCTCCCTGTCTGTCTCTGGGTTCAAATTTCCCCCTTTTTATAAGGACACCAGTCATTTGGGTTAAGGCTCACCCTAATGACTTCATTTGATTATCTCTATAAAGACAGGTTTTCCAAAGCAAAGTCATATTCCAAGGTACTGGAGGTTAGGACTCCATGATAACTTTTTCAGGTGATATAATTCATGCCATAACAATATGTTTGTCATTCATAGAAGATTTCTGCACAAGTATTCAAGAAAATATCAACAGTGATAACCCCGAAGGAGTTGGACTGAAGGAGAGGATTTTTATTTTTTGTTTTCTACTTTTCAATACTATTTGAAAATTTAACTATGAACATATATTATTTTCCTGATTAAAAAATTATCATTTAGTGGCTAATGAGGCTTTCTTCATTATGTCATTAGAAACAGGCAACAGAGCATTTAAGAGGAAACACATTTCATGTCTGAAACACATACTTCAGGATTTGGATAAGTAGGAGAAAATCTGGATTCTGCTTCCAGTGAACATAGTGCTTTACTAAACCAGATTATTGAGGCTGTAAACTGCCTGGACCTGGACTAGTTTAATCCCATTTTGGACACAATGCCCAGTATGTTTCTGGCCTTCTACCTAGGCAAAAGGCAGTATCTGTGACCCATTTTTAAGTCAGTACAATTTATTGGCTAATATCAGGCATCTCCTCTGTTCTTAAAAAGTGGATTAATGTGGAATTTGCTGTCTGTGCTCTAATCCCTTAAAAGGGCTACAATTACAGAGCCAAGCAAGGCCATGGGAGGCAAAGCTCATTGTTGCTGTTTGTACGCTTGCCAGTTTTCTCTGAGAGGTTCCCCTGTGCCATGCCTGTAAGGCCACAAGTGTGCATCCCATGGGGCCCAGCCAAGGAACTTCAGTTCAAGGCCAACACCACACAAAATTCATTTCAGCTGTCGCACAACTCAGTTTTTGAGAAGAATCAACTAATGGAAACTTTTGATTTCAGTGTCACTATGTGATTGCTGCAAGAGCAGACTTTAATATAAACTTAGAGAGGTCATATTTAATTCATCAGTCAACAGCAGTTTTTATTTTCTCTATGGTTTTGCTAAGTGCCTGATTTAGGGCAGCATGTGAGTGCATGATTAGTAACATGAGGCTCAGAATCAGAAAGACTTTGATCTGAGTACTAACTCCATCAAATATTTAACATTGAACTACATGATATTTTCAGCATTCAATCATTCTGAAATGTAACTCAAGGCAGTGAGCAGGTGCAGTCACACTGCCATAACAGAATACTCTGCTGGCTGGCTCAAACAACAAACATTTATTTCTCATAGTTCTTGGAGCTATAAATTCCCAGATCAAGGCACTGGCAGATCCAGTATCTGTTGCAGACAGACATGTCATTGTATCCTCACGTAGCAGAAAGTAGGGAGAGGGGATGCACACTCTCTCATGTCTCTTCCTAAAAGGGCACTAATTCCACTCATGAGGGCTCCACCCTTGTGACCTAATCACTTCCCAAAGTCCCCACTATAAAGGTGTTTGTAAAGGTAGCTTTTGTGTAATATAGTGAATCCCAGTAAGATTCCTAGGAGACTCATAGAGTTTTTAAGAAAAATGAATTGGCAGAAATAGCAATAACTTGGATTGAAAGGAAAAGACACAAACAAAATGTAAAGAGGTCTTTAGAACCCCTGAAAAAGCCACAAACCTGAAAACATGTTTACACTTCATGAAAGAAGGATAACTCAAAGGGTAGATACAAGGGCCCAGAAAGTACAGCCAAGGGTTAGGAGGAATTATTCCCAAATTTTTAGTCCTGCTCAATGAACTACCAACCTGTGCCCTACTGACTCTCAGAACTGCTATGACCTTATGACTCCTATATGCTTCCCATTTCTTCCTTTTTTGAACAGGAACATCTATAGCAACTGTCCCACAGGAGTCCCACCACTGAATATTGGGTGTGGGGAGAAGACAAATTATCTCTTTACTTCACAGATCTTCAGCTGGAAAGGAAATGTACTTAAGGAACATCCTAGAAGCCTCATTCACACCTGGACCATCCAAATAATAAGGAGACTCAGGCCTTTGTGCTGATGCTGTTATAGGATAAAACTTTTGGTGGCCTCAGAATGGGTTGAGTGTGTATTTTACATGTGTGAGAGTTGTAAATCACTGGGAACCAGAGAAAAGATGGTAGTTGTCAAGCTTCAACAAATGATTCCCACCACTGGTATTCATGCATTTATGAAATCCTTCCCAAACTGAGTAAGGTTGGCTTGTGTAGCCCATAGAATAAGGCATAAATGATGGAAGATAATTTCTGAGGCTAGGTCACAAAAGACATTGTGACTTTCAACTGGCTCTGGCTTAATTCACTCATTCTTCTTAAGTGCACATGGAACAAACATGATACACAGGAGAGACTCTCTGTTAGGCAACAAAACAAGTCTCAGTAAATTTTCAAAGATTGAAATGATGAGAAATACTTCAGCAATGACAATGGGATGAAATCAGAAATGATATCAGAAGGAAATATGGAAAATTCACAAATACATGGAAACTAAACAACATATTATGAAACAACCAAGAAGTCAAAGAAGAAATAAACTAGAAAGACTTTGAGATATAAGAAACCAAAAACACAACATACCAAAATTTATGGAATGCAGTGAAAGAAATGCTCAAAGGGAAATTTATAGCTAAAAATTACTACATTAAAAAAGAAGATCTTAAATCAATAACCTAGCCTTTTACCTCAAGAAACTAAAAAAGAAAAGTCAAGTAAGGCCAAAACAAAGAGAAGGAAGGAAATAATAAAGATTAGAGATAAACAAAACCAAAAGTTGGTTCTTTCACAAAATCAACAAAAATGATAAACCTTAACCTAGACTTATCAGGAAAAAGGGAGATAATATTCAAATTCCTAAAATTAGGAATGAAAGCGGGGACATTAAAACTGTGCCAACATAAATAAAAAGATAACAAGAAATTAGATAATCTGAATGATATGGATAAATCCCAGAAACACAAAAACTACCAGACTCAGAAAATTAAAAATTAGAATAGATCTGTAATAAAGAGATTGAATCAGTAATCAAAAACTTTTCAACAAAAATTCCAATTCCAGATGACTTCACTGGTGAATTTACCAAACATCTAAAGAAGAATTAATGTCAATCCTTCCAAAACCCTCCCAAATCATAGGGGTGGAAGAAACACTTCTTTCCTTATTGTATGATGCTGCTATTAACCTGATGCCAAAGCCAGACAAAGACACAACAACAAAACTACAGACTAATACCCACTATCAATTTAGATGCAAAAATCCTCAACAAAATACTAGCAAACCAAATCCAGCAGCACATTAAAATGATTGTAGAACATCACCAAATGGGAATGCAAGTTTTAATGCCCCAAAATCAATTAATGTACTTTTAATAATAAAAACCACATAATCATCTCAAAAGATGAAGAAAATAATTTGACAAAATCCAACATTATTTCATGAGAAAAACATTCAACTAACCAGGAATAGAAGGGAACTTTGTCATCGTAACAAAGGGCATCTACAAGAAATCCACAGCTATGGTACTTAGTCCACAAAGAAGCTATTAATGCTCATAACCTAGGTCAGCAAAGTTGCAAAACACAATATCAGCATACAAAATCCATTTTTATATTCTTTTTCTTATTTTTTTGCCTGCATACTATTTGTACAATTATCTCTTCATATGACAATAATTTTTACTATCATTTTCTATGGAGAGAAGAGAGAGCAATTCAAATGCATTTTTAAATGCCATTATATTGTATTGAGCTGCATAATTGTTTAACAAAATTATCCTTATACAATACTATGTACAGTAACTTATGGATGAATATGTGTGGGAATTTTTCCAGGAATATTTAGGCTGCTTTGCTGTGATGTTAGCACTTTGTATATCACTTTTTTCTTGAATTGCCAGGCTTCATCAAGACAAGGTGCATCAGATATACTAAGACCAGTTCAATATATTGAAGGCACGACAATGCAATGTGGGTGCATAAAATGCAACTCCATAATTTGTAATGCTTTAGATTTATGCTCTATAAACATAGGAATTCTGATAAATTCTATTTTGCATTGTTTCTTATTTAACAAGTATATTAGTGGAGGAAAAAGTCAATGGGGAAGAAAAATCATTTAGACCAAAAACTCATAAGGGCAAGAGATAAAAAGAAGAGCATTATTAACCTACTCAGTGCATGTAAAGACTATGGGACTCAAAGATGAGAAATAATAACAATAAATTCATTAAGAAGAGGCATAAATACATATTCACCCTTTAATCCAATTATCCCATTTCAGACCATTTATTCTATAAAAATAATCCAGAAGAAGAAAGATGTTGTTTGCATGAAAATGTTTACTTTAACTTATAAATGAAAAAAAAAGTAAAAAAGATAAAAGCTATAATCAACTTAAAAGCCTAATGGGAGGTAGAGTGACTTAAAAGGTACTCCAATGCAATTATGTGCAATGATGTAACAAGTGGGAGACACAGGCCTGCAGAGTGTAGAAAACATGATACAGTGTTAAATGAAATAAAGCAGATGCAACATAAACAGTATGACTGTAAATGTGTGAAAATGCTTCTGTCCCGGATTTGGAGGGGTTAGCACTGGACAGTAACTATTTCATATTAGGCCGAGCAGCCTCATGGAAAGGTGTCCACTTGTTAATATGAATAATCATTTATAACACCCACTTTCATTCTCAAGAGGGTCCCAGAAAGCACATAAATTGTATGGTCATCATCCTATGGGAAGAAACTTTACCCTAAGAGAGGATCAAGCCCATTAGACCCGACAATGATTATCAGTCATCTGAACGGGGAAATGGAAACTTTGAGCAAGAGGAGGGAGGCTTCTCAAATTGTCTTTCAGTCTGCACCTCACTCCATCTCCTAAACTGCTGAGGATATTGAACAAATTAAATTAAAATTTGAAGGTTAGAAATGTTTTCCTCGAAGAGTTATGTTTTTGCTGTAACAGAGCATAGCACAAGAGCGTGGAAGGGACGTTTTACCCATTTCCATGATGAGTCTTGCAGCAAGGAGTAGATATGCCAGAGGCCACCTGACCAGGAATGGAAAACCAGCAGAGAGAACATCAGATACAAAGTTATGTTCGAGGTAAGGGAGTCAGGGCAAAAAATAAAATGGTACCTAGGGATGCTTAAACTTTTGTTTGAACTTGCATTTCTGTTTTAATGTGTTTCTGTGGAAAAGGACAAGAGCGTTAAGTGAAGAAGCCAAAAACAGCTGTTTTAACATATGGGGATTATGTCTTGTTCCCTTTATCTAAAAAATTTTAAGTGATTATTAATTTGTGACTTTCTCATAATAATACCTTTCTCTAAAATGTTTCTACTTGTATCCATGCACAATCAGAGAAACAGAATATATACAAGTTTGTACATACACATAGATACATACATACATTTGTTACAGGACTTGACCTACACAACTGTGGGAGCTAGTGAAGCAGTCACTGTAAGGTTGCTGTCTGCACGTCTGATAGCAGAGTTTGATGTCTACAGGGCAGACAGTCAGGAAGAGAGGATGTACGTAAAGTGGGGCATGGGCAAAAAGGATCAAGCTGGACCCCACAAGCATGAGCCGCAGCCCAGCAAGGCAGATCGAAACCCAGATCAGTTCTGCCTGCATGGGGGTCATTGCAGAGCTGAGGTCCTTCCTCCCACTTAAGCACACACAGCTGACCTAAGAGTTAGAGAAATTAGAGGAAAATCCAGAGGAAGGTGCAGCAGTTGTGGTCTTGCTCCTGCCTCACACCAAACAGGTGAGCCAGCTGATAAGTGGCAACATGAGTGACCTACCAAATGGCAGCTGTGTCACATCACTCTCCGTATCTCAGCCGAGAATATCTCTTTTGGGCAACCCAGGCCACAGACATACCATAAATGGGAATATGGGGAAATGTAGGTCGCCTTAGCCAAGTTGAAATATTACAAAGTCACCATAAAGTCAACGTGTGCTTTTTAGTCAAGAACAATAGATTGTGAAAATCTGAACTAACACGAATCTCTCTTTTTCCAGGCTATCTTTGGTATTTATTCAGAAACATTTTATTTACCCTCATTCACTCTCTTTCTTCATTGTAAAATGGGGTTAATATTATCACCTGTTTTAGACAGGTTCTTAGTTATAAGTCACAGAAACCAACTCATATGATATGAGATTTCTCAACTTTAGCACTTGACATTTTGATTATACTATTGATAATTCTTTGCGATGGGGGACTGTCCGGAGCACCATAGAACATTTAGCAGCATCCTTGGCCTCTACCCACCAAATGTCAGGCCCCATCCCCAAAATGTGATAACCAAGAATGTCTTCAGACGTTACCTAATATCCCCCTGGGGTGGAAGTGGGGCAAATCATTTCCAGTTGAGAAACACTGTTCTGATAAATTTAGGCAGAAAGGCAGTAATAGAAATTCTTAACTGGACCAAACTTTAGTCAGGCTCCTGAACCTACTCCTAGGCCCATCTGTGTACTTCCTTATAAAATTCAGTTTTAGTAAGAACCCTGCTAAATCAGCTAAGCCAAAATCCCCCCTCCTCAATATCTGATGCCCCTTGATATCTAATTGGGTTCCTCACTCTCAACCATGCCCCAGGTGATAGCTGATCACTCTGGCCTGTCTTCAGCAAGAATCTTCTTAGGCTTAACCAGAATCCCCTTTACCCTTGATGTTTCCTCCTAGCAATTTTCCATCCACTGACCCCCACTCTGGTCCTTGTTTATGAATTCCCACTCGCCCAGGCTGTATGTTGAGTGAAGCCCAATCTCTCTCACCCACAGCAAAATCCCATCACAGGTGTCCCTAAACCCATCTCAATAGTCCCTCCTCTTTGAATAATGTCTTCCTTATCATTCAATTATCATTGATAATTTTTTTCTTTAACAGTAATTCATTATAAAATGATATTGAATAACTTCACAGACTTGCTGAAACAATAACCAAGCAAGGAACATTGCCCAAAATTATGCCACAGAACTAGTCTAATGAAGAAATTGTTGCTGCTACTTCCAAACTCTGCCCCCTGTAATTTGCACAGTCAGCACCTGACCCCATGACCTGCGAAACCCCAATAGTTTCACTTCCTCTGCTGTTCAAAGACAATCTTGCTCCCACCACTGCTGCTGAAAAATCAGTTTTCTGTGGTCTCCATGTTTTCAGGTCAGTAACTGAAACCTGTCACTGGCAGGTTACAAGTCTGCAGAGAATGTATATGATCAGAGAAAACTGAGTGTATGACCACTCACCTCTTAGCTTCTGGGGAAATAATGATCTAGTATCTTTCTGAGTCTCGTTGAGTGGGGTATTCACACATAGGATGGATTTCTAAAGCTGCCAGAACAAAAGAATGACAATACCCATTAGACATACCAGACCAATTGATTTCAGGATTGTCTCCACAATGAACGTGAAGGGCCATAACTGTGGAACATCTCCTGCTTGTCGAGGAGGACACTAGACAAAGTGTCTGGGGTGGTCAGTTGGGTCAAAGGAAGTCAGGGTCCTGAGCTCTAAGAAATTACAGTCAACCCCCAAAATGCAGATCTGACCTTCCCATGAGGTCACATAATCACTGCCTCGTGTCCAGGGAGAGCAAACTCTACCTTTGGTTTCAGAAGAGCTCATTATTGCTATTGCAAAGAACATTCTGGTCAGAGATAAACAATGGAATGTTTCCATTTGCTCGTCTGGAGAGCTATTTAGAGAAGAGGGAAGCGAGTGAGCAAGGGTTTATGGTGATGTGATGGATGATAAAAGGCTTCTCTCCAAGCTGCAATGGCCCAGAAAAGGCAGCAGTCATACACGCAACGCTCATTACTGCTAATCGGAGTTGGGTCTGGCATCCAGAGGTGAACATGCCCTTGGCGCTGAACTTCCCTCTGTGGACAAATTGACATTGAGGGAACCTTTGTCATAAATAATCCCTGCCATTCAAGAGAACATTTAGCTCATTACTGCAGGGGGAAGACAGGAGAGTCACTGAAGTTTCATGGATGCTGGGAGCCTCTTCAGGAAGTCTATCAAAGGCTGGCAGGCTTCCGTACTGCAACCGTGGATAAAAGGGATAAAGAAGAAGTTCTGAGTCACTGGTATGTGCGATGGCTATAGAACATGGATAATGCCAAATATCCAGGAACAAAATGCAAAACTCAGCTACTGTTGCCAAAAACAGTAGTCTACTGCTCTGGGTAGCATTTAAGAAAAAACAGACAAAAATAGAATAAAAAATAAAACACTGTCACAATCCACTCAACCAAGGATCCTGTCCCTGGAAGATTATTTAAAGGTGTTTTGGTAAAGGGGAATGTTGGTCCACATTATATAAATAATAAATGAGTAAATGAATAAATAAACCAACAAACTCAACGGCCAGCTTCATTGGAATAGCCCAACTGTTGTAAAGGTAATCTCAAAACCTCAGTGGCTTAAGATAATAGAAATGCATTTCTACATTTGGGCTCTGCTCCATGCAGCTATTCAGGGACTCAGGCTCTTTCCATTGATCCCAGTGGCCTTTGGAGGACTCTACTGGATCCTCTGCACCCAACCAGGAGATGGAGAAAAAGAAGGAATACTGTGGGCTGAGCAGGAAGTTAATGGGCCAGGCCTACAGATGGCCCTACATAATACATTATCACATCTCATTGGTGAGAACTCATTCACAGGACCATACTTCACTGCTGGGGAAGCCAGGAACATAATCTAAATATGTGCCCAGAAACAAAAGGGAAATAGTTTTGTAAGCAGCTAAGTATGTTCAACCATGTTGATCTGGTCCTTCTCAAACTATTTTCCAGTTTGAAGAATCCTTTACTTTTGTGCTTTTATTCCCTTAACTGCATGTCCATTCTCCCCTGTAAATTCTCCAGCTCAGTGAAGCTTCTCATGATCTGAGACAACAGAACTACACACCAAACACAGAGATGAGAGGGGAGGTCATGGAAGGAGAGCAGAGAGCTCCCGAACTCAAAGGACCAGAGGGGGAACACATCTCCAACACCTCGTTTCACAGAAGAGGACACTGAATCCCAGAGAGGAGAAGGGACTTGCCCAAAGCCACACATCAGAGTATAAAACTGGCACTTCAGCCCAGCTCTCTCAATTTTCTGTTCAGGATTCTTTTGAATTCACCATTATTCAAATGTGTGTATGTCAAAATTTGGTACAAAGATATAACATTTCCATGTAATTTCCAATACTCTGTGGCTACATAATAATGTTTAACATTTCGTTGGTAGTTTTAACCTAGGAGGTACACATTTGATAAACATTCCTAGAGTCCAAATTAACAGTCCAAGCCCTTCCTTTGAATTATTACTGTTAAATATTTACTAGGATGCATGTTATGCTCTGATTAGGCTTCTGAAAAGGAGTATTTGGAGATAGTTTTGTCTTTGTTTTTGTTTTAAGTTCTCTCCTACTTGCTATATCAGAATTCTTTCAATTGCAAACTATGGAAAACAACTCAAACTAGCTTAATGTTTAAAAAGGAATCTATTCAGTTGTGTAGATACTGCAAGATTCAGGGATATAACGAATATCATCAGAGCCCTGTTAGTCCATTGCTCATTTTTAATTTTCTTTCTAGGTTGCTGTGAATCTCTCTTCTTGCGGACAGGCTATTGCCACATGTCGGGAATGATGGCCACTGGCAATGGCAGCCAAGCAAATTTTAACTTGAGATTTGGAGAAGAGAGAGCCTTTTTCCCTACAGTGCCAACAGAAAAGTCCCAAAGTGGACTCTAACTGACCTTCCATCACCTACCTGCCTTTCAGTGAATTTGGGTGGGGGTGCAGGAAGGAGGAGCAGAAAGGATGATTGACATCTCCCCCCAAATCACAAGGAGTGGGGGAGGATTTCCCTCACAACCAGAGAGGGAGCTACAAAACATGCTGAGGGGAGAAAAATATTTGCTATCACAGTCTCTTCTGCTTGTTGGATAGGAAACAGATATTTAGTATAGAAAAAAAATGATTGCATTTTTAATATACAATAAACACCTATAAAATACATGCCTCCAACCTGTCAAAGAGCCAACACTCAAATGCAGGATATTTCCCCTCCTCATTTAAATTAAAAATTCAGAACAGTACATAGCACAAGATACAGCCTCTCTGCCAATACCTTCCTGTTATTTACAGGGATTCAATGAAAAATATCAGATTTACAGTTAAGTTGGTTACTTATATAAAAATTAATCATTAGCCTCCCACCTTAGTAAAAAAGTGGAGTTAAATACTGGGTTTGGAAAAGCGCTATGAACTTGTCTAGTCCATCTTTCGCTTTCTGCAGATAATGGAATTAAAGATTGGAGAGGTGAATTTCCTGGATGAAGTTATGCAGCTCGTTACTGAATGAATCCTGGGTTGCAATTCAAGTTTCCTTCCAGGCAGTGTAGTACTTTTTCCAGTCTACACCATTGTTCAAATTTTGAACATGCTCTTCACGTTGCAAGATTTTTCCAAAAAAGATGTGATGTGAAAGCAAATAGACAATTGTCAACTGAGAAGAAAACGTATTGGATCTGTCAATCATTCAAAAATTTTTAAAAATTTTATACAGCAAGTCTTAATCGACATTCTCCTCTGTCCACATGGAACACACAATTCTGTCATATCTGGGAAAAAATGGTGGCTTCTATGAACACCAAAGCTCCAACTGTGTGATAAATGCTGGCAAAAATAATTACCCATGAAATCAAAGTGATATGCATTGTGAGGGATGCCTCTCCAACTTAGCATCAGATTTTTTTTTTCAAAAAAGTCTACTTCCTACTGTCTTTATGCAATTACACACTGTGTGATTAGATGGGGAAAAAATCCCTAAACACCATGAACAGCTAAAATAAAGTTCTAATCAATTTACTTGATTTTAAATTGTTTCTAAACATCCTGGATACTAACACGATCATCCTTATCTTTTCTTATTTTAGTGAGAACTAATTTCTTTTTTTCTTGACCAATACAAACTTTTGCTCAAGATAAAAATGTTGATATCCTTAAAACCCTAACTGAAAGATTAAACTGAGTTACTTCCTTTTGCCCATCAGATTGGTGATGCTTAAGAATGAAAGTATCTAATCCAGCAAGAATGTAAGAAAAGGGGAACTCTCGTATACATCTAGGGCAAGTGTAATCACTACACTTCAGGGCAAGTATAGGCAATATAATCCTTTTGCAGGCAAGTTGGCAATATATACCTAGAACCATTAAGAAATATTCATGCCCTTTAATTCAGCAATTCCATTTTTAGTAATTTGTCCTAAGGAAATTATCAAATATATATAAAAAAATGTTCATCACAATATTATGTACGATGGAGCCAAAAAATGGGAGACCACTAAATATCAGAAAAGAAGGTGTGGTTAAATAAATCTTTGATGACAAATATGATAGAATTTTTTCCAACCTCAACCAAAAACAAAGAGTGGCAAATAGACTTTGGTGTATCAGTATGACAGGATACTAGACTGATTTTTTTTTAAAGGTAGAAAGATGTTACAATAGTAATCCAATTCTCACAAACTTTGTATAACATATGTATAGGTAGCTGTATAGACACACACACACACACACACACACACACACACACACACACACACACAGGAATAGAAATACAAATACTTTAGAAGTATACCCACCCAAAAATATTTGCTGAGGTTAGCTCTGCGTGAAGATAATATCTACTTCAAAATGTTGCTGTCAGGTTCAGTTATATAATACAAAGTATATATTATTATTTATTACACATATTCATTCAAAATATTCCATATATGATAATATATATATATAACTTATATATGATCCCTACAGAGCACCAGGAAAATAGTAGCCATTCAAAGAATGCTAGTCACCTTCTTGTCTTTACAATGTTTTTCATACGGGACACCTACCCCACACTAGTCAATGTTGAAAATGACTTGCTCCAAGAACAGAAGCAGGGGTAGAGAAGTATCTCGGGAAGGGGACTAAATCAGGCAGAAAACTAATAAGCCTCTGGAACTCTTTGCAATCTCTCCGCACATATCCTGCCAAGCCAAAGCTTTAAACCAGAGTCAGTTTTCAAACGATAACAAAATGACAGGGCTTCATCACCCAGTGCATGAAAGTCTACCTTACTGATGAACATAGACTAAAGATAACCTCTTTTTCATAAAGTGTTCTCTTATTACCTTTCAAAAGCATGAATCAGACCCTGGAAAGGCTTAGGTTCATTACTTTAAAATAGCAATGTGGAGGAAATCACAGCCCTATATCGAAGCCTAACGGATCTTGCCTCCTGAAAGAGGCATAATTTGGGGCTCTCCTTCCAGGTCCCCATTAGGTTTCCATGGGAACAAATGTGTGGGGGTCAATTTTATTCATCTCAGGGTTGGGAAACTATATGAATGGGTAAGGGAGACAGAATTTATCCTCTTTGGTAACTGATTGGGTCTAACTGTGGGCATATATTTGGCCATAACAGAGGAACCGAAGGGCCTTATGTGATAAGGGATTTTAAGGCCAGAGCAGAAAAAGCTTCAAAGAAATGTGACAAAATTTTTACCCCCTCCAAATTGCTACCTAGCAAACTGTTCCTTGACCACCTTTATTTTATTCTACTTTTTTTTCAAAGAAAGGGTAGATGGTATCTTTTCAGGCTATTCAACACAAAGGAAGAAAGGATTCTCAGATCCCATCCTGCAATGTGATTTAATGGAAATAAAAGTCAAACTGAATTGAGGTGTTACTTCATTGTGAAATAAAGCTCAAAACACGCAATAACCTACACTACCAGTTAACTCATTGCAAATGTATATTCCAGTAGGACCACCATTCTCCACCCAAGCAAGTGCACTAGAATGCTAAGGTAGGCTTGAACCATGAGTCTGGAATGAGGACTTCAAAGGCATTCTACTGGCCAAAGTAGCAGACATTGCACTCACCTCCCAATTCCAGGGAATATCTAAAACATGATCAGAGATGCTAGATGTAGGTGAGAGAGAGAGCACTTTGAGACAGGCCAAATTCCATCTAGAACTTTCTGGTGAACATACCAGTGAAAGGTTTGTGTGAATTAAGTCCTAATTGTACTAAATACTTGTCATTAACACATACCTGCTCTTTTTATATGGACCCAATATTTGTTAACTCATCTCGTCACCATGATATCTAACCTCTCAGGAAGGAGGTGTTTGGACAAATAGAGCTTTTCTCCTACAATTTAATCTATGAAAAGATTTGGCATCTATTATCAAGGTTCATAATATCAACTTCAAAAAAAAAAAAAGCAAACCACCTTTTGTTAACACCCACATATGTCTATCATTAGTGACACATATATCAAGTGTATGATGTCTCCAGAAATGAAGAAAGTAGTCCTCAGTGGCTGGCTTGCCTTTTAGAGAAAGAAGGAGAGAAAGGTTTGATATGTCAAATTGTGACCTTAAAGACAGAATGAATAAGTGATTTGTAGAAACTAAAAATAGAAATACAATTTGACCCAGGAACTCTACTCATAGGAATTTTCCCAAAGGAAACAAGATCTCAAATTTAAAAAGACAGATGCACCCCTATGTTTATCGCAGCACTATTTACAATAGCCAAGACATGGAAGCAACCTAAGTGTCCATCAGTAGATGCATGGATAAAGAAGATGTGGTACATATACACAATGGAATACTATTCAGTCATAAGAGGAAAACAAATCCTACCATTTGCCACAACATGGATGGGGCTAGAGGGTATTATGCTCAGTGAAATAAGCCAGGTGGAGAAAGACAAGTACCAAATGATTTCCTCATCTGTGGAGTAAAACAACAAAGCAAAACTGAAGGAACAAAATAGGAGCAGACTCACAGAACCCAAGAAGGGACTAGAGGTTACCAAGGAGGCAGGGTTGGGGAGGGGTGAGTGCGGACGGAGAGAGAAGCAGATTGAGGGGTATTATGATTGGTACACATGGTGTGGGGGGTCACAGGGAAGACAGGGTAGTACAGAGAAGACAAGTACTGACTCTGTGGCATCTTACTATGCTGATCGACAGTGACTACAATGGGGTATGGGAGAGGACTTGATAATATGGGTGAATGTAGTAACCACAATATTTTTCAGGTGAAACCTTTGTAAGAGTGTGAATCAGTGATACCTCAATGAAAAAAAAAGAAAACAATAGGGCAATGAATGAAGTTTTAAAGCTGGTTGTGGTCAGGGAAAACACAGTGGGAATTTTCTTTAATACTGCATTATGGAATTAAATGGACAAGCAGAGGGAGTAGCAAACTAGGAAACATAATATTGAACACTTTGTTATTTCCAAAAGCAGAGAAGTCTTAGATCCATGAAGGCATATCTGAAGATTATTAGTGCAAAAAAGCAATCTGGTTACAGAAATTATTTGGAAGAAAAAAAAAGCTCAAGTATATAACCTAAACTAAATGAAGGCCAAAAGACAGAATAAAATCATCAGTTTTTTGAGCTAACTAAATCTTTGAATACATATTCTAGGTACTGTACTAAGAATATAACCGATGTTATGTCACACACTCCTCACAAACAACCCTTTCCATTTCTCTATAGAGAAATCTGGAGAGAAAGGTTAAGACACACAAATTAATCCAACTCCTTAAACTTTCACTTTACTTCCATTGTGTGGGGGTTGGAGAAAAGGAACCAAATTTCAGATTTCACTTGAGAAAATCTGTGCTTGAGTGTGAAGGCAGAATTATAAAGTGTCCACCTATCCCCTAAGATCAAATGACTTTTGTACGATTTTTTAAAGGAAAAGGTTTAGACAATAATTCGAGCATGATAAAGCTTGAACACTCATTGATATTTGAACTTGTTGCTTGTAACAGTCGAAGGACAGACATCTCAGAGAGTTTAATGGAGAAGAATTTATAGAAGAGGCTATTTCCAGAGGGTAGGACACAGCTAAAGGAAACTAAGAAGTTATGGGAAAGACCCCAGTGCTAGCAGCTCCTCAGCCGTGAGTGGCATCCTAGAGTAGCTTGTCAAGAGCAGGTAATGGATCTGAGGGAATGGAACATAGCAACACATCAGACATACCTTCAATGCTAATGGTGAGACAACATCTGAAAGAACAAAATGGGACACGCTCCAAGAAGAGCACCAAATTTAAAGCAGAAATGCCAAGGCTGTCCTGGATTTTTGGTGGAAACTAGCATGATAACATGAATTTTATCACTGAAAGATGGTATCTACCATTTACTCCAACTGATTATTAAGAAAGTGAGATGCAAGTACAATCTACCTGTGTTTGGAATAATTGTGAAGCAAAAACATCCCAGAGACTGGATCATCTGATCTTGTTAAGGGAACAGAGACAAAACCCAAGAGATACTGAGTTTTCTGAACTGAAAACTCCTCCTACAATTCCTCATTTTAGGAGGGAAGAAAGTTAAGGCCTAGAGAAGCAACGCTAAGTTAAAGCTAAATACACTTTCATAAATACTGATTATCTAGGATGAAAACGTAGCTCTAAGAGGGCTGGCTACCAGTCCACCAGCCTTCCCATTAACTATACTATCATTACTGCCTGGTGTCATTTTTCCACTGCTTAGTAATAACATAGTATTATGTAGGATTATTTAAGTGTCTCCGAACTTAGCTAGTATAATACATAAGAACTTGATCCATAAATTACAGCCCTTATATGGTTGGTGCCTTCACCCATTTTCAAAACTACCAGAAAAGTATAAAACTAATAAAAATTCAAAACAAAAACATATACCTAACAAATCAATGGTAGAAATATGGTAAAGTCATATAAAATTAATTTAGGCAAGAAAAGAAGTAAAAAGCAACAGAGAATAGAAGGGACAAGGAGAAAACAAAGTGTAACTTGGTAGATTTAAATCCATCTATCTCAATAATCACATGAAATATAAACACCACAAAAAAAAAGAAGAGATTGTCAGGTTGTGTTTAAAAAAAACATGATATAACTTTATGTTGTTTAGAAGAAACCTTCTTTACACATAAAAACAAAAAGAGGTAAAAATAAAAAGATGGAAAAGTATGTCACATAAACACTAATCAAGATAGCTAGAATGACTATATTAATATTTCAAAGCAAGGAACAGTACCAGGAACATAAAGGGGCATTACCTAATGAAAAATGAACGAATTTGTTAAGAGGGCATAACAATTCTAATTGTGTGGGCAGCTAGTAACAGATTCAACACAGATAAAAGAAAAACTTTTAGACTGAAAGTAAAAATCCACAATTACAGTTGGAGATTTTACCATATCTCTTTCAATGTTTCAAAAACACAAATATAAAGACAATCAAAAGGTTATAAAAGACCTAACCGTATATTGATCTTAATTGGGATGTATCAACACTGCACCCAAAGAAAGCAGAGTACACATTCTTCACAAGTACGCATGGAATATTGACCAATATAGATAGACACGTGAAGGACCCAAAAAGAAGTTTCAATAGATTTATAAATATTGAAATCATATAAATTACATTCTCTGACCACAGCAAACTAAACTGGAAATCAATAACAGATATCTGGAAAGTTCCCAAATATTTGGAAATCAAACACTGTACTTCTAAATAACCCATTAGTCAAAGAAGAATCCAAAAGGAAAATGAGAAAGTACTTTGAATTGAGTGAGAATAAAAATACAACATATCAAAATGTATGAATGTGGTTAAGGTAATGCTTAGAGGGGAATTTATAGCTTTGAATGCTAAAATAGAAAGACCTCAAATCAATGATCCAAACATACAGCTTATTAAACTGGAAAAAAAAAGAACAAATTATTCCTAAATTCAGCAGTGCAGAAAATAATAAAGGAAATAAAAGTAAATGAAACAGAAAATATAAAAAACAATAGAGACCATCAATGAACAATGATCAATGGATCGTAGGATCAGTGGAGTTGATAAATCTCTAGCCAGATTGATGAAAAGAAAGGACATAATTTTTTAATATCAGTAAAAACATAAGATCACTAAACAGCCTATAGATATTAAATACAGCAAGTGAACATGCAAACATTTTCACATTAATATAGTCAACAACTTAGGTGACACAGAAATTACTTAAAATATACAAATTACTCAAAAAGGAATAGATAACCTGAACAGCCTATAATCAAGAAATTCAATTTTTCATTAAAAACTTCTCACACAGAAATGTCCAAATGGCTTCATTTGAAAATTCTACCACATACTTAAAGAAGAAATAATACCAATTCTATACAAACTCTCCCAAAAAGGAAAGGAACATTTCTCAACTGGTTCTATGAGGCCAGCATTACCTTGATAATTAAAATAAAACATGTTACAAGAAAACTGTAGACCAATATCCCTTATGAATATTGATGTGAAATATCTTTTAAATTTTTTTAACAAATACAAGTCATCAATATATGAAAAAGATAATATATCATGACCAAATACTTATACCAGGAGTGCAAAGTTGACTTAGCAGTTGAAAAATGTATCATCTCAGCATATGCAAAAAAAGCATAAAATTCAATGCTTATTTATAATTTTTAAAAATCGAACTCTCAGCAAACTAATAGAGTGAAACTTACTAAAAAATGATTAAAAGTATCTACAAAACCCTATAATTAACATGATCCTTCATGGTTTACCTGTAATGTTAGAAGACAACAAAAATATCTTCTGTCCTACATCTATGCAGCATTGTTCTGGTGGTGCTAACTCATGCTATAAAGCAAGAAAAAAAATGCTTGCAAACTGGAAAGAAAGAAGTAAAATGTTCCCTATTTGCAAACACGTGATTACCTATGTAGAATAAATACACCAAAAGAAAATACCAAGTTTAGCATGGTTGTAGATAACAAGGTCAATACAAAAAAATCAATTGCATATTCTATATCCTATTCAAATTGAAAATGTTAACAAAGGCACAAAAATATGAAAAAAATATAAATAAATTTAAGAAAAATATGCAAGACATAAGCTAAAAATGACAATATTGCTGAGAGAAATTAAAGATCTAAATAAGATGACTAGTAGTATTAAGATGTCAATTCTCCCCTAATCTATAAACTCAATGCACTTTTGTTCCAATAGTCACTTACATAAAACTGGCAAGTTTATTCTAAAATGTGTACGAAATGACACAGGAAATAGTATAGCCCACAATAATGACAAAGAAGAACAAAGTTGGAGGACTTACATTACCTGATTTAAAGCTTAGTTCTAAGGTATAGTAATCAAAGCAGTGTGATGATATTGTTGTAAAGATATATATATGTATCAATAGAACAGAGACTCCAGAAACAGGCTCATGCATCTATATGGTCAAATAATTTTTTAACAGAGATGCCACTGCAATTCAATGGGGAAATATTTTCAAGAAATAATGTTTAATCAATTAAATACCCAAATGAAAAAGAAACAACAACAAAAATTAACCTTAGCCTTTGCATCAAACCATTTATAAAAATTAATTCAAAATGAATCATAGACCTAAATGTAAGGGCTAAAAAAACTCGAGCTTCAGGAAAACAACAAAAACAAAAAAAATCTTAGCAACTCTATATTCAGTAATGATCAAACACATAGAACAAATAGGACCCAAAGAGCATAGAATAAGAAAGAAAAAGTTACAAATTTGACTCCATTGAAATTTAAACTTTTGCTCTTCAAAAGACACTATTAAGAAATTAAAAGGCAATCACAGACTGGAAAAAATATTCACAAAGAATGTATCTGACAAAGTGTTGCATCCAGAATACGTTAAAACGCTTACAATGAGAAGACTGATAACCTGATTAAAAAATACATATGGGCAAAAGATTATACTTTACCAACAGTAGGTATACAGATGGTAAATAAGCCCATGAAAATATGCTTATATCATTCATTATTACAGAAATGCAAACTAAAACTACAAT
The DNA here is from genome assembly GCF_040802235.1 of Manis javanica. NCBI lineage: Eukaryota > Metazoa > Chordata > Mammalia > Pholidota > Manidae > Manis > Manis javanica. The sequence continues at coordinate 207,848,285 of NC_133157.1, forward strand.
GAGATGATGCCATTCCACACCCATTAAAATGGCTGGAAATAAAAAGATTTGACAATACCGGTTATTAAGTATGTGAAACTACCGGAGTTCTCCTACTTCATTAGTGAGAGTGCACATTGGAAAATAGTGGCAATTTTTTAAAAAGTTACACATACCCTTACCATATACCCAGAAATTCAACATCTAGGTATTTATCCAAGAAATACAGAGTGTTTACACTCGTACTCAAAAATAAACTTTTTCATAATAGCCCCAAGCAGAAAGAATACAAATTTCCTCAACACCTGGAGAGCTAAAACAATGGTAGTACAGGTATCCCCCACTTTTCTAAGTTCATGTTACAGCACTTTACTATCACGACCTACATCAGTACCTGCTTCCACTTCCCGAAAGAAATCTGGAGAGGATGTTCGCTTTTACGACAGAGGGCGGAGAGCGAAAACTGCGTCCAGCGGCTGTTTCGCCGCAAGTCAGCGAGGCGGGAGCCCAGAGTGGCCGGCGGCCTCCCAGGCTCCTTCCCAGGGCCGCGCTCGCGGCACCAGCGCCAAGCCGCCAGAGCTTCGGACTGTCTGTGAGCATCTCTGCTTTATCTCGGTTTCTTTAGTGCATCCGTTAGCAAGATGTGTCCTAAGGTATCACAAAAGCCTAAGAGGCGTGTTTTTTAAATCTGGGAACCCTCAAGACTTTTCCCATATAAATTAATGGTAATTACTTCTCTTTTTGCCATTTTCTGGGAATCACTTTGGCTTGCGAAAGCTTTCTTAGGAACACTATGCTTTCGGAGAGTAGGGGAAACCTGTACATGCATACACTGAAATACAACTCAGCAATAAAAAGGAATGAACTGATAAAAGCAATAATGTGAATAAATCAAGGACATTCTGCTAAGCAAAAGCATTCAGACACGAAAGTACTGTATGACATCATTCATGCAAAAATTCTAGAAAAAACACAACTATAGTAAAAGAAAGTAGATCAATAGCTACCAAGGACCAGGAGTTGGGAAGAGGGGAATAAGTTCGGAGGACTTAAAGGATGTTTTTACAGTGCTGAAAATACCAATTACTATAGAGGTTACACATCTGGACACAATTATCAAAACTCAAAAACTTTACACTTAATAAGTTTTATTGTGTGTGAATTACACTTCAATAACGTTGACTTTTAAAAAATAAAGATGCCTATAGCCCTTGATTTCATTGTCAATGGAAATTTTTTGTTGTTGAAATTTCATTGTAGATGGAATTGCCTAATGAAATGTAATTTTTTGTTAATCAATGACTTATCTGTTATCTTACACATGATATGTTAATGAATCAGTGTCCAAAATACAGATTATTCTTAAGAGTCAAGGTAAATACCAAGTGTCAATGAGGATATAGCATAACCAGAACTCTCATACACTGCTGTGGGAGTGTAAATTGCTATAGCTGCTTTGGAAATTTCTTTTACATTATCTATTAACCTTAAACATACCCATACCTTATGACCCAGCAGTTTCATGTGTAGGTATGTATCTGATAAAAATAAGCTTTTATATCCATCAAATAAAATACACAAGAATTTCACAGATGCTTTATTCATAATACCCCCAAACAGAAACCTCATGAAATGGCCAAAAATGAATCATGGGGAAATAAACTAGTATATTCACAAAATGGAATACTATTCAATAATTTAAAATGTAATACTGCTAGCCACAACAATACAGAAGTCTCACAACACTGAACAAAAAAAGCCAGACCCATAATTCCATTTAAATTAAGTTAAAACCAGACAATGAATCTTAAATTGGTGGAAGTCAGAATGGTGCTATCTTTGGTGGAGAGTTTCGTATGGGAGGGCATGAGGGAACCTTCTGGAGTGCCAAAAATATTCTCCCTTGATCTGGGTGGTGGTGACACAGTTGTATATGCATGTAAAAATCCATCCAATTGCACATTAAAATTGGTACACTTTACGGTATGTGAATCATACCATAATTTAAAAGTTTTTGAAAGCTTAAATCGTGCTCTAAAAATTCATGAAAAGCAGAAAAAAAATCACAATATATCATAGCCTTAGAATACTAAATACATTCTTATTGTGTGGATTAGGGGCTGTGGGGGAGAATGCATTTGGAACATTTTCTTTGTAAAAATCCCTCTGGAGGATATGAGGGAATTCCCAGAATCAGATAAATGAGGCTTCAAGCTTCTGAGAGAAACAACACGTTCTCAGTTAAGTTAATCAAAATGCCAACACTTACTCTACCTGTGGTTATTTCTTTTTAGTTTCCCATAAGGGTTGACAGTGGACAGACCTGGCCTGACTGGGAATCAGCAGGTTATACTTTAAAGCTGCCTTTGCTTCTCAATAGTGGTGGGTGCCTGGAGGGGTCGGTTACTCCTCCTGTGATTTCAGATTCCCAATCAACAAAAATATTATTAGCAGTAGTGAGAGTAACTCCTGTCCACTGAGTATTTTTTATGAGCTGGACAGTGTGCTGATCACTCTGAATGCAGTCTCTCCAACCTGTACGGTCGGTCTCATTTTTAAGACAATATAAGAGGATGTTTTCTGGTGTCCCTGAGCTAAAAATTTGGTTCTGCTGCTTCTCAGATATATGAACATGGGCCTTGGTCTCTTCATCTGAAAGTGGGAAGTAAAAAGAAAAACACCTTCCTTCCAGAATTGTTGCTAGGATTAAACAGATTACTATCAAAGCATTGAGAATATGCCCAGCCCATGCTAAGGACTATAAATATATTTGCTAAATGACAAAAATCATTTTAAAGATGAGAAACTACAAGCTGGCGGAGGCATTCACATACTAAGCGTGGAGCAATGAGAATGCTACACTCCAGGTGGGAACAATGAGGGAGCACATTGTGTGCTGGGTTTTTGTTTTTATAGGGAAAATAAGACTTTTTATTATTATCATGTCCTGGCAATTCAAAACAAAGTCAGAGATAAAATACTTCCCAGTTGTTCCCAGACTACACCTACATCCCTGCATTGAGGTTAAATAAGTTGCCCAACTATAGGTAATGGGGCTGAGATTCAAACCCATATCCATCAAATTTCAAAGTCTCTACTGACTAAACTTCCTCTAAGGGCCATTCTTGTTCTTATTAGAGTGCATATCCTAGGATCCCTGTCTGTTGTATATAATGCCCATGTCTTCTTTGAAATGTTTTTTATTCAAGAAACAAATAGTAGCATCTGCCAGGTACTGGGTTCTGTTCTTGAACAGAAAGTCAAGCAGTGAACAAGCCAAAGTCCTTTTTCTCTTGGAGTTTACATTTTAGTAGGGTGAGACAGAAAATAAATAAAACAAAGACATATTCTTTTCAGATGCTAGTAAGTGAGGACATAAACAAGGCTAATGGGCAGAGCTGTGCTGCCCAATACAATAACCATTAGCCACAAGTGGCTACTGAGAACTTAGAATGTGGGTCATCTCACCTGAAATGGGATGTAACAAAAACACACATGGATTTCAGGTACTTAGTACTAGTACTAAAAAAAAAAAGTATAAAATATCTCATTAATAATTTTTACATATTTATTACATGTTGGTAAGAAAAATAATCTTTTAAAATAAAATATTTACCATTTCCAGTCTTATTTTTCTTTCAAGTTTCAAGATTTTATCTAGTATTATTTTCCTTCCACATAAGAAAACTTCTTTTAATATTTTTTAATAGTGTAGGTCTCCTGGTGATGAATTCTCTCAGACTTTGCTCTTCTGAGAAAGTCTTTATTTCTCTTTTATTTCTAAAGGCATTTCCACTGAACAGAGATTCTAGGTTGATAGCTTTTGTTCTTTTGGCACTTTGAAGATGTCATTCTATTGTGTTTTGACCTATATTGTTGCTAATTTGAAGTCCGCAGATTCTTATCTTCTACAGTGTTTTTAATGTGTAGTCTCTGTCTCTGGCTGCTTTCAAATTTTTCTCTTTATTTTTATTACATTGGGCTTTCTAAAATTTTTATTACAATATGTAGGTTTCCTTGGCTTACCTTGCTTGGGGTTCTGTTGAGTATCTTGAATATGTGGATTGACAGTTTTCACCCAATTTATGAAAAAGTCACTGCTTCCTCAAAGAATTTTCTGTTTTCCTCTCCTTTTTATAAAACTCTAATTACCCATAACACTTGATATTGTCCCCTGGTCACTAAGGCTCTGTTCATTTTGTCTTTTTTTCCCTCTGTTTCAGGACATAGTTTCCCTTGCTGTGCTTTTAAATTCAGTGATTTTTTTCTTCCTTCTTAGTGTCTAATCAGTTGTTAATCCCTTCCAATGGAATTTTCCATTTCAGATCGTGTTTCATGTCTAGAAATTCCATTTTAAAAAATCCTTCATTCCTCTCCTTATTAGGCTTATGTTTCCCTTTAAATCCTTGAAGGTATTTATATTAACTGGTTTAAGATACCTATCTTCTAATTCCATTACCTTTATTATTTTTTATTTTGTTTATGATTAATGCATTTCCTTGTAGTAGTAGGTTATTTTTTTTTCTACTTCACGTCTAGTACTTTTTTTTATTAGATCCTGGATATTGTGCATTTTACAATGTTGATGCTAGATTTTTTAAAAATATGCATTCCTTTAAAAGGTATTTGACTTTATTTGGGCAGGCACTTAAATTACTTGTTGTTCCACTTAAGCTTTTAAAGTTTTCTGATAAATTTGTAGGGCCAGTTCTGAGGGTCCTTGACTCCAGAGCTAGTTTATTCTCTCTCCTAAAGCATGGCCCTGCAGTGTGTCCACTGAGTACCTCAGAGTTTCAACAAGGACTCTTTACTACGATTGACCAATATGTAAACATCTCCCAGTCCCATGTGTGTTCTAGAGACCCCTCAGTTCACGTGTGTGATTGTTTTTTGCCCTGCTTCATGGAGTCTCAGCCTTCATGTCTGTGTTCAGTATTTAACATAATATTCCCAGGGGCCTTTATGCAGATTTTCAAGCTCTTTCTTCAGGCAGCTCCCTCCTCCCCATAATTCTGACCCTCAAATTTTCAAACACCTCACTTGTCCAAAATTCCAACCTCGTCTTCTCCTTTGCTCTTGAGATTGCCCTCCCTTCACTGCAGTCTGGATAGTGCCTCCATACAGTTGAACAGAAAGTCCACGCTGCTTACTTCTCCTGTCAGTCACAGTCCTATGCTGTCTATTGTTTAATGTCCAAAACAGTTGCCTCATATATTTCATCTGCTTTCTCCTTGTTTACTGTGAGAGGGTATGTCCAATCATGGTTACTCCATCAAAGCCAGAAGCAGAGGTAAGCCTGTATGAGATTTGGCAATTTATAAAAATAAAAATGTTTTTGATCCCTCCAGTTGCTTGTATGTCAGTGTAAAAAAACAAGATCACCCCTAAAAATGAGCATGGTGGAGGAGCTAGAGGTTTGAGAAGACAGAGGGCAGGATACAGGCATTCAGGAGACAGGAGTGGACTAGGAGAGTAGATCAAGGGACTGAGAGGCCAGGGGTGTGGAAGGCTCATTTACACGGGTATTGAAATCAATAACTATGATAGAAGTAGTGTAAGACAGACTGATAGAGTGGGGTGGGGGCAGTAGATGGCTGCCTGCTAGCTCCCTCTCAAGTTCCTGCTCACTGCAAGGATAGCATGCTCCCCGGCATTACTGGTTCTGCCATGTCTTGAGAATCATTCCCAGAAGCCCAGACCAGAGTCCTACAGTCCTTCCAGTAACTTTGTAAACATCTAATTCAATAAATAAATTCCTTTCTGCTTAAAGTTTTTAAAAAATAAAAATGTTTTCTTTTAGAAAGAGTAAATGGATTGCAAGAGCATCTCGTCATGAGAAACTTGTACTCTCCTGTACTGATTTTCAAACTTAGCTGCATGGTGCAATAACCCGGAATATCACTCCCAGGGTTCCTGAATTCAGTGGTCTGGGATGTCACTTGGGCATCAGAAGCTTTTAGGCCCCCTTGGTGATTCTACTACGCAGCAAGCTTAAGAACCACTGATTGGTGCACTCAAGTATTTACTGGCTGACCTTACACTACAGGGGAGTGGATGCAGTGTCTTTGTGTGGGGGGTGTTTGTGTGCACACACAACTGAGTGTTCATGTGTACATGGAGTATACTCTCCACCTAGCTCTCTAGATCAGGAGTTCTCAAACATTGTTACTGCAGAACCACTGCTCAAGATAAATGCCTAGCAAAGGATATGGTTCCGGCTCAGGATGCACCTGGCCAGCCCTAAGAAAGCAGCAGAGAGAGCTGTTCAAGTAGTTGCCGCCCCAGGAGCAGCTGTGTATAAATGAGTAAGGGCCCATATTTCACAGGGTGACCATTTGATCTCCTGCTTATTCATGTGGGTCAGAGTGGCCACAGCCGAATCCCCCTGGAGAAGGCATCTGGTGGGCACGTCAGAGCAGGATTCATAGTCCTCTCCTCCACCCTCCAGTTGCTGCAGTTTTTCAGATGAAAGCCACCTGGGAATGACGGATGGTTAGTCTATCTCTACTGAATCAGAGATTGACCTGGAAAACTTCAAAGACTAAACGGCATTTTCTTCTCTGAATATACTGAAAAAGAAGGAAATATACATTTATTAATAGCCAGGTATGTTACATGTACAATCTCAATAATAGCACCAATGATCTATGGGATGGGATAGCTCATTTTAAAGGAGAAACCAAGGAAAGCTTTAGAAACTTCTCTATTCAGTGACCACAGAGGAAAAATAAAGTAAAATACAACCGACTAAAGTACATCTGCTCTCAATGAAGCAGATGAGCATGTCCAAGGCCAGTCCCACATTTCTTTGCTCCTCGTGGGACCCAGATGCTTCTGAGTAGACCTGCTAGGGCTCCACTGAGCACAGCATGAAAAGTGTTTATAGAGAAGGACCATCCAGCTCTTATGTCCTGTGATCCTGTAATTACAGCATCTTGCCCAGGTTAGACAGTATATGGAACATAACTTTTTCTTTCATCATCTCACAGCAGGATCCCTCCCAGCTAAAGACATTAGTCCCTAATTTCCCCCATGAATGCTCATTCAGGCTGGTGGTCCTCAGGGGATAGACATTGGACAGGCCTGGGTTCAAATCTCAGAACCAACTATTTTTAGCTGTGTAAGTGGACATGTTACATAAAAATCACTAACATTAACTCATCCCATTTATAAAATGGGAATTAAAACATAGTACCTGCATCAGTCAAGATAACAATAGGATAGTCACGACACCATACATTTGGTAATTGATAAGAATTTAATACAGAGGTGTGGGCAGGGTTTGGAGGATGCTGCAGTATGGAGCAGTGACAGCACTCGGCCTGACCGGGAAAGGGGCCACTGGAGCCTAGTCATATGGGGAAGACTGCCTTACAGAAGCTGTTTGAGGGGAGCGGCTCGGTCAACCCACAGCGACCCAGAGAAACAAGCACCCTAACTCTCCTTGCCTTCCAGTTGTGTGTCAGTGCCTCCCGCTGACCAAGCCCAACAGGAAGCTAGAGGGCAAAGGAGAAGGGCAGAGAAGGACAGAGACTAGAACTTGGAAGGGGAGGGCATCGAAACAGCACAGTGCCTACTAATGGGCTCTGCGGGTTGAACGGAATACCCAGGCTATCGTAGATGTGTGATCAGTGCATCACTTCCTTTCCCTCTGGGCCTTATTCCCCTTCCTCTCAGGCCTTCTCTCCTGCCGTTCCTCTCCTCTTCCAAATCTCCCCCAGTCTAACTCCCCCCAGAGGCCTGGCTCCAGCCCTGAGCATCCAGCCTTTACTACCTGCATCTGTTCTTGACATACTTACCTTTCTGGAAGAAGAAGTGTACACTTACCCGAAGTCAGTGTGCCTCTGGCCAAGCCCACCTTCTCCCCTACCCTGAAAATACCCACAATGGAATTAAATGGGAAAAGGGATGAGTTCAGGCAAAACAGAGTAAATAACCCTTATTAAAATGTGACTTTACTCAGCAAACACAAGGCCCTGGCCACATTTTTTAACTTGTTCAGTTGTCTGTTTTTCAGGCCAGAAAGACTTAGCACCAGCAAAAAGAGAATAAACCCATAAAAGAAGAAAGAAAGAAGCCACAGACGTGGCAGAAGTGATGACTGAGATTCAGAGGAACAGAAGAACCAAACAGGAGTCCCAAGGACATTCATGAACAGAATAATGATGTTCCAATCCTAGGACAAAGGTAAAATCATATTCAAAGTTGTTAGGAATGTGGGAAATAATAGGATATCCTAGCGAACGGTTTCTCTTCTCAAAAGATGATGGAAGTCAAAGTGGTGTTGAGCCTTGCAGAAGTATTAAGTATTACTTCAATCACCTCATGTGGCATGCTCCATTCTCGTGAGGACAGAGATAATTCAGAAGTTAATATACTGTCCTACATTGGTCAATATTGTTTCTTGTATTTGATCTTGTCTCCTCCGTTCTTTGAGGGTAGAGTTCAAAGACTCAGCATTTGTTGGCTCCCTTCAGAGGCTACCAAGCTGGTGAATACATGGAAGACCTTCAGAGCAGAAGAAATATAATGGAGTCAGACAAGCTTGAGTGCAAATCCCAGGACAATCCAACAGCAGTTAAGTCTGAATATGATTAACCGCAAGTTGCTACAAACTAAAGGGAGAAAAGGAGATAAAAACTGCTTCAAAACTTGTCTTTACAATGTACACAAGATACCTCCACCATACATGAATTCATTTGAAAAACCACTATTGCAAGTCATCTATTTTTCACTCAGGCATCCCTAGCATTTAGAAAACTTTCTGACACATTTTTTTCAATAAGTATTTAGATCCTGGGGTTCAAAGACAAATATGATGGGTCACTGTTATCTAAAGTTTTTTGGAAAACAATGAGGAAGTCTTTGTTTGGACTAACTCCATCCTTTCTCCCATCCAGGTCCTGAATATCTCCCCATCTCTCCTTGTATGTAAGGCTGAGTGTAGAGCCAAATGCTGTAAGACCCCTCACCTCAGGGGTTTTTGAGAGATGTGGCTATTTATCAACATTATTTAAGGATTATGTCTTCTTATGAGTAGGTCTGCTTTGTCCTAATATATGATGAGCACCTTTTATCAGTTGCTTCCTATCAGTGTAAGGTGTGTAATCATATTTAAACCTCATGAGATATTATTATGTCCTAATAGATAATATTATCCCGATTCTACTGATCTGAAAACTTAGGCTCAAAGAGGCTAAATAATTGTCAAAAGTTATGCAACTAGAAATAATAGAACAAACATTTCAACCAAAACATCTGCCTTTCAGATATTCTAATGTTCATATCACAGGCACGACAGACCAAACCAAGGGGCTTCCCAGAGAACCTTGGACTGGGGGCCAGGCACAACCCTGAGGCCCCAAGCCCTCTTCAACTTGTTCAAGTCCAGATGCCAAGCAAGGTGACTAAGACAGTTGTGACCAGAGCAGTGCTTACAAGAATATTCACCACCAACCAAATCCTAAGGGTAGTAGCCTGCTGTAATGGGAAGAACACTGCCTGGGAGTTCAGACACCTGATTTTAGACCCAACTGGATCAACTAATGTTAAATGGTGGTACAACTACTATGCATTATACTTGTTAGGAAGCTCATGAGACAGTGTAGAACAAATCACAATAACCATGTGATTAATTCCCTTATTAAGAGAAAAGTGAAGAGAGTCTAAAGAAGGTACTGTTTAGCCTCTTAGGAAAAGGTTTGGTGGAAGCAGAATTTTAGACCACTGATTACAGTGAGTTTTCTCTATTTTGGTTTTATTATTCCTGCTCCTTTTTTCTTCTTCTATCATTTATTAAAAATGAATCATTAAGTTCTAGTTCAAGGTCCTGCATAAACCTGAATATTCAGTATGATCACAACTATGTTAAAAAATGAATGATTCATTTAAAAAAAGACACTGGAAGGAAATACATTCAAATGCTAACATTGATTATCATTGAGTGATGAGAATATAGATGATTTTTTTCCTTTTCATAAGAGCATTCTTTTCATAATGAGAAAATATTGTTTTCTGAGTGAAAAAAAAAATGCCTGCCCATTTGAAGTCCTGTTAGTACTCTTCCAAGTGTGTGCCTTGACACAAACAACAATGAAGTAATTGACAGGTAAATAAAGTCTCAAAAAGCTCTTATCTGTAAACATGACCTGCTTAACAATAAATCAAAAATGAAGGGCCAAAGATTATTCTGCAAAATGTAGCCATAATTTCTATAACCGTGATTATATTTATGTAAGCAGTATGATCTGGGGGAGGTACCTATCCTTGAATGTGAAGGTAGAGACTTCTCCATAGGGTACTTCAACATTGTAAAATGCCTCAAAATATTGCTCACACAGAATTGTACCACAAAACAGAATAACCAATAATCAGCATAAGCTATGAACTGCTCAGTGATAACATCTGAATATCTACTTTAGCCTGGGTTTTCTTGTGAATTTTCATTGTTCTGGGCAGTACAAAGTTAGACGGGCACATGTTTGAAGTCTCCGTGTATAGATTACACTTACTTGGAATACAAGAAAATATTCACAATCCAATCAGATGGACAAGTTCAAAGTGTCTACCCCTGCTACACAAATACACCATTGTGTTACATACTGAACATCAACTGATGCCCAGGCTTGTCAAAGGCTAGCTGAGGTTCTTCATCTACTCACCACTCCTTCATCAACTTCAAGTATTTGTTCAGCTGCTACTTCCCAGCTTAAGCCATTTTTCCAGGAGAAAGAATCAACAGAAGATTGGATTTAAACCTAATTGTCAAGTGTTCTGAATGCTGTAGTGGCCTAAATGAAATAAACCGAAAAGATGCAAAGTCATTGACTGGTAACATACTTCAGTGATGTCGCCATATTGTGAACAATCCACCTTGTCACAATTGTCCACCTTGTAAACAGTTCACCAGTGTCAACTCATTCCTTTATGATACATAAAGAGGTTCATAATATCTTGTCATTTTTTCTGTTTGGCAATTGGTTTGTTACTTTCCCTCTGACTCTGTTGTGTTCTTCCTGATCAAGTATCTTTTCTCAGCAACTGTTTGGAATAAGGCACTGTCATCTGTTGTGGTAAAGGGAATTAAGGCTAATCTGTTGTGCTTTTATCTTTCTTAGCCTCCTAAGGGAGTATGAAGCACATGTGAGTCCTCTTTTAGGTTTATTTTACTTGTCATTCCTACAGTCCACTTCCATCATTCCTTAATAATGACAGTGATAAAAAAAGTTTTTAAAAAATGCTTCCCATAATTTTCTCACAAAATACCCAGAGGATTATTACTGGTTACAATTCATGATGCAGAGCTATTGTAGATGGCCAAACCAGGCCTATAACTTCCAATCATTCTGTAAATGTGAAATACTAGGGAGTAAAAGCCCTAGAAGGTGAGCCTTGACCAGCAAAAGACAGGAGACAAGAAGGAACCTTGTGATTACGAGTTCAAGATGGTGATGTAGCAAGATCCTGAACTTACTTCCTCCTACAAACACATTGGATCTATAGCTTTGTATGGAACAATTTCCTCTGGAAAAAAAAAAGCTAAAAACTGGTGGAATGATTCCTTCACATAAGGAAAACAAGAGGGAAACCACATCAAAATGGGTAGGTAAGGCTGAGACACAATCTCACTGTAAACCCCACCCCCAGTGATGTAACCCACAATCAGGAGGGAACTCAAAACTTGAAAGTTCTCCCTGAGGAGAGGAGGGTTTGCATCCTACACCAGGAACCCACTTTTAAGACTAGCACCTGAAAGACAAGCCATGCAAAATAGCTTTGAAGACCAAAGGAGCGTCTGTCCATGAGACCCAAGGGTCTGTGGCAAACAGGGACATCTCCTAAAGGGCCCATGTGCAGCCTTCCCCAACCCAGGGCTCAGCCCAGTAGCAGTACTTTGAAAAGTGCTCAGACTCCACCAAAAACCATTAGAACTAATAAATGAATTCAGGGAAGTTGCAGGATACAAAATCAATATACAGATATCTGTTGCATTTCTATACGCTAATAACAAACCATCAGAAAGAGAAATTAAGAAAACCACCCCATTTACAATTGCATCAAAAAGAATAAAATACCTAGAATAAATATAACTAAGGAGATGAAAGACCTGTTCAATGAAAACTATAAAACATTGGTGAAAGAAACTCAAGAAGAGACAAAGGGAAAGATCTTCTATGCTCATGGATTGGATGAGTTAATATTGTTAAAAGATCCATGCTACCCAAAGCAATTTACAAATTTAATGCAATCTATGTCAGAATTTCCAATGGTATTTTTTATAGAACTAGAGTAATTCTAAAATGTATATGGAACCATGAAAGACTCAAATAGCCAAAGCAATCTTGAAGGAAAAAAACAAAGCTGGAGGCATCATGGTCCCTGATTTCAAGCAATATTACAAAGCTATAGTAATCAAAATAATATGGTGTTACTACAAAAACAGATGCAGAGATCAATGGAATAGAATAGAGAGCCCAGAAATAAACCCATGCACATTGGTCAATTAATTTATGACAAAGGTTACAAGAGTATACAATGGGGAAAGGATAGTCTCTTCAATAAATGTTGCTGGGAAAACTGGACAGCCACATGCAAAAGAATGAAATTGGTACACCATCTTCCACTATACAAAAAAATTAACACAAAATGGATTAAAGACTTGAATGTAAGACCTGAAACTATAAAATTTCCTAGAAGAAAATATAGGTGGTAAGCTCCTTGACATAGGTCTTGGCAATAATTTTTTGGATTTGACACTAAAAGCAAAATCAAAACAATTGTGACTACATTAAACTTAAAAGCTTCTGCACAGCAAAGGAAACCACCAACAAAATGAAAATGCAAACTATTGGATGGGAGAAAATACTTCCAAATCATATATCTGATAAGAGGTTAATATCCAAAACATGTAAAGAACTCTTACCACTTAATAGCAAAAGAACCCGAACAATTAAAATTAAAAATGGGCAAGGGGACTGAATAGACAATTTTCTAAAGAAGACATACAAATGGCCAGCAGGTACATGAATGTTCAGTATCGTTGGTCATCAGGGAAATGTATTAAGTAGCCATTGGGTAGACCTATGAGACAATGCCCCAGAATGACACTGAAAGAAACATAGTCCTCTTTGCCCTGTTTCTAAATTAGAAAATTTTGAGAACCAGAAGCAGATTCTATGGGCTCATCTATTACAACTATACTTCCCCACCTTCAGGAAAGGGAAAAAGGGGGGTTAAAGAGAATTAAGTCCTCAGTACAAATATAAACCTGGATCTTACATAGAATATTTCATTTTAATTCTCACCCAACTGAGCAAAGTGGTTATTACTGAGCATATTTTTAAATGAAAAAATTGAAGCCTGAAAGCATAAAGTTTTTAACTAGTTTCAAAAAAGGAGCCATTAGTCTCAAATCCATATATGTTTTTCTAACCTTCAAGCTCTTCTCACTAGGCCACATGGCCACTCATGCAATTCACTGACTTGTTGAGCCATTCACTCATTGGTTAATTTGACAATAATTGACCACCTACGTACTAAGCACTCTTTCAGGCCCTGACCCTGCAGCAGATTCCATCTTCATGTAGCCTCTCTCTCACACAGCTCACATTCTTAAGGGGCCCCAAACCTTCATTTTAACCAGTTGTCACCTCAAGCATTTCCCTGTGACATATTTTTTTAAAGTCTTACTCATGTGAAGTGGTTCCTTTTTCTTTTTAGAAGTGTGCTCCTCTCTCTGCCATCTCAGCCTACAGATGCCTGCCTTTTACCCAGCAGCCTCTGCCATTTCTTGAGCCCTCTCATCTTTCCCTTCCAGAGCCATTTCATTCCCTTAGTTCAGAGCTGCAGAGCTTTCCTTGTAAGTCAGACAGACATCTCATACACTCTATCCAAAGGTTTCAGATGCCTAAATGTTGAGCAGGTGCTCTTGGGAAACCTGAGCCAGGAGCCCTTTTGAGCAGTCGGCTCCATGAATGTGTCTCCCCATGGTAGGCCTGGGATGAACAGAAAGTCATTCCGAGCTACAGCTCAACTTTCACTTGGACACATGTCTGAGGAAGCTGTTTCTATTACAAAATATAGTTACATGTCCAGCATGATAATCCAGGAATCTTTCTTGGAGGTCATTCACAATGGACTGAGTCACAGCTAACACAGAGCCCAAAGGCCCCTCAGTGCTCTAGATGTAGAAGGGCTCCCTTTGGCATTCAGTAAGAATACGAAACAGCAAGAGCTGTACCTTTATAACACACAGTTTCCTTACTTCCTTGGAAACTGGTAAAATGCATTTCCTGCCTTTGAGCTGCAGTGATGTGATTGCTCAAGGCTTAAAGCCATGGAATCCTAACCTTTCATATAAGAAAGGAAGGAAGGAAAGAAAGAATGAAGGAGGGGAGGAAGGAAGGAAGGAGGGAAGGGAGGAAGGAAGGAAGGAAGGGAGGAAGGAGGGAAGGAAGGAAGGAAGGAAGGAAAGAACGAAGGAGGGAACGAAGGAAGGGAGGGAGGAGGGAAGGAAGGAGGGGAGGAAGGAAGGAGGGAAAGAAGGAAGGAAGGAAGGAAAGAACGAGGGAGGGAAGGAAGGAGGGGAGGAAGGAGGGAGGGAGGGAGGGAAGGAAGGAAGGGAGGAAGGAAGGAGGGAAGGAAGGAACGAAGGAAGGAAAGAACGAAGGGAGGGAAGGAAGGAGGGAAGGAGGAAGGGAGGAAGGAAGGAGGGAAGGAAGGGAAGGAAGGAAGGAAAGAACGAAGGAGGAAGGAAGAAGGAGGAAAGGAGGAAGGAAGGAGGGAAGGAAGGAAGGAAGGAAGGAAGGAGGTAAGGAAGGAAGGAGGGGAGGGAGGGAAGGAAGGAGGGTAGGAAGGAAGGAGGGAATGGAGGGAAGGAGGGAGGGAAGGAAGGAAGGTGGAAGGAAGGGAGAGAGGGAGGGAGGGAGGAAGGAGAGGGAAGGAGAAAATAGTAACTAGTTGAGGTGATGGATATATTAATTAGCTTGATTATATTATTTCATTATATATACATATATCACAACATCATTGTATACCTTAAATATTTACAATTGTTATTTGTCAACTACACCTCAAAGCCGGGGGACAATATATGCCTCATTCTTCTGCTTTCAGGCAGGACTACCCTGGAACCGTAACATTCAAATCAGAGAAATCCCTAGTCATAGCCCAATGGGGGAAGGGGTGGAGGCTCCCACCTTTTCCCTCAATCACCCATCCAAGGTTTAAGGATACTCCAGTGCCAAACACGTTTTTCCTGGGGCCTTAGTGAAATCTCCCAAACCACAGCCTAATAGTTTGGGCTTCCTCTCGTTCTGTATTTGTGGAGATGGCATGAGACTGGTCACTACAGCCGCTGAAGTATAACCCACTGCAAACTTAACACAGCCTTCTCTTCTCTAAATATTCTCAGCCCCCAAATATCTGGATTATGTGGCTGTTATAGGTGAGCCATAAAGGTGAACTAGCATCAGTGCACTTGTCTCAGGATCTCCGCACAGCAGGCTCTACCTAACCCGTGTGAAAGGTATTTTTACTTCATCCAGAAGGACTGACAGGGTCAGGTCTATTCCTATTATTCCTAGACCAGAGGCCAGGAGACAAATGGAGGCCCACACACCATTTATCAATGTATTTAAAAAAGTATAAATCAAACTAACCATTAAAATAGGTTCTATTCTCCTTCCTTTAACCATATACCATCATAAGAACAAAATTGAAAAATAGGTCTAATATTGTTTATTTTAAGTGCCTGAAAGTCAATATAATATAAAAAATAACTGAATTTAAATCAAGTTGGGGCATTCTGCTGTTAAGCTGCCAATGTTAGAATGGGTTCTAAAGCAAAAACATGTAATTCATACATTTTTTTCCCCATAAAAGTATATTCTTGCCTCTATTTCAGTGCATCACTAATTACATTGTTAAGATTTTTCACATGACTTGGGTTCTACTGACAGAGAAGCCAAATTTTACAAACTTTGTTGAGTCATTGTGGTTCTTAGTTTTTTAAATTAATTTCAACTTAGAGAAATTTTCCTCTTCTGAGGCAATAGCAACTGGAATTGTCAATGAATTCTTTAAGCAATTCTTAGATTCAGAAATTAACCATAATTTGACATGTTATGTTAAAACATTTTAATGTGGTCACATATAATAAGTTATCATAAAAATGTCATAAAAAACCTTAATTTCATCACATAAGGCATAACTGCATGCGTAAGATCTGTTTCATTTATGTCTTCTAGAAAATATCATGTTATCTAAATTTAATTTAGTTGCTTTAAGAGCATTTAGTCATTATTTTCAGTGTTTATATCTAAAAATAGTTATGACATCAATCATGATATTTTATCACACTGCCCTCCTTTGACAAGATCCAGAAAACATTATATATCATCTCAGCATTGTTCCCAATGTCATTGCTATAAACATTGTTAAGAACATCCTTTTAATAAAAAATTCAAATTACATACTTACACAGCATACAAAATGTTGCTATATTTTGGCCAACATTCTATTTTGCACCTTTTTTCCTTACCCACCAAGTTTGTGCCATTATCCTAGGACTTTCATCAGTGATCTTTTAATTACTTAAGCAAGTTGAAATTTTTTTGAGAATTTGTTCAATTGTATTAAATTAAATATTTTTGTAAAAGTAAACCTATTAGCAATCCTACCTTCAGTAACGAATCTAATTGCTAAAGTAGAGGTGGCATCATGCCCCATGTTCTTTACATCTTGAGCAAAGCTGTCCAATAGACTTGGTGAATGTAATGACCAAAACGTTCTATCTCTGAACTGTCCAGTATGGTAGCCAAGCTCCACATGTGGCTACTGAGCCCTTGAAGTGTGGTGTGACTAATGACATAGATTTTTAATTTTGTTTAATTTCAGTTCATTTACATTTAAATAGCCACATGAGACTGGTGACTACCATAATGGCCAACACAAATCTTTTCCTAAATATAAACAAATTTAAAGTAAAATGAATGTTGCATATTGCAAAATACTTTTCAGTTGCCAAGACTGCTAATGCCGCCTTGTCTGTACTTGAAAATCCTATTTCATTATGCAAAATCTATCAACTTCATGCTGAGAAGGATTGTTATTTAATTTGTTTTCTTACTTAGTTCTGCCACTCAAATTATTCCCCCACTCCTGATATAGTGTGTCTCTATTGTATTGTCCTAACCAGGACAGAGATGTGGAGAAATGTTTTGCTGGGGCCTGAACTGTTTTTTCACTATATGAGATCTTCTAAAATGGAGTTTAGGTCAAGGGCTTACCTTTTCCATATCTAGAGTAAAACTTGTGGGCAAAGAAGGTCCTGAGTTGAAAAAGGAAGTGGAGAGAAGAGGAAGGGGGACGTTAGTAGGGCACAGAAATTGGTTTATAACTGTCCCCTTTGCTTATCTCCCAAATGTGGAGATAAATGACAGTTGACAGCTTCCAACCACAACTTTGTTTCCATGGAAATGTTCATTGTTCTGAGGGAAGAGACCAGGACTTTGCATAATAAATATTCAATACATGATAATGGATTAAATGAATAAACAAAGCCACATCCATGTACACCACCTCCAACAACATCAGGAGGGACTTTGCAGTCACCCATTCTTTGGGACACAGTAATTTGATACATTTAACTACAGTCCTTAAAGGACCTTGGCTGACTGTATCAGCTCCCTGGGATTCAGTTTCATCTTTAAAAATGGAAAGAAGAACCCATCTTCTTGATCTTCACTAGGGTGTGTTAGGTTCCCTAACAGAATTGTTGGATGTGTGGCAAAAGATGACTACAAAAGTGGCACATCCAGGCATTCCTCTGTATAGGAGCACCACTTCAGGGACACTGTATTTGTTAGCTAGGGCTGCCTGAACAAAGTACCACAAATGGAGTGGTTTAAACAACAGAAAGTTACTGCCTCACAGCTCTTGAGGCTGGAAATCCAAGATCAAGTTGTCAGTAGGACAATACTCCCTCTGAAGGCCGAGGGAAGGGTCTGTCGTAGGCCTCTCTCCTAGCTCTTGGTAGTTCACTGGCTCAAGGAAACATGACTGCAATCTTCACATGATGTTCTGTGTGTGTGTGTCTGGGTCCACATTTCTTTTTATAAGGATGCCAGTCATATTGGAATTAGGGCCTATTCTACTCCATTACAACTTAACTAATTACACTACAAAGACTCTTTTTCCAAATAAGTCATATTCTGAAGTTCCGGGTGTTAGGACTTAAACACATGAATTTTGGAAAGACATAGTTCAACTCACAACATGCATGTTCCAGAGTCAACCATTTTCAAATATGTTGTTATATTGCATTCACCTAGTACTTTATTCATTTTCTAAAATTTTTATGTATTTTTCCAGGTAGATCATGTATCATTTCCATTCAACAGATATGAGGTAAGAAGAGATAAAGAAGGAAAGGAGAGAAAGAGGAGATAAAGAAGGAAATTGTGACATTCCTAAATTACACAATTGTTTCCATCACTGGTTTCCAAGTATCCTGAATTCTAGGCCAGTGATTTTATGATTTTACTCTAAGATTAGATTATCTTGCCTCTTCACCATACATTATTTATTTTTCTAAAGCTGCCTTTATTGCTGTTGCTCTAATTCCCACCCAAACTAAATGTTTAAAAGCCACCTGATCTTTCCTGTTTTCTGTGCCCATAAAAATTCCAACTTGATCCTTTGTTATGTCATTTGGTCTGAATAGTAAGATAAACTTTTCACAAAGATTGACACTGGGTTCTGGGTCTTCCTGGAGGCAAACCAGATAGTTTGAGGCAAGCCTTGGTTCCTCAGAGTAATGGGACTATTCTTGGGCATCAGGCTGATGGAATCTCTGGAATTTACCAGGGGCAAACCAAAGAGAGAGTGGAAAATGCTGAGGGTTGGAAGTCAGGTAGGACCTGGCTAAAGTTCCACAATGGCCATATACTAGCTGTAAGTAACATCTCAGGCTTAATATAATCTCAGTAATACAATTGGACTCATCAAAATCCATATAAAAGCATTTTATAAATCATAAAACACTGTACAAAGTGACTGTAATGGGGTTTGTGGGGGGCACTTGGTGAAGGGGGGAGTCTAGTAATCGTAATGTTCCTCATGGAATTGTAGATTAATGATACAAAAAAAAACACTGTACAAATGCTAGTTCTTCATGTAATAGTAGGTATATTCCACTATTGTCCCACTGAGCACCCGAGCAGGTTGTTCTGGCCCTACTGCCACCTCCTGCCATCTAGGTGTTCAGTACTCTCCCCTCTGTTCCTCAGTATCCTGACCATGGAAAGTATTCTGCCCAAAAAGATGGGTCAAGGAAAGAGTAAGTAAATGTGAGGCACAAGTGGGCAATCCTGCTGATGACCAGAATGGAATGAGGAGGCTGTGGATGGGGGGACATGTCTGGGAACAATGACTGGACCTCATGCTCGCCCCAGCTCCAGACGTTCCTTACTCAGGGCTGGCACTGCAATTCTATCTTATCCATGCAGTTCTCTGTACTCTTCCCTTCATACCATGGAAACATCACCTACAGCAGGGCGAGTTTCAGTATGGTAGGAGAAGTTATACTGGGTCAAATAATCTTTCAGTTCTTTCTGAACTTTTCAAAGCTAAAGAGTCAAGAGTTTGACTGCTCTCTTCTCTGTTGACCTTCCTCAAGTTAATGGATAGCATATAATTAGATACCTGGCAATAAATGGAAAGGGCTTCAGGCCTCAGTAAGAGGGTGGACTGGGCGATAGATAGATAGACATATTAGATAGATAGGCAGATGTTAGATAGATAGATAGATAGATAGATAGATAGATAGATAGATAGATAGATAGATAGATATAGATAGATGATAGATAGATAGATAGATAGATAGATAGATAGATAGATAGATAGATAGATAGATAGATAGATAGATAGATGATAGATCTATATCAAGTCTTAAAAACCTTCTTATTAGGAATATTAGGTAGAAAGATAGACATGAGTAGCCAGGAAAGGAGAAGATAAGCCTCAAGAAGAAGCCACCTGGATAAGGGTCAAAGAAAAAGCCACTGAACCTCTGCCCAGGTAGGGGGTCCCATGTGAGAAGAGCAAAGGCTTTGCAGGGAAATAACTCCCTCCCCAACCAGACCCCAATGCCAGCACAATCGAATGGAACTAAGAACTGCCCAGATCACACTTCAGCGTGGGGAAAGGACATGCTCACGGAGAGGGATGGCTGTACAGAAAGGCCTGTAAATCAAATAACCCCACCTTGTCAGGGGAAGAGGCGCCTCCTAACTGGAGTGCAATATACAATCCTCCTGCCCAACAGATCGAGGCCTTTGTTTACCCTGACCCTGGCCCACTCCTCCCTTGGAGTGCATTCAAGTAAAACTGTCCCTGTGCTTTGCTATTGTGTCTCTGCCTTTCAATTTTTGGTTTCACTGGGGCCAAGGACTGAGGAGAACAAACTCAACCAGTAACACCATCATTCAAAAATCTGGTCAATACATATTTCATAGTGGAGACTTCTCTGCCCCATTATAAGGCAAAATCACAGGGTCAAATTCATTCTATGAAGGTCATGTAATACAGAAGTAGTCAAAGAGATTTCTATTGGGCAGCAGGGAATCTACTGACTACCATCTTGCTTTGCTAGTATCAACTGTGTGATCTGGGGCTGGTCCCTGAACACCTGTGATTAGCTGAATAACGGTTTACAAAGATACCAGGTTCTAATCTCCTGAACCTGTAAATGTTACCTTGTAAGAAAAAAGGATCACTGCAAATGTGATTGAACTAAACATCTTGAGATGAGGAGATTATCTTGGATGATCTGGGTAGGCCCTAAATGCAAGAATCTCTATAAGAGGTAGAGGAGGATTTCAGTTACAGGGACAGAAGGTGATGGGAAGACAGAGCAGAGAGAGCTCTGAAGATGCCACACTGCTGGCCTTGAAGAAAGAGGAAGGGGCATCATTCACCAGCGAATGGAAGGAATGCCCAAAGCTACCAGATACTGGAAAACCCTAGAGCCTCCAGAGGGATCACAACTCTGCCAACACCTTGCCTTCTGCCTCAGTGATACTGATTTCAGACTTCTGGCCTCCAGAACAATGAAAGAATAAATTGCTATTGTTTTAAGCCAAGAAGTTTTTGGTAATAGAATCATCAGGAGAGCTTTAAAATTATCTTGATGTGGGTCTGGCACCAGAGCTCCTGTTTTAATAGTCTGGGGTGAGACCTGAGTATCAGTATCTATAAGAGTTCTCCAAGTGATAAGGTGTAGGAAGGCACGGTGTCTCTAGACTCGATGGTTCTTCCCAAATCAAAGATGCTTTGGTTCTGGGTCTTCGCACTTTAACACAATTAACTGTTTGAATGTGGGAGAATGGATCTCTGGGGAAGAAAGAGTAAAAACAGCCTCCAGGAGAAACTGAGACTGAGTGTTGATGAGAGTCTGAGGGACATCACACAGCACAGCGCCCATTAGCGTGCCTTTGGTGTTCATCGGCCTTCCTCTCCTGGGGAGGGTGAAACCACCCCTGGAAGAGAGGAAACACTGTAGAATGAGGTGACTTTCAGAAAGGCTCCATCAAATGGTGGGATAATTGAGTTCTGTGCTCTGCCAGAATAAAAATCAAAGGGCCAGCAGGAATTTAAAGGACCCTCTTTTTAAATGATTCATTAATCCATTTATGAAATACTTACAGGACTGCTTCCTTGTATGACATTCAACAGTATGCTATTCAGTCATTCAACAAATACAGGGTGCATACTGTGTATTAAGCACCCTTCTAGGTACTTGAGATCCAGACCAAATCCAGAAAGATCCTATCCTTTATGAGGTGCTGTGGAGAAATACATGCTGTGATGAAAGATAAATCAGGGGTTGGAGAAGGGAGAATGGGGAGGGAGGCAGTGTGCATAACTGAACAGGGAGCGGCTCACTGAAGATACAGTCCAGCAAAGCCCTGAGGTGGGTGAAGACAAGGGCCTTGGGCATTTACTTCAAGAGCTTCCCCAGCAATAATACTGGTGGCCACTTTTTCCAAAAATCTAGAGAATCATCTATTCCAGAACTTGATTACTTGATTCAAGAATCTATCTATTCTCTTCTGCTATGGTCTATTTAAAAATTACTTGGAAATGGGAAATATGAGAACCTTTTTAAATAAAGGGAGACTGCATTGGTGAAGAATTGGGTCTATCAAGAAGCCCCTTCTTTACTCTTTTTAGCAATGAAAAGAGCAAATGGAAACTTTTCAGGCAAATACCCCAAAAGCAAAAGCTGAGCCATTGTGGGGCTTCAGTCTCCAAAGGGCAAATTCCTTGACAAGAAGCTCAAGGGAAAATCAGTGACAGGGCAGTAGAAGCCACTAGGCTCCATGCTGATTTTCAGCACTGTGATGTGATTTCTCTTTTATCATTTTTGGACCAGTCCCCTTTCCAATTAGAGATCACAGCTGCTAAGAATAAAGTGGTATCTGTTTACCTGGCAGAAGACACAATGGCCCACTCAGACCATCAATAGGAGTCATTGTTTTGGAAATACGACCATTGAGATTTTTAAAATGCTAATGCATTAATTTCTCTTTCAATGCTGATTGTCACCCAGTTCCTTTTTTAAATGAGGGAGATTTTTTTTTCTATATAGTGGGTCAAAAACTTTTTTCATGAAAACACAGTTTCCAAATTTTAAAACTTCCAGGAATCTTTGATGTTGTTTGTTTAACCAACTCATTTATAGGAGAGAATGCAGCCCAGAAAGGCTGAGTAACTTGGTTAAAGCTACACTGCTACTTAATGGGGGAGTTTGGAACAAGGAACCAGACTGCAGTCTCCATCCAGCATTCTTTCTACTATAGCAGGCTGTGCCCTCAGAAACATGAGGGTGATCTCTAACTCACCATTACATTTTCTTTGCAATAAGAAGTGCCAAAGAAGCATCTCTTCCCAAGTAATTTGTCCTTAGTATTCAAATGTGAAGATGAGTAAAATTTCTCAGCCTTCTCGTTGAAGCACTGCTGCTACTTTTCCCACTGGAGGAAAGGAAGTACTTGCACACTGGGCAGATTGGGTGAATCAAAGGGATGTGTTATTCTTTCAGACATAGGCATGTTTCCTGGCGCAGCACGTTCTGTGGCTTATGTGGACTTTAGATTTCGAGTTTGCCTCCTTCAGGTGGCCCAACGCGTGGTTCGTTCCTGGTGAATTGCTCCTGCCAGATACCTGAGGATGCTTCAGCCATCTGAAGGCAGTGACCTGAAGGCTGCACACTCAGGAGTCTCATTTGGAAAGGGGATCCCTCTACCATTCTGGAAAATGCAAGTATGATTCAGTTCGCACCTAACATTAGGCAAGCTTTATTTTATCTGCATATCCATAATTCTGCTGTCACTAGCAGGAAACAGAACCCTGATTTAGATATGCAGCTTTAGCACCTACAGAGCACAGTGAACTTGGAGTTCAGAGAATTTTTGCTTTAAGTGCTGTATTCAATTTATTCAACAAAAATATTATTAAGATCTACTAAAAGCCAAGCCCTATACTAGGTGTTAAAGAAAAATCATTCATGACAATTGTTCAAGATGGAAAGCAGACTTCATTCAAAGGAGGACTGTGGAGATAGGTGTAGGGACCACTCTGGGTAGTTACTGCAGGGGGAAAAAGATTGGGCTCAACTCTAAACACAGCCTGGGCAGGGTGGGGGTCAGTAGATAGAAACTTACTAGAAGGAAACATCAGGGGTAAGAGGAGATCCTTGCTAAACCAACCTAATACGATTCTGGCTGAAGAAAGTCCAGGATGATCAGATATTGCTTGGAGGTTGAGGAGTGGGGCTGGAGAATAGGAAACCCAATTAGATATCATGGGTGATCAGATGTTGAGGATGGGGGGTTCTGGTTAAACCTACATAGGAAGACTCTTGCTAAAATTGAGAAAAGACTGCAGGAGTGCCTGAATAGTTTGGTCAAAAAAAGAATCTTTGTTAAAAGCAACAAGGGATAATGTTGAGCTATGACAGGTTTCCTGTTTTGTCATGACTTCCAGTGTGACCTTTGAGAAATCCATCTTACATCTCTCAGCCTCAGTTTTCTCATCTTTATGACAGACATTTTAATACTTGCCTTCAGATCTTCACATGCAAAATATAATACCTTATAAACTGTGAATCATGTTTCAAATGCAAGCAAGAATTTTAAATATGTCCTTCTGGGGAATGTTAGTTGATAACAATAGGTGCCAACACTGTACTAGGATCATTTCATCATTGCAACATCCTGCAAGGTAGGCAGTACTATTTCCTTAATACCAGCGGTAACTGAGCTCAGCGAGGTGAAGGGCTTGCCCAAGTCCCCAAGGTCAGGAGATGGAGGATATGGGATTTAAGCAATTTTTGCTGCTCAGAAGGCTCTAAAGTGAAGGCCATACATATGTGACTTCCTCAGAATGGACCTGACTTCAATTTAGCAAGAAAAAAAACAAATGGCTGTCAAGCTCTTGGAGTAAACTAACTGTTAGATAGAAAGACATGAGCAGCTGGGGAAGGGGAAGATAAGGTTCAAGGAAAAACCTGCCAGCCACTGAAGGAAACAAAGGCTTTGCAGGGAGATTACTTCCTTGCCTATTGGGACCATGTTAACTGGTCCCAACCAGATCACAACATAGGAGCAATGAAACAAAACTAAGAACTGTCTAAACCACACTTCATCATAATCTCATTAAAGTAAAATTACAGTTTTGCTCACTGCCTCTCCCCACTCCCCTACCACTCTACATACCAAGGGCTTTTCTGTGTGCATTTTGGGACAAGACATGCGCATTGAGAGGAATGGGTGTATAACTGGAACTGTCAATCAAATGACCTCACCCTGTTAATCAAAGGGGCACCTCCTGGCTAGGACATGATAAATAGAACCTCCCCTAAAAGTTTGGTGCCTTTGTCTGCATTGACTCAGGCCCACTCCTCCTCTAGAGTGTATTCAAATAAAACTTTCCCTCTACTTCACTATTGTGTCTCTGCCTTTCAATTCTTTGCTGTGGCAGGGATAAGAACTGGGAGAACAAACTCAACATGCAACATATTTGGTGCCCTGACATGGGTTGCAACTCCTGCCATTAAGGTGTGCTAAATAAAAACCTCCTGCAGCTTAAACTTTATAATGTGTCTCTTAACTGAATTCTTTCCTTCAAGAAGATAAAAACCAAGGAATTCCACAATCCACCTCCCACTAACAACCAAACTGGTTTGTAAAATTTTATGCACTTCCAGCGACATACATCCCTAGTCCCCCAGCAATAGAAATTGTCTTCTAGACCACAGGTCTTACGTCCTGATACAAATTACAGAATCACCAAAAGCAATCATTGAAATCAAACTTGACAACTTAGTCAAGAGATATGTAGTCTCCACTGTCAAAAAAAATTTTGTGTGTGTAGGCCCAAGCAATTTCAGTATGATAAACTGCGATAAATAAAGTTTACCTGGGACTCATACAAAGAATTTTAGGAACTGACCTTTGTAGGTCTAGACACTGCTTTTTTATTTTTTTAACCACAAGTAAAAACATCAAAATCAAAACAAACCTAAAAACTAACAACAAAAATTTCTAAATCAATAACTGTTCTTTAGAATACTAAACATCCAGAAAGAATTATCAGGAAAGAAAACTTTCTGTGAGTTTGTTCGCATCTTTTTTTTTTTTTTTTGGCTCTGCTTAATTTTATAACATTATCAAATCAAGTCTAAAAATTAAATAACAGATAATACACCCAGATATAAGAAAAGCAAATGGGAGTCAAAAGAAGAGTAAGACATTGATTAAGATGATTTGTTAGTAATAGTTTTTTTAAAAGTAATACCTCTCACTATAAAGATCTTTCCATCAGCTTCTCTAAGTTGATTCTGGTAAATTTAAATTATCTTTTAACTCCCAGTCTCTGTTCTGTCATAGCCACATTTGTGTTTACAAGTAATCACGCTTTCCTCCTGACAGCTGGTTTTCTAATTTTCCAGTTTCTAAAAACGTATAAACAGAAGAAAATCTGATAAAAATAACTCAACATCATGTGATATATTGACACATTAAAGAAATCCTGTTGTTGCTTAACCAAGGTCATATTTCTATTCTTAAATATTCCCTAACAAGAAACAAAATTTCTATGTAATGTCTGAATATCTTTGGTTTACACTTAAAGTCTCATATGCTATTTTTAGAAATGCACATGTAATACATTATTTTCTATTTTCTTTTTCATTATAGAGTGATGTTATCTAATAAATAAGCCATCTCTCAAACTCTGATCCAAAATGTGATTTACCACAAAATTCAAGTAGTTTAAGGTAGGGAAAAGCAATTAAAAGAGTTGTAAAATGGAAGAAAAAGAAAAGATGGGAAAATATATAATGAACCTTAACTTTCCATTAGAAAACAATTTTTCAAGTGAAACGTAATTTTTCTAAATGCTGAATGACTGTTATAGAAACCATGTGCAACACTATATGGGTACTTAAGAAAACAGGAAAATTGTCCCTTAAGACAAAAATTCGACAATATTTTCACAGTGAAAGTTAGGCAAAAGGTTTGGAAATTTTTAGAATGTTTCACTTAAACTATTCAGCAGTTTTGAATTACTTATGTAGTAACAGGATGGTTTACCTGTGAAAACCAAATACTGTATTAAGTTTCAGCACATATTCAACAATTATACAGAGTACTTTACAAAAGGAAAATGCCTTTCTTGATAGCAAAATGACAGAGAAATGTAAACTAAAATTACACAGCATTGAAAGGGAGCCTACCATTATTCCCTCTTATTTAAATCAACTGTCAGGAAGAAAACTGTTGGGAGTCATGGAATAAAACAAATGAACCATCATAACAAAGAAGACACAAGAATATTTCAAAACATAATGCAAGAGTAAAATCTAGCCCCTCTTAAAAAGTTTAGAACACACTGTTAGTTCACAGGCAATAATATGCCAGGTTAACCTGAAAACAGTTGTAGTGGCTTTAAAACATGTATGCAAATTCTCTGACACCCAGTCTTCAAATGATGGGCCAGACTTGGTGCCTCACTACCAATAAAAAAAAGTGGCATAAGGGATACTGTGATATCCATGACTCGTTGAAAGAAAGGACCCAGCTTTTGCCTGGTGTACGAGTTCTCTCTTGGGGCACTATTAAAACCCAGCCACCATGCTGTGAGGGAGCTCAGGCCATAAAGAACTATACTTTTAATTTAAACAAAATTTTGAAATATTTATTTATAAGATAATAACTGTCTTTGAAATTAAGCAGTTTACTGAGCAATTAGTTTTGTCCATACACATTTACATGTTATTGCTGTAAACTAGATATTTGTAATTTCTCCAGTTTCAATGTGAACATACAATTTGTAGTAACAAGATGCAGATTCAAGTACAGATCTTCTAATTTTTTGTTCTATTTTCACCCACATCTAATAGGAATAATAATACCATTTTTTTAACTTACTTTATAGGTAGCAGGCATAAGATTCATATGAAAAAATTTGCCAAAATCACTAAACATAGGGTAAACACATAAAGTTTTATAATATTAACTATGTTCTAACATTTTATTTGCTTTTTATAGTCTAACCAAAATAATGACTGCATACTTTCAGGGCTATGAAACTCAGTAGTTAGACAAGGTGAATTAAAGTAGTAAAACTAGTCATAATAATAAACCAATTCATCCATGTTCTCAATTACATTAATAATAATAATTGTAAAAAAAGGTTAACATCTTGTGAAAATACTCATATTTCTTTAGGAGTTCTTGCCCATATCAATGGACTGTCTGGCATCAGCCACGGCATCAGGCACTCGGACAGTCATATTGTCCATAGATTTTGTCAAACAGATTTGGCAGCCCAACCAGTATCAAAACCATCAATATCTAGATTATTTTCAACCACAACATCTAGTAGAGAGTCACCAACTTTTCCTTTGGCTGTTAATGTTACACCATCACGGTTTACAAAGTGGACTGTTACTTTATCTTCTGAGCTGCGGTGCGCCTCCGCCGACGCGCTCAGCGCCCGGTGCGCCCCCACACGGCCCCCCAGGCCCCGCTCGGCGCTTCCGCCCGCCCCCGGCCGTCCGGGAGGCTCCCGGCTCCTGCGAGAAGCAGCCGCCGGTGGGCCGCGCCGCCGAGGGCCGCGGTGGCGGTGCGCAGGAGCCGCGCGCCCCCCGCGGCGGCCATAGCCCGCGGTCGCGTGACTCCCAGATGCGACGCGGGCCGCGAGAGCGTCCGCGAGCGCGGGAGGAGCGCTGCGCCGACGCCCGAGGGCCGCCGCGGAGCGTGCGGAGGCCGGCGGGCCGGCCGGGGCGTGGCCTGGACGGGCGCTGTTCGCATCTTTCTTTTAAGGTGACACGAGTGGTCCTGTGGCACATCCACCAAGTTAAGAACACCCCAGATGGACAGAAAAAACATCTAAGACTAAAGCTGAGGCCAAGGCCACACAGCGGCAGTTGAACTAGGTCCCAAATAACTGTCCACACCAATATTACATCACTCTTTATTAACAATACTCTGGCTTTTATTTGATTAATTAAAATAATTAAATTGTTGTTAATCAATACAACACTCAAGGGATCGTTTAAGTAATTCATTAAATAATTCAATTATACTACTTTTAAATTTCTATTTTTAAGATTTGTGTGTATGTGTGTGCTCTGTGTAGTCTTTCTGCCAAACTGCAGAAAGAGTGCTCCCTTAGGCATAATTCCTCACTTGGCCTGTATATATGCCACATATGCTATATTTATACCACATAGTCCAAATCGGATATAAATGTGTTGATGATAGTGTCATGAAATGTATAAAGACATCTATCTGTATTGCTTTGTAGTCCTGTCTCTTTCTGTCTAGCCTTAAAAAAATCCTGCAAGGTATGTTAAAAAGGTACTATTGCTCCCATTTCATAGGTGAAAAAACAGACTCCAAGAGTGTAAGCGACTCACTTGATAAAGCCTAATAGAGTCAGTGTCAAGTTGTAGGAAGAGGGCTTGGGAGCTGAGCCAACCTACTGCTTATACTTACTACTGGCTTTGCCTTCCTCTCTTCCCCCATCTTTCCCTTTCTGTCAGTAGTCAATAATGATTGAACTTCTTGAATTCAGTAAGGCATTTGGTCCAGCCATTGATAAATTTGTGGCCATCCTCCCATTCCAGTAATCTACATCTGACTTGTGCCAAACTTGTAATTTTAGCCCCATCAAATCTTCCAAAACCAGGTGTTACCTTACATCCTAGCTATTATAGATGCTTTTGTTGGCTGATACAGATAAACATGCATAGTGTTTAATGGAACACAAAATTTGCACTACAACTATGTTGTGATAATATAAATATTCCTTCCTCTGCAAGTTTCCTTGAGAACAATGATTTAGGGCAACAAAGTTATGTCAGGTAGTCCTGGACAAGACACCCCTTATCATCCACCCACCCCTTTTCACCAGATGGTAGAACGTACCCCCAAACCCTCCTGTTTATGGTAGAGTCTCCTGCCTTATCAGGGTCTAACAAGATGTAAAAAGCCCAATAGGGCTTTGAGACCACCAGCTTGGGTTGGCACCTGGGCTCTAAGACCCAAAAGGTGACCCAGAGTTACCTCAGGATCATAATAAATTTACATTGCAATTTTGGCCCCACCCCATGGGTTTGCTTAGTGTGGGTGGGCGTCTGTGCACTGAGAAAGTTATATAACCGGAAATTGTCAATCAATATGTCAATTGAATGATATAAGACCTGGGGAAGGAGTTACCATCTGTGGGTAAAATTGCAATATTTCCAGAATCTCTCACCTGGCCTTGTTCATCTCCATATCAATGGGTGTTTCCAAGGGTGGAGAAAAATAGTCTATCTCCGTATCAGTAGGTGATTACGTGGGAGTAGTGAGCGTATAACTGGACTGGAGAAGTTTGGAGGGGTCCCTTTTTTGCAGCCAGGGTATGAGAGACACCGTGAACTGCAGTGGATGACTGCTTGTAAGCAATAAACGGGTTTCTCCCACTTTATTTCTCCCTTTGACTAATTTCGGTTTCAAAGGTAATTTGCCCCAGGCTGGGAGAAAGATTTTCCCTCCTGGAGTTACATTATCATTTAAAAAATCAATCCTAACCCTAATAATGGGGCTGCTTCTTGTTTCCAGACAGCCGGCTCTCCACCCTTCTTTGGAGTGTACTTATGCTTTGTTTAATAAACTCCTGCTGTTTAAAAGTGTCCTAAGTCTGTCTCTTGATTGAATTCTTTCCTTCAAGAAGACAAGAATCAGAAAAATGCATTGCATTCCACCAGTAACAGTTTGGGGTAATCAACAACTGAGCAGACTTCCATAAAGGACAATGACTCACTGGAGGCTTAAGGGATGAGGAGATAGAAGTTTCACCCCATGTCTCCAGCAAGCCCACCATTCTGTTATACACCCTTACAGTGCAGCTACTATTTTTTATTTTCAGTAATAATGCAGTATCATTACATTGCCCTTAATCGCATGACCTCAGGCAAGCTTCTGACTCCTCCATCCTTCATTCATGAAGTGAAGATACATATCAATTGTTTCATTGTAAACTTTGAATGAGACTGTCTGAAGGCAATCAACATTTTTATGATTAACATCATTAGGAGAGGTCAGTGGGCTGTGGAAATGGGAGGTGGAGAGTGAAAGGACAAAGAGAAAGGAGAAACAGTAGCATGGGAAAACTACAAAATCCTACTTGTAAGTCAATTACCAATTTCCGCATTTAGTTCCTCCTTAAAGGGAGAAAACTAGTCTTTCCCAGAGTGTATGTAAAGACACGCTGTTAAGCAGGCTTGATCACAGAAAAAAAGGAAGCAGAGGAGGTAGGTAAGTAGGTAGGTCAATACTGGGCTAAATAAAATGTGGTTTTTATATTTTTAAACTTTAATAAGTGAATGAAAATTATAAGACAAGTAGAGAAATGTTGGTTTTCACAAGTTTGTATGATTGTGGGAATATTTTCTCACAGTCTGTGTCACAGAATGTTCTGTGAAACACATTTTGCTTATATCTATAAAAAAAAGAGAAAAGAACTCCAGATAAAATATAGCTGAATTTCTCACATTTACATAGCAACTTTCAGTTTATCAATTACTTAATTGACATAATCTCTATATACGACATTTTGATGTCACTGCCCCACTGAATTTTACCTAATTTCACATGACTGAGATTAAAGCAGCTTGTCACCCATGTAAACAATAGAATTCTTTCTTGCTCTCCCTCGAGTTCCTCCCATTCTTTTCATTCCTGTGTCCTCTCCTTTTTCTCTAAAGACTAGATATAGGTCCAGAGGGATCCCAGGTTCAGCATTTTCTTCTCTGCCAGTAAGATCCTAAAGAGAAAAGGAGCCCTAGGAGTGCAGCTAACTTTAAGTTCAACTGGTCACTGAGTATGTACCACCTTATCCCTTACTAGTTGGTGATGTTAAGGATACACCATGCTCCCAGAACTTGGAAATGTTGGGAGAGAATAGCAGCAAATCAAGACTATATGTATATAAAGGTAAATAAAAGTTAGATTATTATGTCCCAGATTAATTGCTACTGTTGGAGAAGAGAAGATATGGGAGAAGTTGTCTTTTCCCACTTTATATTAGAGACATTGCTAGTATCGATAAAACAGATAAAAATAATTATCTGATAGCCTTTGTGTCATTTTTACCAACATGGCATCTGTAGGACACAGTTGATACATATTTTTTGGCTTCTCACAGCATCTCTTTCTTCAGGAAAGTCATACCTTCTTCCAACTCTTGGTTCAGATGATGTAGAAAGGAAAAATTCCACCCTGCTGATGGCTGGGTGAGGAGCCCAAGGCCAGACAACTCCCTCCTTTGGTCAAAGGGATCAGCTGAGGGGTGGGCACATGACATCAGCAGGTCAATTAGTGTTGACCCTGAGGACTTCTGCTGAAATTCACAGGGAAGAGCAGTTCTTTGTTCTCTGTGATCACTAGCTACGAGGTGATGCAAGTCTAGAAATTCTCCGGACTCAGTTAACCACCACAGTACTGTAGTTTGATGAGAATGAATTCAAAACTGAGGAAAGCAGTGCCTTGATAGAAAGGAGAACAAAACAGTTTACTCATGGCATTATTTGAATAACTGGATCCAGCCCTCCTGAAACTAGAAACACTTCTGAAGTTCTAGTTTTATAAGCCAAGAAATTCCTTTACCTAGAAAAATTCTTTATGCGATGGTAACTAAATGGATTTTGATTAACACACTTTAGAATTCTAAGTCTTTACAAAGAAACTGAAGAATGTATCATTTTACCATTTTGTCAAAGATGATTGGAAGGAGTTAACTAAATGTTTTCCTTCTTTAGAAACCTAATATACAGTGTCATTCTAGTGATTTTATTAAATTTTACTTAATTTTACTTAGTATTTTCATTTTAATTTTAAATTTGAAAATTCAAATTTCTAATGAAAAATTATTTGACCATTGCTTTAGTAATTGTCCATTTTCTCTAATTTTAAAAATGTATTGGCATGAAAGTATTCCATTTTGCTTTCTTTTAAAAAACTCTTTGTTGTCCATCTGTACCCTTTGTCCCACTCCTGCAGATCAGTGGATTTGTATATTCTCCCTTTTTTTTAATCAGTTGGTTCATGGGTTTCTCTGTCACTACTCTTTACATTGACTTCATCTGGGGATCACTGATCTGCTCTGATTTTTGTTTCCTACTTCATTTCTTTGTTTTCTACTTTATTTCTGATTTTTAAATTAATTCTTTCTTTCCTTCTATTGTGTTTTACCTGATGGGTTTTTTCCCCCCTAATGCTACAAATTTCCCTGTAGTAGTATTTTAAAATTTTGATATGTAGAAAGTTCATATATTTCAGTTTAAAATATTTTCTGAATTCCATAATAACTACTATTCAGTCACTAGGTAATTAGGAAGTTTAATTTTTTTACTTGTTTGTTTTGCTTTCTAACCACATCTGGCAATTTTCATTTTCTTTCTGTTACTGTTTTCTACTTACACCGTGGTTATAGAAAGGAGTTAGTACATCACTACTTAAACTTTGGTTTTCAAAGAAATGCACTTTGGATGTAGATAGATACATGACTGGTTTTTGAAAATGATCAGTGTATGTAATTGTTAAGTACAGTTTGAT
The DNA here is from genome assembly GCF_040802235.1 of Manis javanica. Classification (NCBI taxonomy): domain Eukaryota; kingdom Metazoa; phylum Chordata; class Mammalia; order Pholidota; family Manidae; genus Manis; species Manis javanica. The sequence continues at coordinate 207,881,434 of NC_133157.1, forward strand.
ATAAGTCAGATCAAGATTGTTAGTTGTGTTTTAAAATTTTTCTGTATTTCTCACCATTTTTATTTCAGCTTCATTCATTCATTCACACATTCATTTACTCAATAGATATGTATTAGTGCTACTACTACATGCCAGGAACTACTTTAGAACCTTGATATACAGTGAAAACAACTATAAAAATAAAAGCTCCTCTCATCAGAAAGCTTACTTTCTCAGGGGGAGAAGTAAGATGATTAATGTCTTGCTAATTTAGAAAAGGGAAGGAAAGAAAGAATGAAGAGGTATATACAATTTCAGGTAATGATAAGTACAATGGAAAAATAAAGAAGAAAATGGATAAGGAGTGCAAGTGTGATAAAGAGAACGGGCTGGAATTTAAGTAGGATAGATAAGAAAGGCTCATTGGGAGAGTATGAGCCATGGGGATATCTGAAGTCAGAAAATTAGCAAGTACAAAGGTCCTACAGTGGGAGCATGCTTACTGTGATCAATGAATATGAGGGGGGAGTGAAGCTACAGTGAAACAATAAGGGAGAAAATAGGAAATGATGAGTTTAGTAGCACAAGACACTGAGTTGAGGGTGGGGAGAGATCATGTGGGGACTCTTAGCTCTTTTTCAGACTTTGGCTTTTATGCTAAGTGAGATGGAAATCCATTGGAGAGAGGTGGAGTGATAAATATGAATATATTGTAACCAGGTCATTAGGATATCATTATTATTTTGCAGGGTGGAAATGGGGAGACCAACTCCAGTAGGCAAAGGGCAGAGCCAGAGAAAACTGATGGAAGGTAACTAAAATGTATATGCAAAAAATGATTGTGGCTTGGACCAGGACTGTGTGAGTGGAGGTGGTAAAATGAATGTCTTCTGAATATGGCTTCAAGACATAGCTGGCCAGATTTGCTAACAGATCAGACTTGGAGTATGAGAAAAAAGAAAGGAGTGAAAATATGACTGCAGGAAAAGTTAATCTCTTCCCTCCTTCCACAACACCAAAAAGATTTTGAAAACTTTTACTCATCAGGCCTCTCCTTTGTATGTGTTAGTTTTGTAGTATTTTACCTATATCTTGCTTTGAACTATCCAAGTGAATCATTGTTACACTTACTGTTTTATAAACAGCTATTGCCATTTAGATTTGTCCACAGTAATATCTGTTGTTTTTCTGGACTCACCTAACTTGTAGCATACCCCTTCCTTCTGTATTCAACTTCCTTTTATCTAAAGTTTATTATATCAGCTATTAATTTATTGCTTCTCAGATCCACATTCTCCTTTCAATATTCGCTCTGCAATCATGGAAGAAATTCCTTTAAGCATTCCTTCTTAAAGTTGAGTGTGATTCAAGCTTTCTCCATAGAGGGCATGGAGAGGTACTGCAGTAGAAAGGAGTTGTGCTGTTTCTGGATGCACCTGTCAGTCAGCCATGTGGGTATGAGGACATTCAGTGGTGCACTGCCCCAGACACACAACCGGAACATACGGTCCCTTGGCAGTCTTGTAGCTCCAGCCTGGCCTGATGATCACCTTTCGTGGTCCTCTCAATAGGGGGACTGTGAGTGCTGCCCACAGTGGCCCTCTGAACACGCACCCCCTTCTGCAGAAGTTTGCCTCCCATGATGCTGGCCTGTGATTTCATGCTTCTGGCATCTTGACTTCTTCTGTTTGCCTCTGTTCTGGGAGGTTTGTCTTCTGTAGCCTTCCTGATACTACCACCTTCCCAACAGGAACAACACACAGTATGCTGAAGACCTCTTGCCCACACCAGTGCCCCCACCTGCCCTGTACATCTGCATGACTGGCCACTACCTGTGACATGCCAGTGGTTTGCTTCTGCACCTTGGAGTGTTTTGAAGGTACTCTTGTCATTTTCACTCTAGTCGCATTTAAGATCTTCTCTTTGTCTATGGTGTTCTGCCATTTGACAGTGATGTTTCCAGCCCCTCCCAACTCCTATTAGGTTCTTCTTGCATGTCTAAATATGAGAATCTATGCTCTTCATCAACTCTAGAATATTCTCATCCATTTTCTCTTCAAACATTCTCTTTTCCTTATTCTCCCTACCCTTTCCTCCTGTGCTCCTATTAGATAAAAGTTAGGCTTCTTTCTAATCCCATTTTTGTAACCTCTCTTTCATATTATCTATCTGTTTACCTTCTGTGTTGATAATTTCTTTGGATCTACCTTCTATTTTCCCCAATTCTCTCTTCCAAGCTATTAATCTGAAATTTAATCCAGCCATTGATTTCCTAATATAAATAGCTCCAGTTTATATTTCCAGAAGTTCTATTTGATTCCTTTTCAAATTTACCTGTTCTTTCTTCAGTTTCTTATTCTTTTATCTTTTACTAAAGTCCTTTTGTAGTTCTTTAATCATTCTAAAAGCACTTATTCTGTAACTTTTGTATGACAATTCTGTCTGTGCTTCCTGCCATTTGTTGTGTCTGCTGAGTCTCCTGATGGAAAAAAATTTTCCTCAACTGCTTTATAATTTTTCATTGGAAGTTTTCCTTCATAAAGGATTTCTCCATAAAAATGCCATATGTCATAGTTGAGAGTACATCCTTCAGAAGAAAAATTTGGCCTCCTGAAAAATGCCCAAACCATTTTTTATGTTAGTTTGTCACCATGGAATTCTGAAACCATGCAGATAGTAAACAGTATGATCACTTATTCAAGGGAAAAGATGCCAATGGTTTAATTTATCAGAAGGAACTTTGTTCCCACTTAGAGTCCAGGCTGATAGAGAAGGTTCCTTGTTATCTCACTGTGGCAGGGGGCCATTTATGTCCAGTCTATCCTTTCACTAAAATGGTAGCCCTTGAAAGGTCAGACTTAATACAGTGGTCTTATCTATAATCCTTTGTCTCATGTGGGCCGACACCACCCTAGGCTAGTATGACTGTCTACCATCCATTCTAGGACTTCCACAGTTCCACAGTACCAACTCACCTGTTCATAGGTCTCTTGGTACCCTGTGTCTTCCATTACTTATTGATGAATTATGCATTCAAAAGGATGTTATCTATATTTTTTTTTGAGAGGGCATCTCTCATATTTATTGATCAAATGGTTGTTAACAACAATGAAATTCTGTATAGAGGACTTAATGCACAGTCATTAATCAACCCCAAGCCTATATCTCAACAGTCTTCAATCTTCTGAAGCATAACAAACAAGTTCTTACATGGTGAACAAGGTCTTACATAGTGAATAAGTTCTTACATGGTGAACAGTGCAAGGGCAGTCATATCACAGAAACTTTCAGTTTTGATCACGCATCATGAACTATAAACAATCAAGTCAGATATGATTATTCGTTTGATTTTTATACTTGATTTATATGTGAATCCCACATTTCTCCCTTATTATTATTATTATTTTTTTAAATAAAATGATGAAGTGGTAAGTAGATGCAAGATAGAGGCAGAAAACATAATTTAGTGCTGTAAGAGGGCAAATGTAGATGGTCAGGTCTGTGCCTATAGACTAAGTATTAATCCAAGCTAGACAAGGGCAACAAAGGATGTTGTCTATATTTTAACTGGCATTTTGAAGTGTTTTTTTTTTAGGAGAGTTTTGGTTTATCTATTCTATTGTATTTCCAGAGAAAGAAGTATGTTTATTATTTTTAAATATTTCCCATAGTAAAATGTAGGTTGTCCTCATTCTGGCACAAACAATTGTAAAAAAACACTGCATTGCAACTAGTATTACAACTGGCAGAGGAGAAATGTAATTTTCCTATTGATAACCCTTTGTTTCCCAAAGTGTTTCTGTTGAACTAAAAGTCTAAGCACAGAGAACACGTTTTTATTTAAGTCTTCTGATCATATTAATTAGTGAATATTTTCAAAGTGCTTTTTGAGATGAAACCATTATTCATCAGCAAACCCAATTTTTTTTTTTATAATGATGACTCCTTTTAAAGATGCTAATTGGCCCACCTGCCATGAAAGAACGATTTCACCTTTGCATTAATGACTGAAACAACATACCTAGGGATCCTATTTATGAATTCATAAGTGAAATCTTCATAGGCAAGAAATATATACTTTTACTGTTACAACAGGAATGCAAATTCATGGCAATGAAACTGAATGTTTTGGCAATGCACTGCCTGAAAATGGAATGTTGCTTGTGTGGGAGCCGCAAGAGAAAACCCATTGTTTCTGTATATGTGAGAAATATTTCCATATCTCTCAGCAGAATAGACTTTACTGGCATAGTCCATTCTCAACATCTGTCTTGTAAATATTGTTTTATGCTATTTCTATTCTGTTCCTAAAGGGAAGAAAATTATTAAGTGGTATTTTCACCATTTAAAGGAAAATAACAGTAATAAGTAATTATCAGTGACAAGAAGAAGGTTTCTCTCAGGTTCTTTTCTAACATGCAAATAGTGTATATTATATTCTCTATAATGTTATCCAAATATTTCTTGGCACTTTTTTCAAAAGTATATTTTTATCCATGCTGTATTTCAGGGGATATCAAATGTTTAATATGGCATTGAAATTGACTTGATTTTTTTCCCAAGGGCTAAAATTATTTTTTATAAATCTTCCCTACAGATTCAAAACTATTTGGAAGGCAGCAATAATAGCCCTCTCATCTGAGAAATGTGAGAGGGCTATAAAAATCTTGCATGGAAAGCCAAGTACACTACAGCTCTCATAAACCTTAAATCTAAAAATAAACCTTTTCATGACATTTGTTTGAAAAAAGAGTTGTTCTCAGAGAATATTCTAGAAATTAATTTAATCCAAATGTCTCATTAAAAAGAAATTAGTTTTGAAGTCTTTGTTCCATAATAAAACAATCTAGTATATGAACAATGCACTAGTTGTCAAGGAGGCATTTGGAGATAGTGGGTTAACTCTTTCATGGGCCCAGGTGCCTTTGAATGGACTAAAGCACTCATTTATTAAAGCAATACCCCAGGATCAGAAGAGCTAAGGGAAGGTGCTTAAATTATTCTCAGCAACCAGATTCTATCACAGGATAGTCTATCTGATTCATTATATAAAATGAATCCAACAGGAATTTTGAAAATCTGATGATATACATAATGTTGAGAATTTGGTGTCTTTTTTCTTAATTTAAAAAATTGGGTTGTTGGTTTATGGATTTTATACTATATAAGCTTTGCTGTGTCTAAATAAAAAATTTCAAATAACTAGACAAAGAAACTCTTTACCACCAAAGAAGTTAATTAGATACATTTCAGGGGGCTGCAGGTATGTGTAAAATTTAAGATTTGGATGCTTACCTTTATGTATTGTACTAGGTGGTGGGTACATTAAAGGTGAATATAACACTGTCTGTGCTGTCAATAGTCCCAAGTCCAGAAGGGAAGCAGACTCATAAATCTGTATTTATAAAATAATGTAGTAAAATGACAGTATACGCTTCAACGTGCCTTGATGGCAGAAAGGAAGGAGTGATTAATTCCACTTGGAAAGCTTAGAGAGGACTTCCTTAGGAGGTATTTGTATGAAGATTGAAAGCTAAGGAGGAATTGTCTAGGTAGATAAGGGGAACAAAAGTCATCCCAGCAGATGTATGAAATATGACAGCAGATTAGGAGAACTGTAAAAAGTAAGTGTAACTGGATCACGACGTATACCCAAGAAAATAGTGGAATTGGGGTTCCAGAGACATATACAAACATATATTATACTTGAATATTTCAGCTATTTTATAAAGGTACCCAAGGGTCAGATTATGTCAAGAATGGCGTATTTTGTAACAAATTACAAATTGAGTGCCTTAAAACAACACACATTTATTATCTCACAGTTTGCATGGGTCAGGATTCTAGACATGGCTTAGCTGGGTCCTGCATTCAAGGTATCACAAGGATACAGTTAAGATGTCTATTGTCTGTATTTTTCACCTGGAGGCTTATCTGGGGCAAAATTCACTTCCAAGCTCATTCAGGTTATTGATAGAGCTAATTTATATGCGGTTGTATGAGTAAAGTTCCCAGCTCTTTGCTAGCTTGTTAGCTAGAGGCTGCTCTCACATACTAGAGGCTGCCCACAGTTCCTTATCATGTGGCTTTCTCCCTAGGCAGTTCTCAGTACAGCAGTTTGCTTTTTCAAAGTCAGTAGGAAAGTATCTCTCCACTTTGGTAAGACAGAATCTTATATAATGTAGCCTAATCAAAGAAGTGATATCCCATCACCATTACCATATTCTATTGGTTATAAGGAAGCCACTAGTTTTTCCTTCAATCAAAGGGAGGGAATTATACAAGAATGTAACTCATTCAGAGGTCACCATAAGATATGCCTGCCTCACAGGGCTTGGAGGGATCTTTCAGTAGAATCAAATAGAAACTGAGTAAACTGTTTGGTTTTTTTTAGTCTTCCAACAGTTTATTAGAAAGAATGTAGACATTAAAAAAAATCCTCCCTGTCATGAACATAAATTGAGGTTTTCAGCCCTGGGACAGCTGAATCAAAAAAAGAAAAAAATCCAATAGTGTATTAACATTTTTTTCACTCATTTGCCATACTGACAGTGTAAATACAAATTCGGTCTCAATGTAGACTCTCAAACAACAATGTACAGCTTTTCTTCGTCCTCCATGCTAAGAGATGTAAAAGTTTAAGGGTCAAACAACACCAAGTTAGGACATTTACTAGTTTTAGCTAAGATGTATCTGAAACACTGACAAGGTTATCACTTGTGTAGTTATGTGAAGTACATTTTTTGAAAAATAAAACCTTAGTGGAATAATCCTGAGGGATATAGCAGAGGAACAACAGGTTACCAGTTTAAGTGATCTGTTTTCAGTCACTTTGAGCCCATGTTCCAAGATCTAAAATTTAATTATCTTTCCTTAATCTGGGCACTTTCTATCATGTCAGTATCTATATTATGAAGTAAAGGAGACTGAGGTGAAATGTTTTTAATCACAACTGCTGTTATCAATTGCCTGGACCTCAACAGCATCATGGAAGTCTGGGAAATGTTCATGTGAAAGGTTACTTACTGCCTTAGCTGACTTAAAATTGCCCCATACAATGGTACATATCGACCCTTAGTGAAGCTGTTAAAAAAAAAAACAGGTTGAAAAATGGGTTAAAGGAGGCAAATACAACATCTGCCTTTAGAGCTATCAACTTGGGAATTCTCTCAATTACAAAATCCTGCAGAAGTTATTTTTCTTTCTCAAAATTCGTTGACAACATTCCTTACTCCAGGTCTGGCATTTTTTCATCGCCACTGTCTTGTGAATTGTCATCTGCTCCATCTACTTCTGGTAAATCTACATCCTCGTCACCACCCATGTTCATCATCTCAGAGAAACTGTCAAAATTAGACATCTCTTCATCTGAATCATCTCCCCAGTCTTTCCAATTATTGAAGTCCACACTAAGCCAATTAAGCTTTGCCCGTTCTTTTGTTAACCTTGGCCACGACTGGCCAGATTCTCCTTTTCGTAAACAACATAAAATTGATCTGTCAGTTCTTTTATGCTTAGAATCATTTGGATCAATACACTGAGAAAGATCGATTTCATTTAAATGTTTAAAATGATCACTTCCTCCAAGACAACTGAATGTAAGTTTGGATTTTTCAAAATTTACATTAACATCCTTACTGTCTTCAACACAAAATTCTATGAAGACATAGTCCCTTCGATCATACCACTTTGCAGAAGCGGGCTGCATCGCAAACCGGGCGGGGGACGGGTGAACGCGTGGGCAGGCCTCTCCGGCGGCGACAACTACGGGGCAGTCGACTCCTCTACCGTGACGACTGCGGAGCTTTCTCCGCGGTCACGGCCTCCTCTCGCTTCCCCCGGGCGACGGAGACGGCGACGGCGCACTCGACCTGGGTTCCCACAATGCACCGCGCCGAGAGCCGCTCCTCAGGCCGGGGAGGAGAGAAGTGTAAGAAAAGCGGCGCGAGGACAGAGGACGAGCGTGTGTGCGTGCGTGTAGGCGAGCAGCGCGGAGCTGAGTAAACTGTTTTGATGATCATTTTCAATTCCTAATTTTCCAACGACTTGTGCTACAAAAATGGAGGTTAATTCCTTTGGAAAAATAACTGGCCCTAATATAAAACAACATGACACATAGAAACATAAACATTCTCAAATCAAAATAATAAAGAGAAAATGAAGACTTGATGAACTAATAATGCTCCAAATAGGTCATAAACATTCAGACACTAGAAATGAAATAATGTAAATTCTGTATTTGATAAAACAAACTTAATATCTAAAAGAAAGCACAAATGATAGTGCCACATGAGATTCCATCATTCCAACCCTTCCTTCCATGGTTCACAATTGAGTAACAGGAGCTGAGAGCTATCCAGCACATTGTGGAAACTATTTGGCTTCTGGGAATGATCACAACCAAGTGAGGTATGAAATAAAGCAAGAGACATGGCAATCCAAATGCAGAATGGAATAACACGGAGTGAATTTTTTACTAAAACTAGAGAAGAGAAACTTAAAAATTCCATTATTTATGCAACAAATTGACACTCCCACATGCCAGGCACTGTAAAAGGCACTGGGGATATAATGACAATCAAGGGAGACTCAGTTCACGTCCTCAAAGAATTCTTGACCTTGTAATGTGCAGGTATAAAGTGAGCTCCTCTAGATTTGCCCTGCTAAAATGTGTACATAATCTGATTCTCTCCTGGATGATGGAGGCTTAGGCTGTACTTCCCATGGCTGCTCAGAACCAGATCTGCTTGCCCCTTAGACTTTGTCCCTGCCCCTGGGTTAAGCCTGTGGTGGCTAAAGCTAATTTCCAAAATATAAGGGACATTTGTGGGGAGCAAAATCCAGGTACCTACCCAAAAATGTTCTCTAGCTTGACTACATTTACAGAGAAAATAAAGTGTAGAGAATTCTGGAACTCTTATAGATTCAAATAAACTCAAATTTCCTCATTATACAAGTCCCATTTTTAGTGTTTTTTGGATTATGTTGTTTTGGTTTCTTTTCATTTGTTTCTTCTGCAAATTTGTAGACAACTGGGAGTTTGGAAAGAAGTGGAAAATCACTATCTAATAGCCTTTTGGTGCCTTTTTTTCAATAACCTAATGTAAAAGTATCTAGTTTGGTGTTGAACCATCCAGTAGAAAACATAATGTCTACCACCTTATTCCTGTCACTACTCTGGGCACTGGTGTAAGCTGAAAGAGGACACCATGAAGCAGAAGGAGGGCCAGGGGGCCAGTTGCCGAAAAACCTGCCTTGTAGCGTTGCATTCATTATATGAGCAGGGAAGGATAGTTCTTAAGCTCAGAGATTTGATCCTATGAGAACATGAAATTATATCAGGGTACTGAGGGGAGGCTTAGCATATGCAAACTTCCCAGAGACTGATAGAAAAATCTAGATCTCCAATTCAGTTACTTACATTGGGACGTACAAAGTCAGTTCCTAAAAATAAATTCCAGCATATGAGTCTTTGGCTTGCTTGTCTTTTTTAAATTTGCGGGGCTAAATGATATTTTACACAGTTTTGAGCCAAGTATTTTTCCCAGCATAATTGAGATGAGATTGACATATAACACTGTACGTTTAAAGTGTGCAACATGACAATTTGATATATGTCTATATTGTGAAATGATTTCCACAGTAAGATTACTTAACACATCCATCGCCTCACGGAGTTACCTTTTTGTTTATTTGTGGCGAGAACTTCCCTTAGCAACTTTCAAGATGCAACACAGTATTGTTAAGTATAGCAGCATTCTATACATTGGATCCCCAAAACTTACTCATCTCATAACTGGAAGTTTGTACCCTTTTACCACTTTCACCCATTCCCTCCCCTCCCTGACCCCTGACAACCATCAATCTACTCTCTGTTTCTATGAATTCATTTTTTTTAGATTCCACATTTGAGAGAGATCATACAGTATTTGGCTTTCTCTGACTTGTTTCACTTAGCACAAAGCCCTCAGGTTTCACCCATGAGGTCACAAATGGCAGCATTTCCTTTTTATGGCTGAATAGTATTCCACTGTATTGATGTATTTATGCATCCCACATTTTCTTTATTATTTTATTTATCAACACTGAGTTAGTTTCCATATCTTGACTATGTAAATAATACTTCAGAAACATGGGAGTATGGCTATCTCTCAAAGATGGGTATTTCATTTCCTTCAGCTATAATCCCAGAAGTGAGATTGCTGGATCATATGGTAGTTCTATTTTTAATTTTTTGAGGAATATTTTTAACTGTTTTGTTACTCATTTTAAGTTTATTACACTCTTATCAGAAAACATTTTGTGTGAATTGAAATTTTTTCACTTGTTAAGATTAGTTTTATGACCCAGCATATGATCTCACAGCATATGTCACAATGCACACTTGGGAAGAATGTACATTCTGTGGCCAGGCTGCACACTGGAATGTCACTAGGACCTGTAGGTTGGTAGTGTTGGTCTGTGGTGGTGGTGTTCTAGTTACAGCTTTTCCCTTCTCAGTTGTATCCATTTTTCCTTCGTGTAATTTGAAGCTCTTTTGTCAGGTGAGTATACATTTAGAATTTCATGAATGAAATCATAACATTATGTAATGTCCCTCTTTACTCCTTATAATTTTCCTAGCTCTGAAGCTCTGAATTTTTTGTCTGGTATTAATATGGCCTTTAGCTTTCTTTTGTTTATATTTTACATTTCCCTTAATGAAGGTCAGATTCTCTTAGCTTTCCATCTTCTAAGTCTCTGTCTCTCCCTCTCTACTATTTTTGCATTCATTCCACAAAACTTTTGCTTAGATAAAGGATTCTTTTCTGGGTTGGCAGTTCTTTTCTTTCCTCACTTTAAAGATACTATTGAACATTCTGTGGCCTCCATTGTACTTTATGAAAATTCTGTGATCATTCAAATTTTAGTTTTTCTTTTTAGCATTATGACATTTAGGCTTATCAGGCCTAACTGTTTGTTACTCATTTTGAGTTTATGCCTTATTAGGCCTAAACTCTTTGAATTTGTTCTGTTTGGGGTTTCCTGAGCATATTGAATATCTAAATTTACATTTTTGTCAAAGCTGAGATCTTTTCTACTCTTAGTAAGAATACTTTTATCTAAAAAATGATTTTCTTTTCTTTTATAGAACACCTATAATGTGAAATTTAGACAATTTGATACTGTTCCACAAGTTTCTAAGGATGCATTCATTCTTTTCAATGTTTTTTCCTGTCTTTTCTTCAGTGGAGATAATTTCTACTACTCTGTTATCTTCATTATCTTCACATTTACAGACTCTTCTATCATCTCTGTTCAGTGGTTGAGCCCATGTAATTTCTTTTGTAATTTTTGGTAATTATATTTTTCAGTTCTAAATTTCACGATGTGGATTCTTTTTTACAATTTTTCTTTTTTGGCTAAGAACTTTAGTCTTTCCAATTTTTTAAGAGTGTTAAGCATTACCATATTTAATATGGCTATAATAGTTGCTTTAAAGTATTTATGTGATAATTCCATCAAGAGGCATCTCAAAATAGACATCTGTCCCTTCTTTTCCTTGAGAATTGTCACATTCTCCATTGGTGTGGGTATGTGTGTGTTGCTTGTTTAAGCATGTACAGTAAATTTTGCATTTTGTTCTGGAAATTTTGAATATGATACTGTCATTTCTGAGTCATGTTTGTATAGGTGCATTCAGACCATTTACATTTAGGATGATTATGGATAGGTATGTACTTATTGCCATTGCAGGCTTTAGATTTGTGGTGACCAAATGTTCAAGGGTAACATCCTTACTATCTAAGAGACTAATTTAATTCACTTAGTACGCTATTACAAACACAAGCTAACCGTTCTTTTTTCTCTCTCTCCTTTTCTTCCTCCTCCATCTGAGTAATGTTTGTATAGGTGCATTCAGACCATTTACATTTAGGATGATTATGGATGGCTATGTACTTATTGCCATTGCAGGCTTCAGATTTGTGGTGACCAAATCTTCCAGGGTAATATCCTTACTATCTAAGAGACTAATTTAACTCAGTATGCTATTACAAACACAAGCTAAACGTTCTTTTTTCTCTCTCTCATTTTCTTCCTCCTCCATTCTTTATATATTGGGTATCATATTCTGTACTTTTTGTCTATACATTTTTATTATCTCTGGTGACAGTTATTTAGCCTTAGGAACACTTCCATCTATAGGAGCCCCTCCAGAATACACTGTAGAGACAGTTTGTGGGATGTTAATTCTCTCAGCTTTTGCTTATCTGGAAATTGTTTAATCCCTCCTTCAAATTTAAATGATAACCTTGACAGGTAGAGTATTCTTGGTTCCAGACCCTCTGCTGGGCCTCCAGCCCCAGACACCTGTATTGTCACTGTGCCTTGTTCTTTTTGTCAGCAGTGCGCTGAGGGCCGTGCTGCAGGGGCTGAGGCAGTGGAGGCCGGTGCCTCCTTGAGGTCTGAGCCTGAGCCTCTACAGTTTGTCATCTGGTTGGAAGAGGCAGCTCTCTATTCTTGAGTGAGTTTTGGTATTTTATAAGTATCACTACCAAGTAATTTGCCTATTTCAGCTATTTTGTCAAATTTATGAGTTTAGAGCTGTTTATTGTATTTCCTTATCCTTTTAAGCCTTTAGGAATATAGTGATATGCCCTCTTTTGGGTAATTTGTTCTTGTTTTCTTTGGTAACTTGGCAGAGTTCTTTCAGTTTTATTGACTTTTTTTTCCCTGCAAAGAACTAGCTTTTGATTTTACTGATTTTGTTGTCTAGTTTCATTGATTTCCATTCTGTTCTTTAGTATTTCCTTCTATATTTAGCTTTGGTTTTATTTGCTTTTCTCTTTCTAGATTTTTAAGATGGGAGCTTAGATTATTCATTGGAGTTTTCTTCTACTATGATCAAGTGCCTTAATTTCTGTGTAAGAATCCTATAAATTTCATGTTATATTTCTATTTCCACACAATTCATATTATTTTCTCTTTGCCCTTGAAATGCCTTTATTGACCCATGGGTTACCTCGAGGTATATTTAATTTCCAGGCTTGAGGCCCTGTTTTTTTTAAAACTGTTTTGTTACTGATATTAAGTTTATTACCCTCTTATCAGAAAACATTTTGTATGAATTAAAATTTTTTTACTTGTAAAGATTAGTTTTATGACCCAGCATATGATGTCACAGTGTATGTCATAATGCACACTTGGGAAGAATGTTCATTCTGTGGCCAGGCTGCATACTGGAATGTCACTAGGACCTGTTGGTTGGTAGTGTTGGTCTGTGGTGGTGGTATTCTAGTTACAGCTTTTCCCTTCTCAGTTGTATCCATTTTTCCTTCATGTAATTTGAAGCTCTTTTGTCAGGTGAGTATACATTCAGAATTTGATGAATGAAATCCTAACATTATGTAATGTCCCTCTTTACTCCTTGTAATTTTCCTAACTCCGAAGCTCTGAATATTTTGTCTGGTATTAATATAGCCTTTAGCTTTCTTTTGTTTACATTTTACGTTTCCCTTAATGGAGGTCAGATTCTCTTAGCTTTCCATCATCTAAGTCTCTCTCTCTCTCTCTCTCTATTATTTTTGCATTCATTCCACAAAACTTTTGCTTCGATAAAGGATTCTCTTCTGGGTTGGCACTTCTTTACTTTCCTCACTTTAAAGATATTATTGAACATTCTGTGTCTTCCATTTTATTTTATGAGAATTCTTTGATGATTCAAATTTTCACTCATCTTTGCTTTTTAGCATTATGACATGTTTAGGCCTTAATAGACCTAAGTGTTCGTTATTGTTTTGAAGTTTTGGCCTTATTGGGCCGAAACTCTTTGAATTTGCTCTGTTTGGGGCTTGCTGAACATCTTCAATCTCTAAATTTATGTTTTTTCAAATCTGGGATCTTTTCTGCTTTTAGTAAGAATTCTTTTTCTAAAAAAATTAAATTTTCTTTTCCTTTATATAACACCTTAATGTGAAATTTAGACAATTTGATACTGTTCCACAAGTTTCTAAGGGTGTATTCATTTTTTGCAGTGTTTTTTCTCTCTTTTCAAAATTTTTACAAAATTTTATGTAAATCCATGCTTGTAATAAAGGTACTATAATCTGATAATTCAAAGTTCTTAAATAAGGTCTTAAGTACATAGAAGGCTTTTTGTTTTTGCAGGTGTGTAAGTTCAATAGGAACACTTAATATAGAATTTAGTTCGATCTCCTCATTTTAGGAGTGATAAGTTAAATGACTTTCCTGTGGTCACATATTCTTGGAAGAATTATAATTGAAGCATTGTTCCAGGGAACTAACTTCCAGAGCAGAGTGATTGGTCAAAGTGAAGAATATGGTGCAGCCTTGAAAATGTTAGAAAAGGAATACAAACTAGTAATTTGAATTTTTAGTGCAATGTAGTATTAATTTAGGGAAGTGCAAAAGATATGGAAATGTGTTTTATGTAGTTTAATAACAAGCATTATAATTTCTTCAGTTGACTTCACTAAAAATGAGACAAGCTTAAAAAATTCTCTGTCGTTTAAAAAATTTTGAAATTAGTAAAATTAGAAACATTCAAAAATTTTTAAAATATGATTTGGGCATGGAAAAAATTGGCTGGAGCTTTATTTTCCCTTAGAGTTTAATGAAATCAATTTTGGAGTTTTTAATTTTAATTGGTCAATTTAAGGAGGTCGTGATAACTAACATTTAATGTACTGCTTACTGCTCCTGAGTACTAGTCTACACTTAACATTCATTAACTCGTTTAACCCTCACAGCCACTCTAGGAGGTAGGTTATTTCTTTCATTTTATAGACTTGGAAAATGAGGCTACCCAGGTTCATAGTTGGTAAGTAATTGTTGGCAGGATTCCTATCTAGGCAGTGTCATTCTAGAACCTGGTTCTGAAGCCTCTCATTTATAGCAGCCATTTTTGAAGTTTGGTAATCTGATACAAAGGAACTGATACCAGAACCACCAGGGAATTCTGTAGTGTATCTACTTACATAATGAAGCAGATTTGATTAGGCCATATTTTAATATGAATCAGGTTATGGAGGAAACAGTTATCTATCTATGTTAAATTCATTATTTTCTCCCATTGCATTTTTCTTAGGAATGTCTGTGTTAGAGTTGATTAAACACTGCCATGTGGTATCTGAAAGGAAAAGAAATCTTACTGAATTAAATCTATTATCTATTTTCTTGCATTTGAAGGTCATTAATAGATGGGAATCTTCCTGTTGTTAGAAACATATTATGGGTACATTTTGAGTTGTTGGGCATGTTTTTAATGGTCTTCCTACTGTATTATCTCTTTTGCTGATGAACTTATTGCATCAGAGTTAGATAAATCTTTAAGTACTGACACAGAAAGCCTTCCAGTACATACAGATTTATCTAATTTTTAGAAGTGTATGTATAGTATGTACTTACATACTATGTATAGTGGGAATCTTTTTTTTTTTTTAAAGTAGCTCAGGTGATTGTGTTGATGAGCTGGGTTTAAGAGTCCTGCACTGGTAGGCAACACCTTTTCAGTGAAATTCACATCTAAGATAATTTTATATATGTAGTCAGAAAATGATGTGCTGATTATTCTTAGCAACTTTTGCTTTTCCTTTTTTCTTTTCTTATTTCTCTCCAGTTGTTTATGCCAACGTGGCTTCATTCATACCGATTTCCCAAGGGTTGGGAGAGCAGCATAAAATTAGAGTCAGACAGCTGATTGCCCAGCAGGATGTCGTCAACTATCCAAGCACAGAGCCTGAAGGACCCTGAGATTGCAGAGCTCTTCTCCAAAGAAGATCCAGAGAAGCGCTTCACAGATCTCAGAAAAGTTGGCCGGGGAGGCTTTGGAGCAGTGTTCTTTGTAAGTGTTAAGGGCTTAATGTCAGTGACCAGCATTTATTTAATATCCAGTCTGGCAGAGTAAAAATTAGTAATACAAAAAGACATAGGCAATAGTCTGTTTTACAGTCACTTGCATTAGGTGTATGTAAAAAGAGATCATTTTATTTATTGAGCTTCTTAGATTATTGAAAAAAAGGGAAAGATATTTGGCTTTAATTTCCATGTTGTTTACACTACTTTAGCAGTTTTATGACTTACACTGTTATTGAATCAAATATTGCAAAAAACACTGACTTATGTAAAGTCCCATACACACATTTCATTATTATTCATTCATTATTTCTTCCTATTAAGATTGCTTTTTTTTTCTCAGCAACAAGTTTTGTATAGATGTTTAATATTTTGATAGTAATACAGATTCAGTTTTTTTCATTTTAATGGGTGCCTTAAGAATAAAGGAGAAAATGTGTTCCAAATTCTTAACAATTTGAAGTTTTCGCTTATTTCCCATTTGTAAATTAGAGGTAAAAATAAGGTAGTAGAAACTCCCTCTGGAATTTTCTGACCCAAAGACGGCTGCTGTTAACATGTAGATAAACATCCTTGCAGAATCTTTTTGTGTGCACATGTTTTATGTGTGTGTGTGATGTAGGTTATGTTTGTTTGATTTCTGGATTGGACACAGAATAAGGGAAGAGGCACTCAGAAAGCAGGTATTTCATAAACAACCTTTTTTCTGTGTTACAGTTTTGTCTGAATGTAAGCTTCTCCCATTGTTCTCCTTAATACTACTGTGGAGAAATATAGAATAAAAAAGGAAAAAAAATATACAGACTCTTAGAAATGGGCCCAATAAGAGAACCCTGTTGAAAAAATCCCTGTCATGTAGCCATTCAATGTGTGTCAGTAGTATTTTTAGTTGACTTATTTTATTAAGTATAACATATACAGTAAATGCAGATATGTTAAATGTACAGTTTGATGAAATTAGACAAGTTATATGCCATACGACCAACAATTCAAGATACAGAATGGTGACAGTTGTGGGGAATAGAAAGAGGTAGAAAGAGGATACAATGGTAACTTGTTTTACCTCTTTTGATAATAAATATTTAGTATATTTAAAAGTTAAAATTAAGTCATTATGTATGGGGAGAGTCACTAATAGGCAAGTGGGAACAATGAATCCAACTGTATTTGGGCTATAACCACATTGGAGTAAAAACCAAAACTAATACAAGTAACTTTCATACACAGTATTTTAGCTGTATACCCTCTGTCTGGTTGGGAAGAGGAAAGTGCAAACAAATCTTGAACTCTTCTCCGTAAACTTGTTTCATATTGGTATGGGTGTGACAGTTCTGAAACTGTGTGTTAAAAGATTGAGCAGTGAATAATTTTGATGTCATTTTGGACTCAGATCCTAACTGAAAAGAATGATAGAAATAGGAAATTGGCAAATGTAACGAAGAACCACGTGGGACTAGATAGGTATTGGATAGGAATTTGTGGCATTAATATGAACTAATTACATGACATATATATTTCCTAGCTCTCTCTTCTGTAAGATTCTAGTTGCGTTGATACCCTAGTAGCAACAAGCACACTTAGCACTCAGATCTTGGATTCCTCACTACATGGATCAAGAGCTCTTGCAGTAATGGTTCATTCTATTGTGGGGACAAGGATCATAAAAGATAAGCTTTATAACTTGAACCAGAAATGTAAAAAATGCTTTTAAATGAAAAATAGGACCTTTCAAGAGGATGCTAGAACCAGCTTGAAGATGCTCCCACTGGCCCCATCTGGAACAATTTGAGCATCAATATAGACATCTATTGATTATAACCCATTGAATAAAATAGGAATTCCTAATTTCCATGACAGATATAGGATGGATAGATAGAAAGGGAGGGCTTTTCTTTATAATAGAATGCTGACTGGTAAATGTGAAGGGAATGGTAGAGTTGGGAAAAACCAGCATTTTGAAATCATCATTGCAAAGACTGTTTGGGGCTAGAATCTTCAGTGGTTGCTAAACCTAGGGGGAAAGTTTGATGAGCAGAATATTTATATAGTTTAAAAGTATCTCTCCACAGACTGCTTGTTAGATACAAAGTAGGAAATAGTGGTCATAACTATATACATTGGAAAGAAGCAGTCAAACACCTTGACTGGGTGATGAAAATTTGTAACCAGTGATGAACAGACATTGTATGCATCCAGATATGATACCCTGAAAAGGACACAATATTACTCATGTAGTATTTCAGCCAGAGATATGTAACCAGGATCTAATCTTGAAGAAGCTTCAGACAAACACAAATTTAGTAAGGTAAGTACTGCTGTGTAGTCTCAAAAAATGCCAGTGTCATAAAGGACAAGGAAGAGTTGAGGAAATTGTTCCAGATTAGAGGAGATGAATAAGACATGATAAGTAAGCACAACTCATAATCCTGAAGGGACAGAGAAACATGACTGTGGACATTAAATATTTTTCTGTTGGTTTTTGTGTATGTGTGTGATAGGCAAAAGTAATCTCATCTTAATCTGATTTAATTTTAATGTAATCATCATTACAAATGAATTTGGATTTTAATGAATTACAGTCACTTTAACTTACTTTTTTAAAGTAATGCTAGAGCTGCAGATTTTGCAATAATAATAGAGTTTACCCTATAATCTTCACCCAGATCCTTTAAAGTTTACAAGTTTCATAACCACAGAACCTTTATCAAAACTAAGAATTCAACATTGACACACTGATACTATGAACTAAACAACACACTTAATTCAGATTTTCCCAGTCTTTGTGCTCTTTTCTGTTCCGGAATCTACTCCAGGTGACCGCACTGCATTTAGTATACCCACTTTTGAACTTTATCTTGTGCTTATTAGAAATGCAGCTCTTTAGCAGAGCAATGAAATTGAACCCTTACCTCATACCATATGTGAACATTAAAATTATAAAACTCTTAGGGTAAAACTGCATGACCTTGGTTTTGTCAAAGGATTCTTAGAAATGACAACAAAAGCATGAAAAAAAGAAAAACATAGATATTGGATTTGATCAAAATGTAAAAGTTGTATGCTTCAAAACTGTAAAGACAACAATAGAATAGGAGAAATTGTTTGTAAATCATATGTCTGCTAAGGGACTTGTGTCTAGAATATATAAATAACTCTTACAATTCAATAAAAAAAAAGGCAACCCAATTTTTTAACGGGCAAAGGATCTGAACTGACATTTTTCCAAATATGTACAAATGGCCAGAAAGCACATAAAAAGATGCTCAACATCTTTTTATCTTGAAAACATTATACTAAGTGAAAGAAACCAGTCACAAAAGATGATATATTATATGGTTCCAAAGTGTACAGAATGGGCACATCTCCAGAGACACAGAAAGTGGATTAGTTGTCCTTTAGGGCTGAAGGGGTGAGGAATAGGGATAGGAGAGTGATAGCTAAAGGGTGTGGGGTTTCCTTTTTCTTTTTTTTAATAGGGAAAAAATTTGAGGTAAGGTACACATAATATAAAATTTACCATTTTAACCATTTTTAAATGAAACAATTTGGAGTTTCTCTTTAAGGTGATGAAAGCTCTAAAAATGTAGTTATCGGTAAATTGCATGTATCTGTCATATTGATCAGTATTGCCATGCATCTGTCAGTGTACTAAAAGCTATAGAATTACACACATTCAAATGGGTGAAATGTGTGCTATGTAAATTATACCTCATTAAAACTGTTAGAAAAGAATATAGCTGCTTAGATCTATTGACTAAAATCAAGGGGCTCACAAATTGATGAGTACAGAACATTCTGGAAAAATAAATTTATATTCAAGATCTTATGCATATAGATCCACTTCACCCGTTATGTTAGATGGTGCACGTTTTCCTTAACCAGTCTGCTAGTAATTGAAATTGGAAGGTCATTAGTTGTTTCAAGGACCCACTTAAAAGAATATATATATATATATATTTTAAGGAACTCTAGGTATAATTTACATACCTGCTTATCTAATTTTTAACAGCTTTTTTTAGATTTAAGTTACATACTCTCAGTTCACCAATTTTAAGTGTGCATTTCATAGATTTTTAGTAAGTTAGATTTTTGTAGCCATCACCATAATCTAATTTTAAAACATTTTATCTTTGGGAATTCATTAAAGACTGAATTGAAGATGAATTCTTCCACAGATGACTAGAGATGATTAACCCTTCTTACTGAACTCATATGAAATGTTTTGCAGCTATCCTCTTGTGCCTTCTTTATATATCATCTTTTTTTTTTAAACTCATAATGAGAATTTGGCTCTTACTTTCTAAAGGGTTAACTTTCATGTTTCTGCTTTTGCTTTTATTTTTTAATCAAAATTCCACAGCACTGGTAAATAGTAATGGTGATACCATTTTAGCTGTCTTGTCTTAATTCTAGTTAATAGCTGTTTACAATAGACATGACTTATCATGTTGAGGAATTACCTTTCCTGTGTGGGTTTTCTAAGAGTTCGGTCTTCCCTGCATTAAATACATTTAGAGTTGGACTCTTTCTGCATTTTCAGCATTTATTAAGCATTTATATGTATAAGTATATATTTTTCCCCTTTGATTTGTAAAAAAATATGGCAAATTATGAAATGTTTTCCTGTATCAAAATTTTGCATTTCTGTGGTAATATATTTTATCCAAATGAAATATTCTTTTAATGCCCAGTAATAATTGGTTTTAAAATTTTATTTAGAGTTCCCTTGTCTACATTTATAAGTCAGATTGGTACCTAACTTTCTATCTTGCGCTGCTTGTGAGGGTTTAGTTGTTGGGTTAGACTGCCTCCTTACAATTAATGGGGTAGCTTTCCTTTTTCTCCCCTTTTATCCTGGGAAGTTCCCCTAGTGAAACTGCTCCACTCACAACAATTTTAAAGACAATTAGTATTCTTTTCAATCTTCCACCACTGTTTTACTCAAATTTCTTCTCTAGATCAATTTTAGTAGATCTTTCCTAGAGAATTGTCCATTTCATTGAAATTTTGACATTTACAGGCCTACCAGAGATTGTATTAGTCATTTTGTTTGTTTATAGTTCTATTCAAATTTCTATATTTTTCCTCTCAACTAGCTCATTCAAAGATAAACATGCATTATTTTTATTTCTAAAGTACCAACTCCTTGATAATTTGATACGCTTTTTGTTATCTATTTACTTATGTTTTTAATGTTCTTTAAAAGCAGTTTTGGTATCTTTTTGGACATGGTAGTTTATAAATGTTAATTATTACGGTCTTCTGTCTTTTTTAGGCACGAGATGTGCACACCAATGATGTGGTGGCTATCAAGAGAATACCTTATAGTGGAAGGAAGGCTATGAAGGTAGGTGAAATATGTATGTTTGTATTGGCATGTTAAAGAAAGCCATACCGTTTTAATTGGGGATAGGTGGGAATTTTTTCAAAAAATATTGAAAAATATACAAATACTAAGGTTTATCTCAGTGAATTTTCTTCCACAGACTAAATGTGCCCATTTAACCTGTACCGAGAGCCATAAACAACATTCCTGACATCCCAGAAACCTCCCAACTGTGTCCCTTACTTTTAACTTTTTTAGATATGTGCTGCTGACACGAGTTTAATGTTTTAAATTGTTGTTTAGCAGTTTATTCTATAATAGAGGGATTAGCATGTCTGAGAAAGTAAAACAGAATAAGGTACACTTGACAGTAAGTATACTGGATATAAATTTTTAATGGTTGAGAAATTATTTAACGGCTGTTTCAAATAATCATCGGCAGCTATATATCAAGTCTGAAAAATAAGGCAGTGGATAATAATCTGAAAAATAAAATTACTGATACTGTATTGCATGTACTTTAGTTCATCAGTATTCTGATTAGTTCTTCCTTAATTGTGTGAGTTTATAAAATTACTTTCTAAGTCTGTTCTCTTTGACTTTCTTTAATTCTTTAAAAAATTTATTTACTTTTAATTGTGGTAAAGTACACAAAACAAATTTACCATCTTAACCACTTTAAGTGTAAGTTCAGTGGTGTTAAGGATATTCACATTGCTGTGCAACCATCACCACCATTCATCTCCAGAATTCTTTCATTTTGCAAAAGTGATATTCTGCACCCATCAAACAATAACACCTCATTCCCGCCTCCCCGCAGCCCTTGGAAATCACCTCTCCAATTTCTGTCTCTATCAATTTGACTACTTTAGGTATCTCATGTAATTGAAATTATGCACTATTTGTCCTTTTGTGCAGACTGGCTTGTTTCACTTAATACAGTGTCCTCAAAGTTCATCTATGTTGCAGTGTGTCAGAATTACCTTTCTTTTTAAAGCTGAGTAATATTCCTGTGTGTGTGTGTAAAAACACCACATTTTGTCCATCTACCATTTGTAAATGGACACTTAGTTGATTCTACCCCTTGGTTATTGTGAATAATGCTGCTATGCACATAGGTATACAAGTATTTCTTTGAGTCCCGGCTTTTAAACTTTAGGGTATATGCCCAAAGGTAAAATTGCAAGATCAGTCTTTAATTTTTAAAGGTTTTGGCTTTCTACATTTCTGTAATCTCTGTTTTGTGGTAAATATTGTTTTTTGTGATAATCATACTTATGGGTATGATAACACTGTTGTGATTGATCACTGTTCCATTATGTCGATACCTAAAAATCTCTTAATAGTTTCTAAAACCCCTAAAAAACCTCCATTTTTTATAAGTTGAATTTTATCTGCCATTCTACAGTATAACATTAAAACCAGCTTTCATAGCAGACTTGTGTTGGAGTCTGTTTAATTAGTCATGCCTAGAACAAAAAGTTTCACCTAGGGCATCATCTTCTCTCATCTAATATTGTGTCCTTCCTGGAAGTTTTTTTTTACTTTGAAGAATACAGGTTTTAGCTTGGTTTTGTTTTGAGAGTTTGCCTCCCAGAGCACTCAAATTTGAAATGTAAAGCCCATAAAACACTTTCTGAAGTTAGCATCTTACAGCTTACACATTTTACACTGTGAATATCTTGCTCTATTTTCTTGAGGGCTTATGAAATAACATAGAAGATATAGGATCTTAAAATCCAGTGCAAAACATTTTTTAAAGTTCTGTATTCTAGTTCCCCTACCTTTAGAAATATGATACAAGCCAGCGGTAAAGCTTGGAAAAACGGAAACAAGAACAAAAAACAGATTCCAAGTTCCCATCCCACATCTCCTAAGCCTCCAGAGTCTCTGGGTATGGACCCAAGTACCTGTATTTTCAGTTCCCTGATTGCTTCTGACAAGTCACCCTACTTAGGATATGGCCTAAGTTTCTGAAGTTGTCATAGAGTAGCTTTTATTGCTGAAGGTTTATCTGTTACTTACTAGTAGGCGTCAATGGGAAGGCTCTTCGGGAAATCCTGTAGGAAAATGTTTCCATGTTGTTTGGTTTTTCTGTGAACTTCCCTCTGTTATAACCTTAGTGTTCACTAGCATTTTAGAATATGTGCATTTAGGAATTTAGGTAATTACTTGACTTGAGTTTAAACAGCAGAAAAAGCATCACATTTGGTAGACAATATAAGCCAAAAACACAACAGCTGAACTTTAAGGTATGTAAATTATATAACAATAAAGCTGCAAAAAAAGAAGTGGGAGGTTGAACTTTTGAAGAAAAACCACTCAATACTGTATATGGTTTTCAACAGCTTGGTGTGTGGTTGTAAAATTTTTATAAGACTCATTGATAATAAATTTTATGAAAATAAAAATGTGTCCTACCTGGAATGAATTTTATGTTATTGAGTTGTAAACTATATGAATGTAATTTCTTTAAAACATATTAGTTTGACATTTAAATGTTACAAATAAAGCAAAGTTGTATGTTCTTGTTAACTTTTTAATCTGATAATTACTTTTGTACTTAGATAGCTTTCTAAGGAAAGGCAACTGTTCCTAATTCTTTCCTTTATTCTTTTTTTTCTTCCCACAGAGATGGCAGGGTATTATTAAGGAAGTCAGGTGCCTACGAAAATTAAAACATCCCAACATTGTAGAATACAAAGGCTGCTATTTACGTGAGCACAGAGCATGGGTAGGTATCTGTAATTTTAGTAGGTTTAGTTTATAATTAATTCAAAAATGTCTCAAAATAGTTGTGTAAAGCCACGCACAAACACCTTGAAATGTTAGTTCATACTGAGAAAAGAGGAGCAGCTTTTCCTGAAACTCTTAGGCAGTAAGAGATAACAGAACTTTTGCCAGTTGACTGCAGAGATTCAGCTGACCGTTACGTGCACGGGAAAATGTTCCGATGTATGTTAGCGGTGTCATTCTTCAAATGCTTTATCAAACATTTGTTGAGAACAATCCTATCAAAGGATGAAAATCAGCATTTATTTTTGACATAAATGTATTGTAAGCTATTTAACCGCAAGGGTCTTGGTTGGAATATTGGTGGTGAATCCTGGTGAAATCTGAACTGATTGTGATTCTTTGGCTGAATAATACTGAAGGTAGAAAATTGGGACATTTTATTGCAGAAAATGGAGATTAATTTTGCCCCGTTGTTGAAACTAAGATAAGGTAGTAATCTTACAATGGTATAGGCATAGTAATTATGTCTTTTCAGAGAACGGCTAAATTTTCTTTAAACAGGAATGACCTTTTACTTTTAATAAGCTACAGCTGATTATCATTTTAGTATACAGAACTTAGATTTATTTAGATTTGTAATGTTTGGTTTAATTTGATGGTGATGGTACTCCTAAATTTGAGGCTGTGGTAAAAGAAAAAACAGTGGCAGAGAGGGTAGGCTGCCTCTCTGTCTTCCAGGTTTCTGCATCTGTAAAACAAGGATGATAATAGGGTCTCCTTCCAGAGGCGGTTATGAGGATTAAATTAGTTAATATATATAAAATATCTGGCACATAAGAGGTGCTCTGTGTTTGCTTTATAAGAAAGATTTAAACTGTAACCGAAACTTTGTATATATAGTACCAGAGGACGATTTTCTGATTCCTAACAATACCAGTATTGCTACTATAGGTTAATATTAATGGAATATGTGTATTCCCCTGTAGCTTTAGTTAGTAATTATATGAAACACACATCTTCTACAAGCAGTTATATGTCAGCATTATAAAAGATTAATGTAGCATTGGCTTAACCTCATATATGCATTTAACAAGTTCCAAAATGTATACTTAAATTTAAAGGTAATTGATAACTAGAGTTTGTTTCACTTCAAACTTTCTTCTTGATTTCCTTGGTGAATTTATTTTATCTCATATAGAATCTTTTTATTTTAATAGTGTATTTTAATGTTTTTATCATTTTTTCCCCTGTAGCTTGTAATGGAATATTGTTCAGGATCTGTTGTAGATTTGCTGAAAGGTAAGTTTCCTTTATTTATTAAGGAAAGAAAAGTATTAGTATAATAAAATGAGAATTCATTCACTAAGAGATTTTTTTAATAATGGTACAACTTTCCAGGAAGAGACAATAGTTTTTGCTCTTCCTGGAAAGCTTTAACATTATTAAAAAAATCTCTTAGTGAATGAACTCTCATTTTATTGTACTAAATTCTAGAGTCTCAGCGTGGTATGCACTGTCCTCATTAAATACTATGTTTTAGCATAACAGATGAGTTTTCTTTCATTATGATTTAACAGGCATTTTTCTGCATTCTTTATCATTAAACTTGACTTGTTCCTTCTGTTCAGAATGAAGATATGTAGGAATATAAAAAGGGAAAGCTCCTCTTTCATTGTTTTATAATCATGAAATAATTGTTAAATGTTAACTTAGAGGAAAATTAGCTGTGAACTATAATAACTAGGCACAACTGCGCACTTATTAAGTTCAATTGCTTTGTTTTATTATCTTGGAAAGCAAAAAATTCCTTCTTCTAAATGTTAGTTTTTTTAAATTTGCCCATGTATTAGATATGTGTATATATATTTTAAAATAGAAGTGTTCTATAGAATAATTATTTTCAAATAAAATCTTATTTTAAGTTCACAAAAAGCCATTACAAGAAATGGAAATAGCAGCAATTATACATGGTGCTCTTCATGGATTAGCCTACTTACATTCTCGTGCCATGATCCATAGGTAAGTACTTTAAAAATTACCATATATTAATATGCAAATTTCTCAGACCTAGAATTTATTAATCCTGAAAGCTTTGTTGGTTTTTGCTACATAAAAGTATTCTGGAGTTTTATAAACTCATATTTTTTTAGGTTATCCATGTCTTAAAATGAATATACTAATTTATTTGATCTCTTTGTTGAGAATAATTTTTTATCTTTTTCTACACATGCTGCTGGGCTTTCCAAAGTATGTGCACTTTATAGATTTGTGATAGAAATTTAATTATAGAAAAGTTTAATTTGTGAAGTGGAAAAGTCGATAGGGATTATGTATTCTCACTTGTTCATTTTACAGATGAAGAAACTGATGCCCCAATTTGTGACTCACTTCTCAAAGCTGATAAAGCAAGATAGATTAAACTAGAGCTAACCTAGACCTTTTGTCCTCCTGGTGACTCATAATGCCGGATTTGTTCCATTGATTCCATGACAGAGACAAGTAAAAGCTACTTAA
Organism: Manis javanica; assembly: GCF_040802235.1. Lineage (NCBI taxonomy): Eukaryota > Metazoa > Chordata > Mammalia > Pholidota > Manidae > Manis > Manis javanica. The sequence continues at coordinate 207,907,844 of NC_133157.1, forward strand.
CACTCTATGCTTTTGAGATAAGCCTTGATAATCCTTGGTAATGGATAGTAATTTAAAGATTAAACCATCATAAACTACATTTTTAGCATTGGTACTGGTTTTGCCTGTTTTTAGAAGGAAGGTAGCATTTTAAAAATTATCTATGTGAACCAGACAATATATAGTAAATTTATATAGTAGAGTCACTGCAAATTAATGGGTTATCAGTTTTTTAGATGAGGGTAGTAAGGTCCAAGAGAAATCCACATGCATAGTAAATAAGAGAATGAAAGAGTTGGAAGCAGAACCTAAGGTCTTCTCAACTTCAAAGAACCTTTCATTTTTTAAAAAAACAAATGGAAGAAAATAGATTGACTTACTATTACATTCATTATAATACTATATAGTATGAATTGACAAGTGCTTAGAAATTTTTTTCTTTTTGAATGTTATGGTGCCCATTGTGCATACAATACCATTATAATTTTCTTAGTTCACATGTACATTGCTGATTTAGAAAAGAGCTTAAAAGTAAATTTGGGATCATTGATATTATGTTACCCATGTGTTTCAGTTTTCATTTCATATTTAGGTAGGAGAACTATGCTAAAATTTGGAATGATATGAGTAATTTAAAAAAATTTGGGGCATCAGGTTCTTTTTTTCCCCATTTTATTGTTAAGGCTATACTCAGAAATCTTACAGTCATATAAGAATGTTCAGCTAAATTTTTAAAACCAATATTTGTACCAATAAACAGGCACTCAAATATCGAGTATGTGCTATTAATTACCTATTTTTTTCTTCTGTTTCTGCTGCTATTTTATCTTCTCTTTTAGAAAATTGTTACTATATACTTATAGGAATTCTGTGTATCTCATTTCTTAGTTTGGATCTTAATTCTCATTATCCCAACTGAGAGATTATCCAAGGCCTTAATTATTCTGATTTCTCCTTCCCTATTTTATAAATTTTTATATGATTTTTATCATTTTCAGTATAATCTTACAAAGGAAAGACAAATAATTTTCTGTGTTCCTTAAACCCAGAGACATCAAAGCAGGAAATATCCTTCTGACACCAGAAGGCCAGGTGAAACTTGCTGACTTTGGATTTGCTTCCATGGCCTCTTCTGCCAAGTCTTTTGTGGGGACGCCATATTGGTAAGCGTAGTCCTATCTGGTATTGATCCTCATAATTGAAATAGGCAGTGTGTGGTTGTACTTTTATCAGGTGCTTTACGTTTCTCCTGGAAATACAGTGCTGCTTTAGATATTACTCTAAGCACTGTAGTTTCAGATACAGATTTGGAGTGCTGCCCTTGGATCTCCTATTGTATCATTTGTCCCCCCTACATTTCTTTCCTGTTATCATCCACATCATGTATTGGGGGTAGGAGTGAAAAAATTTAAATTTTTAAGAAGGGAGAAGATAGAAATGCTAAGTGGAAATTTTCTTTAGATTTATACTTACTGTGTGTCAGGATCTTCTGAATAAGAGTACCTGAAGACTGGTAGCTGATTAGCAACTTTTGTTTTCATTTTTTATTGTGGAGAATTTCAAGTATACAGGGAAATAGACAAAAATATAACAAAGGCTCACACAGCGATCAGCTCAGCCTAACAGCACCACCCCAGGGCCTGGCTGCCCTGTGTACTTGACCTTCTTGCCCTCCCTCCCTCCCACCTCCAGTTAACTGAAGCGACTTCTAGACATCATCTAATTTTATCCATAAATAATTCCATATTTATGTCAGCAAGTCTGAAGGGAATAATTTTCCACATCTTCAACTTCCATAGATGTCCTCTCTCTGTATATGTTGAGAAGTGTCTTAGGTCTACAGCATCTTCTTTTCCACCTACCTTTCAAATCTCTCAACTCCCAGTTTGTTAAAGAAAGGCTTCTCACCCATCCTGATGAGCAGAGTGATGCATTGTTCTGAGAATTAAAAGCCTCAAACCATCACCAGAGGGACAATCTGAGAACACGTAACATCTAGAATATATAGCATCAGAAATATTGAAGAGTTAGGACACCAAGTTTTGGCAAAGGGCTTCTGCCTTCACAGTCATCTCTCTTCAGTTCCTTTTACTCCTTACTTTTTCTTTTCCCCAATTATGTTTCCACCCATCTTCTTTTCTAGTGAATCACAAATTATCTCATTTACAACTGGGACATTTGTTGTGAGGACACATTAACATGTTATTTACAATGAAAAATGAAGTTTGGCATTTCCTGACAGAAAATAATTCTAATTTGAATGGTTGATATGACCGTGCAGACTGGGATTGCTAATTAGGATATTATACAGCAGTTTTTTTAATGAATGAGTGAGGTCCTCAGCTCCAAGTTGTAAATATCTGTAAAGCACATATACAAAATAATGTATATACATATGTGTGCATTATATCCTTTGCAATTATTAAGTTTATAAAATTTAGATACCAACTTGAAAATGTACAAGTGGATACATTCTTTTAATAAATTCATTGGAAGTAAGAAAATAAAAACTTTGAAGACTACTGTTCTGTATGACCAAAAATTTCTTATGTAGAACCCTAATTTAGATAGAATCCTCTTCCCTGTATAGAAAAAGGGTTCTTTGGGCAAATAATGCTTCTTAATGGTCCCCCTCTTTATAAATCAGTGATCAATATTAGATACTAGAAAGGAGCTAGAAAGTTGTGCATTAAAAACAAAACTACTTTTTTAACTTTGTTGAACTTAGTGGCTCCCCAAGCTTACTTCAACATCTTAACACATTACAAGCCCTCTATTATTGGCAATTGAAACTTACATATGTACTAATTTGTATATGGTATATTAGGAACACAGCACTATGTACATATTTACATATTTTTACACACAGGAACACACATATGCCTGGTGAGAATCTTATTGAGCAGAAACTGTTCTAAATCTTTGTCTGTGCTTAACAAGTACAACGGAAGTATAAGGTGAAGCACCAGTGAGAACATTAGAGTCTAGCTAAAGATGCGAACTAGCATTTCATTTTATAACCAAGACGCCTCCAGAGTTAATAATTGTATGATTTATTTAGTTATGGGTGGTGGTCCTAGCCACTTTTATCACAGAACACTACTCCTATTTGCAAAAAACACTGACAAACTGCTTATTCATTGTTGCCTATTGTGGCAGATATGTTCTCAGCTTAATCTAGTGAGATTGTTTACTTCAAGAAAACAAGTGCCAGTGACAAAATGCCCTCTTTTGAGCAAAATTTAGACTTTTGTAATAAGATGCTGAAACCAAAATGTTTGAGAACCGCTGGCATAAAGGATATACAATATTACAATCTGCAAACTTGAATTGATGCAGAATGCAACCCTGCTCTGGGGAGTCTTTCCTCCAGGATGCTGGTACATGATCATGAAAATGGTGAGAATAAGTCTAACACTGTATATGTAATGGTAAATATTTACCTCACGACCTGTAATGCATTTATTTCCCATTATAAGAATTCTTATGTCCAGGTATATCATCTGGAATTCACACAGGTATTCTCCATGTGGACGGTCATTACATTTTTAAAGAATGGTATACTTTTCTTTTTTAACTTTAAGTAACATTTTATGTTTTAGGATGGCCCCAGAAATAATTTTAAGCAAGAATGAAGAACAATATGATAGCAAAGTAGATGTATGGTCTCTGGGAATAACATGTATTCAAATAGGTAAGCATTGCTCTTTATTACTGTGTAGTAAGTTTGATGAATGTTTTACCTCAATTTCTGTACCAAATAACAGATTTTTATTTTTATGTCAGTGTTTAAGGGGAGCAATAAATCTATGAAGGTTGTCCCTTTGGTTATTTGGCAATTTGTGTGTGTGTGTATATATATATGTGTGTGTGTGTGTGTGTGTGTGTGTGTGTGTGTGTGTTAGTTTAGGTATACTATATTTGCTTTATTAAATTAGGTCCAAAATAGTTTCTACTGTGGTAGTAATTTTGAGGTATCTGTGTCTAATATTTAATGAGTATTTGTTAAACACCTAGAATATGTCTATGGCTATAGATTTACCATCTATGAAGGGTCTCTAAAGCATTCATGAATTACTTACCGCTACTACTTAATACTTTGTGTTAGGTATGAGGATTAGATTATCAGGCTGCATACCTTATTGTACAGTTTGATTTTTTTTTTGGTATCATTAATCTACAATTACATGAAGAACATTATGTTTGCTAGGCTCCCCCCTTCACCATGTCCCCCACCTCATACCCCTTCACAGTCACTGTCCATCACCATAGTAAGATGCTGTAAAATCACTACTTGTCTGCTCTGTGTTGCACAGCCCTCCCCGTGCCCACCCCACACTCTACATGCTAATCGTAATGCCTCCTTTCTTTTACCCCACCCTTATCTCTCCCTTCTCACCCATCTTCCCCACTCACTTTCCCTTTGGTAACTATTAGTCCATTCTTGGGTTCTGTGATTCTGCTGCTGTTTTGCTCCTTCAGTTTTCCTTTGTTCTTATACTCCACAGATGAGTGAAATCATTTGGTACTTGTCTTTCTCTGCCTGGCTTATTTCACTGAGCATAATACCCTCTAGCTCCATCCATGTTGTTGCAAATGGTAGGATATGTTTTTACCTTATGGCTGAGTAATATTCCATTGTGTATATGTACCACATCTTCTTTATCCATTCATCTACTGATGGACATTTAGATTGCTTCCATATCTTGGCTATTGTAAATAGTGCAGTGATAAACATAGGGGTGCATCTGTCTTTTTCAAACTGGAGTGCTGCATTTTTAGGGTAAATTCCTAGAAGGAGAATTCCTGGGTCAAATGATATTTCTATTTTGAGTATTTTGAGGAACCTACATATTGCTTTCCACAATGGTGAAATAATTTACATTCCCACCAGCAGTGTAGGAGGGTTCCCCTTTCTCCACAACCTCACCAACATTTGTTGTTGTTTATCTTTTTGATGATGGTGATCCTTACTGGTGTGAGGTGATATCGCATTGTGGTTTTAATTTGCATTTCTCTGATGACAAGCGATGTGGAGCATCTTTTCATGTGTCTGTTGGCCATCTGAATTTCTTCTTTGGGGAACTGTCTATTCAGCTCTTCTGTCCATTTTTTAATTGGATTATTTGCTTTTTGTTTGTTGAGGTGTGTGTGAGCTCTTTACATATTTTGGATGTCAACCCTTTATTGGATATGTCACTTATGAATATATTCTCCCATACTGTAGGATACCTTTTTGTTCTATTGATGGTGTCCTTTGCTGTACAGAAGCTTTTTAGCTTGATATAGTCCCGCTTGTTCATTTTTGCTTTTGTTTCCCTTGCTCAGGGAGATATATTCATGAAGAAGTCACTCGTGTTTATGTCCACGAGATTTTTGCCTATGTTTTTATCTTGGAGTTTTATGGTTTCATGACTTAATTCAGGTCTTTGATCCATTTCGAATTTACTTTTTTGTATGGGGATAGACAGTGATCCAGTTTCATTCTCTTACATGTAGCTGTCCAGTTTTTGTCAGCACCATCTGTTGAAGAGAGTGTCATTTCCCTGTTGTATGTCCATGGCTCCTTCGTTGTATGTTCATTGGCCATATATGTTTGGGTTAATGTTTGGAGTCTCTATTCTGTTCCACTGGTCTGTGGCTCTGTTCTTGAACCAGTACCAAATTGTCTTGATTACTGTGGCTTTGTAGTAGGGCTTGAAGTTGGGGAGCGAGATCCCCCCCACTTTATTCTTCCTTCTCAGGATTGCTTTGGCTATTTGGGGTCTTTTGTGGTTCCATATGAATTTTTGAACTATTTGTTCCAGTTCATTGAAGAATGCTGTTGGTAATTTGATAGGGATTGCATTGAATCTGTATATTGCTTTGGGCAGGATGGCCATTTTGATGATATTAATTCTTCCTAGCCAGGAGCATGAGATGAGTTTCCATTTGTTAGTGTCCTCTTTAATTTCTCTTAAGAGTGTCTTGTAGTTTTCAGGGTTTAGGTCTTTCACTTCCTTGGTTAGGTTTATTCCTAGGTATTTCATTCTTTTTGATGCTATTGTGAATGGAATTGTTTTCCTGATTTCTCTTTCTATTAGTTCATTGTTAGTGTATAGGAAAGCTACAGATTTCTGTGTGTTAATTTTGTATCCTGCAAATTGGCTCAATTCCGATATTAGTTCTAGTAGTTTTGGAGTGGAGTCTTTAGTAGGGTTTTTTATGTACAATATCATGTCATCTGCAAATAATGACAGTTTAACTTCTTTACTAATCTGGATTTCTCATATTTCTTTGTTTTGTCTAATTGCCGTGGCTAGGACCTCCAGTACTATGTTGAATAACAGTGGGGAGAGTGGACATCCCTGTCTTGTTCCCGATCTCATAGGAAAAGCTTTCAGCCTCTCGCTATTTGGTATGATGTTAACTGTGGGTTTATCATATATGGCCTTTATTATGTTGAGGTACTTGCCCTCTATGCCCATTTTGTTCAGAGTTTTTATCATGAATGGATATTGAATTTTGTCGAATGCTTTTTCAGCATTTATGGAGATGATCATGGGTTTTTTCCTTCTTTTTGTTGATGTGGTGGATGATGTTGATGGATTTTCGACTGTTGTACCATCCTTGCATCCCTGGGATGAATTCCACTTGGTCATGGTGTATGATCGTATTTTGTTGAGTATTTTTGCATCTATATTCATCAGGGATATTGGTCTGTAGTTTTCTTTTTTGCTGGGGTCTTTGCCTGGTTTTGGTATTAGGGTGATTTTGGTTTCATAAAATGTGTTTGGGAGTATTCCCTCCTCTTCTAATTTTGGAAAACTTTAAGGAAAATGGGTATTATGTCTTCTCTGTATGTCTGATAAAATTCTGAGGTAAATCCATCTGGCCCAGGGGTTTTGTTCTTGGGTAGTTTTTTGATTAGCACTTCAATTTCGTTGCTGTTAATTGGTCTGTTTCTTTCTGGGTCAGTCTTGGAAGGCTGTATTTTTCTAGGAAGTCCATTTCTCCTAGGTTTCCCAGCTTGTTAGCATATATGTTTCCATAGTATTCTCCAATTATTCGTATTTCTGTGGGGTCCATTGTGATTTTTCCTTTCTTGTTTCTGATTCTGTTGATGTATGTTAACTCTCTTTCTCTCTTAATAAGTCTGACTAGAGGCTTACCTGTTTTGTTTATTTTTTGGAGAACCAGCTCTTGGTTTCATTGATTTTTTTTCTATTGTTTTATTCTTCTCAATTTTATTTATTTCTTCTCTGATCTTTTTTATGTCCCTCCGTCTGCTGACCTTAGGTCTCATTTGTTCTTCTTTTTCCAGTTTCGATAATTGTGACATTAGACTATTCATTTGGGATTGTTCTTCCTTCATTAAATAGGCCTGGATTGCTATATACTTGCCTCTTAAGACTACTTTTGATGCGTCCCACAGAAGTTGAGGCTTTGTGTTGTTGTTGTCATTTGTTTCCATATATTGCTGGATCTCCATTTTGATTTGGTTGTTGATCCATTGATTATTTAGGACATGTTGTTAAGCCTCCATGTGTTTGTGAGCCTTTTTGCTTTCTTTGTACAATTTATTTCTAGTTTATACCTTTGTGGTCTGAAAAGTTGGTTGGTAGGATTTCTATCTTTTGAATTTACTGAGGTTCGTTTTGTGGTCTAGTATGTGGTCTATTCTGGAGAATATTCCATGTGCACTTGAGCAGAATGTGTATCCTGTTGCTTTTGGATGTAGATTTCTATAGATGTCTATTAGGTCCACCTGTTCTAGTGTGTTGTTCAGTGCCTCTGTGTCCTTACTTATTTTCTGTCTGGTGGATCTGTCCTTTGGAGTGAGTGGTGTGAATACATTGCATTCTATTTCCTCACTTAATTCTGTTAGTATTTGTTTCACATATATTTGTGCTCCTATATTGGGTGCATATATGTTTATAATGGTTATATCCTCTTGTTGGACTGAGTCCTTTATCATTATGTAGTGTCCTTCTTTACCTCTTGTTTCTTTCTTTGTTTTGAAGTCTATTTTGTCTGATACTAGTATTGCAACACCTCCTTTTCTCTCCCTGTTGTTTGTATCAAATATCTTTTTCCACCGCTTGACTTTTATTCTGTGCATGTCTTTGGGTTTGAGGTGAGTCTGTTGTAAGCAGCATATAGATGGGTCTTGCTTTTTTATCCATTCTGTTAATCTGTGTCTTTTGATTGGTGCATTCAGTTCATTTACATTTAGGGTGATTATTGAAAGATATGTACTTATTGCCATTTCAGGCTTTAGATTTGTGGTGACCAAAGGTTCAAGGTTAACTTCTTTGCTACCTTACTTTCTAACTCAACTCGCTTATTAAGCTATTATAAACACAGTCTGATGATTATTTCTCTCCCTTCTTATTCCTCCTCCATTCTTCATATGTTGGGTGTTTTCTTCTGTGCTCTTTTTAGGAGTGCTTCCATCTAGAGCAGTCCCTCTAAGATACTCTGTAGAGGTGGTTTGTGGGAGGCAAATTACCTCAACTTTTGCTTGTCTGGGAATTGTTTAATCCCTCCTGCATATTTAAATGATAATTGTGCTGGATACAGTTCATATACACAATGGAATATTATTCAGCCATAAGAAGAAAAGAAATCCTGCCATTTGCAACATGGATCAACCTCAAGGGTATTATGCTAAGTGAAATAAGCCAGGCAGAGACAAAATACCATATGATTTCACTTATTTGTGGGATCTAAACACAAAACAAAAGGAACACAGTAGCAGTAGACTTATAGACACTGAGTTGTGACTGGTGGTTACTGTGGGGGAGGGATTGGGGTGAGTAGTTGAGGGTGAGGGCAATAAAAGGGCACAAAAATTTTCAGTCATAAGTTGGTCACCGGGATAGTAGTATCGCATGGAAAATATAAGCACTGCTTCTGTAACATTTTCCTATGTTGACAGTAACTGCTGTACTGGGGGTGAGGATTTAATATGGGTGACTGTTGAACCACTGTGTTGTATACTTGAAACTAATATAAGATTGAATATCAATGATACCTCAATTAAAAAAATATTTGAAATGGAAAATATCCTTTGAATCCACTGAAGGCTACCGCAGTCTAGATTTAGTAAATCTCCATCGTTTTTAGCTAAGTTCAGTGTTCTTTGAGTAAATACAGATGTTCAGCTTTATAGTAAATGACAGATCAAAAATCACACTCTGGTTTGATATATTGATGGTACACCACTTAGAATTTTTGAATACTTTTATAAATCACAGTAGAAATACAAGTTATTTTATTCATTAAGAATTTCTTCAGTAATCCCTTCCCTTTCCTGGATCAAACTACTCATTCTTAAAGCTGTTGGGAGGACAGTATAAAGTAGGTGTCCATGTCACCTGCTGAGCCATGGTAGCCCGGCGTGGCGTGTCAGAGTCCTGTGAGGAGAGGAGGGAGTTCCCACAGACAGAATGCCTTGTATGTGGAAGCAGAACCTGTGCAGGGAGAGTGGCAGTCAAGTTTGGAGATTCAGAGTCCTGGTGGGGTAACCAAAGCATTCAGACCTGGAAGTAGCCCAGCATGGGGTGTCAGAGGCCAAGGAGCACGTCCACATTTGGGGTTGGGTCACGTGACACAGTGGCAGTGCCTGATTGAAAGGAAGGGGGCTTCCCTCCTGAGGGCCGATGAGGAGGGCCTCACTACAGAAAGTGATCCAGTTTATATGGGGTGTCAGAAACTGAGGGGATGAAGTGGACATTCACACTGTAGACAGGCTTGGAATGGGGTTTGAAAACTTGAAGGGGAAAAAGGGAAAGGGTGGTGGCCAAGATGGGAGACTGGCTATGTACAGGGGTGAGTCATCAAATATATTAAGGATAATGAGAGTGAGGTTTCTTACTGTCCGAGAAGGGTGCTACAAATAATGGAAAGAGAAGGCTCGAATAAATAGTACTATAGCATTGGATTTGAGATATTGTAGTGAACTCAGTTGTTTTCAATAAACAACTAAAGATATTTAATGTGCAAGTATGAATACAAATAGATGAGGGACGCGTGTGTTCCCTTCCTTTATCCACTGACAGGATCTAAGAGAAGTGACACGGGCAGTAGCAGTGAGCACACTGCCTGCCACAGCTCCTTGGAGCCGTGTCTACAGTTGGGAAAGCATAAGATGATCCTGGAACATCTTAGTGGGCCAGAGAGCAAGCAGCTGAGCAGGGAATGATGGAGCCATGCCGGAAAGGCAGAAGTCGGCTAAAAAGATTCTCAACTGCTCAAAAATGAAACAATTTCAACATCAAAATAAATGATAGTAGCAGGTTATAAATTATTAAATGAAGAATCTAAATCTATACAATAAGAGAATAAAATGATCTTTATGCAAAACAGAATATTTATATAGACTCAAGTACCTTTTCACAAATACTTGATAATTACAAAGGAAAAAAGTGAAACTTCACCATGAAACCTTGTGGAATGGCCGTAAGTGATCAAAGTGAACACCATCAATGACAAGACAATCTGAAACTATAGACCTGTTCCATAGGATCATCATAGAATACACTGAGAAAAGCATGACACTTGCTTCTGTGATATTCCTGCCAGAGATGTGGAAACTAAATTTAATGACAGCACAAAGCCAAACTGAGGGATATTCGAGAGTCAAAATTGTGTACTTGTGAATTGTCAAGGTCATGACTTCAACTGTCACCTTAACATTAGAAAATGAAGGGCAAATTCAATCCACAGTAAACACAATTAGAGACCCAAAAAGATCAAAACAGAAATCAATTAAATAGAAAGTGAAAACAATAGAGAAAATCAATGAGATCACGAATTAGTTCTTTGGGAAAATTGATGAAATTAATAAACCTCTAGCTAGACTGAACAGAAAGAAGACACAAACAACCAATATCAGAAATGACAGGGGACATGACTCCAGATTTTACACATATTGAAAGGACTATAGGGATATTTTATGAACAATTCTATGTAAGTTTAAAACTTAGAAAAAATGTAGAATTTCCTTTAAGGATGCAGATGATCAAAGGTCATTTTTGCTACAAAGGACATTACTGGGACATTTGATTGAAACTACAATGGAGCTTGAGATTAGATAATAGTCATGTATTCATATTAATGGTCTGATTTAATGACTATTAGGTTCTCTTAGAATGTTCTTGTTTATTGGAAAATTACACTATTTAGAGATGTGCATCAGGGCTGCAATTTCCTCTCTATTGACTCACTTAACTAAGTTCTCTGAACGCTACTTGCAACTTTTTTCCTAAGTTGGGGTTTATTTAAAAAAAAACTAACAGTGCTTCCATGCTCCTATATAACAGGCACATATTTAACAGGAAGTTTTATTTCTTTTATAGCGGAAAGGAAGCCTCCTTTATTTGATATGAATGTAAGGCGTGCCTTATATCTCATAACCAGAAATAAGCCCCCTACACTACAGTCTAATGAATGGTGAGTATGGCTGAGAGATATATTGTTCAACATGGTAAAATTTAAATACTTTTTCATAATGTTATCAAAATGATTTCATGTCAATGAGGTGAAGCGTATACAACCTGAAGAAATATTAAAATAGCTTAATTTTTTCCTTACATTATGTTTATCCTTTATTATCTCTTCTTTTCATAGCATATATGTGACTCAGTTCAGAAATAAAAGATAGATGATGCTACATGGGAGCAAAAAGTATGGCTTTAGTATAAAAAGTAATATATTTTTTATACCTTAGTGACACATACAACCCTGATTTTATAATAAATAGCATGATTTAAACATTCATATTTTAAAACTGCAATATATAGATTGCCACAACCTGTACAGATATTTGATTGGGGAAGGGTTTATGATTGATATGGTATAAAACTTAGGTAAAAATGATTTGATAATTTATCAGAATTACCAGATAATTCATAATTTTTGGATGATTCTAATTGTTATGATTTATTATTCCAAATGTGCTTTGATGTTGCATCTCCTAGTGCTTCTTTGATAATACTGTTATTCATGTAAAGAAGTTTGTTGAGAACACATGGACAATTTTAGGAAAGAAGGATTTTTATCAGTGATAGAAAATTTAAATGGGAAAGTCTTCAGGTGTATCTAGCATTTGAAACATTCTAGGGGACTACCTACTGTACTTAACAAATACTTAACAGATACTTTAAAATTCACAAGTAATATGCATAAATTAGCAATAATTTATTTTTTATCATTACATTATTAAGACAAGTTCACAGGTCTTTGCTGCTTCTGTAGAGATGTTTTAAAGAAATCTTGGCTCAGAGTTTATTATGGTACATCTGAATAATAAATACACGAAACACAGGCTGTCTTTACACTGGTTGATACTTTGGGGATTCAAAACAGAATTCTTGTATAAAAGAATTAAATCTTATTTGAATATTGATGACAAACATTGATGGAATATTTTTTACTTACTGCCTTACTGAACTCTCATCAGTAACACTATATAATAGTATGTTACAGAATTCTAATCTTTAAAAAATTTTTTACTGTTTTCTGGAACTTTTGTCCATTTGCTCAAGGACACTAAATACTTAGGTATAAAAAATGTTCTTTTCAAAACAAATAGCGTGATGTTCTGAAACCTGCTATATGGAAGATGATTCAAGGGTCAAGCAAGAAATAGACGTGGCTAGGGAAAAGAAAAAAAATATTAAGAAGAATTTATCTTAGATTTGAATGCAAAAAGGAAAATGATTGACTTCCCTAATTTACCTCAATGTAGAATGAGTTGTGATACTTAAGTATATGAGAGCAGGATTTTAAAATAATGTGAGCAAATCTATCTTTGGAAAATGGTAAAGATTCATTAGTTGGTTTGCATAGCTTTTCATAGACTTACATGATGAAATATATAGTGTATTGTGTCTGCTTTTTTTTTTATGATTTCTATTCTCCCTCCCAGCCATAGGGACATGCGTTGATTTGTGGATGTGTTTTTAAAGGAAATAGCAATATGTTCACTTAATACTTTCCTTTACAATAGGTCCAGTTCTTTTCGCAACTTTGTAGAGTCTTGCCTCCAGAAAAACCCTAAAGATCGCCCTACATCTAAAGAACTTTTAAAGGTCAGTTATACTCTGTTTTCTACACCTAGGAAATTATTTTAAAGAATGTGTTTTATTCTTCTTTGATTCTGAATCAGTATTAAGTACACTGTACTGGGTTTTGCTAAAATACTAATTTTGTAATACCATTCTTTCTTGGAAATTTCCTTAGTTGCTAAGTTTTTTCATTTGTTTTCAAAATTAACTGCTTTTACCATGTCTGAATAGAATATATAGTTAAATATTCAATATGGTAGTACTAAATGACTTAATTTTTATATGTGCAAGAATATATTCATGAGTTACAACTACAAATTTTAACTCATGTGGAACAGTTTCATTTCAGAGGTGGCAATGCATAGTTTAACTTTGGATTTCATTTTTGTATCTACCATACTTTATATATCGATCTGTCCTATATAAAGTAATATGAAAGGAAGAGAAATGATGTGTAATACATTTACATAAATACTGTGGGAGAAAAGAGATTTCAAAAGAACATTTTTGTCTCCTTTTGAGAAATATGTTTTTCTAACTTAGCAATGAAAATATTTTAAAAGTAATGTGAATTCTATTCATTTTTCAATAGGTTTGACTATCTAATTTATATAAATTATTAGTATATGCTTTCTGTTCTCAAAAATGTTTTCATTTAGAGGTTGACATCTTATTAATAGCAATAATAGTATTGTTCAATTTAATGAAGTTCTTTAAAGATCTAGATAAAGCATTAGTGAGTAGCAGTTGTGACCCTAAGGAATTTTGTGGATTTTTCACTAGAAAATTAGACTTTCAGCATGAATGTTTTAGAATTTCAAAGAAGTTCAGTTTATTTTCACCTACACGCAGTTCAATATGCAAGGATATTGAAAGGACCATGTACATATGCAGTAGGGTTATTTGCAACTACAGTATGTAGAAGAGCAGTGTAAAGTTTCAGTAACACTTAGGGAATTCTAGGCCCTAAGCACACTTACAGTCTCAAATAAAAGCCCAAAAACTATGTATTCACAATAGCAACAAAAGGTTTAGTATAGCTATGAATTATGTAAGTGAAAAATAAGCAGGATCCATTTGTAGAGAACTTTTAAATAACTTAGAATTACAAGATATATTATTTTCAGATAAAAAAGACCGAATATTATAAATAGTGGTACATACCAAGCTACGGTTCAGGAAAAGGAAGAATGTGACTGGCTTCTTACATTTGCCTAATGAAGGCAAAAGAAGCTCTTTTGGTAATAACCCAACCCACCAGGAGTGGATACTTGACCTTGGGTGATCCCAAACCTGCATATGTATTCATGTACCTGGTCCATTTTGTATATTGACATTATGGGAAGTGACCCAGTCTGACATAAGGAAAAAAATAAAATGGAAAAAAGTGACTTACTGTATGGGGCTATTTATCTCAGAATGAAAAATTGAAAATAATTATCCAGAATTAGAATAATGGTTATGTAATTTTGGCATGAACATTTGATGAAATAGTCTGTAGGCATTATGAGTTGAAATAACATAATACAGCAATAAAAAGCAAATAATATATAGTTACAACTCTTCAGGGAAGAAATAAATTTGAGCTAATAAAGGAGGTAAAAGTCTTAAAAGAATTCAAGATCATCTCATGAACTCCAGTGCACAAGTCATCGTTCTGCAATCTGTGTGCTAACTACAAAACAAAATCTATACACGGAAAATTTCTGAGAAGAAATAAATATCCAAAAGTACCAAATGTAACAATGATAATCTTACAGAATTGTTCTTTCTACTTTTCTGCATTGGATAATGTTAAGCTTTATGAAATATTAATGGTAAAAATCACTAATACATAACGTCTTTTAATCAACTGCTAGAGTTTTATGAAGTTTAATTTAAGCAACATAAAGAACCCATTATACCCAAGTAGTATGTTATGTGATTCACCGTCAGTAAATACATTCCTGTTGAAATCTAATGTAATTCAGAACTGATAGTGTCTCCTCTATGAGACCAGTTCTAAGAATTTGTAAGCATTTACTTAGGGCTCTATTTGGACTTAATTCTTAATGTTTACTTAGACTCTGATTATTTCAACTCTGCCCTTTCATTTGGCCAACAAAGGTGTCATGTTCAAAGTTTTCATAAAAACTACAGGGGAAGTTATGTAGGCACAGAGTGTATACATGTAAATTAAATTTTATAAATATAAGAAGTAAAAAGCACAGCAGAATTAGATAACTATAGATTGCATGCATTATCTATAATTATTTAGGATAGTAACTCTAGGGTCCAAGAAGGGATTCATTTGTTCTGAATGAAAAAATATATAGGTCTCAACCTGACTTTTGCCTTCTACTCTTAACCAGCACCCGTTTCTTCTTCGGGAGCGCCCTACAGCAGTGGTAACAGATCTCCTTCAAAGGGCAAAGGAAGAGAAAAAAAGAGTGCTGGAAAATCTGCGCAATGAAAAGACGAAGAAGGTCCTTTCCCAGGAGGCACATAAAGGGCCAGCAGCAGAAGCACAGGAAGAAAAGGTAATAACTTAGAAACGGCTCAAGTATTGGGGTCTCCTTATTGGCTTCTTTCCTTATGGAACTTTTCTTGCCAGGAATCTTTTCTATCAGTGGTTTCCAGATTGTGTCTTCACAGTGATTCTTTGAGGTCCCAGGTGGAGAAAAAGGTTTTGCATTCTTTAAACCAACCTCTTGGTAGTGTACATTAGCTAGTAAAGCTCTGTGAAGTCTTTTATTAGAGAAACCTGTTCAACTTTTATTTAATCTAGTCCCTCCCAAAATTCTGGTCTACTGAACACTTTTTTGCCTGATTGTCTGATGGCATGGGACACGCTTTTGGAAGTATTTGAAATTACAGGCTTTGGAAATTGACGGTGCTCACAGAGAAGCCATTAGAATTACCACCCATTGTCCTTCTCTTGTTTATTGTATAAACCTTTCCCCCAGTGCCTTTTGTGTAATGTTTGATAAATGTTTATTAAATTGGAAATTTCTTGCTTTTTTAAAAATAAATAAATAAATAAATAAATAAATAAATAAATAAATAAATAAAACATGTGACTTAGCTAAATTTATTCTGGGGGAAAAAAATTACAAGCATTCTTATTCTGTTACTAAGAACACTTCATTCTTTTCAGTTGTGTATAGGGATTCATTCCTCTACCTGGTTCTAAAATACTCATTTTATAGGTGAGGAAAGTAATGCTCAGAGTGGTTAACTAACTTAGTGTAGAAGCATATGGGTTCAGATTCATATATTACTCTTGAGACCAAGTTGTTTCCAAGTTGCCATGTTTCCAAATTTGCAGTAGAAATGTTAAAGAACTTCCTCAAAGGAAAATATAAAGCTTATGATTTGTGGAGCTATCTTTTTTAGTCTAAGTATTTTCTGTTTTCTTCTTTGCTCATGTCCCAATGCCAAAGCTTTGATTCTTTTTTATTGCTTTCTATTGAGAAAGATCCCTGCATTCTGAAAACAGGAGTAGTAGTTGCTTTTCTTTTTAATAACACTACATAATTAATGAACTATAAAATAGAAGACTTTCTTACATACAGTTTTGGTATTTTTGATATTGTTTTTTTAGTTCTAACAGTAGTCACTAGAAAATTGGGGCTATTTTAGGTATATGAAATGCTTTAGTAAAGTGAAATAAAATTCTAATGTCATTAAACATTAGAATAACAGCAGCTTTTTAAGGCTGTGGATGTAAGAAAAGATCCTCCATATACCATGGGTCTGTATTTATTATTCTGCATATCTTAAAGAGGTTTGGTATGGTAAGACTATAATATTGGTGCCCAGATACCAAAGCTTGCCGGGTTTCTTGGGAAGAACAGTCTTCTAATTATGATTAAATATATATACAATTTTTAATTTTACATAAAAATAGATAGGAATTAATATTAAATTAGTGAAGAAGTTTAGGCTAAAGACTATATTCTGAGAAGAAAAGAAATAACTAAAAGGAATGTTTATAGAATTTTAAAAAAAGGTTGGGGTTTGTTTTCACCATTGGAATCATTGAGAAATGAGCAGCATCTCTGTGTATACCCCATGAGATGTATAGTAGAAATGGATTTCAAAGTAATGTCAAAAATTTTAGAGAAAAGACAACACTTTGGAAATAACTCTGAATTGATTAACTTTTTCACATAGTTCGTTGGGCTTTTTGGTATTTACTTGTTGGTCATTTTTTAAATCTGTCAGCTAACAACTGATAAACTTTCTGGTCTTGGCAAATACAAGGAATTTCTCAAAATAGACCGCTAACATTCTGAAGACTGTGTGTGCCAAGCAGTGTGATAGGTGCTAATAATCAAGAATTCAGGAGATAAAGATATTTGAATCTAATACTCTTTTCCCTCAGGACCAAGATAACGGTGTTGGACAGACAGGAGCAGTGCACAATATTGGAAGTCATCAGTCTATTCCCCGTGTGTCCAGCAGGACCAGGAGTCAAAGCAGTAGGGTTAATATTCTTCCAGATGCCTCGGATAACAAGAATGAGCTAGACGTGATGGAGGGAATCCACACAATCGTGTCTAATAATACTGCCATCCATTCAAAACCTGTGAGTATTTGGATTTTAGTGAAAAAAATTTCAACTTTGGTAACTAATTTTCCTAGTCTGGTTAGTTTAAGAGTTTGGGGGTTTTTTTCTTTGATGTATCAGAAGTTTGGAACATAATTTTAGGCAGCTTATTTTAAAATGGCAAAAGGCTTTTTAATTCTCAGTTTAATGCTTGCATTTAGGAAACATGTTTTGAGAATGCAAAAAGAATATTTTTAAATCTTAGAATAAATAAATACCATATAATGTATTATTTGAAGTTAGATGAAAACGAAGGTATTTAAAAATAGTAAGTATACATGATATTAATGATAGTGGTTGCCTTTGGGACGTGGAGAAAGGTTTAAGGTGGGTGATAATGAAAAGTGATTTTTGCGTTTTCCATAATGTTTACATTTTAAAAATAAAACTGGGTGTAATTGTGGAAAATTACAACTTCTCAGTTTAGGAAATGTGGATGTTTGCTACACTTTCACGTGTAAGATTTTAAATTTTCTTGAAAACATTGGAAGCTCAGGTAACTCCTTTTCACAATTGATAGGAATGCTTCCTTTTTAACTTCACTGCTTTCAGTATTACCAGAAGTTACTAGGCACAATATATATATATATACACACAATGGAATATATTCAGCTGTGAAAAGGAACGGCATTCTAATATATGCTACAATATGAGTGAACCTTGAAAAATGCTAAGTGATATAAGCCAGACACAAAAGGACAAATATTATTAGAATTCCACTTATATGAAATATCTAAAATAGAAAGTAGATTAGCGGTTGCTAAGGGGCAAGTGGAAGATGAAATAAATACTTTCATTTATTTATTTATTTGTTTTATTATTTTGGTGTCATTAATGTACAGTTACATGAGCAACACTGTGGTTACCAGACTCCCCCTATTACCAAGTCCCCACCACATACCCCAGTACAGTCACTGTCCATCAGCATACTAAGATGCTACAAACATGTACATGTCTCTGAACATGATGTTTTAATTTCTGTGACAAATACATAGGATAAAATGGCTGAGTCATAGGGCATATGTATGTTTGACTTTCATAAGAAACATACAGGTATTTTATCTCAGATATGTCCTGTAAATATTTTTTCTCCGTCTGTGATAAATTAAAATTTTTAGTTTTAAAATCCAATTCAAACAACCCACTAAAAATGAGTAAAGGCCATGAAAAAGCTAAAAACTTTTCCTCTAAAATCAGGAATAAGACAGGGATGCCTACTCACAACACTTTTATTCAACAGAGTATTGGAAGTCCTAGCTACATTATCAGGCAAGAAAAAGAAATAAAAGGCACCCACACTAGTAAGGAAGAAGTGAAATTGTCATTGTTTAGAGATGACCTGATACTACATAAAAAAAGCCCTAAAGACTCCACCAAAAACCTATTCAAATTAATATATAAACTATACCTCAATTTTAAAAAATGTGTTAAAAACTTGAACAGACATTTATCCAAAGAATATATACAAATGGCCAACAGCACATGAAAAAATACTCAATATAATTAGTCATTAGGGAAACGCAAATCAAAACTACAATGAGTACCACCTTACAGCCACTAGGATGGCCGGTTATTTTGTTGTTGTTAAGGTATCATTGATATACAATCTTATGAAGGTTTCACATGAGCAACACTGGTTACTACATTCACCCATACTATTGAGTTCCCACCTAACACCCCATTGAAGTCACTGTCCATCAGCGTAGTAAGATGCTATAGAATCACTGCTTGTCTTCTCTGTGCTATTACTGCCTTCCCCGTCTCCCCCTCTACACTATGTGTACTAATCATAATGCCCCTTAGTCCTCTTCTCCCTGCCTTCTCACCCACCCTTCCCACCCCTTTCCCTTTGGTAACTGCTAGTCCCTTCTTGGACTCTGTGAGTCTGCGGCTGTTTTGTTAGATGGCTAGCTATTAAAAGAGAAAAACAAAAACAAAGATGGAAAATAAAAACTAGGGAGCACGTGGAGAAATTGGAACTCCTGCTGTATATTGCTGGTAAGAATGTAAAATGTCAGCTGCTGTGGTAAACAGTTGATGGTTTCTCAAAAAGTTAAACAGCGTTTCCCCATGACTCAGCAATTCTACTCCTAGATATATATCCAAAACAATCGAAAGCAGGTACTTAAACAAATGCATATACACAAATGTTCATAAACGCAGTATTCACAATAGCCAAAAGGTGGAAACAACACAGAGGTCCAGTGACAAATAAATAGATAAACAAATGAGGGCATGTGCATACAGTGGAATATTATTCAGCTATAAAAAGAAACGAAGTACTGTTACATCCTATACAATATGGATGAACCTTGGAAACATGCTAGGTGAAAGAAGCCAGACACAACAGGTCACATGTTATATGAAACATCCAAAATAGGTAAACCCATAGACAGAAAATAGATTGGTGGTTACCAGAAGGGGAGATTAGGGAGCAACTGCTTAAAACATACAGGGTTTTCTTCTGAAGTGTTATATATGTTTTGTAACCAGATACAGGCAGTCTTTCAGAACATCATGAATATACTAAATATTACTGAATTGTTTACTTTAAATGATTAATCATACATTATGTGAATTTTGTCTCTAAGAATCCAGTTTGTACTTTTTTTTCTTTACAATGGGGCAGTGGTTGCAGAATATCATGAATATACTAAATGCTACTGAATTGTTCACTTTAAATGATTAATCTTACATTATCTGAATTTTGCCTCTTATTGTGAATCCAATTTGTACATTTTTTTATTATAATCAGTGTTCTTTGTGTCATACCCAAGAAATATTTGCTGATCCCAAGGACATGACAATATTCTGTGTTTTCTCTGCTCTGTGATTCTGAATTTTAGGTTTAGGTCAAGTGACTCTTTTCAGATTAATTTCTGTATATAGCATGATTAAGCATTTATTTATTTTGAATACAGAGAACTAGTTGTTAGAGCAGGATTTGTTAAAAACACTTTCCTTTCCTCTTTGAATTAACTTGATTTTTTGGTAGCAAATCAATTGACTGAATATATGTGGGTCTGTTTCCAGATTTTACTGTGTTCCTTTGCTCTATTCAGCCTGTCCTTATACCAATACCACACTGTTTTGATTACTGAAGTTTACATCTACCAACTTTTCATACCCCCTCAAAACTTTGGCTATTCTAGGTCCTTTCCATTCCCACTTAAATTTTAGAACCAGCTAGCTTGTCTGCTTTTTCAGATGAAATTTTATTAGAAGCTGTTGAGTGGGATCTCCTACATGAGTTACCTACTTAGTTGATAGTAGACTGGTCTAAGATGGTTTTGAAATAAAAAGGTTTGGTTTTACTTCATTCTTTCCTCTCCATTGTTGTAGGTTACAAGGGAAATGCCAGAACGTGAGCAGGAAAGTCAGCTCAGAGAACAAATGTCTGGCTGTAAGAGAATGACACAGCAACATCAGAAACAGCTCATGAATCTGGAAAAGAAGTTAAAGGCTAAGATGGATGAGCATCGCCTCAGATTAGAGAAAGACCTTGAAACTCAGCGTAACACCTTTGCAGCAAAAATGAAGAAACTTATCAAGAAACATGAGGCTGCAGTGGAAAAACAGGTAGCTGACCAGTATCACTAATGTATTTATTCTCAGTTGTGACTATTTCAAAATTAACCAAGATGGCATTTTGATGTTAGGGTATCTGTTCCCCACAATTAGCAAGTCAACTGGGGAAAGGGAGCAATATTTATATAATAGGTAAAATATCAAGTGCTGAGTCAATATGGAATTATGTCCTGATAACTTGACAGTTTTATCATGTAACAGTGGTTAAAGTCAGGTAGATCAGATTGAAGATGACGATCTGAGAGGTGAGACAGAGGCCTCCTCCCAAAGCCACATATAATATGAAAATATTGTTAATACAACTAACCCTAAAAGATCAACAGGAAAGAAGGCAGCACCAGACTGCTTACACCTGGAGAAAAGAACAGACCTCAAAAAATGTAACATACCAAAGCCATGATCTGGAGGTACCCACGCTCTTCTCCCACTCCAGCTCACTGGAAGAAGGAAGAGAAATGGAGTGTAGATGGGGTGGAGGCCTAGGACTGCTGAACACCCAGCCCTGGAGATCTGCTGTGGGAGCAAGAACCTGTATTGCATGGTGCTCAAGATTAATGGGGTTGGAAAGCTAAGACAGGAGGAATACTTGCACAGACTGAGATTCCAGCTGTTGTGGAAAACAGGGATTCACATCTGGCTGCTCTGGGACAAAAGAAAGGCAGGCAGTATGAGAGACTTCCTAACAGTGAGAGGGCTACTAAATGGGAAGGATTGCAGAGGGCTTGCTGCTCAGGAAAAAGGACAGGTAAACAAAATTGTCCAGGTGCACTCTGCCCAGCAGGTTGGGAACTTTTCAGGAACTTCAGGCCCTCCATCCCCCTGGCTGGCTACACAGCTCTGAAGCCTTCCACCATGATATGCAGCCTGCTGCACCTTCTGGCAGGCTGGCACTGGCTCACAAACCAGCTGCCCCTGCCCTGGCATCAGTCCATCCAGAGGGAGGTCCTGCCTACAGCAGCTACAAATGCAAGGCATAGACGGTTACACCTGTATGTTCTGCTGACTAGTCTGGCTGTGGACAGATGCACAGTAGCCAGGAAGCAGGAAACAGCTTTTCCCAACCCCCAGTCACCAGTGCCGCTCTGCTGAGAACCTGACATTGCTCCATGGGCTAAGTAACTCCAGGGAGTACGCCTTCAGGGTCCTAGAGGGTGCTACATACAAATATGAAATGCCAAAGGAACCTGGTTCAAACCGAAATCCCCAAAACACCAGAAAAGAGGTCAAGTGAAAATGAACTCATCAGTCTTTCTAAAAGAGATTTTTAAAAAATCATAAACACATCCATGTAGGTACAGAAAAATACTCAAGAATGCAAGAACGAATCCAGAAAAGAGATCCATTCATTACGGAATACAATGTGGGGATTTAAAAGCAGATTAAATATGGTGGAGGAGATGATAAATGAAAAAAATTTGAAGAAGGGGAATGCAAAGAAGCTGAGGCACAGAAAAAAGATCTCTAGGAATGAACTAATATTGAGAGAACTGTGTGACCATTCCAACTGGAGCAATATTCGTATTACAGGGGTATCAGAAGAAGAAGAGAGAGGAAAAGGGAAAGTGTCTTTGAGGAGGTAATTGCTGAAAACTTCCCCAATCTTGGGAAGGAGATAGTCTCTCAGGTCATTGAGGTGCGCAGATCTCCCAACACAAGGGACCCAAGGAAGACAACACCAAAATATATAATAATTAAAATGGCAAAGATCAAGGATAAAGACAAAATATTAAAAGAAGCCAGAGAGAAAGAAAAGATCACATACAGAGGAAAACCCATCAGGCTCTCATCAGACTTCTCAGCAGAAAACTTACAGGCCAGAAAGGAGTGGCAGGATATATTTAATGCAATGAAGCAGAAGCAAGAATACACTACCTGGCAAGGTTATCATTTAACATTGATGGAGGGATCAAACAATTTCCAGGTAAGCAAAAGCTGAGAGTATTTACCTCCCACAAACTGTTTCTGCAGTGCATCTTGGATAGACTGCTATGGATGGAAGAGTTCCTAAGGCTAAATAGCTGTCACCAGAGGTAATAAAACCACATGAAAGAAAGCAGAACAATTAATTACTAAGCAAATGCAAAATTAAATCAACTATCCCATAGTAGGTTAAGGGATAGACAAAGAGTACAGAATATGACACTTAATATATAAACAATGGAGGAGGAAGAAAAAGGTGGAGAAAAAAAAGAATCTTTAGGTTGTGTTTGCAATAGCACAATAAGTGAGCTTAGACTCTTAGATAGTAAGGAAGGTTCCCTTGAACCTTTGGTAACCATGAATCTAAAGCCTGCAATGGCAATAAGTACATACCTATTGATAATCACCCTAAATGTAAATGGACTGAATGCACCAATCAAAAGACACAGGGCAATAGAATGGATAAAAAAGCAAGACCCATCTATATGCCACTTAAAAGAGACTCACCTCAAACCCAAAGACATACACAGACTAAAAGTGAAGGGATGGAGAAAGATATTTCATGAAAACAATAGGGAGAAAAAAGCAGGAGTTACAGTACTTGTATCAGACAAAGTAGACTTCAAAACAAAGAAAGCCACAAGAGCAAAGGAGGACATTACATAATGGTAAAGGGGTCAGTCCAACACAGAATATAACCATTATAAATATCTATGCACCCAACACAGGAGGATCTACATATGTGAAACAAATACTAACAGAATGCATTCATTTTAGGGGACTTCAACACACCACTCACTCCAAAGTACAGATCAACCAGACAGAAAATAAGTAAGGGAACAGAGACACTGAACAACACATTAGAACAGATGGACCTAATGATATCTACAGAATGATCCACCCAAAAGCTGCAGGGTACACATTTTTCTCAGGTGCACATGGAACGTTTTCAAGAAGAGATTATATACTAGACTACAAAAAAGAACATCAGTAAATACAAAAATATTGAAATTGAACCAACCAGCTTCCCAGACCACAAAGGTATGAAACTAGAAATAAATTACTTAAAGAAAATGAAAAGACCCACAAACCCATGGAGGCTTAACAACATGCTCCTAAATAATCAATGGATCAATGACCAAATAAAAACAGATCAAGCAATGCAAAATCTGTGGGATGCAGCTAGGGCTCTGCTAAGAGGGAAGTATATTGCAATACAGGCCTGCCTCAGGAAAGAAGAAAAATACAATATGAACTGTCTAAACTCACAATTAACAAAACTAGAAAAAGCAGAACAAATGAGGCCCAAAGTCAGTAGGAGACGGACATAATAAAGATTAGAGCAGGCTTAAATAAAATCGAGAAGAATAAAACAATAGAATCAATGAGAGCAGGAGCTGGTTTTTTGAGAAAATAAGCAAAATAGAAAACCCCTAGCCAGACTTATCAAGAAAAAAAGAGTGTCTAGAAATGAGAAAGGAAAAATCACTATGGGCACTATGGAAATACAAAGAATTATTAGAGAATAGGTGAAAAATTGTATGCTAAGAAAGTTGATAACCCAGAAGGAATGAACAATTTTCAAGAAAAGTAAAACCTTCCTTGGCATACCCAGAAAGGAACAGAAAATCTGAACAGATCAATTACCTGCAAAAAAACTGAACTGGTAATAAAAATCTACCTAAAAATAAAACTCTTGGACCAGATGGCTTCACTGCTGAATTTTATCAGACATTTAGTGAAGACCTAATAACTACCCTCCTTAAAGCTTTCCAAAAAGTAGACAAGGAGGGAATACTTCCACCCTCATTCTATGAGGCCAGCATCACTCTAATTCCAAAATTGGGCAAATATACCACAAAAAAAGGAAATTATAGACCAATATCTCTGGTGAAAATAGTCACAAAAACACTCAACAAAATCATAGTAGAAAATATATCAAAAAGATCGTCTATCATGATCAAGTACAATTTATTCCAGGGATGAAAGGATGGTACAACATTTGAAAATCCATCAGCATCATCCACCACATTAACTAAAATAAGGACAAAAAGCTCATGATCATCTCCATAGAAGCTGAAAAAGCACTCGACAAAATTCAACATCCATTCATGGTAAAAAATCTCAACAAAATGTGTATAGAGGGCAAGTACCTCAATATAGTAAAGGCCATATATGACAAACTCAAAGCCAACATCATACTTAACAGTGAGAAGCTGAAAGCTTTTCCTTTAAGTTGGGAATAGGAGAAGGATGCCCTCTCTTTCCACTTTTATTCAACATAGTACTGGTGATCCTAGCCACAGAAATCACACAACACAAAGAAATAAAAGGCATCCAGATTGGTATAGAAGAAGTTAAACTGTCACTGTTTGCAGATGACATATTATACATAAAAAATCTTAAAGAATCCACCCCTAAACTACTAGTACTAAGAACTGAATTCAGCAAAGTGGCAGGATCCAAAATTAATACACAGAAATCTCTTGCATTCCTATACACTAATGATGAACTAGCAGAAAGAGAAATCAGGAAAACAATTCCATTCACAATTGCATCAAAAAGAATAAAATACCTAGGGGTAAACCTAACGAAGGAAGTGAAAGACCTATACACTGAAACTAGAAGACACTCAAGAAAAAGAAGATACCAATAAATGGAAATAACATCCTTTGCTCATGGATAGGAAGAATTAATATTGTCAAAATGGCCATCCTGCCTGAAGCAATCTACCAATTCAGAGCAATCCCTATCAAAATGCCAACAGCATTTTTCAGTGAACTAGATCAAATAGTTCTAAAATTCACGTGGAACCACGGAAGACCCCAAATAGCCAAAGCAATCATGAGAAGGAAGAATAAAGCAGGGGGTGGATTATGTTCCCCAACTTCAACCTCTACTGCAAAGGCAATTTGGTACTGGCACAAGAAAAGACCCAAAGACCAATGGAACAGGCTAGGGATCCCACATATATACACAAGCAAATGTGGTTAATTAATATACCATAATGGAGCCATGGACATACAATGGGGAAATGACAGTGTCTTCAACAACTGATGTTGGCAAAACTGGACCGCTACATGCAAGAGAATGAAACTGGATTATTATCTAACCCCATACACAAAAGTAAATTCAAAATGGTTCAAAGACCTGAATGTAAGTCATGAAACCATAAAAGTCTTAGAAGACAACATATGCAAAATCTCTTGAATATAAACATGAGCAACTTTTTCCTGGACGCATCTCCTTGGGCAAGGGAAACAAAAGCAAAAATGAACAAATGGGACTACATCAAGCTTCTGTACAGCAAAGACACCATCAGCAGAACAAAAAGGCATCCTACAGTATGGGAGACTATATTTGTAAACAACATATCCGACAAGTGATTAACACCCAAAATATGTAAAGAGTTCACATGCCTCAACACCCAAAAAGCAAATAACTCAATTAAAAAATGGTCTCAGGATATGAACAGATGCTTCTCCAAAGAAGAAATTCAGATGGCCAAGAGGCACTTGAAAAGATGTTCCATATCACTAATTATCAGGGAAATGCAAATTAAAAGCACAATGAGATATCACCTCATACCATTTAGCATGGCCAACATCGAAAAGACTAGGAACAACAAATGGTGGCTAGAATGCAGAGGAAGGGGATCCCTCCTATACTGCCAGTGGGAATGTAAACTAGTTCAACCATTGTGGATAGCAATATGGAGGTTCCTCAAAAAACTAAAAATAGAAATTCCATTTGACCCGCGAATTCCACTCCTAGGAATTTACCCAGAGAAAAAAGTTGTCAGATTCAAGAAGACATATGCACCCCTATGTTTATCACAGCACTATTTACAGTAGCTAAGATATGGAAGCAACCTAAGTGTCCATCAGTAAGATGGATGGATAAAGAAGAAGTTGTACATGTGCACAATGGAATACTATTCAGCCATAAGAAAGAAACAAATCCTACCATTTGCAGCAACATGGATGTAGCTAGATCGTATTATGCTCAGTGAAATAAGTTAGGGAGAGAAAGACAAGTACTAAATGATTTCCCTTATTTGTGTAGTATAACAATGAAGCAAAACTGAAGGAACAAAGCAGGAGACTCACAAACTCCAAGAAGGAACTAGCGGTTACCAAAGGGGAGGGGTGCAGGAGGGTGGTTGGGGAGGGAGGGAGAAGGGCATTGAGGGCTATTACGATCAGTACACATGGTGTGGGGGTGATCATGGGGAAGACAGTGTAGCACAGAAAAGACATGTAGTGATGTGGCTTCTTACAACACCGATGGGCAGTGACTGCAATGTGGTTTGGGGGGAACTCGATGATATATGTGGGTGAATGTAGTAACCACATTACTTTTCATGTGAAACCGTCATAACAGTGTATATCAATGATACCCTAATGAAAAAAAAGTCATTAAGATTTCTCTTCTAGGCCTTGGGTACTTTGGTTATCTGAGAAGTCTGATAAATCAGTTAGTAGGTGATTTAGGTGTCAAAAAGACATTCATCATTCTCTATGTACTTTTTGGAAACCTTAAATTTATAGTAGCATTTTTATATCAGAAGAATTGAAGAGTACTATAATATGCAGTGAATGTTAAATTAAGAGGAATTAAGAGGGTTTCAGATTCAGATTTAACCCATTTGTTTACTACAAGTAAGTATCATTCTACTGTATGATAAAGGTGCATTTTTTAGGAGTCTTTTGTGAAAACTGGTTTCTAATTTCCTAGGTGTCCCATTAGTTTCAATTTATTTTGATAATCACAGTTGTCAAGTAAAATGTAAACTTCTCAATAAATTTAGACCATATCTTCAAATATGTCTGGCTAGTCTGCCCTGGGGCATTTATAGCCACCCTGTTCACCCTTCCCTGCAAAAAAAAGAAGAATCACCTCTCACAGGAACAGAGAATTTAGCAAAATAATTTCTGGTGTAAATGAATATTTGATTTTGAAATAATTTGGTGAAAGAATGTAGAAATATGTAGAATTCTGTTTGGTGTTGTACTTTCTTGAATACTTTGTAAAGAGGTAGATACTAACATTTTTAGGAAAGGAATTCATGAAACAGGTTGTACAATATGATTTTAGATTTGTTTTATATATTTATATCAATATCTATACCTGCCTAGAAAAAATTAGGAAGGGTATGCACCAAAATGTTTATATTGGTTATCTCTGGGTGGTAAAATCATGCAAGATTTTTCTTCTTTGTGTTTTTCTGTATTTCCTAAATGTTCTACAATGGATATGTATAGTCCACCCTTGAATAACATAGGTTTGAACTGCACAGGCCCATTTATACACATTTTTTTTTCGATAAAGGTCTTGGAAAATGTTTTGGGAGACAGTTTAAAAGATCATTTTCTTTTTTCTAGCTTTATTGTAAGAATACAGTATAGAATTCATACAACATACAGAATCTGTGTGAATATCTGTTCATGTTGTTAGTAAGGCTGCCATTCAGCAGTATGCTTTTAGTAGTTAAGTTTTTGGGGAATGAAAAGTTATAGGAGGAATTTTTTACTCTGTTGGGAGTCAGCACCCCTAATCCCCACGTTGTTTAAGGGTCAACTATTGCATGTATCATCAGAAATAAAATAATCATGTACAGGTATTTAATATTTAACATTTTCATATTATTTAAAATACAAATTAAAAGTCAGGGTTTAATTTGAATATGAATGTATTACATTGTTTAATACACAAGTCAAGCTAGATAAAAGGTCATAACTTAATTACATTTGTTTTGTTTTATTAGTGGGGTGGGTCGGGCAGCATACTCCACTTAAATGGGGGGAAAAAAGGTGAAAACACTGACCCTGTAAAAGATCAGCATTTTAAAGATGAGTTCCATTTTAGTGGTTGTCTGAAATTCAAATCGTAAGGATGCTGAGTAACACTTGTTAATAATTTATTGGATATTCTTGTTTTGGTAATGATTATACTGATTTTATATTCTTAGGTGGGAGGAAATATCCTTGCTAATGTAATAAACTGCTGCTTTGAAGCTTATCTGCTTAGCTAATTTGATCCATTTAAAAATTTTCCTATAGGCTAAAGTGATGTCCAACGAGGCGAAAAAATTTCAGCAACGTATTCAGGCTGAGCAGAAGAAAGAACTGAATAGCCTTTTGAAGACCCAGAAGAGAGAATACAAACTTCGAAAGGAACAGCTTAAGGAGGTATTTACTTTATAAAAATTTTCAAGCCACTTACCTGCTTACTGGTTATATCCAATATTGATCTGCTCATAGAACCATTAAGATAAATTTTTCTTTTTTTTGTGGCCACTAACAATATATCAGTTTAAGTGAGGACATAGATTATAACCTATTACTTTTCAATGGCTGAGATCCTCAGTTGAGTGGGATCTAAAAAGACTGATCTCTTGAAAATGTGAATTGTTTTATAAAGCTATTATTTAGTAGCTTTCCTAAGCACTTCTTAAGTAATTGAGTCACTAGAAATAAAAATATTTTAGCTGTGAAAAAGAGCCATACATCTCTTCCTTTAAAAGTAAATCATACCTTCTTACTTTGGGCTCAAATTACAGTAATTTGTTCTTATTCTGATTTTAACACAGAAGAAGGATAAGAGGCATTTCTTCTCATCCTATTTTCTTTAATAGGAAAGCATGCTAATTATGTCATTATGGCTGCAGGATTTCATGTGTGTTTGCCCTTTATGTGCTGCTTTCTTGAACTTATTTTTATCGCAGATCTAGTCTAACTGTGAGGAAAGCCATGTTGTCCTAAGGCAATTTCTGAAAGGGGATTATTATTCAGGATAGTGGTCAGGACAGGAAAATGATATGTGTCAACTATAGCATATTTATTATATTGCAGAGAATATAAATCAGCCATCTTTTGTAGGTGTAAGATGATTTTTCAGAGACTATTGACCTGATGGTTCTTCACTTGTTATTCAAGAAAGAAACCAATTCTTTATTACTTTTGTGGATAAGATACTCAAACACATAAATATAAAAAGCACATGAACTTGTAGTTCTCAACTGAAGGATGTCAATGAGAAGACAGAGAAAATACAGGCATATACACAAAGAATCATTTGACTATGTTTTTCAAAATCTTTTGCCAAGGAAATTCCCCACCCACCAAGACTTCCCCAGTTTACACCCTCTTTTACAGACTGATGGACTGAAATTTTTAGTCCATGTAATTAATTATTAGCACACAGATAAATCAATATTGATAAAATAACCATAATCTCTTTGGTATAGTGCTTTTATGTGTGTAGGGACGTGACCTATAATTAGACATATAAGTCTTATTAAGAACATTGGTGGCACAAAGCCTTGTTATATATACCCTGCCGAGTGAGGTTCATTGATAAGATTTTTCCAACTTTAAAGAATATAACCTGCTATGTATTCCCATTACTGTAATCTAAAAGCTAAACTCAATACTAGAACATGGGATTTGAAAAGATGGTAAATAGGATTCCCAACTGTAAATAAATATCCAACAAAATGCAGTTCTATAGTTGTTTCCTAGTGAAATCAGGTTTTAGTTTTATAAATGAATATGTTGTTTTAGATAATCCTTTAAGCATATAATTCATAGTCTGACTAATAGGTCCGTTTTCTTTTAGAAGGTAGTTTTGTGTCTGCGTAGGTCTGTGTGTGTGTGTGTGTTCATTTAGAATGATTATTATCAGTGTAGAGGAAGGGACATACTATAGTCTTAGTGGGTGGGAAATTTCCTTGGCAAAAGATTTTGAAAAACATAGCCAAGTGATTCTTTCTGTATATGCCTGTATTATCCCTGTCTTCTCATTGACATCCTTAAGTTGAGAACTACAAGCTTATGTGCTTTTTATTTTTATGTGTTTGAATATCTTATAAATGAAAGTAATGAATAATTGGTTTCTTTCTTGAACAATAGATGAAGAACCATAGGTTAACAGTCTCTAAAAAATCATCTTAGACCTGGGAAAGATGGCTGATTTATATTCTCTGCAAGGTTGATGCATTTTAGGTTGAAATATACTAGTATTAATTAGCATCATTGGGTTTGAATCATTGAATGTATTGTCAGCATCCTCGGGTTTGCATCATTGAATGTATTGTCAATATTCTCATCTTGTCCAGTATAAATAAATTTTTTTTAGGTAGTTTGTGAGATGATATTTAAAATGCTGTAGAAAACATTGGTCTTGCCTTGTTCAGTGGTTATAGTGCTGAATATTAAATCTATTCTAAAAGGTCTCTATTTTCCTGTGGTTTTGTTGATTTTCCATTTAATTTCTGGTCTTTTATACTGAACCCATCCTTAACTTTGCCAAAAACTTAGTATTTCTATTGTTGAAAACCAAGAAGTGAGCCATAACTATATTTTAACCTTAATTTTAATTCATGTGTGATTTTAACTTGAAAGCACTGTCTTCTTCCCCTTTTTGGGAGGACTTTAAAGAAAGATGTTTTACTTCATTCACCAATCATTGCGTGCTTTCAAAGCTACGAGCCATCCTAAATATAGCTATGTAAAGCTAAAAAGTATGCGTGTTTTCTAGTGTATGTTTTCTCTTTTCTTGTCCTACTTCATGGATAACTCCAGAAACAGAAAAATACTACCTACCTCCTTTAAGGTCATTGCCCTGCCTGCCCATGAGAGAGGGCACAAATTAAGTAGTTTAACTGAAGATTACCAGCCACCAAATAGTATATTCATGTAGTTAATTTTTATGTATTTTGATCTCAGTTGTTTTTTATCTTGCCAGGAGCTGAATGAAAACAAGAGCACCCCAAGAAAAGAAAAACAGGAATGGCTTTCAAAGCAGAAAGAGAACATACAGCATTTCCAAGAAGAGGAAAAGACCAATCTTCTTCAGCGTCAGAGACGGTACCTAGAGCTGCAATGCCGTCGCTTCGAAAGAAAGCTGTTACTCGGGTGCCATAACTTGGAGCAGGACCTTGTCAGGGAGGTATGTTTAAATGGTGTGAAATCAGAATCTTCCTGAAAATATGTCAGTCACATCCCACCCTTAGGGCCTTAGAGCATCTCTGCTTGCCTTTGCCTAAGTCCTTCTTCCCTGGAAACCCAACTCACAGGGTTCACCTTACCTCACTTCATATCTCCTCAATTCTGATCTGCAAATCCTCCTCCCTTCTTTAAATATTCTTGCACTCCTCTCTCTCCCTCTCTCTCTCTCTCACACTCCACACACACACACACGTATGTGCACACACTTTTTATGGGGATCTCTCTCTCCCCAAGTAGAATGGAAATTAGATGAAGTCCCAGGTTCTGTTTAGGGCTTTTATATCGGGTGGCTAGATATCGCCAGGCCTTGTAGCTAGTGGCTGGCTCATAATAGGTATTCAATAAATATGTATTAAGTAAATATTTAATAAATATTAAATCCATGAATGAAAGAACTGTTAATTTTTAAATATAAGAAAATTAATTGGATAACTGATGCCTTTTCATCCGAAATGGGTGCCATGAAGGTATATACTACCATTTAACATAATTGTATAATCATGAAATTATTCATTGGGAATATGTAGAAACTTATGACAATGAAAACAACAGTTCTCATTATCAGGTGTACCTATGAGCATAGATCAATTTATTTCCAAGAGTGGCTTAAAATAAACTTCAAGTATAACATAATCATTCAAATTCACTAATAATTAAGGAAATTCAAATTAAAACAATTGCATCAATTAGATAAGATCCGTCTAAAAAATTGGTAAGTCCTAGTAGTGGCAGGGAAAGTGGTCAATGTTGGTGAGAATATAAACTGACACTGCCATTTTGGAGCATAATTCAGCAGCTTTAACCATTTAATTTGCATGTATCTTCAACCCATCGAATCCGCTTCTAGAATTCTATCCTAAAGAAATAGTAACATAATTATATGGTGTATCATGTGTAGATGTTTATTGAAAATTTGTCATAAAGCAGAAAATAGAAAAACTATGGCATCAGAAAGCAGAAGCTTCCTATAAAAATTTTTTTAAAAATCTGTATTTGTCCATTATACTTTTAGGTAAAGAAAGCATATTATATGCCTATAATATATATTGTTATTCAATTTTAAAACTGTATATTTTTGTGTAATAGTTGTGTCACGATAAGCGTGGGGAAGGTTGGGAAACATGCACCAAATGTTGGCCCCTGGAGAAGGGGCAGCAGAGGCAGAGGGCGCACGTCTGACTTCCTTCTACATAGAAAAAGAGAGAGAGTATGTGTGAGTGTGTGTGTGTGTGTGTGTGTGTTGTACGTTTGATCTTTTAAACTGAAAAAAATTGTAGTAGCATTTATTGATCATGAGGTAGGTATTCTGACAGCTTTCCTCTTATGAACTCATTTCACAGCTATGTTATGGTCTCCATTTGAGAAGTAATGAAATGGAAGCACAGAGAATTTAAGTAATTAACCCAAGGACTCACTGCTTGTCAGTAACAGAGCCAGGATTCAGAAAGCAGGCAGCCTAGGCCTAGAGTCTTGTGTTCTTAACCACTGCACTATACTGGGTATACTGCATGTAATAGAATTGAATGTATACTCTGAAGAAATTCGAAGGATGACTTAGAAATCCTGTTCAAATACAAAATTAGGAAACATAAATGATGGAGAGTAGAAAGGACATTAAGTCTCTTGGGACAGATTTGATATGTGTTAAGCTTATTGCTAAGTAGTAGAAATAGTAAATGAACAGATAAGGCAAATGTATGACTAATTGCCCATTTTCTACAGTTCCAGTAATAAAACTCTAATATTCACTGTGCTGTCATTATTAAATGAGAGGATTACATCTATATCCTGGTTACTCTGTTTCTTAGGATTTTTTTTCTCCTGGCATTGTACATAAGCAAATTACGCCTTTGTCTTTTTTTATGGATTAGGAATTAAATAAAAGGCAGGCTCAAAAGGACTTAGAGCATGCAATGCTACTGCGACAGCATGAATCCACACAAGAACTGGAGTTTCGCCACCTCAAAACAGTGCAGAAGATGCGCTGTGAGTTGATGAGTCTGCAGCATCAAACCGAGCTCACTGACCAGCTGGAGGATAATAAATGGAGAGAGCTAGAACTAAGGTGGAAGCATGTCATGCAGGTTCAACAGCAGCCTCAGAGTCTGAAGGTACCTTTAGCCTAAGCTTCTTGGCAAAGGAGAACAGATAAAAGGCATCATGTAACCAGTAAAAGTCTAAGACAGATGTCTGTCATCAAGAAATTGAATAAGCTTTTTTTCTTTTCATTTTCAGCATGTTTGATTAGTGTTGGTGTAGAGGGTCTATGGCTACAGACTTCTGCTTGTGTATTTCTCAGCAGAGTACCAAAAAATGGCCAGAACTTTTTAACTGTGGAAAATATCATAAATAAGATTCAAAATTCTCATTTTAAGTGTACCCAAATGTCCAGTGTTGATACTACAATCTACATATCAACATACTAACCTGCTGGCTTCTCTCTGTTGTTCCAAGTTTTATAGTTTTGGAGTCTTATTTCCTGTGAATGTGATTTGTATCCAAAAGAGTCAGTAAGTTCTTAATTAGTACAGAAACCAGTGAATGAAAAATGCCTTTTTACCCCCTCTCCCTTCATTGTCAATACTCATCTTTAGAGGAATAGTGAAATTATCACACTGTTACTCCCATTCTTTCTGTGTTTGGTAACAAAGGTAAGACCAGGGCATGTGTAGTTGGAGTGTCTTTTTTAATTAGCACATCAGAGTGAAGCAAGGTATTATATGCTCTCTTGTAGACAAATAAGGAAAGACAAGTGTTGGTGATATATAATATCAAAGGACTTTAAATTTTGTATTTGCTTTGATAGAGAAATTTATTTATATGATACAAAATTCAAAAGATGCCAAAGTGTATTTATTATAAAGTTAAAGGTTTCCCTCTCCTTGTTCTTTAGGCCACCTGGTCCAGCCCCCTCTACCAACATCAACCAGAGTTAACAATTCCAAGGAATTTTCAAATTTTATAACTTGTAATGAATATGTGAAGTATAATCACATGAATCTTAATAAACAAAAAACCAAAATGACCCACTATATATGTTGTCACCCACAGTAGTACCTCAGTTAATCTGTATATGTCTGCCCATTGTAAACTTGTGTTTATATCCAATAAAGCCCGGTTCCACAGTATCTTCTTTACCCTCTTTTCAAACTCTTTGACCATTTAACTATAAAACTATCAGGTAACAACACTTACCTGAATAACTCTCTTAAAGTGAAGTGAAATTCACTCACAGAAGTAATCTGTGTCCAAACCAGAAGCTAAACCACACCTAGTGGTGTCTCTGATTCCTATTCAACTCCATTCATACAAGTTGTCCTGAACAAAACACAGAAGCAAAGCTAAGATTCACCCTCTCCTTGTGAATCTAAGTCAAATTTTATACTTTGCTGTATCTTCAAAACAACTAATGAGTCTGAAGGTACCTTTAGCCTAAGCTTCTTGGCAAAGGAGAACAGATAAAAGGCATCATGTAACCAGTAAAAGTCTAAGACAGATGTCTGTCATCAAGAAATTGAATAAGCTTTTTTCTTTTCATTTTCAGCATGTTTGGTTAGTGTTGGTGTAGAGGGTCTAATGAACATCGTTTACAGAATGGCTCATACGTTGACTATCCACATAACCATCATTAGTTAATGCTTATCACAATCAGAATTCATAATGATTTTCCAGATTTACTTTGTCTTTGTAGTGGGTACATAGTAGGGTTTCCCACCAAAAGATATTTAAAGCATGTCTATAAAATAAATTACAGTTTTAAAGTGAGCAGCGCCCAGAAGTAAACCAAACTGAAAGCTTCTTTAGTGTCTTTGGTCCGACCATAAATCTGATATGACTTCATTTCTCTGGGGCTTGGGAGAGGTTAGTTGTTTGCGGTTTAGCCCTTCCTTTTGGTTCCCTGCTGTGGCAGCCTTCTCAGTTTGAATGCTTGTAGACACTAGTCTGATTTTCACAGATACTGTTAAAAAATCAAGGGGAAAGATAATGTCTCACAGTCACAGTCAGACTTCAGATAGAAAGCGTCCTTCTCATGATACATAAGCTCAAGATTTTCCATAAAAGAAATTGTTCTGTTACTTTAGTGGGAAAGAAAGTCACCATGTTCCACTGCAGTCACTGTCCATCAGCGTAGTAAGACACTATAGAGTCATTGCTGTCTTCTCCGTGCTGTGCTGCGTTCCCCGTGACCCCACTATATTGTGAGTGCTAATGATAGTGCCCTTAATCCCCTTCTCCCTCCCTCCCCACCCACGCTCCCCAACCCCTTCCCTTTGGTAACCCTAGTCCCTTCTTGGAGAAAACAGACTCTATTTTAACATCATGTCATTTCATTTACATAAGTAATAGTTGCAACTTTTTTAGGTAAATTTGTACTTACTAAGTAGTAGTTCAACTTCAATAGTTGCAACTATTCCAACTTTCTCCAAGACTTTAAGGGGGATAGGAGGACTTCAGTTTGCACACTTAGGTAAGCTGACAGTATTTGTAGACATTGGGGCACCATTTCTGAGGAATAACTTGGGTAAACACCTATTGTTTATCTGCCGTTTCTTCATCTGCCATCAGGTGATGTTTTGTCAGTATTAAGTGATTAAGAAACAACTGGAACATGTTTATCCTGCTTTCACTTGAGTGAAACATTGAGGAATATAGTTTGTTCTTGGTATAAGTATTAATCTTGTCGAAAAAATTTTTCAGGGCATTCCTTTTTGTCATTAGCTAGTGATATGGAGTGACTATAGTTTTCTTGGCGATATATTTGAATATTTGAAAGTTTTTTAAAGAATGGAGGCTGTTACACAAAGTCAGAAGAGAATTCTAAATTTCATTGTTCCATTTCTGGCTAACTTGGAGGAATTTTATTAACCAAGGGCAGTATTTAAGAGCAGTGCTAAGAGTAACTAAACCAAGAGTTTGTCTTTCTAGCTAGACATTTCTTGACCCTTCACTGAATAAAGGTACATGACTATGACTTAGTACCTCAATTGGTGTAAAATGCAGAAAAGGATATATATTTGATTTTGTAGTATTGGAGCAAAGAGTGTGAACTAGTTCCCTGACAAGAGTGTTTGGTCATACACACATTTGCACACTTAGTCAACCATTCAATATCTGGCAGTATATATATTGAGGTAAATAATTTCAACTATAGGTTCTGCCTTTGTGTAGCAAATGAGTGTTGTTACTTGTAGGCCTGATGGGTACACCTTATGAAATAGATCTCATCTTGCTAAGTTTTGTTGAACCTTGAGTTCATAGAATAATTAACCTGTGATTTAAAGCCAGAGTTATTCTGTCTCTGAACTCAAATTATTTTATCTCAAAAATGTTTATGTAGTTCATGTCTGTTATCATTACCACAAGAAGGGTTGTCCCTTCCCTTGCCTCATAACTTTTCTTTGACCTTTGAAAAATTAGTTAGCTGACTTTCAGGTTTTTGCTTGTGGTGCTAAAGAGTAAACCCTAAGGAGAAGCAGGCCCAAAACTTAGCCATCTTAACTGAGCAGTATGACCGCAACATTAATGAAATGCTCTCCACTTGAGCTGTAAGTTTACTTTACTTAGGCAAAACAAATTTAGTGCCCCTTTCCTTCCACCACCTGAATAAAATCCCAACAATTGAAATATTAAGTCAGAAATGAAAACTCTGCTGCACCTTGGGAAATAGTCATGGTGGCCCATATTCTTCTTGTTCTCAGCATTGCTTGGAAATATGCATGATGCATATGTAATTCTCTTTGATACATTTGGACATGAGGCTCCACATAGGCTCTCTGCTGGTGCCTTGCAGACGTTCAGTACATATACCAACAGCGCATCAAGATTGGAGAAGCAACTTTGTTAAGCAGTGTTCAAAAAGTAGTACTTTACCGGGAATCCAGATGGTCACATTTGAGTGCAGCTACAAAATAGTTGCTATGTAAGTTTACAGACTTTTTCTTAATGGGCCAGATAGTAAATATTTTAGGAGGAAAAATTGAGGTTGTTATGTGGGTATTTACATAGCCATTTAAAATGTGACCATTTCAGAATGTAAAAAACCATTCCTAATTAGTGGACTATTGAAAAACAAAAACAAAAAATCAGGTAGCTGTTCAGATTTGGCCCATAAGCTGTAGCATTAAATAAATAACCTGTTCTATACTTATTTCCATTGGAGAGAAGAGATTCACGGTCTTATATCAATCAGATTCTATATTTTTCTTTAAAAAATAATGATTATTTAGGCATCATCCAAATAGCTTATGATAGCTTTATTCTTATAACGCCGTCATTGGTTGCTGTGTTTTCCTTTTCCAGAGATGTTTACCCCAAGATGTAAAAGAGAACAGTTGTGCCCTATGGAAGAGTAGTCGGTCTTCACTTACACCTCCTCCTTTCCATAGGTCATGAGAAGGCAGCTCACAGGAGGATATATGTTTTCTTTCTCTCTTTCAGCGGCATTTGGATGAAGCACAGGAGGCAGAGTGCCAGGCTTTGAAAACGCAGCTGCAGCAGGAACTGGAGCTGTTGACTGAACTTCAGAGCAAGATCAAAATGCAGGTTGAGGCACAACACGCTCAAGAGCTTCGGGAGCTTGAAGAGAGGGTCTCCCTCCGCAAGGCACTCTTAAAACAACAGGTATACATAATAGAAAAAAGTAATTGTGCCAGTATTTGCTTTCATCAAAATCATTTCATAAATATATTTTCATGATGACAGAGGTGGCATTAGATTGTCTTGACAATACCATATTTCCTTAATTCAAGTTTTGGTAGTGTTTTCTTTTTCTTTAAAATTACTGATTCAGTAATGAACCTTAAAATTAATGAGTGTGATATATTAAAGGAATATACTTAAGTAGTAATTGCTAGAGGAATGATGTGGAGTTATGCGAAGACAGTTGAATTGTAAAAGGATAGCTCTGGCTCCGGCTTCCTCACTTCTTTGTGTACCTAGTTGTACCTAAAGAAATTGGAGAGAAACTTGGATAGTGAAGGAAAAAACTTTAGTAGTTGCTTGAGAGAGACAAGGAAAAGGGATCAGGAATATACTTTATTCATTCATCCCTGGTCTCAAACTCTACAGATTGATGCATTACTAGAAAAGAGAAGGTAGAACCAGTTTTACACAGATGAAGAGTCAGGCTGAAAATATTATTTCTAGATGTAGCTTTATTTATTTTACTTATTCTTTGTCATATATATTAGAACATGAATCCCTAAATTCACTTGTGTCCTTTAAGGTACTGAGGCTGTATGTGTGTGTGTGTGTGTGTGTGTGTGTGTGTGTGCCTTGATTTATTATTTCAATACATTATTACCTTTGCTTTTAAGAACTTGATTTTACACATTTTAGCATATAAGTTATATATGATTTCTATAGTTGATCTCTTTGATTTTTAAATGTACATCCTTTAAAATAGCCAGTGTGGACATTTTTATGATTCACTTTAAACCATAATAATTATTGTTTCTTTAGTTGATAGATTTTTTAAAATAAATGAGCTTTCTTTTTGCTTCCCCCCACCAACCCACAATAGATGGACGAAGAGATATTGACATTTCAGAATGAGTGCACTGAAAGGATACGAAGCCTGCTGGAGTGTCGAGCTAAAGAGATGAAAGCTTTCAACTCTGAAAGCGAAGGACTAGGTTTTAGAAACGTCCTTTCTAACCTTGCCCCTGAGGCATTCAGCCACAGCTCCCCTGGAGATCCTCACAGAGGGCATCCCATAGGTGGCCTATCACAAGCCTGGGGACATCCAGTGCAAGGTGAGTCCCCAGCCATGCAGGTCACCCTTCTCAGCCAATGCATGGGGTACCCTGAGGTAGCAGTATGGGAGTTCGCAATAGCCTTCGGATTCTGAGGCGACAGCTACCAAGGGATGGACAGAACAGGGCATGAACAGAAGCACCAGTGTCACTTGACAAATATCCAATGGGTCACACATGTCTTACACGTAACTTAATAATTGAGATTGGCAAGGAGGAGCCAAGAGAGCGCTGTGAGTAGGACAGCAGAAATCTCCTCCCAAAAACATATATATTTTTAAAAATACAACAAATACAACCATTCCTAAAACAGAGACCAGAAGATACAGTACAACAGCCAGGCTACATCTACATCTGTGAGAACCCAGTGCCTCGCAAAGGGGGTAAGATACAAGCTGTGGCCAGGAAGGACCCGGGCCACCCCCACCCCAGCTCCTGGCAGGAGGAGAGGAGTCAGAGCAGGGAGGGAGAGGGAGCCCAGGACTGCTAAATACCCAGCCCTAGCCATCTGCACCAGAGCACAGACACACAGTGCATGGTGTGCTGGATACTAGGGAAACTGAACAGTAAAACCTGCAAGTAGGTTCCTGCAGCCAGCGCACCTGGGACAAAAGAAAAGTGAGTGCTTTTTGAAGGTCTTGAAGGGACAGGGGCCTCACAGCTGGACGGAGGCATTCCATCACACTCAGCCTAGCAGCTGGGAATCCCGGGGAATTCCAGTGGCCCAGGGGGTTGACAACACAGCTCGGAGGTCCCTCACAGTGATAAACAGCCTCCCGCCCATTCCCCCTCTGGCGTGGCTCCCCCACAGCAGAGCAGCAGCCTAAAAGTGGCCACGCCAACAGCAACCACGTGGAGCTTACTCCACAGTGGCAGGGCAAGAATCAAAGACCCCGTTTGCATGCAGTGGCCCAGTAAAAGCTGCTATGGGTCACCATTCTCCCAGTAAAGGAAGGCCAGGAGCAAGTGGAAAGGGACTTTGATTTCCCAGCTGACACATGTCCCAACTGCCTACAACTACCTCTATCACCATGAAAAGGTGGAAGAATTTGATA
The DNA here is from genome assembly GCF_040802235.1 of Manis javanica. Lineage (NCBI taxonomy): Eukaryota > Metazoa > Chordata > Mammalia > Pholidota > Manidae > Manis > Manis javanica. Next base: position 207,948,794 of record NC_133157.1, read on the forward strand.
CAGATCAGACTAACCCAGACATCCTCCCCTGAGAGGGAATCTGAGGAGACAAATTTAACCAATCTTCCTGAAAAAGAATTCAAAGTAAAGGTCATAACTATGTTGCTGGACTTGCAGAGAAATATGCAAGAGCTAAGGAGGGAGAATACAGAAATAAAACAATCTCTGGAAGGTCTTAAAAGCAGAATGGATGAGATGCAAGAGGCCATCAATGGAATAGAAATCAGTGAACAGGAACACTGAGAAGCTAATGCAGAGAGAGACAAAAGGATCTCCAGGAATGAAACAATATTAAGAGAACAGTGTGACCAATTGAAACAGAACAATATCCACATTATAGGGGTAGCAGAAGAAGAAGAAGAGAGAGAAGGGATAGAAAGTATCTTTGAGGAAATAATTACTGAAAACTTCCCCAAACTGGGGGAGGAAATAGCCTCCCAGACCATGGAAGCACACAGAACTCCCAACACAAGGGACCCAAGGAGGACAACACCAAGACACATAATAATTAAAATGGCAAAGACCAAAGACAAGGACCGAGTATTAAAGGCAGCCAGAGAGAGAAAAAAGGTCACCTACAAAGGAAAATCCATCAGGCTATCATCAGACTTCTCAACAGAAACCTTAAAGGCCAGAAGAGAATGGCATGATATATTTAATGCAATGAAACAGAAGAGCCTTGAATGAAGGATACTGTATCCAGCATGATTATCATTTAAATATGAAGGAGGGATTAAACAATTCCCAGATAAGCAAAAGTTGAGGGAATTTGCCTCCCACAAACCACCTCTACAGGGTATTTTAGAGGGACTGCTCTAGATGGAAGCACTCCTAAGGCTAAACAGATGTTACCAGAGAAAATAAAATCACAGCAAAGAAAGTGGAAAATCAAATATTAACTAAAGGCAAAAATTAAAATCGACTACCCTCAAAATCAGTCAAAGAAACACAAAAGAGCACACACACACACACAAAAATCTAACATACAAAGAATGGAGGAGGAGGAATAAGAAGGGAGAGAAATAAAGAATCATCAGACTGTGTTTATAATAGCTTAAGAAGTGAGTGATGTTAGACAGTAAGGTAGTAAAGAAGCTAACCGTGAACCTTTGGTAAACAAAACCTAAAGCCTACAATGGCAATAAGTTCATATCTTTCAATAATCACCCTAAATGTAAATGGACTGAATGCACCAATAAAAAGACACAGAGTAATAGAATGGATAAAAAGGCAAGACCCATCTATATGCTGCTTCCAAGAGACTCACCTCAAACCCAAAGACATGCACAGACTAAAAGTCAAGGGATGGAGAAAGATATTTCATGCAAAAAACAAGGAGAAAAAAGCAGGTGTTGCAGTACTAGTATCAGACAAAATAGACTTCAAAACAAAGAAAGTCACAAGAGAAAAAGAAGGACATTATATAATGATAAAGGGGTCAATCCAACAAGAGGATATAACCATTATAAACAGATATGCACCCAGTACAGAAGCACCAACATATGTGAAACAAATACTAACAGAATTAAAGGAGGAAATAGAATGCAATGCATTCATTTTAGGAGACTTAACACACCACTCACTCCAAAGGACAGATCCACCAGACAGAAAACAAGTAAGGACACAGAGGCACTGAACAACACACTAGAACGGATGGACCTAATAGACATCTATAGAACTCTACACCCAAAAGCAACAGGATACACATTCTTCTCAAGTGCACATGGAACATTCTCCAAAATAGACCACATACTAGGCCACAAAAAGAGCCTCAGTAAATTCAAAAAGATTGAAATTCTACCAACCAACTTCTCAGACCACAAAGGCATAAAACTAGAAATAAATTGCACAAAGGAAGCAAAAAGGCTCACAAACACATGGAGGCTTAACAACATGCTCCTAAATAATCAATGGATCAACAACCAAATCAAAAGAATTGAGAATGGTCTTTCCACTGAACAGTCCACCAAAAGAAACTCCCTATAGACATCATCACAAGCAGCCTCCTCACTTGGGTACTACCATGTGGAAGCTGAGTACATATGGCATATTTTATTCATTTTTGTAAAGCGTTCTGTTTTGTGTTTACTAATAGGGATGTCATAGTATTTAGCTGCCAGGTTTTGTGTTTTGTTTTGGTTTTAACTTTTGGGGAAATTTTATGTAAAGGGGAATTGGTGTGTATGTGTATTTATCAAATATGCACACACATGCACACATACAGTGCACATGGTAAAAAGAAACTGGTTAGATGGGGGTATTTTCTGAAAACTGCAAAAACAATCCAGCAACGTGGCTTGAGTCATCACTTTTGGACAACTCTATCCTAAGAAATTTGTAAAAGATCTAAAGCCTTTCTCTGTATACCCCAGGTTCTTATGAGCCGCTCACAGCAGGCAGCATTTGCTAAAACAAGTTATTATGGAAACACACCTGTATACCCTCACCAATGTATTTTGTTTATTAAATAAATGTATTTTGTCTGACTTTTGTTGATTAAATTGGCCTCATTTGGAGTAGGAAAAAAGTGGAAATCCATGAACACTAAAGGGTTGCACTGACTCTTTCAGAGAGTAGAAGACAACCTAATTCTTTTTCTGAATGCTGCAAGCTTGTCAGTGATTTTTTTTTTTTTTTTTGGTCCATTCAAGTGTGCCTTCTTTGTGGCATGGTGAGATGGAGGTGCTTCAGGAGACCACAGGTTTTGTGGAAATTGCATCATCAAACCTGTGAGCCTCCAAAGGGGAAGACAAAAAGGGTGAGAGGGGCCCCTGAAAGCTCATATGATGGGTTTGTTCAGTAGCAGAGTGTGGAGATGAAGCCTATATATATCCTGACGTTTTGTTGCTAATGCTGCGATATGTCATCGTAGCTGAGCTAAGCTCTGTTAACTTCCAAGACCCCAAACAGTACTTTTACTTTGTTTATACAAAAACAAAGACATATAGCCAATACAAATGAAATGCTGGAAGTATTTGAATGATGCCGTATTTACAGACCGCCATCTCCTGGAATTCTCATCACACTACTTAGACATAATTCGATTACCCCCTTTTGGTTTATGGGGTTTCCTGTTTACAAGTAGAATAGCCCGTTATTTAAGTGCTTAGTTGCTATAGTGAGCCAGGAGTCACTGATCCTGTGACTATACCAGCTGCTGACTAACCCTCAGCACCACTGTAGGTTTTGCTGCATGTGCAGGTCCTCTTCTTTTTTTTAATTGCTTTTTTTGTTGCTGCAATACTTTACAAACTTCCAGTTCCTTGAGACTTAGTGATTGTTTGGCATCATGTGAACATCACATGGCAGAAAACACCACTTCAAGAAGTCTAAAGCCTCGGTGCTTAAGTACTATTGAAAAGGAACCAGCAAGTTTGGCAAATTAAAGGAAAAAGCAAAAACTATAGTGAGTTATGGTGGTCAGGAAATCTCTTGATGAAAGCTAACTTTTCTTTTCCAGAGAGGGGTATGTTTTGTTTTATTTTGTTTTGTTTTGCAATGAAGGATGCACCCGATGCTGACAGTCAGATGTGACTTGGGGTCCCACCGCTAGTGTGGAGACTGAGCTGCAGGCGGGTGGGGAGCCATGAATATGACTTGAAGGGAAAAAATGTCCTTCCCGGAAAGCACTCAAAGTTCCTTTAGGTCACTGTCCTGCCCTCTCCCCAGTTGTCTTGAAGAACCAGGAGCCCTGCTGCTGACAGATTCCTGCTTTTCACAGAGGGCTCCCAGGTCGAATTCTCCAAGGCCTCTCAGTGATGCTCTCCGCCTAGACCAGACTAATCACCATTGAAATCTTGGTTTTCTCAACCAATGTAAGTCTTCTCCAGGCACGTCAGTCCATTCTGCCTGAATCCACCCCTTTAGGAGTTTCTAGCATTCCTTTAAAGAGAACTGGGAGAAAAATTAATATTTTAGTGTAAATATTTTTAAAACCAAGTCACAGTAGAATTCACACACAGTCATAGGCAGTGTTCCATGTAGCGCTCTGGTCCGTCGTCCTCTTGGCCACGGTTCAGATGACCAGTTTTTAGGTCGACATAACATGTACTTGATTCTACTGAAAGGGACTTTTAATTATTTCAATGTCTCTTCTGCATTCAAATATTGTACAGTATCTCCGACAAATTGAGATATCTACATGTTTAGAGGAAAATGATAGGACCAAGCTTTAGAATTCATAAAATGTCCAAAAATATAATGGAATTTGATACCTTTTAAAAAATTCTTACTAGATCTGGCTCCTTTACACTACTGAAGCAGACCAGTTTTGCATAGAAAACTCTAAAATCGAAATGGACTTAAATTAGTCAAACTGAATTACTGAGTTCATGCAGACTATATATATGTTCCTGTAACATCGTGATTGAATCCTGAGTCCAAATGTCTGTCCAGTAGGGCTTTGTTTTTGCCACACAAATCTGATTGAATTGTGTGGCAACCAGTTTTACATCACTATACCTGGATTATTCCATTAACTTAATTTGAATTAAATATATATAGTTTGCAAAAAGATTCAAATCAGTTCAGTTTAATCATTCAGATTGGTTTGTGTGTGTTTGTAAGATTAACTTCTGAGGAATCTCAATCATGGTAGGAATCATGAAAGAGTAAAAGCAGGAAAATTTGAAAGATTTTGAAAGATCCTGAAGAAAGAAGCAGGCACTTTCTCAATCAGTGTACAGATGTCAACCTTTGTTTAAACTAATACTACCTCCTCCCCGGTGTTGGTGTTCACTTAATATATGTGTGTTTAAGAAAATAAAAAATATGGGAAATTTGTCCAGCATATCAGAAATTTGTAAATGCTATATCTGGTATCCAGAACTTGGCAGTAAAAAGTTTCCTGTGTTCACTATCTCTCCCTTTTTTTAAGTTAACATTTTGAAAATGTAAAACCTCATACCTTGAGATATTCCTTAATTGGGTTCCCTTCCATTCATACATATTTTTCTCCCTTTATTAAAATCAGCTTTATCCCCAAATTACAGTATCTACAGGTATTTTCATTGGTACATAAGGTTAGCTGGAAAATGTATTTATATTATTTTTATTCAGAGCTGCCATTCACTTTTAGTAATTTCTACACCTGGAGATGAATAGCCCTGCATTTAAAGCCACACCCACAGGTATAATATGCTTAGTACTCTGAGCCAAGGATTTACCAGTAAATTGAACTGTTTAGCATAATCCTCATGATGTTCAGCTGCCTAGACATCAGGCAAACACCACTCAGCACACTAAGAAACTGTCCTTGACACTCTTTCCCACTCCCGCCTGTTTCCTCACCCCCTTTTCAAAAACCAAAAACTCTGTTATGAGTGTGTCTGAAAAAGACTTTAGCAACTTTCTGCTTGAAGTACGAAATGTCTGGCAATTTAAACTTTCATAGAGTACATTGTGTTGGACACTGGAATAATACTCTTTATTTTCATTTTCATCTGTGAAAAATGACTTTATTGTACTTGAAACATCTCTTTTGAATTTCTCCATTTGTGCCATTCACTAGTGGAAATAAATTGTATTATACCATGATCTACTGGCTTTTTAAAAAGCTGTTAAGTATGCACATTTTTGGTAGAGCTATTATCATTTGTATGTATATATTATATATACACATGAGTGCCTATATGTGTGTATAGATAGGTGGATGTATCTCATACTGTACACTTCCATCAGGGCACTTAAGGTTCTGTTACTTGGTTATTTCTGTCCTCAGTTAAGGCAAGAATGCATGTGTTTCTTAAGAGTGAGTACTCTGGGTTGATATTTATGAAAAGATGGTCATTAGATGCTATCTTTTCTTTTTTAATACCCTCTTAGCACTTGTGTGGGTGGAAAGAAAGTTGGGTAAAATGTGGATCCATAAGTTGCAATGCAGTAAAATAGTACTGGGGATGGAGCCAGTTAGTGTTTCCATGGGTCTGTATCATGATACAGTAAAAAATAAGTGATGCAGAGAGAAATGAACCATGGAAATTGAAAAACACTGCTGGCGATTCCTCTGTAAAGATGATAACCAATCACATAATCTTCATGTGCGCTATCTCTACATTTTTCTTAGTGATGCCATTGATCCTTGTACTTCCTGTACTCCATTAATACTAATAACTATTAATTTTGTTGAGGACCGAAACAGGCAAGAAAGGAATTACTGCTCAGGCATCTAAGGGTCCCCTAAACTAAAATCAACAGGCAGTGGCCACTGGGAGAGGGATGTGGGGTTGGCAGGGGGTTTTCTCTCTCCAGCTGCCTCTTCCTGGTTGCTAATAGTTCTTCATGCACCCTCTGCCCCTTCTGAGCCGCTACCGTATAAGCACAGATGTGGCCCAACACAGCAGCCCTTTCCTAGGAATTTTACATGGTCCTGCATATTTTTGTCCCATTCTCCCAATGTAAAGTGTCTAGTGTGTATTCAATTCAGGAAATCATATGTTTAAGTATATAAGTATGACTCTCTATTAGTGATGTAAGGAGGTTTCTGTTCTTTAGATAAACTTCTTCCTCTAAGGGGAAAAGTCACATCTTGGGTTGCCATCTTTGAGCTGCTTACCAAATTACAGATCATTATTAAAGAAAAACAAATTCGCTATTCTGTTTTTCCTCATCTAACGTGGTAGTGCTCCCACCAGTTTGTAGCATTGCCTTTGAAAAGGCCCTCTGAGTTGGGAAGAACTGGAAGTTTCTCAGGCTCAGATTCCTTAAAAAGATGAAGACTGTGCTGTACATTTACAGGCTTGCCTCTAGTGCACAAGGATTACTGATTGAAGTCTATTTTGCTGTGTGTCTGGTTTTGTTGTCTGAACTTTTATGAAATCACTACAATAGGTCTGCATTGGAAATGATTCTTTGTGAGAAACTAATTTTATTGAACACTGTCTAGAAAAAGAAACTGAAGCTGAGAACTCTTCCTTTATTGACATTTATAATTTCTACTGAATTCTGGTAGCCCTCTTTAAAGTCACATTGACTGATTTTTCCCTCATTTATATTCAGATTTACAAAATCTCACTCATACAAGGGAAGAGAAACCATTTGGCCTAATGGTAGTCTTCAGATCACAAGTTACCAAGAAAGGACTTACAGTTACCAAAGGGAAAGGGACTGGGGAGGATGGGTGGGAAAGGAGGGATAAGGGGAAAAAGGGGCGTTATGATTACCACACATAATGTGTGTGGGGGGGGCCACGGGGAAGGCAGTATAGCAACCACAATGTTGTTCATGTAAGTGTATATTAATGATACCAAAAAATAATAAAAATAAAATAGATTTAAAAAATGATAAATGTGCCATGTAGGGAACTGAAACTCATTACATTGCTGATGGGAGTGTAAAACTGTACAACTATTTTGGAAAACTTTAAGAGATGCTTATCATGTTAAATAAACATTTACTATGATAGAGCAAGTTTTAACTAGTTATCATTTACTCAAAAGAAATTATAACACTTGCACACAAGATCTAGTAGATAGCAGCTTTATTCATAATTGCCCCAAACTGCAAATAATACAAATATCTATCAAAAAGTAAATGTATTATAGAAATATGGTATATTCACACAATGAAATACTATTCATTGTAATAAAAAAGGTGTAGAGTACTGATACATGGCTGCAACACAGGTGACTATGGAAAGCATTATGTTCAGCCAAATCCAGAAACAAAATAGTACATACTATACAATTCCCCTAAATTCTCTAACAGGTAAAATTTGTCTAAAGTGATAGATCTATGGTTGCGGCTAGTAGGGGACAGAAAAGGGTATGTGAATACAAAAGTACCCACAGGAACTTCACAGGATGATAAAATATTCTATGTATTATTGGGATAGTGAATTATGCAAGTGTAGACTTTACAAAACTCCAACTGTACACTTGTGGATGCATTTACTGCATGTAAGTAATACCTCAGTTATATATATATATATTGAAAACTTATGAACAAAGTATGGAAGGATCTCTATGAATTGCTAATATTGCTCTCTTAAAGTAAGTAGGGCTGTGAAGAGCATTACCTGTTAGCCCAGACATCTGTATTACCTAAATTTTTGTATCAATCACTTTCATAAATTAAAGAAATTTTGTTCTAAATTTGAGAAAAATAAAACAGAATATTTTTAAAACCCCAACACATACTCTGATTAGGGGGACTATCCAAATGGCTATTAGCAAAGTTTTTTAATCTACAAAAGACTAACACATTTAAAAAATTTCTATGTCAAAAAATTTGAATCAAACACAAGAATGCAAACATTCTGATTAAGGGTTAATTAAGGGTTAATATTCCTTAAATATATACATATAATTCAAATCCCTCAGAAAGTACCTAATCCACCAATATATAAATGGCCAAGGGATATCAACATTCCACAAACAGGTAATATAAATAATTGGGAGGAGAAGTCAAAACCTGAAGCATAATGGGTGTAGTCATGAGTTTTCTGATTCTGTTTTCCTCTATCTCCTGGCTTTGGCCTAAGAGTTGCCTGAGTAACTATTTTGATAGTGCTGATGACAAGAAAACCCTTCAAAGGAGTCCCCTTCTTCTGTCCCAAAGGGGACCGACCCTGTGATCTGGAGATCGTGAGGAAATATGCTAGTTTTTTTCCTGTTCTTTTACCTCTTAGCCCTAGACTTGCAGTGCCAGAGGAACAGGAAAAACCTTTCTCTCTGGCCAGAAAAGCTAGAAACATGGCCTCTGTCATCCAAACACTATGAGGGAAATTGCCATTTTGTTTTTTTTCCTTTTCTCTCTTCTTTCTGCACTTTATGCAAGGACAGCCCCAGTTATGGGGGAACTGTACAATGCAGAAGTCCAAAGGCATCTGTGTCTTTCTGATCAAAGTAAGTGGGAAAAGGCCACTGGAAACTGAAGAGAATGGGGGAAATCATGGAGAAGAAAGAACTGGAAAAGACATCCCTATTCTAGGTATAAAGTAATACAAATAACAACTTGTGTTTGTTTAAAATAGACTCATAAAGTATAGCAAAGGCTATGAGAAAGAGAACTAATAATGTATGATATATACTACTGCCTAAGACCTAGACTATCACTGAGAGACAAAGCACAGGGCAAATGCAAAGAGCACAGGGAAAGTTTTGAAAGTAGAACTGGTATTAGAACCCCACCCACAGAAGGTGAGACAGAACGTGTCATCTACACTGGTTGGTGTCTGCTAAAACAAACAAATCAACCTTCTCCAGAAGATGCAAACATGACTCAGAAATGACAGTATCATATTCAAAATGACCAGAATAAAATCCAAAATTTACTGCACATGCTAAAGCAAACAACACACACATACACCACTGGAGAATGTGACAAATTCTCAAGGGAAAGAAAGGACAGATGCCTATTTTGAGATGCCTAATGTTGGAATTATCACATAAGACTTTAAAGCAGTTATTATAACCATACTAAATGCGATAATGGTTAACACTCTTGAAATAATTGGAAAGACTGAAGTTCTTAGCAGAAAAATAAAAACTATAAAGGAAGATCCACATTGAGAAATTCAGAACTGAAAAATATGATTACCAGAAATTACAAAAGAAATTGCATGGGCTCAACCACTGAAAAGACATTATAGAAGGGTCTGGAAACTTGAAGACAATAGAGCAGCAGAAATTATCTACACTGAAGAAAATAGAGGAAAAAACATTGTAAAAAATGAATACATCCTTAGAAACTTGTGGGACAGTATCGAATTGTCTAAATTTCACATTATAGGTATTCTATAAAGGAAAAGATTTTATTTTTTAGAGAAAAGTATTCTTACTAAAAGCAGAAAAGACCCCAGATTTGATAAAAACATAAATTTAGAGATTCAAGATGCTCAGCAAGCCCCAAACAGAGAAATTTCAAAAGAGTGTAGGCCTGATACGGCGTAAACTCAAAATCAGTAACAAACAGCTAGGCCTGATAAGCCTAAACATGTCATAATGCTAAAAAGCAAAGATAAACTAAAATTTGAATGATCACAGATTTCTCATAAAATACAATGTAGGCCACAGAATGTTGAATGATTAATGTGAGGAAAGGAAAGAACTGCCAACCCAGAAGAGAATCCTTTACCTAAGCAAAGTCTTATAGAATGAATGCAAAACACGAGAGAGAGAGAGAGACTTAGATGAAGGAAAGCTAAGAGAATCTGACCTCCATTAGGGAAATGTAAAATAATAAACAAAAGACAGCTGAAGGCTATATTAATACTACATGAAATATTCAGGGCTTCAGAGCTAGGAAAATTACAAGGAGTAAAGAGAGACATTACATAATGTCATGATTCCATTCATAATGTTACTTAGGCCAGCTCTAATCTTTATTATGTCCCTCCTTCTACTGATTTTGGGCCTCATTTGTTCTTTTTCTAGTTTTGTTCATTGTGAATTTAGACTGTTCATATCATATTTTTCTTCATTCCTGAGGCAGCCCCGTATTGCAATATACTTCCCTCTTAGCATGGCCTTCGCTGCTTCCCACAGATTTTGCAGTGTTGAATTAGTGTTGTTACTTGTCTCCATATATTGCTTGATCTGTTTTTATTTGGTCTTTGATCCATTGATTACTTAGGAGCATGCTGTTAAGCCTCCAGGGGTTTGTAGGCTTTTTCATTTTCTTTGAGTAATTTGTTTCTAGTGTCATACCTTGGTGGTCTGAGAAGCTGGTTCTATATCAATATTTTTTAATTTACTGAAGCTCTTTTTTGTGGCCTAGTGTATTGTCTATTCTTGAAAATGTTCCATGTGCACCTGAGAAGAACATGTATTCTGTGGCTTTTGGGTGGAGCATTCTGCAGATACCTGTTAGGCCCATCTGTTCTAATGTGTTGTTCAGTGCCTCTGTCTCCTTACTTATTTTCTGTCTGGTTGATCTGTACTTTGGAGTGAGTGGTGTGTTGAAGTCTCCTAAAATGAATGCATTGCATTCTATTTCCATGTTCAATTCTGTTAGTATTTGTTTCACATATGTAGGTGCTCCTGTGTTGGGTGCATAGGTATTTATAATGGTTATATCTTCTTGTTGGACTGACCCCTTTATCATTATGTAATGTCCTTCTTTGTCTCTTGTGACTTTCTTTGTTTTGAAGTCTACTTTGTCTGATATAAGTACTGTAACTCCTGCTTTTTTTCTCCCTATTAGATGTATGAAACATCGTTTTCCATCCCTTTACTTTCAGTCTGTGTATGTCTTGGGTTTGAAGTGAGTCTCTTGTAGGCAGCATACAGATGGGTCTTGTTTTGTTATCCATTCAGTGACTCTATGTATTTGGATTACTACTTTCAAACCATTTACATTTAGGGTGATTACCAATAGGTATGTACTTATTGCCATTGCAGGCTTTAGATTTGTGGTTACCAAAAGTTCAGGGGTAACTTCCTTACTATCTAAGAGTCTAACTAAATTCACTTAGTATGCTATTACAAACACAATCTAAAGGTTGTATTTTTTTTCTCTTCCTTTTTCTTCCTCCTCCATTCTTTATATATTAGGTATCATATTCTGTACTCTGTGTCTATCCCTTAATCTACATTGGGGTAGTTGATTAAATTTTGCATTTACTTGGTAATTAATAGTTCTGCTTTCTTTAATGTGGTTTTATTACCTCTGGTGACAACTATTTATCCTTAGGAATACTTCCATCTATTGCAGTTTGTCCAAAATACACTGCAGAGACAGTTTGTGGGAGATAAATTCTCTCAGATTTTGCTGATCTGGAAATTGATCTCTCCTTCTACGTTAAATGATAATCTTACTGGGTAGAGTATTCTTGCTTCTGCTTCATTGCATAAAATGTATCATGCCACTCCCTTCTGGCATGAAAGGTTTCTGCTGAGAAGTCTGATAATTGCCTGATGGGTTTTCCTTTGTATGTGATCTTTTTTCTCTCTCTGGCTTCTTTTAATACTCTGTCCTTACCCTTGATCTTTGAGATTTTAATTATTATATGTTTTGGTGTTGTCTTCCTTGGGTCCCTTGTGTTGGGAGATCTGTACACCTCCAAGGCCTGAGAGACTATCTCCTTCCCCAGATTGGGGAAGTTTTCCGCAGTTACCTCCTCAAAGACACTTTCCCTTTTCCTCTCTCTTCTTCTTCTGATACCCCTGTAATACGAATATTGCTCCAGTTGGAATGGTCACACAGTTCTCTCAATATTCTTTCATTCCTAAAGATCCTTTTTTCTGTGCCTCAGCTTCTTTGTATTCCTCTTCTCCACTTTCTTTTTCATTTATCCTCTCCTTCACTGTATCTAAACCACTTTAAAATCCCCCAGTTGTACTCTGTAATGAATGGATCTCTGTCCTGAATTCATTCCTGAGTCCTTGAATGTTTTCTGTACCTCCATGGTCGTGTTTATGATTTTTTTTTTTTGAGAGGGCATCTCTCATATTTATTGATCAAATGATTGTTAACAACAATAAAATTCAGTATAGGGGGGTCAATGCTCAATGTACAATCATTAATCCATCTCAAGCATAACTCTCGTCAGTCTCCAATCTTCTGAAGCATAACGAACAAGTTCTTACATGGTGAACGAATTCTTACATAGTGAATAAATTCTTACATGGTGAACAGTAAAAGGGCATTCATCACAGAAACTTTCGGTTTTGATAACGCATTATGAACTATAAACAATCAGGTCAAATATGAATATTCATTTAATTTTTATAGTTGATTTATATGTTGATCCCACATTTCTCCCTTTATTATTATTATTATTATTTTTATTTTTAATAAAATGCTGAAGTGGTAGGTAGATGCAAGATACAGGTAGAAAACATAGTTTAGTGTTGTAGGAGAGCAATTGTAGATGATCAGTTGTGTGCCTGTAGACTATGTGTTAATCCAAGCTAGACAAGGGCAATAAACCATCCACGGATGCAGAAGATTTCTCTCAAAGCAGGGGGGAGGAGGTTCTGAGCCTCACCTCTGTTGATCCCCAATTTCTCACCTGATGGCTCCCCTGCAACTGTGCCTGTCTTAGGTTGTTCCTCCCTTGAGGAATGTTACCCGTCTCTGGCTAACCAGTCATCTTCTGGGGCCATACAGGGAAATGTAAAGTTGGTAAGTGAGAGAGAAGCCATACTGTTTGAAAAGGTTAGCTTTTTACTCCTTTGCAGATTTATGCCCTGTGGCTTCTATGCCCAGCACTTGTCTCGAGGCATCTTTACCACCTGGAGGAATTATGATGCTTGGTAAATTCGATATGAGGCACGAATTCTATTTAAGGGTTGTAATTAGGAAGGAAGAAGAAAAGCTATAGAGGTAGCATATGGAAGAAAACATGGGAGGATTGATTATTTCTTTGACATATCTTCTTGTAGAGTACCTTAAGTATGTATAGGTTTTAAACTACTAATTTGTACACACATATTAACATAATAGGAATACAGTGACATAAACAAAGCAAATCTATAATTACCATCCATCTCCAGTGAAGCCAAGAAAACCATTTAGGCATCCTAGGCATTTGTGAAAATTTGTCTATGATATGATGGATATTGTCCAACTGTACTTGAACAGTCTGAGAGAAATCAGACAAATTAAAGCAGCCCATTTCTGGGTTCTGTTCACCTCCCATATGTCCTTTTAACCGTAGATAGTCTATAGTCATACGATTTTGGAGTGCTACACCTTGCACCCCTCCCAACTCCTGGTTGAGTTCCAACAGTACGGATTCGGTCAAATTCATTGTCTCACTGTATGCACATGCCAGCCTAGACATCTCCCTCCTCATTCCAATGGCAAGTCCAGGAAATGGTGGGGTGGATGCAGCCACAACCGCAGCATCGCCCGGATCCCTGTAGAGGCTTTTTGATGATCATCCCCCGGCACGAGTCCTCCAGAGAGTGCTGATGCCGGAAGCTCCTCCTCATATCATATCTTAGTTCATTTTCTGGGTAGCCAAGCTAGGCCTTGATATTCTGCATAGAAACATACAGACCCTTTGCCCACACTTTGACATGCCCTCTATACCACTGTGCAGAACTCATTGGAGGTCTGCACACAGTAACTGCTTTTTTTTTTTTATTAAGAGAAAGGAATATTATCAGAAAAGAGTACCTCCATAGCTGATCATCTGATACCCTTTAAGTGATCAACATTAAGGATATTTAAAGCATGCATTGATCTTTGATTTACCAATAGTTTTATCCTATCAAGGAGTAATCCTCCTTTCCTTTCTTTCTTTCTTTCTTTTTTTTAATCTTTAATCTACACTTACATGAAGAGTACTATGTTTACTATGCTCTCCCCTATATCAGGTCCCACCTAACAACCACATTACGGTTAATGTCCATCAGCTTAGCAAAATGTTGTAGAATCCCTACTAGTCCTCTCTGTGTTGTGCAGCCCACCCTCCCCTTTCTCCCTCCCCCACATGCATGCTAATCTTAATACCCCCCTTCTTTCCCCCCCCCTTATCCCTCCCTGTCCACCCATCCTCCCCAGTTCCTTTCCCTTTGGTACCTGTTAGTCCATTTTTGGGTTCTGTAATTCCACTGCTGTTTTGTTCCTTCAGTTTTTCCTTTGTTCTTATACTCCTCAGATGAGTGAAATCATTTGGTATTTCTCTTTCACTGAGCATAATACTCTCCAGCTCCATCCATGTTGCTGCAAATGGTTGGACTTTTCCACTTCTTATGGCTGAGTAGTATTCCATTGTGTATATGTACCACATCTTCTTTATCCATTCATCTACCGATGGACATTTGGGTTGCTTCCAATTCTTAGCTATTGTAAATAGTGCTGCGATAAACATAGGGGTGCATCTGTCTTTCTCAAACTTGATTGCTATGTTCTTAGGGTAAATTCCTAGGAGTGGAATTCCTGGGTCAAATGGTAGGTCTGTTTTGAGCATTTTGATGCACCTCCATACTGCTTTCCACAATGGTTGAACTAATTTACATTCCCACCAGCAGTGTAGGAGGGTTCCCCTTTCTCCACAGCCTCGCCAACATTTGTTGTTGTTTGTCTTTTGGATGGCAGCTATCCTTACTGGTGTGAGGTGATACCTCATTGTAGTTTTAATTTGCATTTCTCTGATAATTAGCGATGTGGAGCATCTTTTCATGTGTCTCTTGGCCATCTGTATTTCTTTTTTAGAGAACTTTCTGTTCAGTTCCTCTGCCCATTTTTTAATTGGGTTATTTGTTTTTTGTTTGTTGAGGCATGTGAGCTCTTTATATATTCTGGACGTCAAGCCTTTATCAGATGTGTCATTTTTAAATATATTCTCCCATACTGTAGGGTTCCTTTTTGTTCTATTGATGGTGTCTTTCGCTGTACAGAAGCTTTTCAGCTTAATGTAGTCCCACTTGCTCATTTTTGCTGTTGTTTTCCTAGACCGGGGAGATATGTTCAAGAACAGGTCACTCATGTTTATGTCTAAGAGGTTTTTGCCTATGTTTTTTTCCAAGAGTTTAATGGTTTCATGACTTACATTCAGGTCTTTGATCCATTTTGAGTTTACCTTTGTATATGGGGTTAGACAATGGTCCAGTTTCATTCTCCTACATGTAGCTGTCCAGTTTTGCCAACACCATCTGTTGAAGAGACTGTCATTTTGCCATTGTATATCCTTGGCTCCTTTATCAAATATTAATTGACCATATTTGTTTGGGTTAATGTCTGGAGTCTCTAATCTGTTCCACTGGTCTGTGGCTCTGTTCTTGTGCCAGTACCAAATTGTCTTAATTACTATGGCTTTGTGGTAGAGCTTGAAGTTGGGGAGTGAGATCCCCCCTACTTTATTCTCTTTTTGTTCAGGATTGCTTTGGCTATTCGGGGTCTTTGGTGTTTCCATATGAATTTTTGAATTATTTGTTCCAATTCATTGAAGAATGTTGCTGGTAATTTGAGAGGGATTGCATCAAATCTGTATATTGCTTTGGGCAGGATGGCCATTTTGACGATATTAATTCTTCCTAGCCATGAGCATGGGATGAGTTTCCATTTATTAGTGTCCCCTTTAATTTCTCTTAAGAGTGACTTGTAGTTTTCAGAGTATAAGTCTTTCAGTTCTTTGGTTAGGTTTATTCCTAGGTATTTTATTCTTTTTGATGCAATGGTGAATGGAATTGTTTTCCTGATTTCTCTTTCTATTGATTCATTGTTAGTGTATAGGAAAGCTACAGATTTCTGTGTGTTAATTTTGTATCCTGCAACTTTGCTGTATTCCGATATCAGTTCTAGTAGTTTTGGAGTGGAGTCTTTAGGGTTTTTTATGTACAGTATCATATCATCTGCAAATAGTGACAGTTTAACTTCTTCTTTACCAATCTGGATTCCTTGTATTTCTTTGTTTTGTCCGATTGCCGTGGCTAGGACCTCCAGTACTATGTTAAATAACAGTGGGGAGAGTGGGCATCCCTGTCTGGTTCCCAATCTCAGAGGAAATGCTTTCAGCTACTCGCTGTTCAGTGTAACGCTGGCTGTGGGTTTATCATATATGGCCTTTATTATGTTGAGGTACTTGCCCTCTATTCCCATTTTGCTGAGAGTTGATGTTGAATTTTGTCAAATGCTTTTTCAGCATCTATGGAGATGATCATGTGGTTTTTGTCTTTCTTTTTGTTGATGTGGTGGATGATGTTGATGGATTTTCGAATGTTGTACCATCCTTGCATCCCTGGGATGAACCCCACTTGGTCATGGTGTATGATCCTTTTGATACACTGTTGAATTCTGTTTGCTAATATTTTATTGAGTATTTTTGCATCTACATTCATCAGGGATAGTGGTCTGTAATTTTCTTTTTTGGTGGGGTCTTTGCCTGGTTTTGGTATTAGGGTGATGTTGGCTTCATAGAATGAGTTTGGGAGTATTCCCTCTTCTTCTATTTTGTGGAACACTTTAAGGAGAATGGGTATTATGTCTTCTCTGTGTGTCTGATAAAATTCCGAGGTAAATCCGTCCGGCCCCGGGGTTTTGTTCTTGGGTAGTTTTTTGATTACTGTTTCAATTTCTTTGCTTGTAATTGGTTTGTTTAACTTTTGTGTTTCTTCCTTGGTCAGTCTTGGGAGGTTGTATTTTTCTAGGAAGTTGTCCATTTCTTCTAGGTTTTCCAGCTTGTTGGCATATAGGTTTTCATAGTAGTCTTTAATAATTCTTTGTATTTCTGTGGAGTGTGTCGTGATTTTTCCATTCTCATTTCTGATTATGTTGATTTGTGTTGACTCTCTTTTTCTCTTAATAAGTTGGGCTAGAGGCTTATCTATTTTGTTTATTTTCTCAAAGAACCAGCTCTTGGTTTCGTTGATTTTTGCTATTGTTTTATTCTTCTCAATTTTGTTTATTTCTTCTCTGATCTTTATTATGTCCCTCCTTCTGCTGACTTTAGGCCTCATTTGTTCTTCTTATTCCAGTTTCGATAATTGTGATGTTAGACTATTCATTTGGGATTGTTCTTCCTTCTTCATGTGTGCCTGGATTGCTATATACTTTCCTCTTAAGACTTCTTTCACTGTGTCCCACAGAAGTTGGGGCTTAGTGTTGTTGTTGTCATTTGTTTCTATATATTCTTTGATCTCTATTTTGATTTGTTCATTGATCCATTGATTATTTAGTAGCATGTTGTTAAGCCTCCATGTGTTTGTGAGCCTTTTTGTTTTCTTTGTAGAATTTATTTCTACTTTTATACCTTTGTGGTCTGAAAAATTGGTTGGTAGAATTTCAATATTTTGGAATTTACTGAGGCTCTTTTTGTGAGCTAGTATGTGGTCTATTCTGGAGAATGTTCCATGTGCACTTGAGAAGAATGTATATCCTGTTGCTTTTGGATGTAGAGTTCTATAGATGTCTATTAGGTCCATCTGTTCTAGTGTGTTGTTCAGTGCCTGTGTGTCCTTACTTATTTTCTGCCCGGTGGATCTATCCTTTGGGGTGAGTGGTGTGTTGAAGTCTCCTACAATGAATGCATTGCAGTCTATTTCCCTCTTTAGTTCTGTTAGTATTTGTTTCACATATGCTGGTGCTCCTGTGTTGGGTGCATATATATTTAGAATGGTTATATCCTCTTGTTGGACTGAGCCCTTTATCATTATGTAGTGGCCTTCTTTATCTCTTGTTACTTTCTTTGTTTTGAAGTCTATTTTGTCTGATATTAGTACTGCAACCCCTGCTTTCTTCTCACTGTTGTTTGCCTGAAATATGTTTTTCCATCCCTTGACTTTTAGTCTATGCTTGTCTTTGGGTTTAAGGTGAGTTTCTTGTAAGCAGCATATAGATGGGTCTTGCTTTTTTATCCATTCTATTACTCTGTGTCTTTTGATTGTTGTATTAAGTCCATTTACATTTAGGGTGACTATTGAGAGATATGTACTTATTGCCATTGCAAGCTTTAGATTCGTGGTTACCAAGGGTTCAAGGTTAGCTTCTTTAGTATCTTACTGCCTAACTTAGCTCGCTTATTGAGCTGTTATATACACTGTCTGGAGATTCTTTTCTTCTCTCCTTTCTTATTCCTCCTCCTCCATTCTTCATATGTTGTGTGTTTTGTTCTGTGCTCTTTTTAGGAGTGCTCTCATCTAGAGCAGTCCCTGTAGGATGCCCTGTAGAGATGGTTTGTGGGAAGCAAAATCCCTCAGCTTTTGCTTGTCTGGGAATTGTTTAATCCCACCATCATATTTAAATGATAGTTATGCTGGATACAGTATCCTTGGTTCAAGGCCCTTCTGTTTCATTGCATTAAGTATATCATGCCATTCTCTTCTGGCCTGTAGGGTTTCTGTCGAGAAGTCTGATGTTAGCCTGATGGGTTTTCCTTTATAGGTGACCTTTTTCTCTCTAGCTGCCTTTAAAACTCTTTCCTTGTCCTTGATCCTTACCATTTTAATTACTATGTGTCTTGGTGTTGTCCTCCTTGGATCCTTTCTGTTAGGGGTTCTGTGTAATTCCATGGTCTGTTCGATTATTTCCTCCCCCAGTTTGGGGACGTTTTCAGCAATTATTTCTTCAAAGAGACTTTCTATCCCTTTTCCTCTTTCTTCTTCTTCTGGTACCCCTATAATACAAATATTATTCCTTTTGGTTTGGTCACATAGTTCTCTTAGTGTTGTTTCATTCCTGGAGATCCTTTTATCTCTCTCTATGTCAGCTTCTATACGTTCCTGTTCTCTGGCTTCTATTCCTTCAATGGCCTCTTGCATCTTATCCATTCTGCTTATAAATCCTTCCAGGGATTGTTTCACTTCTGTGATCTCCTTCCGGACATCTGTGATCTCCCTCCAGACTTCATCCCATTGCTCTTGCATTTTTCTCTGCATCTCATCCCATTGCTCTTGCATTTTTCTCTGTATCTCTGTCAGCATGTTCATGATTTTTATTTTGAATTCTTTTTCAGGAGGACTGGTTAGGTCTGTCTCCTTCTCAGGTGCTGTCTCTGTGATCTTTGTCTGCCTGTAGTTTTGCCTTTTCATGGTGATACAGATAGTTTGCAGAGCTGGTACGAGTGACTGCTGGAAGAGCTTCCCTTCTTGTTGGTTTGTGGCCTTCCTCTCCTGGGAGAATAGCAACCTCTAGTGGCTTATGCTTGTCAGCTGTGCGCAGACAGGGCTTCTGCTACCTGCCTGTTTGCTATGGAGTTTATCTCCGCTGTTGCTGTGTGCGTGGCCTGGCTGGGGCTGCTCCTCCAAAGTGGTGGAGCCCCGTTGGAGGGGGAACGGCCGGGAGGGTATTTTTCTCCATAAGGGGCCTCTGTGCTCCCTGTTGCCCAGGGGGTTAGAGTGCCCAGAGATCCCCAGATTCCCTGCCTCTGGTCTAAGTGTCCTGTCCTGCCCCTTTAAGACTTCCAAAAAGCACTCTCCAAACCAAAACAACAACAGCAACAATGAGAGAGGGAACAGAAAAAAAAAAAAAAAAAAGGAAAAAACACGCTTTTTTTTTTTTTCCTCAGGCGCTGGTCCCAGGCACCCGCTCACTGGTCCTGCTGCCCTGCCTCCCTAGCACCGGGGTCCCTGTCCCTTCAAGGCTTCCAAAAAGCACCCACCCACCGATCCCGCAGGGAAAAATGCGCGATATTCTTTGTCTTCAGGCGCCGGTCCCAGACATCCTCTTACCTGTCCTGCTGCTCTGCCTCCCTAGCGCTGGGGTCCCTGTCTCTTTAAGGCTTCCAAAAAGCACTCGCCAAAAAGAGAAAAAAAAAAGGGAAAAAACGCGTGATTTCCTCCGTCCTCAGGCACCGGTCTCAGGCAACCGCCCACCGGTGCCGCAGGGAAAAAGGTGCGATATTCTTTGTCCTCAGCTGCCGGTCCCAGGCACCTGCTCACTGGTCCTGCTGCTCTGCCTCCCTAGCACCGGGGTCCCTGTCCCTTTAAGGCTTCCAAAAAACACTCGCCAAAAAGAGATTAAAAAAAAGGGGAAAAAACGCGCGATTTCCTCCGTCCTCAGGCGCCGATCTCATGCACACGCCTACCGGTCCCGTAGGGAAAAACAGTCAGTAATCTTTGTCCTCAGGCTCTGGTCCCAGGCACCCCCTCACTTGTCCCGCCGCCCGGCCTCCCTAGCAATGGGGTCCCTGTCCCTTTAAGGCTTCCAAAAAGCACTCGCCAAAAAGAGAAAAAAAACAGGGGGGAAAATGTGCAATTTCCTCCATCCTCAGGTGCCGGTCCCAGGCACCGCTCACCGGTCCCGCCGCCCTGCCTCCCTAGCAACGGGGTCCCTGTCCCTTTAAGGCTTCCAAAAAGCACTCGCCAAAAAAAAAAAAAAAACCTCTCCGGTTTCTTTCCATCCACCGGGAGCAGGGGGGAGGGGCGCTCGGGTCCCGCCAGGCCGGGGCTTGTATCTTACCCCCCTCGCAAGGTGCTGGGTTCTTGCATGTGTGGATGTTTTCCTGTGTCCTCTGGTCTCTATGTTAGGAAGAGTTTTGTTTGTTATATTTTCATAGCTCTATGTGTTTTTGGGAGGAGATTTCCACTGCTCTACTCACGCCGCCATCTTGGCTCCACCTCTGATTTTTTTAAATCTCTTTCAGGAAGGTTGATGAGTTCATTTTCATTTGACCCTTTTTCTGGTGTTTTGGGGATTTGGGTTTGAACCAGTCTCCTTTGACATTTCATATTTGTATGTGGCACCCTCTAGTGCCCAGAAGGTCTACTCTCTGGGGCTGCTTAGCCGATGGAGCAATGTCGGTGGTTGCTGGGTGTGGTGCTGGTGACTGGGGGTTGGGAAGAGCTGTTTCCTGCTTCCGAGCTACTGTGTCCCTCTCCACAGACTGACCAGTGGACCAAGTACACAGATGTAATCCTCTGTGCTTTGCCTTTGTAGCTGCTGTAGGCAGGGCCTCCCTTGGCTGGACTGATGCCAGGGAATTTGCAGCTGGTTTGCAAGAAAGTGCCAGCTGGCCAAAAGGTGCAGCAGGCTGCATATCATGGTGGAAGACTTCAGGGCTGGGTAGCCAGCCAGGGGGATGGAGTACCTGAAGTTCCTGAAAAGTTCCCAACCTGCTGGGCAGAGTGCACCTGGACAATTTTGCTTACCTGTCTTTTTTCCTGAGCAGCAAGCCCTCTGCAATCCTTCCCATTTAGTAGCCCTCTCACTGTTATGGAGTCTCTCATACTGCCTGCCTTTCTTTTGTCTCAGAGCAGCTGGATGTGGATCCCTGTTTTCCACAAGCAGCTAGAATCTCAGTCTCTCCAAGTATTCCTCCTGTTTTAGTTTTTGAACCCCACTAATCTCCAGAGCACAATGCAATATCGGTTTGTGCTCCCACAGCAGATCTCCAGGGCTGGGTGTTCAGCTGTCCTAGGCCTCCACCCCCTCCTCACTCCATTTCTCTTCCTTCTGCCAGTGAGCTGGGGTGGGGAGGCCTCTGTCTCACCTCTCACATCGTCATCTTTAATCTGATCTACCTGATTTAACCACTGTTGCTCGATAAAACTACCAAGTTATCATGACATAATCCCATATCTATGGGTTCCCAGACTCAGCATTACTTATTTTGCCTATTATACAAATATTTCTCCCTTTCCCCAATTGATTTGCTTGGTTCTGGGGAACAGATACCCCAACATCAAAATGCCATCTTGGTTAATTTTGAAATAGCCACAAGTTAGAATAAATACATTAGTAATACTGGTCAGCTACCTCTTTTTCCACTGCCACCTAATGTTTCTTGATAAATTTCTTCATTTTTGCTGCAAAGTTGTTACGCTGAGTTTCAGGATTTTTCTCTAATCTGTGACGATGCTCATCCATCTTAGCCTTTAGATTATTTTCCAGATTCACCAGCTGTTTCTGATGTTTCTGCATCATTCTCTTACAGCCAGACATTTGTTCTCTGAGCTGTTTCCTGCTCATGTTCTGGCATTTCCCTTGTAACCTACAACAATGGAGAAGAAAGAATGAAATAAAGCAAAACCTTTTTCTTTCAAAACCATCTTAGACCAGTCTACTATCAACTAAGTAGGTAATTCATGTAGGAGATCCCACTCAACAGCATCTAATAAAATTTCATATCAAGAAGCAGACAAGGTAGTTGGTTCTAAAATTTAAATGGAAATTTGAAAGACCTAGAATAGCCATAATTTTGAGGGGGATAAAAAGTTGGTAGATGTAAATTTAGTGATCTAAACAGTGTGGTATTGGTATAAGGACAGGCTGAATAGAGCAAAGGAACACAGTAAAATCTGGAAACAGACCGACATATTTTCAGTCAATTGATTTGCTACCAAAAAGTCAAGTTAATTCAAAGAGGAAAGGAAAGTTTTTAACAAATCCTGCTGTAACAACTGGTTCTCTGTATGCAAAATAAATAAATGCTGAGTCATACTATATATAGAAATTAATTTGAAAAGAGTCACTTGACCTAAACCTAAAATCCAGAATCATACAGCAGAAGAAAACACAGAATATTGTTATGACCTTAGGGTCAGCAAATATTTCTTGGGTAGGACACAAGAAACACTAACTATAATTTAAAAATGTACAAACTAGATTGTTAGAGACTAAATTCACATAATGTATGATTAATTATTTAAAGTAAACAATTCAGTAGTACTTAGTATATTCATGATGTTCTGCAAGACTGCCCATATCTAGTTACAAAACATATATAATACTTCAGAAGAAAACCCTGTATGTTTTAAGCAGTTGCTCCCCCATCTCCCCTTCTGGTAACCACCAATCTATTTTCTGTCTATGGTTTATCTATTTTGGATGTTTCATATAATATGTGACCTGGTGTATCTGGCTTCTTTCACCTAGCATGCTTCCAAGATTCATCCATATTGTATAGGATGTATCAGTACTACATTCCTCTTTATAGCTGAATAATATTCCACTGTATGCACATACCCTCATTTGTTTATCCATTTATTTCTTGCTGGACCTCTGTGTTGTTTCCATCTTTTGGCTATTGTGAATACTGCTGTTATCTTAAAGATACTGAAAACGGAGCCAGGTGTTGAAGCTTTGATTATTGCTTTTTTCTCCCCATACATTTACCTCTCCATGTGATTTTCTCCCATACTTTCTTCTGTGATTTCCCCACTCCAACTATGTGGACATTTTGCCACCATACCCCTCCCTTTTTATATGCCTAAGAAAAGTTAGTACAAACACACAAAATTATAAAGCAATCTCTTTGGAGAGCAAGAGTTAGATGAAAAAATAACAGCTCCAATCAGTCAATATGTAATAACGTGAATTATCAAGAAGGATGAATTTCAAGAAAACAAGGATAATGTAACATTAGAAAACTGGTTCATATTAATGAAGTATATTTCATAGATCAAAGGAGAAAAATAGGACCATCCTCATTTTTAATGTCTTAGTAAACTGAATCTTGAGGAATACTTCCTTTGCATGATAAAAATTTATATTTAATTAACACTTATTGAGAAACAGCATAGGCAAGGCATTGTATTATGTTTTAGTGATTCAAACATTAAATAAGGCAAATCCTGATCTGAAGAACCTAAAACATGTGGTATTACTCACAAAACATTCACAGTCTCCTTTTCTGCAGCAGACTATCTCACACCTGGGAGTTAATCCAAAGGAAGTAATTCAAATTAAGATACTTTCATAATGTTCATTGCAGTGTTATTTTTAGGAGCAAAATCTCTTAACCTTAATGTCCCACAATAGGGGAATAGTTGTGGAAATTTCTTCACATTAACTCAATGGACTATGATGCATCCATTAATAAGTTTCCTTCAGTACCCACAATGTGCCAGCAAGCTAGCACATAGACTAAATTAATTCAAAGGCCCTGCAGTAATATTGAACTCTATATGTGAAGTAAAATAAGTTGCAAAAAGTATAACAGAGTTTTTCAACTGCTGCTTCACTGAGATTTTGGATCAGGTAATGCTTCCGTGGGGTCCAGGGGTTTGTCCTGCACACTGCACGATATTTCACAGCCTCCCTGACCTTCACCAGTGGGCCTGCACACCCTCCTGCTTGGTTTTGGTAACTGATACAGTCCCCACATGTTCCCACATGTCCCCTGGGGGGCAGGCTTGCTTTGGTCAAGTATATTGTGTATTTGACATATAACACAGTATTCTATATATAGTTTGACTACAACTATATAAAAACCAATATTGAAAAGAATAAAAGTTGGGAGAAACAATGAGGAAATATTGCTTGCTATAATTATTTGAGGTAGGGCAGGGATATGGGACAAGCATCAAGATTAAATTTCCTAAAAATGCTGAGATAGAAATAGTATAGGAAGAACAGAAGGAACCTTTTAGTCCCATGAGATGGAAATCTGTGAAGTGGATACCATGTGGGCTGTGCTGACCTAGGCAGGCAGCGGGCTCTGGGGAAGATGTATTGGGCAAGGATTTGGGGCTCCTGCCTCATCTGTCTCTGATTATGTGATCTTGAGAGGATCACCACCCCTCTGAGTTTCAGATTGTCTTTTTCTGGCATTTAGTGAAACCTGAACTTGTCTTAATAGTCCAGACTTTCTACTTTTTCCATAATTATCCAGCCTCTATACTCGCTGTCTCCTAACACCAATATACTGGGTGCTCACTTTATGCCCAGGAAAGCACCAAGTGTTTTAAAAGATACAATTAGTGGAAAATGTAATCTTTGCTCTGGATGCATTTATAATTTGAAGAGTGAGAAAACAAGCCTTAGGGAAACAATTTAACATTTTACATCTTACACTGCCTGTTTCACAGGTGTTCGTCTTGTTGGCCCAATTATATGCTTGAAAAAAAAAACAGCCACCCCAGGATGGCAGTACACATGCCCAAGGCTGAGAACCTCAGAGGAGGCTTCACGTTCTAGGGGTAACAGTCTTCACTACAGTGGTCCCTTCAGTTACTAAACAAGTAAGCAAACAATAGCAAGCTCAGGAGAGGGGGGACTCCAGAATCTTTATAACATATTGCCCGAAATGCCCAGTTACTAACAAAGAAATATGAGACACATAAAGAAATAGGAAAGTGTGACCCATACCCAGGAAAAAGAGCTGGCAGCAGAAATAGTCTGTGAGAGGGACCAGATGTTAGATTTAACACAGACTTCAAAGTAGCCATTATTAACATGTTCCAAGAACTGAAGGAAATTATGATAAAAGAGGTAAAGGAAGGTGTGATGTCAACATCACAACAAATAGAAACTATCAATAAAGAGCTAGAAATTATAAATGAAATGGAAATTCTTGGGATGAAAAGTACAATCATTGAAATGTATCATTTATTAAAGGGGCTCAACACTATCTCTGAACTGAGAGAAGAAGAAACAGCAAGCTTGATGATAATTCAATAAAGAGTATGCAATCTGCAGAAGAGAGAGGAAAGGGAATGAACAAAGGTGAACAGAGCCTCAGATTACAAAAGGTTGAAGAGTAACTTGGAAGTTACTCCTAGTTCCCTGTTAGGAGAGGCCAGCAGATGCCGCCCTGGTCAAGTGATCTAAGTGAACATCAGCAGGAGCAGGATCGACTGAAGTCGTGCCCCAGCCGATAGCAGCAATGAGAAGGACACAGCAATACTTCCATGGTATTTCCTCCCTAGATACCCCACCTGACTCACATCATGAGGAAACACATGAAACCAGATGATGAACATCCTGTGCACTAACTTGCCTGTAATCTTTAAGGATACCAAGGTCATGGAAGTCGAGAGAAGAACTGTTCCTCACTGAAGGAGAGTAAAGGGCCTTGACAAGTAAATGCAGTGTGTGCTGCTGAACTAGATCCTTTGGCTGGAATCACTGACAAAACTTGAATGAGTTCTGGGAGTTAGATAGTGATAATTGCCACTGCCAGTTTCCTGATTTTAACATTTATATTTTGGCAATTGAACATAAGTAAATCCTTATAATTCTACCAGGTTCTCAGTAATTTTTTTTATTTTCCTATAAAAATAAAATTACTGTAAATGCCCTATCATTAATTTCTCACTATTGTTACTTTGATAAGTTTTAACAGTAAAACTTTATATTTATGAGAATTTTAGGTATTTCTTGTGAATTGAATTGGTGCTATTTTTTTCTTTTTTTTCATCTTATATTCCCTCATTTTGCATTTTAATCCAGAGGCAAGTCTAGTATTGTTGGTGAGGCCCATGAGCTCCTCATCTACTCCTGTACTCTGTTTTCATAGGCCATAGGGTTTGGGCTCCCTCCATTCCTGTATACGCTCCTGTAATTTTTGTGATTCTCTGAAAATCTGAATTTCTAATCTTAACATTTTTGTTTTCTTTCCTTTGGGAGTTAGTTGTGATGAGATACCAAAAATGCTTCCATGTCAGTGTATTTAGATAAATTGGTGGATTGGTTTTGGGAACCCTGAAGAAGAACTCTGAAGTCAAAGACTAAAAAAGGAGAAAAGAGAATTACATAAAAATAAACATTTGGAGTAACTGTAGCCTTTACTCTTTTGGGGTATTTCCATTTACTTTCCTGAACACAATACTTTTGTGACAAGTATTTCAGAAGAAATTGCAAGCAGTATAATTAACAGTGATGTCTTCATTCTTAATTTTCTAAAGCTTTGTTTTAAAACTATGGCTCTTTAAATCACTGATGTATAGTGTTAAAAAATAAACATGATACTCTTAAACTCATCTCCTGCTTCTTAATGAAGTGTTACTGTTTTAGCCACTCACTTCTTGTAAAAGAAATATACCTAGGGAATGAAAATAAAAATTTTAAGTGAGAAAGAGAGAAGTATATAAATAAGAGAAGGGAAAAGAAAAATTGTGG
Organism: Manis javanica; assembly: GCF_040802235.1. NCBI lineage: Eukaryota > Metazoa > Chordata > Mammalia > Pholidota > Manidae > Manis > Manis javanica. The sequence goes on from NC_133157.1 coordinate 207,975,962, forward strand.
AGAGGTTGTACTACTAGTGGAATCCTAGCTTTGTGTTTTGAAGAGTACTATTTATATATTTGTGTTAAGTTCCTGACAAGTTGTATGTAAATTTGTTGCTTTCTTAAAACAGAGAAATATACATTTTCAAAGACCCTTCTGCTGTTTGTAAAAGCAAACAAAAACAAAAATCAGTCATTTTTAAGTCTGTTTGTCATGTTTTCTAGATGTCTAAGGTCTAATTTGGGTTAGCACACAATTTTTGCAAAGGGCCAGATAGTAAATATTTTAGTCATCTGGACCATATGGTAAACTACTCATCTCTGCTGTAATAGGAAAGAAAGTAGGCATACACAGTAACACAAATGAATAAATCTTTACTATGTTCCTATGAAACATTATTTGATTTCTTCTTTCAACCACTTAAACATGTGTAAACTATTTTTAGTATGTGAACTGTACAAAAACAGGCCGTGGGCATAGGTCCATGGGCTGCATAGTTGACCTCAGTCTAAGTGCTTGCTGGCAGACTAGGACTTTATGAAAAGCCATTTCCTCCAATTAAAGAATTAGAGAATCAATAAGTTTTCTAACATACTTTTTGGTTATTCAGTTAATGTTCTCTTACATACTTTAGAGAGCTGGGTGGGGAAAGATTAAATGGGTTGAAGATTAGGAAACTAGGTAATGTTTGATGGAGAGGTTGTTGGGCATGCCTGAATTTACAGCATCTCTGTAACCTGCATGGAGACTTGTGGCAAAGGCACTGAGTTTGCCTAACACATGGCAAGCACTTAGTAAGTACATAAATGTAGAAATAGCAGCATAGCTACTTACTGTAGTTCTCTATTTAGTACTAAATATTTTCAGCAACTAACCAGTTGCCTGTGATTCTAAATTAAAGTTTTAAATCCTAGTTCCAGTTGTCCTAACTTTCCACTAGCAATCTAAGTGCAAAATGTCTTAGTTGTGCTAGGCCATGCTCTTGAGCAGTGTGTCAAGGTATTACTACCTAGTACTTTATAGAAAAAATCCTGGATCTGGTAACCACTGTTCTAACTCCCATTTTCAAAAGTTCCTGATTGTAAAACTTTTTTATATGATTGTCAAGTTCTGACACTATAGTCTCCCAGTAAGCAATTACTTTAGAGAAACACTAGACATATAGAAAAGTATTTTAACTCCATATTTTAATCTTGTGAAAAATGATTTAAAAACATGAACAGAGTCCAGAGTTTTCATTTTAAATAAAAACAATATAGTGAGATAAACCATTTTTTAAAAAACAGATGTTACTGGCTTAGGCCATTACCTGGGAAATAACTAGGAATTGCTCTGAAGAATATATTAAAGAATAGGAACTTATGCTTTAATTTGTAATTTCATATAGACTTCACCATGATGTATAATGAAATAAACCTTTGTTTATTTTTATTTGTTTGTTGTCCTGGTTGGTGTTTGAATTTGTGAGATAGGAATGTTGAAAAATATCTGTAAGATTTTAAGTTGGTTTTTAAATTTCTTCCTTATTAGGTTGACTACCAGTTGTACCATAATTAAAGTTGTTTTTTTGACTGACATTTTGTAGAATAACCAGGTTCTAGATTAGAATTATATAGGATAAATTACATAGAAACTCAAAACAGTTTTCATTTATTTGTGGCTTTATTGTTTACAGTCTTTGGGCATCATCTTTTCCATGTAAACAAATTTGTTAACGATATTTTATTGATATTTCAAAGCACTAATCTGAAAGCTGCATTTCATGAGTTGAAATAATAATCATTAGCCCTGATTTTTTTTTCCCTTTCCAGTTTGGTAGAGGTTTTTTCTTTCCTTTTAGTAGTTTTTCCTGTGCCAAGGCCTCTTCAAGTATCACAGATCAGCATGATGAGAGATTAACATATTTTTCCTAATCTTTAATGTAGCTGGTTTTTGTGTTTTCTGATTACAGATCTTGCTTGCATGTACAAGTTATTTAGTCGTGTGCCAAATGGTTTGAAGACCATGTGTGTGTGTGTGAGTTCCTGCTTGAGGGAACAAGGTAAAGCCCTTGTTTCTGAGGAAGGAAACAGAAAGAACCCCATTGATTATATTCAGGTCAGTAAATATAGAAAATTCTCTATAAGTTTATGACAAAGTGGTTTTGACAAGTGCTAAAAGGTCACTTTTATTAAGCTATATATTATGTATTTTTTACTTTGTCCCAAGGGTAAATTAATATGTGTAAATTATCCTAAATATTTTAGAATTTTGCAAAGTAGGCCTATTTATATCGGGTAGCAGGACTCAGCTGCTCTTTTCACTTACTCAAATATTTGATGAAGCCCTTATATGCCTTAGTGTTCATACACCTCCTGTGTAGGAAGAAAAACTGTTTGTTACTGTTAGTTTCAAAATGGTTTTGCTTTCAATTAGTATTATGAATAAATTATGCTGCAGTTTTCCATTTTTTAAGTATAAATAAGAAGCTTTTTTTGAATATTTTTAAAGCTCTTGTTGGATTCACCCATTAGTTGAGACAATGAAATGAAAATAAGTTGAAAACAAAACAGAATCTATGAGTTTAACACTGAATACACACATGTATCAGCAAAATGATAATAATCATACATGATCACCAGTATATTGTTAATAGAAATATTATTAATAATATATACTAAATTTCTTTTGTTTTTTGAAAGGGCTTATTGGATCTGAAGAGTAGGTTTGATCGCTTCCTCCAGGAATCATTTAATAATGACCGGCTCTTTAAACAAACTATTGCAGGTGACTTGGAATATTTTCTCAACTGCAACTCCAGGTCCCCTGAGTTTATCATTATTTATTGATGATAAGCTAAAAAAGGGAGTAAAAGGGGTAAGTATAAATGTGTGTGAAAACACATTAAATTTTATTTGTAAATACAAAAACTGTATTTTGTAAGTCTGAAATTAAGCATTCATTATTCTTTGCTGTACTGTGTACTTCGCTTACATGTGTACTGTGATTTTTGAAAAGAATTGTTTAAGTATTTGATGCGGTAAGAAGAACTTTGCCATTTCTCTTAATGTGTAATTGACATAAAAACAAAGAACTACATAGCCATAGTTACTGACCAGTCTATAGACAGCAAGAGTCAGATATGCTATAGAGATGTAACTAGCAAACAGCTATCTGCAGCATAGAATGTTGTTTGCTGTCATCTGGTCTGGGGTCTGTGTATCAAACAATACCTGGATGCAGAAAATTTGAAGGCATAAACCAGAATGGCTATCAAAAAATAGTTTGAAAGCATATGTTGAAGCTCATTTTTAAGCCTTTATTATATATACTGGGACCTTGGAAGCTCACCACAGCATAGAAAATCATATTAAGCATATTGTGATCACACATAAAATTTATTATTTTTTTAAATTCATTTTGGAACTTATGAAGCAAAAAGGAAAAACAAATGTCTGTAGGTTCTCAGGCAGGCAGCTGCAACAAAGAAACAGGAAGAAGATGACCATGGACACAGAATAGAAAAGACACATCTGTTTGGTCTTCCATAAATTTTAATACAAGCTTTATACCAACTGCACCACTATCATCTTGTCTTTCCTTAAAAGATAAGGGCAACAGGCAAGGGGTCTTTTGACTCTTTTAATTAATAAGAAATTATTACCCTTCTTTGGGAAAATTTAGGTTTCAATTGAGTTTAAATGAAAATAAGCAGTCCTTTTGGTTGTGTAATTTTCTAAAGTTGTTGCAAGATTTTTGTGCTTAAAATTTCATTGCATCTGTTTAAGTCACCCTTTAATCCTGCTGCGTGTCACTGCATGCCTCCATCTCAGCGGAGCCCTGGGGCCTGGAGCTCCACTCTGCCCCCGGATGAGGGCTGTGCTGGGCGGGGATGTGGGAGCTGTGCTCGTGCTGTCTGAAGCAGGGGGCCCTCTCTCAGGCCGGTTCCCTCCTCCTTAGAGTTCTCAACCCGATGATTTGTTACCAAACAGTACTGGTTTTAAATATAGATGAACTATGGTGCTATTTTGGTAGAACTACAATGTTTTAATTGTTAAATCTTCTTTTCATTGATTTTTCAGCAAACAGAACAAGAAGTAGAAACAGTATTGGATAAGGCAATGGTCCTTTTAAGGTTGATGCAAGAAAAAGATATATTTGAATGTTATTATGAGCAACACTTGGCAAGGAGACTTCTCACAAATAAAAGTGTTTCTGATGACTCTGAAAAAAATGTGATATCTAAGTGAAAGGTAAGTGGTACACAAGATGGAATGGAGTCTGTCCAACCAACTGATGTTTACCACATGATTAAACACTAGTAGCATATGATTAGAAAATACTTAATTTAGTTAAAATCTTTTTTAATTAGCAAAGGTAGATTTTTTTTTTTCAGCAGGTTATACTTTTGTACAGGTTCTGGGACATTCAGAGTTGGCTGGAATTTCTCTTGGTATGACAGGGCACTTTCATGGAAATGGGGAGTATCACCGTATAGTTCTGTTTCACAAAGTGTGGTCCATAGACTACCTTTACCCATTACCGCCTGAGATGCTTGTTAAAAACAGAGTTCTGGGCCCTACCATCAGGAAGGCATATCAGAATCTGAAAGAGTCTGGGAATCTACATTATAAAATAGAATCCTTGGGTTATTCATAGAGCAACTCTTGGAAAGATTTAGAAAAGATGGCAGTAGCTTGGAATAGTTTATTTCTTTGTACATTTTCTCATCCCAAAATCCCTCATTTATTTATGTTTGTGTTTTTCCTTCATAGACTGAATGTGGATGTCAGTTAACATCAGAACTGGAAGGAATGTTTAGGGATATGAGCATCTCAAGCATAACTATGGATGAATTCAGGCAACATCTACAGACAACTGGGGTAAGATTCTCCACTTATTTCTACTTTTAAATGAAATTCATTCATTTAAAGTCTTTTTGTTTTTAATTAAAGCATCGTTGATAACAATATTACATTGGTTTAAAGTATATGACACTGTTATTCATCAGCTCATGTAGTCTTCTGCAGTGGGCATTTTCATCCATTATGAGAATTGAATTGCTGGGGTTGGTTCCTTAAATGTCATGAGAGACAACATATGTATTGTCCGAGTGCTTTAAAAATCATTTTCCCCCAGATAAGCTCTTCTTCTAACTATCAATGTTAAAATACTTATTTCTTACTCTTCTAAAACTAAGTTTATCCTCCCTACATGAAGGAACGCACTGAACATTTAATGAACAGTGATTCTGCTGCTGTAACCATTCTAGATCACGGAAAGAATCATGGGCCGAGACAGGCGTCCTGAGTTTTAGTGCTCTTGCTTTCACTCGCCCTCAGCACCCAGCGCTGTGCTGTAGGAGACTTGTTTCCCCGCTATCCTGTGCCTCAGTCTCCTCATTCACATCTGTAAGATCAGCCTAAATGGGCCTGATGTCTGACGAACTGAATATTAAACACTGACACCAGTGCATTTTAAATGTGATTTTGTATTGTGACTCCCAAAAGGCAGTAAGCTAGAATCTATACAGCTTTGGAGTCCAGCGGGGGTTTTTGTGAGGATTCAGTGAAGTTCAGAATTTTGTTTCTTTCTTACTGTTTTTCAACTTCACCTTTAACCTTAAGTTTTAGAGAACTCCAGCTTTTCTTTGACATTTTCTCTCTCAAATAGTATATACTGCTTTGTAATTAAGACATGTCACACCCATGAAAGAAATTTGGAGATCTTTCTGCTGATATTTAAATATGAGATCACTTCTACTGGTTCCATAGTCTCTTCACAAGTAAAATAAATGAAAATACCTAATTCTATAGAAATGGGCATTTATATATATTAAGGCATTACTGGGACTTCTGGTCCCTCTCTATTTTAAATAGTTGTATAATTTGCCTCATATTTGTAGTGTAGATGAGCTGAGAGCAGAAAAGATAAAAGTCTACAGTAAATAGAAATTCGGTTGGGGAGAAACTGAATAATGTGATGATCCTAGATACTTTTGTCTTTTTTAGATTGTTTAGGGATTTGTAACTTTAATACATTGATACATATTTTCATGTGATTCAGTTTTTTTTTCTGTTCATTCTTATTCTTCGACTAACTTTACATATATTGAGAGCTACAGCGAGACAACTAGTTGGAATAAATACTCTGTTGAAACTACCTGTAAGGGAAGGTTCAACACCCTTACTGTTTTAGGTATTGTTGAAAATTACCTGGCCTGTGATCTTGAAGGCCCTTTGACAAGAAAATTAGGTTCTTTGCTCTTGACTACTTTGTTGGGGTTGTCTCATTTAAAAAGAGGGAGAGAATGATTATTCAACATAATGATTTCATCAGATCTGTTTGCCTTTCAGTTGTTTAAAGTTTGTGAGTTTTCCAGACTTAAATCTTGATTGTTCAGACATACCTCTCACTCTGGTAGAGTATTTGTTTAGTAATTTGTTAACTACAGTAAGGAGAGTACTTATCAAGATGCTCCATTTTTTCTGCTAATTTGATTGCAGCTTCTACTTAACTATAAAGCCACTATTTACAAGGAATTATTAGCTTTCTCATAATTGTTTATGCTAAGGACCTTAAGCTCTAAATTTCCTATACCTCAATCTGCATTAGACAAATTTGATGAAAAGTGACAGATTAATCAAAACAGATCTTGAGCTTTCTGAAATCTTCGAGCCCTTTTAAAATATCACCAATCCTGCAGCTGATGATTCTTTGTAACTTTCTTAAAGGTTCTCGGTCTGCTGAAATATACCAAGACACTGGCTCTTCACTTTCTTTTAGAAGTCATAAAATAAGTACTTTCTTGAAATTCTTATAATAATTGTGGTATATTTTACTTAGCTAAATCTTAAGCTGAAATAAATTTAAGTATTTGTCCATTTTTACCTCTGTTTTTATCTTTAAAACAGGGACATGTAAGGAAAACCATCTTACAATCATATTTCTGTTTATATCACAAATCACATCAGATCCTAACAAACTTTTCTGGTACCTCTGTCTGTGTATTTGCCCCTGTCATGTGCTATCTGAATATAGGCTAAGTGGCCTCAAATATTGCTAAGATAGTTAGAAAGAGACAATACAAACTTTTAGTAAAAGTTCTTTAAGGTTTTTTTTCCCTTCTATTTAACAAGTAATTCATCAAATGTTTTCTGTGCAAAGCATTGTTGTAGAAGTGGGTATTTATAGCAGAACAAAATAGACACAAATCCTGCTATGATGGAGCTTACATTCTGATCTGGGAGACAGATAATGAACCAGATAAATAAACATAGCACCTTAGCTGCTGATAGGAGCTGCAGAGGAAATCTGCAGCAGGGAAACGTGGTTAGGGAAGGCCTCCTTTAGAAAAAATGACATTTTGAGCAAAGACTTGAATATTAAGGAATTGTGTGGATATATGGGAGAAAGATAAAAAGACTTCATTGTCTAGGATATATTGAATCAAGTTGTGACCCCCCACTCCCAGTCCCCAATTTCAACAAAAACAGTTATCCGACCTACTCTTTTCATCCTCTGAGAATCTCTGCTATGATCATCTCTCCTATGCATCATCTAAGATTTCTAGTTGCAGTTTTTCTAAAGTGGAGTAAACAATTAGTAGATATGTGGGGAGAAATCTGACTGTGGAAAACTTCTTTATATTATAGATTTAATTTCTCTCTTTTAAGAATCCGTTATCACCAAATCATGAAGGTTAGATAAAAATGGCGTAATGGTTTAGAACAAGCTGTGAATATCAATAATAAAGATAATACTTCACCCTTAAAAATTCCTATTGATACACTTTATTGTTTTCTTTAAAATTAAATTTGTTCAAAGAATAAATAATTGTGACAGTATTTCTTATGTATATTTTCTAGAGGTAGTCATACATTATACAAATATTTAGATCGCCTACTATGTAGGACTGGATATACAGTGTCCCGTGGAGAGGTTGTTAAAATGTGAACTACATGTAAAAAACAAGTTTTGTCAATGTAGTTGAAATGTGAATGGTATACTAGAAATATGTTGTTTGTATGTTAAGATGGTTTAAAAGATTTAAAAGCTGAGATAAAAGATACTACCATAGAAATTTCTTTAAAATGATGGTGATATATGGTCCCTTGATATTTTATCTGTAAATCAGCTTACAAGCCATAATGTTACACTTCTCAGTGACACCAGTAAGACTTTGTTCACATGCATAGAGTTATCCTTTGATTAGTTTTTTATAAAGCCAACAACATAAGCAATAATTATAAATATTTCCCAAGATAGTTAAAATTTGGAATACACTGGGATAGGTCTAACCTTTAAGAAGAGTTATGTGCTAGATATTGGACATGGAGCTAACTACTTTGATAACTCTAACACAGTGTCAATGTGGAATGGGTAACAAATCCTAGTTAATTGGGGGGCATATGTCTTTCTCTTCTGCACAGGTATCTTTAGGTGGTGTTGACCTCACAATCCGGGTGCTAATGACAGGATACTGGCCCACTCCATCAGCCACACCAAAGTGCAACATCCCACCAGCCCCAAGACATGCTTTTGAGATATTCAGAAGGTAAACAGAAATACAACTTTGCTTTTCTGAGTGCAAATAATTGTCCAAAATTGAAATAAATTTGAGCATTGGTAGTGTCCCTGATTGAGGCTATACTCCATTTTTAACCTCATGTTCTAAAGGAGAAGTTATTATCCCTATGCTTTTCAACTTGTAAGAAAGAGCTGTATACATTCTTTTCAGAGGAATGTTTATTAATGTCTTTTCTTCAGCATTCAGTGCATGGTTAGGAGTATATTTTGTGTTGTTGATGTCTAACAGTGGCTTAGGGTGAATTGATTATGAAGAAAGGTAGTCTTCAGAACAGCAGTGACTGAGCAGAGGCCAGGGGCAAGTGTACCAGTAGAAATTTTTTAGTATGCTACGTTTGTCATTTAATACCTAGCGGAATCACTTAAGTCTTTTTCCCTCTATCTCCGTCTCCCTCCCCCCTCCTTTTATTGTTTCCTTTTCTGTAAGTTACTGGAGCTGAGCTTGATTCCTGAGATTTCCTTGAGCTTTCAAAGTCTCCCTTCCAGACACATTTGTTAAAGTTGTTATCCTGTGGTTATAGTTTCCCACGTATAAATTGCATGATTCTCTGAAACCTGATTTGATTTGCTGAAGGTTTTACTTAGCCAAACGCAGTGGCCGATAGCTCACGCTCCAGCATCATATGGGTTCTGCAGATCTCAATGCCACCTTTTATGGACGAGGTAAGAAGGTAAAAATTGATAGTTTGAACATATTTATATTAAGTAACTTAAAAGTAGTCTGTAGAAGTGATTTGTGGATTTTTTGGACATGCATAAATTATTAAAAATAATTTTTAGTAATTATTAAATAGGGTATATTTTTCTGTTTCAAATATTAAATGGGGGGAACATAGCTCTTTGATTTACTTCTATTCCTTCAGTTATTAACTTACTTTGACAGTATAAAGACTACACCAGCAATCTTCCTTAAGGAAAAAATAATAGATACTTACACATTTTATTTATGTGTAAATTATTAGACTTGAAATAGTATTGCATAAAATAAAATGGAAATTGATTTGATGGATACAAAACTATGAGTCTTTTTAAAATTTTCAGTATCCTGTAACCCTTATTGCCAATAAATAAAAATCAGGAAAGTTAACACTTGAGATTTGTGAGATGTACAAAATGTTACTAAAGTGAATATTTAAAAATTAACAATATTCTAGTGAATTGCCTTATTTTTACAATGTGATTGCTTTTTCATATCTAAAATCATGAGGTTTAGAGTAATAATTTACTTGTATTATTTGATGTAATCAGTCATTGACCTTCAAATAGAAAAATAGTAGCTTTAGCCTTGAAAAGATTTCAGAACTCACTGATTATAGTGGACTTTATGGGACAGAATCTAAGTTCACTCTAAGTAGGTTCTATTGAGCAAAATAAAATTCCCTCTTAAAAAAAATAAGAAAAAGTAGGAAAGAAAAAAATGAAATCTCCAACAATCCCAAAATGAACTGATCAGTTTCTTGACTTTGTGGAAAATAAATGAATGGACATAAACTCTTTTTGCATTCGTGCAAAAATAGGACTCGCTTGCTCTGACTAATCTGAAGCTGCTTTTACTGCGGTGCATTGGTGTCGGGGACACTCAGAAGAATGGTCACGGTTTTTTAACCTTTCAGAAAGCCTGTGTGTGAGAGCTTAAAACACAGCAATGCTAAGGCTGCTAAAGACCCACTCTCTGGAAGAGAGGTTCATCCTCCTGGGGGCTTCCCTTTAAAAACAATTTTAAAGGCTCTCACTCAGAGGAGCACACATGTAAAATCTAAGTTTCAGTTAACTGAAGCCTAAAATGTGGCAAAGATGGCAGGGTGACCTAGAGGCAAAGGGACATGATGTGAAGTTTGTCAAACTCAAGTCTGAGTTCCTATCCTTCTCTCCATATTGATGTGACCTTGAATGGCTTTCTACAGAGTTGATTGAATATTGCACAGAACATAAAATGGCTTTTTGTAAGCACTTTCAAATGTTAGTTCTGATTCTCTTTTATGTTTATGTGTATATGTGTAATAGTGACAGCCACCATGAACTGGAATGCTTACTGTTTTCCAGACCACTGCCCCTCAACCTGAATTCCTGTTTTCCCCTGCTTATAAGGTGACTCCAGTCCTTTTCCAAAATTTTATTTTATTTATTTTATTTTATTTTATATTTATTATTTTATATTTATTATTTTATGTATTTATTTTATATTTTATTATTTTTATTTTCTTTTCTTTATTTTATTTTATTTTATTTTTTCTTTTCTTTCTTTCTTTTATTTTATTTTATTTTTTATTTATTTATTTTATTTTTCATGTTTTATGCTCCTGGGGTCATTCTGGTGAAAAACGTCATTTAGTTGTTCCTGGACCAGCTCGTTGGCTTCCAACAAACGCCGAGGCACCCAGGCGGAAGTCAGTCCCCGCCGGGTCGTCCAGCCCACACGCCCAACGTTCCGGCCGCCGTTGGCCACACTTTTTTTTTTTTCAATAAGACAATTTAAAATTATTTTTATTTTTAAGATTAAAGCATCCTCATTGACAGTTCAGCAACAGTCCTTGCTTACACTAGAGCAGGGGTCCTTATCACTTGGTTTGGCCCAGCCCTCTTTGCTGCCTGCTTCTGGTAAATACATCCCTTTCTTTTGGTGAATTGCTTATCATCCCCATTCCAGCCATGGGGCTATTTTGGGGGCTGCCCATCATGGTATCTATGGCTACCAGTGTGGACATGTGATCCAGGCTGGGCCATCCATCTGAGCTCTTTCTTCCTTTGGATGTTTTTTCTTAAGCGAGATGAAGAGAAGCTGAGCTGGGCACCGTGAACTTGGAGCTGCCCGTGGCCATGGTTGGGCCTTGTGCGGTCTGAAAGACTGAGGTATGCTAGTGTCCGCTCCGGCTGTGCATGAGGCTAGCCTTTCTCTTGCCGTTGGCGGGTTGCTTATGTGACTCATGTGCTTCCCATTTGGTGTCTTTAGTGTCAGTTGGGAGTCTAGCATGTGCAGCCAAGCATTCTGATATTAATACTATTTTTTCATCAGATCCCTGTCTTATTTCTTTCCCGAATCCATCTGAGCTGATCAATCCCTTGCTCAATGAAGATAATCTGCACATCCTTTGTTCCTGCCTCTGGCCCAATTGTTTTCCCTGCTAGGAATGTTTGTCCTGTCTTACCTCGTTCTCTAAAGCCTCACTTCCTTAAGTCACTCTTCCGTGAAACTTGGTTTGTCCTCCACAAGTTCAAGAGAGTATTTCTTTAGCTTAACATCTAAAGTTTAGATTCTAAAACCTGAAAATCACCCGATATTATTTACTAATTGGTATTCATCCTTGCTATGTATCTACCCAATTAGAATAAAAATTTCAAGCTCAACTTAAGTATTAGAACTAAAGGGACTAGTTTCAAATTACAAACCCGGTGTGGGGTGGAATTCGTTGAAGTTTCTTTCCTTAAAGATACTCATGTCTGACTGATGGTAATAGAGGAATGCATTACAATGGAAAAATGAGAGAGTTTAAGCCATTCCAAGTCTCTAGATTGTTAGGGGTTTTGGGGAAGAGACAGAAAGTAATTTAAAGAAAGTGTTGGAGTTTGCTAAATGATAAACAATGGAAAACCATAAGCATTCCATGATCTAGAAACATAAAAAATGTCACTAGAACCTTTGAGAGATTTCTGGAGCAAAGAAGATCATGCTGTAGCCAGGTAGTGCAGTAGGGTGGAGACGTGGTATTTGAGAAATAGCCCAAGTTTAAGCTAGAGTTCGGGAACAGAAGGGATAGATGGGAAATCAATCTAGGATCAAAGAGGGTCTTCACATAGCCACAGCGATGGACCGAGAGTTCAGTGCAGAGAGTTAACAGGGAGATTATCTAGGGGAAACTGTTACAGCACGAGGGAGTAAATTGGGTGATGAACAGAAGTGGGCTTTCAGGGTGTGTGGCAGAGTACACGAGGAAGTTTCTCATGAATCAGGGGAGTGTATATGGGAATGATTCACAAAAAAGGTGGACATGTGTAAAAAAGAGTTAGAGTTTCCCTCACATACAGACAGACCTCTGATTCCAAAGGGTTTGAAAGTAATTTAATAACAAACCTCATTTGGAATTTGAAGGAGAAACTAGCAAGATCCTGAAATAGTTACTTGAAATTTGAAGTCTTTTTCATTTAAAATTATTCTAAAGATGCCTATGAAAGAAACTGGTTTCTTATTCCTCCTCCCCCTTGCACCAGGGCATCCCATATGCCTATTTAGGCCAACTTGCTCAAGTCCCCCGTATGTGGGAGGATACCTTGCCTATTAGGATTTCAACATGTGTTTACTACGGAATCTAACCTGTCATTCTACAGTTCTGAAGAAGAGTCAAATGTGTATTACCTCAGGAAAAATGACTTAAATTGACATGACAGATATTAAAAGACTGGTATAAGATTTATTTGAACAGCAGGTTGTTAGGGAAGGGAGGCAGAGGGAGTACAACTCATAAGAGAAGGTGGAAGATAAACACCTAAGTACTTTAAATTCTGCCTTGGGCTAGCCTTGCTCCTAAAAAGTCCTTACCACAGCAATCTGAACGCAGTGAGCAACCAGATAATTCTCACCTGACCGGCTGGCTGGCTCCAAGTCTGGCTGGTGGTCTATCTAGTTTACCAAGGACCCGCCCAGGTACATGCAATAGAGGGTGTTTGCTAACCTTTTTAGAATTGATGATGCCCCCTGTTAGCCAAATGGGGAACACCAGAGGAGAAAGACCCCTACTCAGCCTTCTGTTCATGTGCCATCCCTGGTCTCAGCGCTTCATCTTTAAAATGAGAATCTTTAACCCAGCATTGTGATTTGGAGCCCAGAGGCTGGCTCCTTGCCCCGTTCTCCCTGTTGTACTCTTTGTGAACATGCCTATGTCTGTCTTCCTCTCTTAATCATCTTTGCAGCCTTGGTGGGGAGGGGGGCCTGCTTCCAGCATTTTCTCAGTTCTTTACAAAAGCAGGTCCTCAAGGAGCGTTCAGTCCCATGTGTATTTCTGTGGCTAGGACTCACCTTAGGAATGTTGCATTTCAAGCACCCCTCCTGCACCTCTCTCCTCCTGTTCTCTAATTTTCCCACAGGTATCAAGGAGCTGTTTCCTCTTCCTCCCTCTCCACCTTGTACGCACATAAATCTATTCACCTTGTATCCTCACAAAAGCTTTCCTTAACAGCCACCTCTCCCATTGTCCCTGGCCACCCTAGTCACTCTTGACCCCGTTGCTCTCCATTCTTCTCTTTTTAGCATTTACTTCTCCAGCAAACTGTCTTATGTGTTTGTAGTCTTTCTCCACCACCATCCTACCACCCACTACAATGTCAGCTTCACAGGGCACATCTGTGCTAGTTTATCTGCTCCCGTATCCCAGCACCTACAGCAGTGCCTGGGACTTAGCAGGTGCACAAAAACCTTTGTGCAATGACTGGATGAGCACAGTTCTGTCCGCCACTTGCAGCTGCCTGCTGCCAGATCCTCGGCTCGGTGGAGTTGAGGGTTGTGTGACCTGCTCCTGCAAACCTGAGTCCACCAAACTTGTGTAGGAAAAGGTACATCCCACAGGAAAGGGGCACACATGAGGATCCCAGTTTTGGCAGAATGGGAAATGGAAGTCAATAGTTTAGGACAAAAGGAGGAAATAGAACATGGGACAGAGCTAAGCAAAAAAAAAAACCTGGTTTAAAACAAAATAGGGAGGGGAGCTCCAGGTGTAATTTCTGGAATATTTAAGTTGGACTGGTAGGCATAATTATTCAGTTGCAGCTTTCCACAAACACACTCTGTGGCCTTGGGTCCGTCATTGCTAAACTCTGAGCTTCCAATGTCAAACTTAAAAAATGAGGAAGCTGGATGTCTTTTCAGCCCTTTCCAGTGGCCCTTCTTTAAAAGAGGAGTCCCAGGAGAGTGTGATCTGTCCTAATGCTAAGTGTTAGGGATTGGAGTGCAGGAATCCCAAGTCGACAGAGACCTAAGAAATGAGATAAGTAAGGCTTACCTTGGAGTGTCAGCATTACTAATCAGAGCCCAGATACGCAGAGCTGTCTGAGGTATAAGATAAGGTTTCTAGGCCAGTAAGACCATGACAGTCACCAGTTTCACTATGTTAACATGTCTAAAGAAAAAAAAAGTGTCAATAGGGGAGGGCAGGGTGTTCTCTAACCTTGGAAAGACAGAGAGGACAGAGGCAAAGACTGGCCCTGCCTTGTCATATGCATCTAGGAGAAGGGCCTTAACCCTCTGTGCTCCCCTCCCAGTAGAAAGGCTGGCGTCAGAGCGAGGTAACATGCAGCTAGTGGGCTCTGAGTATTTTCAGGAGACTGCAGGACAATGGTTAAGAATCCAGTCTCCATAGCTGATTTTAAATCCTGACTCTGTCATTTACTGGCCATGTGACCTGGGCAGAGTATTCAACTTGTATCTCTACTTTTTCACCTGTGAAATGGGAGTGATAATTATAGTAAATATTCCCAAGAATTGCCAGGAGGACAGAGTGTAAAGCACTTAGAATGGGGTTGTTATAATTCCATTGGCAAAACCATTTCCTGCTAGTATGCATGTCTCAGACGTAATGATAGTAGAAATTTGTCTCCCTTCTGTTGAAACTTTCAAAAAACAACCTATTCCTTCCCATGTAGGTTTGCTTACAGAGAAAAAAAAAATGTGTTTATCACAGGGATTCTGAGGAATTTCCATCCTAAAGCTTGTAACATCTTATGGCAAATTGATAAATTACTCCTAGTATACCTGGGACTCACAGATTGCCTGACCACGGAGACAAGATACAGGTGTGATGCAAATGGAGAATTTTGGTGCAGGGACAGGTGCTTGTTGAAATCTTAATCGCCACACTGGCATTCTGGTGCCTGTCTCCCTCATGTGAGTTTGGGTTTGCACACGGACACTCAGGCTCTGATTTCCCTGCAAAGTGATATGCACGAACCTGCAGCCTCCAAAGAAGAGGTCAGGTCCAGCTGGCTTTCCCACCCACCGTGGTACACCCACATCAGCTCCCTGTCTGATCCTGCACGTGCTCTCCCTGCCGTGGGTACCTTTATATGACAGAATAATGAGCTTTTGGAAAATGGTGGGTTAAAAGTACAGGAAAGACAGGAGCTGCAAGCAGAAACACTGATCCAAGGGTGACCACTGACCTGCCTGCAGTGACTTCCCCTCCTCAAAAAACCAAATGTTTTCATTTCATTCTGGGACCGTGGTTTTCAGGCATTCCTCTGGGCTTTCAGTTATTCTCAGTGAAAAGTATGAGTCATTCTGGAAGGGTTAGAGAACGTTCAGTGATGATTCCCACATCGGTTGGAATCTGTTCAGTAAGATTTCTTTCCTCCTGACACCTTGCTGTGTTGGGTTAACCTTTAGGAATTAACCGATTTGTGAGTTTTCTTCTGTGAGTTTTCTTTTGTTATTGAGAGGGGAAAGAGCTGAAAGGCGAGGTGCATGGGAAGCATAATACACTTAAAGAGGTCTATGAAAAATGGTGGGTGGATAACCTGAGGGGTTCAAGGACCAGGAGGACTCAGGGCGGCTCAGCTTTGTCATGGGTTCTGCTAGCATTTTCTAGACTGGCCTGGGAAGGTAACTCAAGATTATATTGCTCCCCTGGAAAAATGCAACTCGAGCTCCAAGTTAGTAACTTCTAAAGGAACTTTTAAGACATGATCCATTGAAGCTGAGTTCTTAAATGGTGGACTTCCTATATTGGATCTTGGGAAAAAAGAAAGAGTCCCAGGAAGCACTGGGGAAAAAATGATTAAGTCAGAAGCACAGACATACCATGCGTTGGAGCTAGAACATGTGTCCCCGAGGTGTGGGGCAGGCCGTGACCTCCCGAAGACCCTGGCAGGACAGACACCTCTCCAGAGCCGCGGTAGAAAGATGCCCTGCATTTAAAGAAAGGAGGTTTGGGGCACTAGGGTTATGCTGACGTCTGCCTCCGGTTTCCTGGGACAGCCTCCCCTCCTGACTCTCAGAGAGCCCTGGGCCTCGGTCTGAGTCCACCAGAGAGTTCTTACGCCAAGGAGAGACCCGTAGGAACTCAGCAGGGGAAGCCAAGCCTTGGTGTGAGGAAGCCAGAGTGAGGAGACCTGGATCTAGACACCCCGTGGGGTTAGGCCTGAGGGACAGTCAGCGGGGGGTGTGAAAGGCAAGGGGGCTCCGGAGTATGAGTGAGGGGCCCAAGGCAGGCCGCCCCGACCCGGCAGGGGGGCGGTGTGGGCGCCGGCCGAGAAGGGAGTGGAGCAGAGCGGGCTGGGGCGGGGTGGGGAGAAGGCGCTAGGGGAGCTGCCCCCGCGGCGACGCGCGCTCCGCGGAGGGGGGAGGCCAGGGTCTGGGCCGGCGCGCGGCGGCCGCCGAAGCTGCGGCGGCCGGAACAGGTGAGCGGCGGCCGGGCGCTCGGTCCCCGCCCTTCCCCGCGCGAGTGTCTCCTCCTTCCGACGCTCCCCGGCGCTTGGCCGCGCCGCGGCCCCCCTTGGTTCGGGGTTTTGCAACCGGCCGCTGGCCTTTTTTCCTCCCCTGTTTCTGTCTCTCCTTCTTCTTTTACGTTGCTCCACCCCGCCCAGGATCAGGCGAGGGGAACCAGCCGGGCTGCGGCGGGCAACTCGCGCCCGGCGCGCCCGCGAACTCCGGGAGCCGAGCCCCGCGCCCAGCCTGCTCCCAGAGAGGCGCGCTCTCCTCGTTCCCCCAGGCCCCGCGTCCTCCCCCCGCAACCTTCCCCACTTTTCCCCCTTTTGCAATCACATGGCATTTTAAGAATGCCGGTAAGATGGCGGTAGCGGCGACGGCGGCGGCAGCGGCGGGGCCGGCCGGCGGGGAAGGCGGCCGGGCGCAGCGGAGCGGGCTGCTGGAAATTTTGGTGCGGGATCGCTGGCACAACGTTCTGGTGAACTTGAGTGAGGACGCCCTGGTTCTGAGCTGCGAGGAGGGCGCTGCGGCGTACAACGGCATCGGGACCGCTACCAATGGCTCGTTCTGCAGGGGCGCTGGAGCCGGGCACCCGGGGGCCGGGGGCGCGCAGCCTCCGGACTCGCCCGCCGGGGTCCGCACCGCCTTCACCGACCTGCCCGAGCAGGTGCCCGAGTCCATCTCGAACCAGAAGCGTGGCGTGAAGGTGCTGAAGCCGGAGCTGGGCGGGTTGGGCATCAGCATCAAGGGGGGCAAGGAGAACAAGATGCCCATCCTTATCAGCAAGATCTTCAAGGGGCTGGCGGCAGACCAGACCCAAGCCCTGTACGTGGGCGACGCCATCCTGTCTGTGAACGGAGCCGACCTGCGGGACGCCACCCACGACGAGGGGGTGCAGGCGCTGAAGCGCGCTGGCAAGGAGGTGCTGCTGGAAGGTAAGGGGTTAACGCCGCGCGCGGCGCGCACACACCCACCCTCCGGCTCCCGCGGCCTCACACCCACCCGCCTTCACACCCCAGGAGGCCCGGGTGTGTGGGTGGCATGGAGTTATGACAACTCTTACACACCTGGGGGCAACTTGTCCCCACCCTATCGTCGTTACAGGCTCGGACCCAGCAGGGGTGTGTGAAAGGCTAGGCGAGCGGGGTTTCTTGAGCTCCTGCTGTGCGCCAAGCACGGGTCGAATGCTTCCTGTACGTTGCCTCATTTTTACCTGCGGATATCCAAGTGTAGCACAGAGGCTGGGACGTCCCCCTGGAAATGAAGGGCAGCCGCCCACGTTACCCGGCGAACTCCTTGACTAATCGCAACTCTGATAATCAGTTTTCTGCTTTGGCACAAGTTTCCCTTTACAAGCCTGGGCAACCCAGCCAAAAGGGTTGAATACTAAAGGGGCCAGAGAGGGGTGGCAATGTTTGAACGCCCCGGACTGCCGACCAGCCTTCCCAACTTCTCTCCGTGCAATTTGGAAACTGGGTTTGTAGCTGGGGCGTCGTGCCAAGGGCCAGGAAGTATGTTGCAGCTCTCGGCATAAGTTCGCTTCTGGTGCCAGGTGTTTGGCCGGTCAGTCTGGATTCCAGGTTGCTGTGGGTGGAGGGCTGGTGAAGGGCTTTCCTGCCTGCCTTTTCCGGGGATTTTTCCGGAGTGGTGTGGAAACAACTTTGCTTTGTAAACAGTTCCCACTGTGTGAGGCACCTTAGAAAGTACTCTCTTGAGAGCTACTGTCCCGGTCCCCTAATGATCGGGTATGAATAGAATAGGTAGCAAGGTTTTTGTCCCCTTTTGTGGTTAGGTGGTGTGTGGGCGGGAGAAGGACAGTAGGGTATTAAGTGGATAATGTCTTCTCATTTCCCATTACGGCTGTGTTTTTCACTTGCTATCTACCTCTCTGCCCCTTAGCTTGCTTTGTGTATACCTCTGTCAGCACTAATGTCGTGCAATTATTTTGTCTATTTACCTGGCTTCCCCATAACTGTATATTGAGTGCTGAGTGAATTAATAAACCAGAATGTTTCAACTGAGACCTTGTAAACTGGTGGTTGATTTAAGTCCTAAATTAAGGACTTGTCAATTTCCTGCTCACCAGCTGTGATGCTGGTGTGTGAAACTGAGAAAGTTCAAAGTTGGGAAACCAAGTTTGTTACATGTGACAGCTGATGCCATTCTCTGGTACATGATGGCCCACCTCCTGGCCTAGAATGCAGTGGGTTTTTCCCCCTTCATTTGTCTAGAGGATTTGTGATGTCTTCATATTTAATTGCTACCCTGGATCCAGAAAATGGGAGGCTATTTGCTTTGGCTTGATGATTAACATAAGTAAATAGAAAAAAGTTTTCTTGACTCAAGTATGTGTTGGTTCCTGTGACAAGGGGCAGGTGAGATCTGGGGCAAGTGTAGTTTGGACTATAAACAGCTGGACACCTGCTCAGCTTGCAATATTTACCATAAATATCAGGGAGGACAAAAGGCAGATTATTTTATCTCAAGGCACTACTCTTCTTTACGTCTCTTCTTGGTTTCACTTTAATGTGAAACTTGAAAAGTTTTTTAAAAAGCCTCTTAAAATGTAATGACTTGGCAAGGAACTAAAATATATCTTTCACCCAAAAAGAGAAGAAATGGTGACTCCCTGTAGTGAAAACCCCACACACACACACACACACACACACACACACACACACACACACACACACACACATATCAAGCAGTTATGTCTTCATTGATGCAGCAACTGAAAAGTGAGTTTTGTAGAAACCTCTAACATGACATTCTTACAACTGGGTTGTCCTGTATTGCAGGCAGGACCTCTGGGGGAGGAAGGCCTGCGGGACTCCTAGACACGAACCACTTAGGCTTGGGGTAGCAGTCTTATTCCCAATCTGAGTTTTCAGAAATTGACTACTATAGAGAATTATCCTAATAGAGAAGCAAGTGGAGTACCCCCCTGCCAACCCCTCACGCGCCCTGCAAAACAGTGTCTCTTAATTCTGAAGTGAAGTGTTGGTCCTAAGTGTGGTAGCAGTGATCATATACCATCAAATCAAGTATCACACATCTCGTCTTTTGCAGCGAGGCCTAGTACCTGGATTCTCCACTGAAGGGTCGCATTACCACCATCGGAAGGGCTTTATAAAATCACAAACACCCTGGCTCATATTCTGAGATGCAGTCTTTATCCAAAATTTCTACAAAGGAATGGTCTTGTAGGTGTAATCTGGTTGGACAAGAGGGCTAAGAAATGTCTTCAAGACATGTTTATATGGCAAATACACTTTTTAAATGGAGATTAGTCCCTCAACCATGGCCAATGCATACCCCTTACAGGGAATGCGCCCTCTAGTGGAGAGTCGCTTACCTCTACTAGTGTCACTACCTCAACATTGAATTGCAGTGTTCAACACCAAGTTTCATGCCTGTGTTCAAGCTGTGAATTCTGCCCCAGAATTATCTTAACATCCTTGAGCCCCAGTGTCTTCTTAAAAATAGGAATAGAGAAACTGGCTGACCATGCTTACTTTACAGGACTGCTGTATGGAAAAGCACTCTGAGAAGTTAAAATTAAAAAAGGCGTGTATCAAATGCCTGCTCTGATTAGTTATTTTTACAATTCAAATGCAGTGAAGATGAAATTGGCCTCTTAAGGGATAATCCTTTCCTCTTCCTTTACTAGAGTTTATATTCTCATTTTTATTCTACTTTTTTTTGTTACTATAAAATTATAATGTTAGAAGGCCGTTCCTCTGGGGAAAGAGAGTCATCACAATAGCTAACATTTCTTGAACAACTCAAGTGCCATGTTACTTGCATTTGTTCATGTGACACTTTCAGTAACTCCATGAGGCTAGTACTATTGTTCATTTCACTGATGAGAAAACTAAAGTTTACAGATGGTAGGTTATTTGCTCAAAGTAACATAGCTCGGAGACTTCCAGGTCTCTATGGCTTATGACTTAAAAGCTCATACTTGTAACCTCTGGGTGAAATTGATATTCTGAGCTGTTCCTTCAACTACATACATCAGTGGAAGCTTCATCAGTTATTGGGCTCAAGATGTTCTGCCCTGCTCCTCAAATATGCTGAAGTGCTTGGGACAACTTAGAATAGGAAACAGCAGTTTTGTAGGCTACTCAAAAGGAAGGGACAGGAAAGGGGACTGAGTCTTAAGACCCTAATGCACAAGTATCTGGCTACCAAGAGGGAGCTGCTGTGATATGGCCAACTTTACAATGAGACAGGGCCTCCATGGTAGGACACATGGCCAGCAAGGAGACTAAATTGTAATTCAAACTTAAATAGTGAATAAATGGTGCCAAGTTAGTGTTTAACCAAAGATGAGAACAGAAGTCTTCACACTTTGACCCATTTCCCATTTTAGGGAGTGGGAACAGGAACCCTGCTTTCAGCCATGCAGACATTGAACCCCATAATTCCCAGGGCACCATTCAGGTAGACTACAGTGTGAATGGCGCCCTCTGGAGTTGTGCAGGGCACACATGCATAAATATCCTTAGTAGCTCTGGGCTGGAGGAGGGAGGAAATTTTTGTCCTTAGATTAATAGTAAAACAGTAATTTGAAATATATCAACTTTTTGTCCTTGAAGTTACACTAACATTAGTTTCTCTATAACTATGTTGAGATCAAGGAATGTAGCATGCTCTGGTCGTCTCATATTGGGATGTGGAAGTTGGGGTAGACTGATCACCTCTGGGTCCAAAAGGCCTCCTATGGAACTGGAGGGGAAAGAGTGAAAACACAAAGGTGAAAGTCAGAGAGGGTTGTTGATGTTAGCCCTGCTCATCAAAGCTCTTCCTCCCTCCACTCCCAGGAGTGCTTGACCATAGAGATCATGTAAAATGACACTTTCACAATCACTTGCTCCAGTGGTGGAAGTGGGGATGGTGTGGCTGGAGCTGGGGTCCAAGGGAAGGGAAAGTGATTTTGCTGGCAAAGAATCGCAGGATTAGAAGAGAATTTGAATTTTAAAGAATTTTACTTAATTTAGATGTTCAGATTCTAAAGAATACCCAGGAACTCTGGAATTAAAGTCTTGAAACTTGGGCTGTTATCTTTCAACTAACACTTTTTTAACAGAATGCTCTATCTAGTTGGGCCTTGATTTTCTTCAATGAGAAACTAGGAAGCTGGGTTAAGCTATCTCTAACCTTTTACACTTCAAATCCTATAAATTCAGACCCGACACACTTTTAATAACAAATCTAGTACCCCTTTATTATGAAACAAATTTCATAAATAATATAACCTAACTCTATACTTAGAAATCTATATAAAACTTTATTACATTAATAAAATGGAGATGTGAAGTCATTTAAAAAAAAAAGATTTCAATGGATAAATGCTTGGTACAGCCACACCAGAGGTCATGATGCAGGAGGCAGATGCTAGGACCTGTATGTAAAATTACCATCAACATGTAGCTACAAATGAAGATGGTGGGGAGGGGGTGGTATCATTTGGGATCTGGAAAAGTCTTGCCCAGTGGCAGACTACCTCCGAGGCTGCAAGAGGTCCAGGAGCCCTGGCTGCTATCACTAAACGCTTGTGCCCACCACTCCCCTTGACCTCTACAATGCCTCCATAAGTGCCCCAACTGGTATGGAGGAGGGGATCTATAAGAACCAGTGTTCTATAAGAATGCAAATTCTATTTTACCATTTTATCTAATCATCCCCAATGATCCAAGGTTTTGGGTTCACTTCCTGGAGTTTTAGCTACCCAGGGTCAACGGCTGCCATCTGGAAACATACTTACGGATTGTCAAAAGTCACTAGTAACCTAACGCCACACCACAACGCCTCCGTCATCACCTTACTCCTTCTCATCGCACATCATCACAAGAAGAATGAGTGCAGGACAATAAGATATTTTTGAGAGAGAGAGAGATAAACCACATTCATATCACTTTTATTGCAGTATATTATTACAATTGTTCTATTTTAGTATTAGTTTTTGTAGTTAATCTCTTACTTAGTTTAAAAATTAAACTTTTATCATGGGTATGTACTATAGGAAAATACATAATTCATAAGGTTTAGCATTATCTGAGGTTCCACGCAACCACTGGGGGTATTGGAATCTATCTCCTGTGGATAAGGGAGCACTGCTGTAATGCCTGACCTTTTGCAAACTCTTTTTATATATGTAATGAACCGTAGAATATCTTTGTGATATACTATATATAAGAACATTATATTATATACAGCACTTATATATATCACTTATACATGTATATAAAACTTAGCTTGTGCCAGATGCTGTTCTGTGCACTTTCAGTCACTTGATTCTCACAATAACCCAATGCTATCAGTATGTCTATTTTACAGACAAGAACACTGAGGTACAGATTATTTGAGTCAATTGCCAAAGACACACAGTGAGGAGGCACTGAGGCCTTTCAGCTTCTGTTCCTCATTAACAGCTTTGTGAGATACGCAGATGGGGGACGCTTGTCCTCAGTTTGCCTATTAGGAAAGCGAGGCTTCAAGAGGAGGAATGACTTGTCTTAAGTAGGCCCTCTCCTTTCTTGTCTAGCATATTAGTGTCCTACTGCTGCTATAACAAATTACCAGAAACCGTAGTAAATGAAAACACAAAGTTATTATCTTACAGTTTCTTAAAGCCAGATGTCTGATAACAGAGGTCATCAAGCTAAAATCGAGGTGTCTGATTGCATTCCTTTCTGGAGGCCCTAGAAGAGAATCTATTCCCTTGCCTTTCTGGAAGCTTCTAGAGAACATTCATATGCCTTGGCTCATGGCTCCTTTCCATGTTCACGCTTGAATCTTCCTCACTTGGAAACATTCCAATCTCTGTTCTGCCTCCTCTTATATTTTTAAGGACCTGTGATTACACTGGCAGCAACCAGATAAACCAGGCTAATCTCCCTATTTTAAAGTCAGTTGAGTAGCAACCTTAATTCACTTTGCGACCCTCATTTCTCTTTGCCATGTAAGATAACATATTCTCAGGATATAGAGACCAGGATGTGGGCTTTTGGGGGTGGGATGTTTTTCTGCCCACCACATCTAGTTTGCTGAAATTGTCATGGTAGAGTTCCCAAGTAGTATTTCAAGAATATACTGAGCCACAGTGAACAATCACTTCCTGGATCATTGCAAAGGAATTCCTCATTCATTCATTTATTTAGCCATCTAAGAGGTAATTTATTGAGTGTCTTCTGTGTGCACATAGCACGGGCACTGCCCTCAAGACACAATATTCTAGTGACAGACACAGACACATAATGCCTGTCCATACAGGCAACTGCAGGATAGGGTAAAAAGTGCTGCATCAGAGGCATTATGGGATGCTGTGATAACCTGAAGGGGATCTGGCCCATTCTTGGACAGCCACAAAAGAGCTTGGGCATCATCTGTAGCTCAGTGTGGCTAAGCAGACAGCATGTGACCTTCAGACCTTGCTGAGGGTCAGGAATGAAAAAAAACAGAGAATTGAGCAGGGACCAAGACTTAGAGGTCTTGGGGCAGAGGTGGATTTCATCCTCAGGGTAAAATGTTTTTAAGCAGGGAAATGTCATGCTCAGTTTCATATTTCAAGAAGACACCTCTCTAGAGGCATGCTTCTAGCACGGGGTTGGCAGGGCTCTAGAGAAATGACCCAGCTGCCTGAACCTTCCCCGCAGCACTGGTGTTCTGACAGTTGACCCTGAAGTATGCTTAGGAACACCTTTCCAAGCAAGGCTTAGCTATGTAAAATGGCTTCCCTCACATTATGAGTTTGTCACCAACTCGAGCCTCTGTGGATGGTTGGACTGGTGTGATGATCCCCCTTTGGGCCAGGAGGAAATGGAAGGGACAGATGGGTGACTGGTCTGAGGTTGCCTTGTAAGTGAGACAGCTGGACATCAGATTAGCTAAAGCTCCATCAAGGCCTTCCTGCTACATGCTGCAGAAATCAAGATATTGTGCAGTGGACAGAAAGAGGTCTAAGAGGGATGAGGCAAGGCCTCTGCTTGCAGGGAGT
Source organism: Manis javanica (assembly GCF_040802235.1). Lineage (NCBI taxonomy): Eukaryota > Metazoa > Chordata > Mammalia > Pholidota > Manidae > Manis > Manis javanica. Next base: position 208,000,924 of record NC_133157.1, read on the forward strand.
TCACAGGAATTAAGGAGGGAGGGCATTTGTGGCTGATGGTGAAGGACTTGAGATGAGGAATACAAATAGTGTCATTTGTACCCTGGCATGTATTGCTAAGTACTTGGCCCACATTGGGCTTTTCACATGTGTTAGAAAAAAAAAAACCAGAAGGACAGACTGAAGGGAGGTGGGAGGGAAGGAATGAGGGAGGGAGAAAGGGAAGAAGGGAGGGAAGAACTGAAGAAAAGGAAGGGAGGGAAAGAAAGAAATTCAGGTATTTAGTGACCCATTTTGATGACTCCTGTCCTCCAGCACTCCATGGAGAGGAAATCTGGCATCTGTTAATGAGAACTAGACTTGGTTCTGTAGAGAAGAGAGACGAAGAGGAGGCTTTATAGCTCTAGGAAGCACTTACTTACAGACCAGTCTTGAAAAGACAGTCGATGAAAGAGGAGCCAGACACGATTTTAAAAGTTATGGGAAAATGTAATTATCCTTTTAATGTTGTATTTATAACCACCTTTCTTTTGCCCCCTGTGGCTCAGGGGCCTACAAGTCTGAATATGTAAGAACACTTTCTACCTGAGGAGATGAAAACTCTTTGCTTAGATATTTTAATTGTTTCTTTTTTAAGCTTATGTATCAGCCTGAGGATTCAGACCACCCTCCGTAAATGAAGCCTGTGGATCCTTCAATTCCTTCTTTCTGCTGGGGAGGGGAATGCTCTTCATGCTCAGCAGGGCATTGTAGCAGTCACCCCATGGAGAAGGCATTAAAAATAACTCCCAGCTCCACATCTGTGAAAGGCATCTGGCCGCAGCTACCACTGGTCTGTTTGGTGAAGGGAAATTATTCTCTGGCAGCTAGTGGCCTACTAAGAATTCTATTTCAAATGATGCATTTCAAAGCAGTTAGTGTTAAAGAAAAGCCAGAATTTCCCCTGCATTTATACCAAATGTTTTATATACCAAACCTCATTACCCACTTCACTGGCTTTGATCTGTAATAATGCAGCCTTGAGCTCTGGCCTGCAGAGTGAGACTTAAGAGAAAATATGTAATACACACCACGAAGTCAGCGTCCTAACAGACGTGTGCAAATGAGCCCTCCTCCCAAGGTGTGTTAGGCAAGATGGAAAAGTTCATGATTAGTAGTGTTATAGTGGAAATTAAAATGCTGACCCATGTTTTAGCTCAGTACTTTTTAAAACTACTCTTCCCTGTGCTTTGATGTGGGAACATTCTTAGCATGTAGTTAAATGTGGCGGCTCTATCTAAAATTTGACTGGCTGCCGAGTATCACTGCAGTTGACATACCGGCTTATTTGGTTTCTGTTCAAGCTGCCATCCTTTCTTCCTGTCAGAATTTCTCTTTTGAAGCAGTGTAGTGCAGTGGTTTACAAGGAGGGTCTTGGATGTACTCTGTCCGGGCTTACATTCTTGTGCTGCCTCTTTTTTTAGCTGTGTGATCCTTGGCAGGTGCTTAACTACAAGTCTCGGTTTCTTCATCAGTAGGTTCATTGTGAAGAGTAGAAGGATTATGTCTCTAAAGGGTTAGCTCATTGCTGGAACATAACACTAAATAATTCCTAACTATGTAATATGTCACATCTCATGCTTAGCTAAATAATATTTTCAGTTAGAGGGTTCAGTCATGTACGTTAAATGAAAGGTTCAATCATGTGTTGTATAAAGCCTTTTGGGAGCACAGGGGACAGTTTGGGACTGTCCATGTTAGGGGACTGAAGGATGTAAGCAATGGCCTAAGAGACTTGTTAGAGGTGAACTATGATCCTGCAAGGGTATATACCTCATTGATGATTTTTAGTAGCATGCCATGTTTTCCGTCCACCAAACCACAGTAGGCTGCTGTGGTTTTGGTGGACCAATGTGCGCTATGTCTTCAAAGGCTGGTATGCAGGAACATGCAGAAAAGTGTTTCATAAGGGGAAAGTGGTCAAATGAGGATTTCACCTAGACAGCAAAATTCAAAATTCTTTGAAAAAGTTTCTAGTAATTCTAGGAATGTGGAGATCTTTTTAGCCGAAAGAAGCCCAAATGTTTCTTTTATTACAAATCTGCATTATTTACCTAATTCTTACTGAGCTGGCCTTGTATTTTTGGTTTTATTCTATTGCTTGTACTGTATTTCCTGGGATCCAAGAGACTATCCAGTAGATGATATATTATTTTTCTTAAGTAAGAAACAAATGTCTAAGATGGGGAGTCTAATATGATACCTGCTTGAAGGTGGAGCACTAAAGGGCTCTCCCTTCAATGCAGAGATAAATGAAATACAAACACATCATACAGGCAGAGACAACAAAGGAACCCACGTGTTTCAAACTAGGTACTAGTAGAAGAAACAACATCCCTTAAGATTTTGCATTGTACATCCATTCTAATAAATATTTAGGTCTGAATTTACAATGTCAGTGTGAGTGAAAAAAATACATAGGCAGAGAAGTGATCTCAAACCGGGAGGGCCCCTGGTAGGGGCAGTTGTAAGTACTCTTTGCAGGAACTCAGCTTCCATCCAGGCCTTCAGTGATTTTAAGGCACATCCCCCAAATCTGAGATGATGAAATATCAAAAAAATAGGCAGTTTGAATTGAGGAGATATGCTGTATAATAATTAAATAACTAGTGACTGAAATAATTTTTCTTTTAATGTTCGTAAGGTGAGACCTTGATGATAGATTGAAGCAAAGAATCTAAAGAGGGCTAAGATGAAATTCCTTTTCTAAAATAGAACAGTCCAGAGGGGACCGATATAGAGTGATAAATTACATATATATAATTTCAATAATAATAATAAAGTATAAAGGAGTCAATGCTGTCACGGAACTTATGGAATAGCTGAAGGGACTAAGGATAGCTGAAGGAGAAAGGAGTGCTTCACACAAGAAGTGACTTATCCAGTAGGGTTAAATAGGCAAAGTAAGAAGTCGTTTACCATTCTCATTCTCTTTTATGTGCAACCTGTTTCTTCCTTCTGGAAACTTTTAGTACTTCTTTTTATCATTGGTACTCTCAGTTGTGTATGGTGATTTGCCTTAGTGTGGGATTTTGTTAGTTTTCTAAGCACTTGGTGAGCACTAATAGGCTAAGTCCATGGTTCTCAAACTGTGTTCCAAGGTGCACTAGGGTGCTCATGAACTCACAAGGGTGCCGTGAAACATTTTAAAATTTCAGGGAAAACATAGCACCATCTGTTGGACATCAGACAAACAAACCATTAACTCAGGAGTTTCAACATTAGATCGCTACATTCCTTTAATGATGTCAGTATCTTTACAAAGCTGCGTTGTCTTCAGCAGCTGGGACTAAAAATAAATAAATAACACAGGTGTCACCTAAATAAATAAATAACACACGTACTTTGGGACAGGAAGTGAGGGAGGCTGTGTCCCATATGAATCTAAGGTTTGAGAAGTTGTATAATGCCTAATAGGTGCTCAATTTCTAGGACATCAAGATACACTACATTCTTGGACTTAACAACTTAAAAAAACTGAATTGGTAGGTATTTCTTTGGGCCTAGAAGTGTCATAAAAAAAATAACTGAGACATTAAGGGTGCCATTTACTGAATAAATTGGTACCTGTATTTGACAACTGTTCCACTTCAGTTCTGGGGGATTTTCTTGTGTTAGTTCTTTGATAATTCCACTTCTCTATTTTCTTTGTTTTCTGTGTGTGGAAGTCTGATTAAATGGTTATTAGATCTGTGTATTGGTACATAATAAACTGATTTTTGTTGGTGTGTTGTTTTTTTCTCCATTGTCCTTTGTTTTTTATTTTTGTTCTTTTTCATGGAGAGTGACTAGATTTTTATCTACAACTCTTATATTGATTGTTTTTTTTTCATTTCATTTGTCATATCGCCAAGTTCCAAGAACATTTTCTTGTTTTCATTGTTCATTTTTAAAATAGCATACTCTTGTTTTATGGATGCAATAACTTTGCTGATCTCTGAACAGATAAATAATAGCTTTTAAAGACCTTTTTCGCAACAGTATTGACTTAGATGTCTCCACATTCTTTCTCTCTGCTTAATTTCTCAGTGTGCTGTGCATATCTGATAGCTTCTTATATCTTGAGATTTGTTCCATTTTTGTGTTTCCCTAGAGGCAGACCCTGGGATGAGGATCACAGTGTAAGAAGTTTATTTGGGATATAATCCCTGGAAATACTTGTAGTTGGGTAGGAATGTGAGATAGTGATGGAAATGAACCCATAAAGGCCCCACTTTGAGTTGCTCTGCAGCTTAGCAAATGCCAATTGAGGGGTGAGGAGGTGGGAAAAACATATTAACCAATTCCCCACCCATCACTTTGTTCAAGGCTACTGCTGGGGGCATTACCTCTCTGGTACTTTCTGGCTGGCATCTCTATGAGGATCAGGAGTCCTCCCCTGCCAAAAAGCTGCCCTCAGGCAGAGAATTGCAGGTATTCGCTGTAAGCAGCCTTTTGCATGTAGAGTTGACTGCAGAGAGACATACGGTGCTAACTTAGACTTCACATTTCCTAATTTAAAAATGCTCAGAGGAGATTGTGGCGAAAGATGTACTGTGCTTAGGTCTGGACATACTTCTATCCCACATCTGTTGTAAGGGTGGTTCAGACATGATCAAGATGGAGTATGTTATCCTTGAAAAGTCTCACAAGACAACTGTTTGGCCTCCTATACCTGATTTTTAATTTCTTTAATGTGTGGCTAGCCGAGAGTCTTGCCAATCCAGTTAATTGAGTGCAAAGTTCCTGTGAGTAGGTTATGCACAAATTAGATTAATTGAACTGAAGGGGAATATTGTGTTTCTCTACCTCAGTGCTGTTGACATTTGGACTAGGTAAGCTCTAGGCATGAGCGAGATGGACAAACTAGCTTTGTGACCTTGGGCAGCAGCCTTATCTGCCTAGAATTCAGTTTTCTTATTGATAACATGGGGATAACAATAGTACTTTCTTTATAGGACTGACATGGGAGTTAAAAGAGTTAATACAGGACTGAATACCACGTCTAGTATGAAGAGTTCAAAGTGTATTGTTTATTACTCTGATATATTTGTCTTTTTCCTCCAGAGTTTTTGATTCTAAGAGCAGGGCTCAGGTCTTTTCTGTCTTAAAACTTCAGTGAAGGGAATAGAATTGACCCCCTGGTGGTTGTCTTTTGGTCATTAGCCATGGCCCTAACACAGCAGGATTGGGTAAAAGTAAGAAAGTAGTAGCTTTAGTTGGTATGATTTATTGACTGTAAAATAACGTACATGGCAGTGGGTCAACAGCTCAAGAGTGTCTCCCGGGCATAGGCCTTTATCATGGCAATGCCTGGTTGAAAGAGGGCCTGAATTAACTAAGCCAGCTATGTTATTCTGATCCTCATTTTGAAAACTTAGACAACAGAATTTTGAAATAGATTTCTTGGTTTTCAAATATTTTAAACACTTTAAAATTTTTATTCAGGTACATTTTATTTTGAATCATAACTCCTACTGCAGAATCATTATTTCTCATTTTGCCAGAACTTATTCACACTTTGCCGGAAAATTCATGTTTGCCTCAGTAATTAAGAAATGATAGGAAACCATGTTCCTCGTATGGTATGTTTAGCAATCTGTAGCAGGGAAAAAGTATGAATGTAACTTTATAACTCTTCCCAGTACTCAATGAAGTTGTGTATTCTTTGAAAATGCTCATAAAGCCTAGAAGAATTATCTGAAAGAAGAAACTTTTTAAAGAAGAAATCTGACACTGATTTGTAAAATTCCATTTTCACCTACTTATTTTTTTCACTGTTTGTATTTATATATTGTGAGCAGTGTAAAAACATGCATAGCAAATATACATTGGGAAAATCAGAAGTTTCCCTGATAGAGTTGCAGAGACAGTGAAAATGTACATGACTTTATATGACAGCTTCGCTGAATGAATGTTACAGAGAGTAAATGCTACACATTACACATATAATGAAGGAGGGTTCCTGAAAGTTGGGGATGATAAAGGGGTGTATTTGCAGAGCCAGGGCCTGAACTGTAGGATAAAATATAGTTATGTGATGCAAATAATTTTCCTCAGTGTAAATATATCCCAGATAATCATTCTCGTCTGCCAGTGCCTCCTTCCACACAGTGGAGAACAGCATGTCTGCCTTGCGGAGCAGCTACTAAGTCTGTTACCAGCTTTTTCCCACCAGGGTGGAATAATTGGCTCCCAGGTCCCAGGAGTCTCCCCCTTCACACATTCTTTCTGTCAGTTTTCATATTCAGACCTGTTTTCTCCAGTCTTTCTAACACTTTTACAGATTTATCCCCGATCAGTTGAAGAATGTGTCCCCTCCGAATCTGTATGTTCAAATTCTAACCCCCAGTACCTCAGAATGTGACATTTGGGAAAAGGCCATTGCAGATGTAATTGGTTAATGTGAAGTCATAATGTAGTAGGGTAAGCCCTCGTCTCTATGACTTTCATCTTCATAAAAGAGAAATTTGGACACACACACACACACAGAATACCATATGAACCGGAAGCTGCAGTTGGCAGTGATGCGTCTGTAAGCTCAGCATCTCCAGAGGTTGCTGGGAAACCCGCAGAAGTTGGAGGAGGCCGGAACTGATGCTCCCTCACAGCTTCCTGACAGAAGACCCCCACCCAGTCTTCAGGCACCTTGTTTTCAGACTTCTGGCCTCCAGAATTGTGAGAGAATAGATGTCTGTTGTTTAAAACCACCCAGTTTGTGGTATTTTGTTATGGTAGGTAGCCCTAGCAAAAAAATTATACCTCCTATGGGAGGTTTTGGAATAAATTTCATAAAAATTTGGCAAGGAGTTTAAGGAATGAGTGAGTAAATAATTGACTTCTGGCACATTTGTTTTCTCTTTGTCAAGTGTCTAATGAGATCATCTGTCTTTATAAATTTCATATAAATTCCTTATCAGCTCTTAGTGTCTGAGGCAGCACAGAGAGGGCAGGGCTTGGTGGATGTTGACAGGCTGATCTGTGTTCACGAAATAGTGGGGACCAGCTCTCTCTGATGATGCTTACAGCACTGCTAGATTTTGCTCTCCCACATGTTAGTTCTTGCTATGAGTTAGTCTTGCCAACTTGGGTGCAATTTCTCTACTTTCTGTATGAGTCAAAACCTGATATCCGTGCTTCTGAAATCATTACTGTAGTTCCTAAAATATTCCCATGTAAGGTTGTAGGATAAAATACAGTTATTTGATAGAAATAATTTTCCTAAATATGTCCCATGTGTGACCTGGGACATACTTAACGCTAAAAAGTATGTGTTGTTTATCTGAAAGTCATATTTAGCTGGGCATCCTACATTTTTATTTACTAAAGCTGGCAACCCTATTTGCATGGCTTTTGAAATTGCAGCCTTGCAGCCAGCCAGTGCAAACTGGTGAGCACTAGAGATAGACTAGTTGGGTGGGTCAGTGGAGGATGGATTTGTAAAGATAAAAAGTAAATCAAGAAGCTGCTCAGAAGGTGTGGCTGCGGCTCTTTGGAGAAGACAAGAGCAGCAGGTGGAACGTGTAATTTCTTCTCTGAAGTTTTTGTTCCTTATCCCCAATTTTAGAGGGTCTGGAGTAGGGAGCAGCAATTGAGAAATGGCGACAGTGGCAAAGAATAAGGTGACTGTGAATCTAGAATCAACACTGACTGAATTACTAGTAAAAACTAGTGTTACCAACATGAGTGAAAGTATTTTCACCTGAAAAACCTAAGGACTGGTTGGCCTTTTGATGCTGTAGTTATAAAACAAAGTGACAAGATAGGTATTAATAATGGCTCCCCGTTATATAATTACTCTGCTCTCTTTCTAGCATATCATAGTACATATTTTTGCATATTCCAGTTTGTATGTGTATATTCAGTGTGTAGTGTATGTTTCACATATTGTTTATTGTCTCTCTCCCCCTGTACAAAGCTGTATTCCCAATGCCTTAGAGGATTACTTGGAACTCAGTAAGCACTGAATAAATACTAGTCGAATGAATGAATGAATAGCTTTCTTTAAGTAACCTAAGTCTTTACAGAAGACCCTATATTTAGACAAAGAAAGGGCTTACCCTCTGAGGTTTCAGCGTGAAATTCTGAGATATTTCTGCTCTTGCAAATTAACTTGGACTGGTGGGGGCTGAGAGCGGTCATGCAGGAAGTATAGAGAGGGAAGATCTTTAAAAAAAATTTCTGGCATTCTGTTCTCAATTACTGAGTCATGTTAGACTTCAGAACATGGTATGGCAGTCTAAAGGATTTCTCGAAATCTCTCGAGGTTCTTGCTAACTCGTAGTGAAGTTAACCTTCCTCATACTGAATTCACTAGCTGTTCGCTTGTCCCTCCGGTTTGATTCATGAAGGGGGTCAGAGACACATGGAAGAAACTTTCATTTCCTGAATCTTACCCCATTATGGTCCTAACTAAACCAGTTGCAGGATTTTTTCCTTCACATGGCATAAAAGTTTTTTTTATCATGCTTGACCTCTATTTAAAATAAGTTGAACCATGTATTTATCATTGAGAAAGACACTATGAGCTAGTCACACTTAACAAAAGTTCTTTCATGTGCTTCAAATAGCCCATTTAGGAAGATGAACAAATTAACTTCTTTTGTTCTTTGGCAGTAGCATTGAAATTCAGAGTAAATATTTGATTGTGATGTGTTCTAGAATCCTGTAAATAGGATATTTTTTTATCACCTTAGGAAAATACATATTTGACTAGTTGAAACAATGGAAGGGTTGAAGTTAAGCAGGCTGATCTGCAGTGCAGAGCTCCTTGGCCCCTAACTGCCCAAATGTTCAGAATTCCGGTCATCAGTTGCCCCAGGACTCTGGAAGAAAAAAAAAAGTTTTGAATTGGAATTGGTCCTGTGAGTGGCACACCTGGTAAACTGTATGCTGATACATTACATTTGGGAAGTTCTTTTTTTCGTGGGCAGACTGTGTCCTCTTAGCCCTCAACTTAACTTATCTTTGTAGCAGCATGATTAAAGTGCTTGCTGCAATTGCTGTGGAAAAATCTACCAGGAGGTTATTATATTTAATTTTTCAAAAAACTTCCTTTTGAAGGTGATAACAGTATTTCTTAATCACTGAGCTGTTGGGCAAGCACGGGTGTATTGCACACCATTAAATTACTCCATCCTTAAGACATAATGTGGTTCTTTGAAAGTGTCTGGCTCTCTCTCACTCCACTGCTTTTCCTCTCACGTCCTCATTATATCTAAGAAGGCACATTTCCCAGACTTACTCTCCACACCTAGCATGGTATCCTTCCAGATATTCTGAGTGATTTTTTTAAAAATTAATTCCACTCTAGTTCCATCTCCCAGCTCAGGACACATGTTTCTTATGGAGATCTGTTCTGCACACACTGGCCAAGCACCTCCCTTGTGCCGTGCATTGTAGCAGATGCCAGAGGAAGAAGCATTTTAACAGAGCACCAGTTCTCAAGGTGCTTATAGTCCACTGGGGGCAAGGACCTAGAGAGAGGCCAGGTTTCTTTTCTTTTCTTCCGGTAGATTTTGCCTTGCACTGAGTCAGGGAGAACTGACTCAATCCTAGATAGTTCAATCCTAGTAATGAAAAGGGTGGGTTGAAATTGTACTTCGGTCAGTTTGGTTACATTCAAACTATGAGTCTAGAAAAGCAAGTGATGGAAAAGCAGAGAACTTCTTGTTGTGAATCAATTAAACATTTTGTAGTACCAGCTTCCTTTTCATTTTGGCTGTGGGACAAGACCCAAATCTTTCATCTGCCATGAGAACCTGCTACAGTTTTAGCCTCAACCTACTTTTCTAACCTCTTACCTCCTGTAAACACTTTACAATATAAGACCGGCCACAGAATATGACTAGCGGCAGGCAGTCAGTAAATATTTGGAGAATGAATGAAGGAATGAGTACAAACATACGGATTTCCTTTTCCATGCTATTTTTAATACCATTTTTCAAGGGATTCTGCATCAAGGATATTTCAATTCTAGTCCTGAGAGAGGGACTCTGATTGGGGTAACATGGGTCACGTGTGGCTGCTTGGTCCAGGTGGTGTGTCCAGGCAATCAGACCATGTGGCCAGGTGCTCCCTCAGCAGGGATTTCCACACTCTCTGAGCATGACCTGCCCCACCTCCTTATTGGAACAGCTTGAGGAGCAATGTTCATTGAGAGATTTGCGGGATCAGGTTATCTGGCAGGAACAATAGAACAAGGCATTTGCTGATTTTTCTTTTTGCTTTTGAATTTGGGCAGAGGTTGAACGAGTGGTCAGACCTGGAAAGAGTTACGCAGGAAGTGGTATTCGCAGGGGAAAGCCAGGCTTCCGTTAGGGCAAGTACAAAGAGATGGAGGGAGTGTCTGAAAAAAGATTAAAGATAAGGAGAAATACTGTTTTTCATAGGAAACTATAATTCATTTTACTCTATGCCTTAATTGCAGGTATTGACATGTTTTTTTCCCATGATCTCATTATGATTAGGTAAGCATCTAGCATTTATCGAACGTGTAAGACCAAGTCTACGTGCATAACGTTGCTTTTATTTTAAGCATTGCATTCCAGTTCCAAACAGTAATATTATAAACTTAAGAAAAGTAACCCACTTTCAGACTTGGATTTACCAGTGATCATTGAATGACTACTCAGTGGTAGGTGAGTGGGGAAAAAACATAAACTAAGAGTGAGAAGTAGCTGTACTTGGAAAACTATCAGCTTTATGTCCTTTACTCTCATGAGAAATATTTGCAACTCCCTGTTAGTTTGCTGCCAGGACTCATTTTTAAAATTAAGCCAGAGTAGCTGTCCCAAGTTAGATAAACACATTTGCAAAAGCTTTTCAAGCAAATAGACAATTGCATTTTACAGCAGGATTGTTGATTAGATAGACCTAATAAGAAGAAACTTTTCCCCTTTTAAACTTCCTGTGGAGTGTCCTTGCTATAAAGACCTGTACAGGAAGAGTTGCCTGGAAATCAAAGGAAACCTATCATCCTTCTTTTTCTTTCTGAGTGAAAAGCAAAAGGTAAATATCATGGTTGAATGGAAAAGTAAATTTCATTTAAAATGTTTATGTGTGTTTCTGCAAGCTGAGGTGCTCAGACTTCATTCACTAAACAGTTATAATTGACAAGACCCCGTTATAGTGTGATATAGTCACTTGAGAGCAAACCTTTTTAATGTAGCTATTGGGTGAATGAATGCTTTTACATTATTGGCTGAGGACTTTGTTGTGTAATGCATATACATTTATAACCTAACATTATATATGTGTGTGTGTGTGTGTGTGTGTGTGTGTGTGTATGTACACACACGTGTGTATAAATGTGCATGTGTCTTTTTATGATTTAAATTATTATTACTTCTTTTGATCCTAAAGCACTCTAGAGTATATATTCATTTTCAGGAGACAATGTTATGGTTAGCATTCTCTATTTTATTTAGCAGAGGACTTAAAAATATGTAAATGCAAAATGAATTTTTAACATCTCTTGTTTTCTGATTGATTTTAATTTTTAATCAATGCGGTATATTCCCAGGAAATGAAAACTTTCAGCAAACTCTAAATGTTTGTAGGTCCACTGCCTTAAAAGACGTCCTTATTGGAAACTGTGTTGTTGCAGATGTAAATACTGGAGTAGGGTGAGCCCACAATCTAGTATCACTGGTATTCTTATAAAAAGGGGACAGGCCATGTGAAGAGACACAGACAGAAGAGGGTTTTCTGCCAGCCATGAAGAGAGGCCCAGAACAGATCTTTCCCTCACAGCCCTCCCGGGGAACCAAGACTGCAGAGGCACCTGGACTCTGGGCATCTGGTCTCCAAAACTGGGAGACAGTAAATTTCTGTTGCTTAAGCCAGCCACTTTGTGACATTTTGTTATGGCAGCTCCAGCACCCTGATACGCCTGGCTAGCTAGTCACAGCAGTGGTGGCCACACTGGGTGCCATAGTTCCCCTCTCCCTAGAAGCTGACGTTCAGTTTAGAAATTCCAATTCCATAGCCCAGTTTCTGGTACTTTTCTTCTTCTTCTTCTTAACATTAGACATTTATAATGTCTGATTGAGGCCAAGCTGTGATAGAATAATATCCTAGGGGGACCTTTAGTATAGTCTGAAAATTCCCGAATAGGAATGAATCCATTACTATTTTGTGAAATTTGTTTAAAGAAATGACAGCCCATGAATGCGTGGGTGAAATAGAGACTTGGTGAAGAGGTGGGCTTCTTGCTTTGGCTGTACGCTCTGTGGCCTTAGGTAGCTCACTTAACTTATTTGGGTCTCAGCTTTTTAATAGTAAAATAGAAAATAATCTGTCTTTTTTTGTGACTTTGTGAACATAAATCCAAAAATCTATATTACAAAAGACAAATTAAGCATACATGTAGTAACAACATTTAATTGCTTTTTCCCACTTTGATATTATCCAAATAAAAATGCTGTTGGTTAAACAAATTGCAAAGTACACGTCTTATAATGAAAAGCACAGTCTCTTGCCTCAGCCAACTCCACCCTCTTCAACTCCCAGCCCACTTCCCAGAGGAAACCACTTTGCACAGTTTCCATATTTAGCTCTTTTAGTGCTTACCACCCTAATTTTAATAATATGCTTATGCGACATTTCCTTGATGATCAACTCTAGACATTATCTCTTCACTCCCTGCCACTTACTAGTTTTAAAGTGAAGAATCACTGATTCAGCAGACATTCGTGGTAGCCTGTAGGTCAATAGGCCCCTTTAGGGCTCTTACTCTCTGTGGATCTAATTTGAGAAAAGAGCTTTAGCTTCAGTCAAAGGGAAACCAGGGACGAGAAGATTTCCATGGGGCATAACACAAGACAGGAAGGAGTTTGGTTTGATTACTCAAGTTCATGTTAGCCTCGAGTTGTTATGTTTTTATTCTTTTATACTTTTTGGTCTGCATATATTTATTTTAAATGAAATAAAGTAAAACACCAACTGAACTGAAAATATCAGTGCATGTTGCTTTTATAAAGAGGAAGAATGTCTATCCTGATAGCTCATCACTTAAAAAAATGCACAGATACTTAGCAGGTAAGATGCCTTATTCTTTGACCTTAAATACTAACCAAACTGCTAGGAGAGTGTCAGTTTGTTAATTGGTGGCTTTAGCTTGATTTGGTCTTGCAGTTTTCCTCTTCCAAGAAACTTGAATTTGGTTATTCAAAGAGTAAGACACAGAATCGAAGACACCATTACTGTTTCTTGGAAACATAGCATTTCTGCATTCAGAATTTTCTGGAAATGCTGTTAAGTAAATGACTGACTTATAATTTAGAAAACCTCTTTGTCATCCATGATGGCAATAAAATACATTTTACAGAGGTTTTCACATTGACCATATGGTGTTTCTTTGAGTCCATTCAAATAATCTGACACATGTCTGCTCCTCCTTTCTAACTCTTGATCACGTTGGATATCTCAGCAAAGGGGACACAGGAAACATCGGTGTTAATGGAATTTCAGGCTTAACTCATATGTGCCACAGTCACAGATACATATGAAGGCATAACCTAAATGGAGATGGAGGTATTAAAGTATGTGTCTGCAAATGAGACAAACAAATTTGGTGATGGAGTGAAAAGAAATATAGAAGGAATTATGTCTTTAGTGCTTTTTGCTACTTACCAGCCCTCTTTCTGGAAACTCTCTTGCTTTGCTGACTTCATAATAGCACACTTTCCTAGTTCTGCCACATATCTGTTTTCACTAGAACATCATCCCCCATGTTTCTAATAAGCTTGGTAAGATTCCTTCTGTAACTTACTTCTTTTCCACTTCCACAGTTTCAGCTGTCTCCTGTTCGCATGTAACTATCAAATCCCTTTCTCTAGTTGTTGCCTCTGTCCTGAACTTCAGGCATGCCCATTGGACAGTCCTGTGTGAGTGAACCAGAATTTTCCCAAACTTGACATGCCCCAAGCCCAAATCATCGTCTTTCACTCCCCTGCTCTAACTTCCTTCCTCTCAGTGCCCCTCAGTTGAGTGGCAGACTCACCCACTCTTTCCACTTACCTGAGGCAGGAAACTGAGACTCGGGCTGCGTACCTGCCGGTCTCTTAGAGGTCAGTTCATTCTTGTGCTACAGTCTGCAAATCCTTCTGCTTCTCTCTGTGCCCACTGCTCTTGTCCTATTCAGGTCTTGCCCTCCTGTTTCTAGGGTGTGGCAATGTCTTCATAGTTAGGCTGTCAGTTATCAGCTTCTCCCCTCCTCCATCTTTTCATTTTATTTTTGGCAGGAGCTATTTTACTTAATAGAAGTTGTGATCATGTCATTTGCCTGCTCTGAAATCCTTGGCTGGATCCCTAGCAACTATCAGAATATGACCGAAACTTTGCAGCCTGACAGCCACCACTTTTTCATCTCTCCACACTGGGCTTTACTCGGTATAACATACCTAGGGCCCCATGTGGAGTGCGGCACACAGTAGAGGCCTGATGCATAAATGAACAAGTGGCTCAACAGGTATTGTGTCTGCTAAACATGTGCACGTCTCACGCTACCAGGAAAGCTATTTCCTTTGAACATGGGTGAAATCCTCCTATTCAAGATGTCATTTTTGTGAAGTTTTTCATGACTGTCCAGTCTCAGTCAATTTCCTCTCAGTTTGTGGCTTGGGGACATTGTATGCATGCTGCAGCCATAGCAAGTAATACAAGTCATGGTTATGTATGCATGTGTTGGGTGCTCACACAGCTTGGGACCCTTTATGGCAGTGAAGACTCAGCTGCTAACACAAAGCCTGACAGACATAGCAAAGTGGTGCCCCTGTGAATTGCCACCACCACCAATTTCTCCTGAACTTCTCCGATGTCTTCATAAATGTTTCCCCACCTCCATTCTTTCATCCTAAAATCTACTCTTCATAGCCTTGGTAGGTTAATTCTTTGTCCTGAAAATGAAAATGCTAGAACAATGATTAAGTTAGGGGTCAAGACTCCTGAGTTGGAGGTCATGGACTTCTTAAAAAATATCTGGAGTTTTCCCCTTTTTGGTGACTCTGATCATTTGAAGGTTTTAGGCACTGTCAGTTGCAGAATAAATAGATTACATTTTGTGGGGTATGGGAAATCTTTCAGTATATTTTAGCAGCCTAACCATTTCACAGTGTTTGTGCTTTGAGAGTAAATATAGAATTAGGAAGAAATGTTCCTGGCAACAGGAAGGAGACATATTTAAGCCTAAAGTGAATTTAATAACTGTATTTTCCCTGCTAACAGGAGTCTTAGAAACCACCTGAGTTTCACCAAATAAATGCAATTATTGCAGGTTGACTAGATTATGTTCATGTGCACATAAAGTCTGGATGCGGTCAAGGTAAATGACCAGCCCCTGTTAACAGAGCTGTGGTTTACAAAACAGTACATAAGTTTTAGACTTGCGAAAGGCAGAGAGTTCAGAGAAATGTCAGTCTAACCAAAGCATTTCTGCTGCAGCTGCAGGTGCCACTGGTAATTGGAATTGCTTATCACTTCAGTTACCTCCACTAGTGCTTTGGGGGATACTATTCTCTTCATTTTGTCTAAATTTGTCCCATGGATGGACAACCTCCGGTATTTTAACAGGCAGCCTATTATCTGGTCGTAGGCATCTGGTTTCCTGTATTAGAAGTAGACATTGCTCCTGGGATTTGACCTTCTGTTCAAAGCCTGAACCACTGTAGTAGAAAAAAATGTGGTCCTAATAATGTTTGCCAGTCACCTGTGGCTTGCAAAGTACTTAATGCTTATTAATTCATTAATCCTCTCCGTGAACCCTGTAAGGAAGGTGGATGTCAAGTGATGTTTTCTTTCTTCCAAGGGCTGTGAATTTGTAGCAAAATTTGCACAGGCTCTTTGGATGCATCCATGGCAAATCCTGGGAAGTTACCTACCATAATGAGATGTCCGAAACCAACATTTAGCAGCTGATTTTTTTTCCCCCCTGTAATTCCAAGATGGTTCTCTACTTTATAGTTACCAACCAGAAGTTCTTTTTGGGCAAATCTAGCAGGAGATATTGGTTTAAAAACAAAACTTTGGGAGCAATAGGAACTGCTTGGTTGGGTGGGGAATAGATACTTGTAGCATCCAGGCCACAGTGATGCATGATCTAGAGTTTTTTCCAAATTCAACATGTTTGTCAGTCTTTTCAATCTTCCATTTAGCCATGGGGTAAGGGTTTGACTAGGCTGCTTAGCCAACTGTTTCTCCTAATCCCCTCAAAAACATTTATGAATAATACCATGGCACATGTTCTTTTCAAGGGACCCAATCTCTGGCTTCTGGAGAGTTCTGTCCTGCCTCATTCTAATTCTGTGAACAGTAGACATGTATCCTACTTGAAGATTGGTATTGGGTGCATTTAGCTGAAACCTGGTTATTATTCCCACTTCTAGATAAGAGTTGTATTTCTGTCCCTTAGATCTATAGACTAAGGGTGATTTCTGAGGATCTGCCCAGTCCTAGGGCCTGACTTTAATCAACATGCTTCTCGGATAACCGTATTGTCGTCTTATTATTTTCCTAATGAAGTATGCAGAGCCCAAGGACATGCAGACTGTTTATTCATCCATGTGTGCATTTATTCATTTAGCAAGTACTTCTTTATTATCCACCATGTGATGGTGATGTGCTAAGCTTCTGGCGGTACTCAAATGACCAGATTTATGAGGGAAGAACAGGTTGGCCATTTGGCCTTGGGCCTCATGTTTTATAAAAGGCCTCAATTGAGACTCTTGACATTGTTCCCAAATGGAGTTTTATCTTGGTTGTATATAAGGGTAATTGGTGAAATGCAAGCATTTTAGAATATATGAGCCTTTTGATAATCCTGCTTTGGCATTCCTTAACTTCATAGCATATTGGGAGTTTCACAAAGTGACCTGAGCCCCCTTACCACCTCTGAGAGTTTGTAGAATGGCTCAGATACCCTCCCTGGCTCTCATTACCCCCATAGGAGATCAGGCATCCTTCCTGCTAGGAAGGAAAGAAGGTGGGATGTGGGATAAAACAGCAGCTCCCGGAAGCAGCCATGGCATATGAATGTTAGAAACCCGGAAAGGGCTGGAGACAGGTTCTGGGGAATAGACCAGAGAAGGTGCAGGGCATTCTAAAGCCCCACAGCAGTTTATAGCACAGTGAGACTAGAATGAAGGATTCTGAATCCCATTTGCTCTGCTCTTTCCTCTGGAGAAGGGGACCCTCAACAGAAGATCTTTACCTTCCTACCGGTCCCCTGCATCACTGCTTGGATCATAGGCAGACATCACATTAGTTTCTTAATTTCTTTTCCTCCCTCCCTTCCCCCCTTCCCCCCTTCCTCCCTTCCTCCCCCCGTCTCTCTTTCATTCTCTCAATCTCTTTCTTTTTTAATCAAGTACATCCTAGTTTATACTTACTGGCAGTGTCGTCTAGCTACGCTGCTCCGCTGTTCCTACCAACAGTGGAGGTTGGCCCACATCAAAAGCAGAAAGTTTGGTTTTCATCAGAACAATATTGGCACTGTGTGCTTTGATCTTGACTCTCCTGCCCGAGGCCAGAGCAGGACGTCACCGCAACAGCGAACTCAGGCCCTGTGTTCTCTCTGGAGCTGGGATCACGCGGGTGCAGTTATCCTGTTGCAGAATGAGTATCACTTGGATTAAAAGCCTGCAACCAGTGTTTTTCAGTAAATCCTGACTATGTGAGGAAGAGGGGGAAAAACCCGCAAAAACAAGCAAGCAAACACACAGAAGCCAAACTAGGCCAGAGTAGCTATTTCCCTGCTGACCTTGTTCTTACTATTTTTTTTCCCTTTCGGGTGTTAGGCAAGTGCAATATGACAAAAGTTTAACTCCGTGTTTTCCCTGGAGTTCCAGAAGTATCTCTGAGCTGCCTCGTGGACCACACCACTCAACATGCCAAAAGCTTTTCAAACTCTACATGCCAAGACTGAATGTTCCATCTTCCCTAGAAACCTCTTTCTCTACAGTTTTTATAATCTGCCATCAAGCTCCCAGGCTAGATACCTTGAATTTGTCCTCTTCTCCTGTCTCTCAGTCACAGGTTCTGTCAATTCCTCTTAATAAATGTCTGTGAATCCAATTACTGCTCCTCTTCCAGGGAGATCTTTCTAAAATGCAAATCAGACTCTACCATCCTCCTTGAAAAGCTCCAAGGATTTCCCCAGACATAGAGCATCACATCCATTCCTTTAAACAAGGGATAGCCTCTGGGGCCTGCACCTCCGGGCTGCACCTTCTTCCCAAGGCAGCCTTTCCGGAGCCACACTGTGTAACCCTTTCAGGAGCCACATTGGATGTCTGACCGCGCCTTCAGGGGACGTGCTCTAAATTCCTCCATATCTTTGCTCCTCTTGGTATCACCACCGGGAATATTCTTTTATAGCTGCTCATATCCTGCTCTTTATTTCAGATTCAACTCAGCTCTCTCCCCTTGTATCAGGTCTCCCAAGGCCTCCCAGTGAGTTGGTGACTCCATCCTTTTGCCTGGAGTATGGCTTACTAGGTCGAGCGTGGACTTCAGAATCAGACCAAACAGATGCTGAGAACCAGCTGCAAACCGAACCTTAGTCATCTCATCCATCCCGTAGACACAGTGCCAACTTCATAGGGGCATTGATAGGATTAAACGAAATAGCACTGCTTCCAATAAACATTAGTTTCCTTCCCACAGCAAATTGTAGAGAACTGTAGTACAGTGGTTAAAAGAATCCAGAGAACATGTGGCTTTAAGACCCAGCCCCACCCACTTACTTATATCAGTGACCTTGAACATTTGCTTAAACAAATTCCTCTCCTTTTAGTGTCCTCAGCTGTATAGTCCTTACTTCACAGGGTGCTTGGGAATATTAAATGATATGAACCTAAAATGACTGTACTTAACATGAAGTAATCATGTGATAGACATAGGTTTTTTTCCTGCACTTGCTGTACTGGATGGTCATTATTTGTTTACATGGCTCTTTCCCTGTTAACTTGAGGATTCCTAAAGGGACCAGACTGTGTACCCTCAGCTACTACCATGAAACTCAGAATAAGCATTCAGAATAGATAAAGCCAGAAGCATTTCACCTCAAGTCCTGCTTCTGTGCTACAGTTAAATCTGGGCTTCTTCCAGGACGTGAGCCCATTCTCAGCCAAGTCAATTGCCCTTTAAGGTCCATTCAAAATAGGCTCCTCCAAGCAGCTTTCCCCCACATTACCCCAAGTCCATTCAGATCTTTCCTTTAGATCTTGGTTCTTGTTGCTTTATTGGTTTTTAAAGAATCTATTATTATTGTGGATCCTCTGTGGGACCATAGACTTGAAAATCTCAGGGACTGCCTTCTTCCCTGGTTTGTGAGCGGTGTTCGTGTGGCACCACTGTGGCACCTTGTTGGGGTGCTGTTAATGAAAGGTGTTACCTGTCAGGCTGCTTCTTCCAGCACCTTCTTTTGTCCCCATCCCCTTCTCTTCTTCTCTTCCCACTCCGTCCAAGGACCCCTCCAGCTTTGAGTGAATGTTGTTGATGGCTGCTGTAACCTGGAGAACTTCCATTCCTGCTCTGGACCCTGAGTCTCTCAGCTTAAGTCCCCTTCTCTCCTCTGTCGTGCTTGTGTCAGCCACACACACATTTGGGTATCCCCACCCTTCTCGTCTCAACTTACTTGACTCCAGTGGTATTGGACGCTAGGAGACATTTATCAGCCTCCTTTGTTATACTGTATATTTTTTTAAAAAAACCATTTCCTTAACCTTGTATCTGGGAGGCAATCCAGAAGATTCTTGACAGAACAGAAATATAACATGTATTGTAACACTGTTCCCAATAGAACTCCAGAGAACAACATATTTTGGAAGATCTCTGTTAATAGTGCCAAATTCTGTTTTAAAGGTACTCTGGGAGCTTGATTAAAGCACTGGTGTTTGGGGCTAAATTTCAAAGAAAAGCAGGCATGGTTTTATTTTGTTTGAAGCATGTTTTTCCATTGTTTTCAAGTTAGGCCCCCGAGTTGAAAAAGATTCGTGACTGGGAAGAAGACAGAAACCAATTAAAGGCTTCTCAAGTCCAAACTGCTTGACTGCTAGAAAGAAATGTAAGCATATGCCACTTGCATTTAAATAATCTTAGTCATATTCACTTCTTAGCAAAGAAATTTAAACTCATGTGATCTAATAGAATAGAACATACTTACATATTTTCCCCTAAATCTGTCCTTTTCTTTATTTTTATACAGAAACAGTTTTTTTCAGGTGCTTTTTTGTATAGAATAATTGTTTTTCCACTCTTCCGATAACACAAATAATGGAGACTGAAGGAGAATACCACCCATGTTTCCTTCCTTTCCATAAATCTGATCTTCTTTTATCTCATTCTCCAGATTCTAATTTTTGAATGGATTCCTGGACCTTGCTCTTTTCCCAAAACCTTGTTAACCTCCCTCTGGGACAGAGCAGTTTCCTCTCCTGGGGCTATGGGGCTGCTGGTTCCATTCTATTCCAGCCACAAATGCAGGGGCACTGAAGCCAGTCTGGTCTGCCCACCCTCCCCACATAATGACTTTACTCACCTTTCCATTGAGGGAACAGTCTGGAAACAGACAACCCAAAGTGACTCTTGCTGTTTGAATTCCAAGGTCATTGCTCTTCCCTACCTCTACTTGTCTTTTCTCTCTCCCAGATAAACTGAAACGTAGGTAAAGATTGGAACCAGCAATAAACTTCTTAAGAAAATAAGCACAGTCCATTAGATGATTCTATGGTTAAGAGTCTGTATTTTAAGAGGTACATTTTGCACACAGGATTTATATTCTCCCTTTTAATATTGAAGGTTAAGTTGTTTGAAGGTCCAGTTTTTTCAAGAAACACTTGAAATCAGGCAAAGAAATGCCTTATGATTAGGCACAGCACATATCACGATGGCAGCGATGAAAGTTAGGGGGTGAGGTGAGGGAGGCTAAGGAAAGGATCTGTGCTGAGCTCACTTTCTGCAGAATGAATGGTAGTGGTTTTTTTTCTTGTCCCTTTGTGTGAAACCAGGATCAGTGTTTGTTGGGAGGAAAAGCCACCTGGCAATGTAGGTTTAATAGAAGGCATCCCAAGATGGTTCCTATAGGGTCAGATGTTGAAATGGTTATAGATATAAACTGGTAGGAAGAGATGCCTTTCGTGATCGAAAACACAGCTAGGGTGCATAGGAATGTTTGCTGCAAAATACAGCAGCTGATTATAAGCAGCAGAACACTGACTGGAGGGCCAACAACTACATGTAGGAAGAGAGCACTGTACGAGGAGTGCAGGCCTGCCTGGGCTCTAGACCTTCCCTGCAGCGGGTTTGCCAGGCGAGTTTGCATGCATCACTAATGATAAAGGCACCCCATGTTAGGAATAGACTGAGCATTCGGTCGGGCATTTTAAATGTGCTGGTTACCATCCAACACTTCGTAATTTAAAACAAAAATATTATCTCTAACAATTCAGGTGGTTGAGGTACTCAGCTGAGACGTTCTCTTTTGGGTGCTTCCTTACAATTGCAGTCAAATTATAAGGCATCTGAAGGCTTTAACCATGTCTGCAACTGAGGCAGAGATGGCTGGGTCATCTGAGGATTCCTCTAGCAGCTCTCCCTTGGCAGACTCCCTGTGCGGCTAGCTTATGCTTCCTCATGGCGTGGTGGGCTCAGAGTCGGACTTCTTAGCTGGCTGCTGGTGTCCCCCAGAGCGAGTTTCCCAAAGGACCATAAGTGGAAGCTGCCAGTCTCTTAGGTCTGGGCCCAGAAACTGGCACACCACCTCACTTCTGCCATACAGTCTATAGATCAAAGCAGCTCCCGAGCCCACCCAGATTAATGAGGGAGAGAAATTGACCCCTCCTCTCAATGCAAGAGTGACGCAGAAAGCAGCAGCTGCCATGTATCAGCCCCTCCTGGCTTTAGGGTACCCACACATGGCCAAGGGCTGTTTCTCTGGAACTTGAGCAGCATGAGGACAGTGTGTCCATGGGGGACTGTGGTGCAAACATGTACAGGTTAGGTAGTCTTGGTCCCAGGTGAATTGTGCTGGGCTTTGCTGCTCTTTTCTGTGGCAGATTTCCCAGGCAGGAACAACTGCTCTTATTTCTATCTTAGCACTTAGAACATCAAAGTGCCTTTTTGGCTCTTGGGAAGATCAACAAACCAATTGAATGCAATTGCACTTAAATGATGGACACCCTGGGAAGGTACCACTGCTTGGCTGGGGTAGGACCATCTTCCCTGAGTGATCCCAGCAGGACTCTGGGGAGAAGTAGAGAAGTGATTTCTCCTCGCATCCCTCACAGTCCTCACTTAACGCTTATAGGGAGCCGGAGTGGTTAGTGTCGGAAAGTGCAGAAAGGCACAAACTGCAGTTACCGCTGTATTGGTAACGCCACCGCGCTCAAGAAACAACAGATCCGGCTAAAACCCTACAAATGGAAGAAACATTTTATTGAGACATCCTGGAAGGGCTGTATATGTTTTATCAAATTGAAGGCTCAGAACAACGCTCTGTGGAGCTCTTCCCTATTTCGCAGATGAGAAGGTTGAGGCACAGAGATGATCAGTATTTAGCCCAAGGTCACACAGGAATAAGTGACAGAGCCCAGATTTGAAGCAACATAGTCCCATTGTAGAGCCTGTGTTCCAAGCATCTTTACCACTAGATCCTTCTACGACCTTTTGTTGTTATTGTGAACATTTTCAAGGTCTAAAGAGTGTATAAGCAAACCAAGTAATACATCTAAATATGCAAACTCTTTGTGTTACGGACTAGAAAGGCATGGTGTGCCTATGAACAATTTATATGCATTGTGTGCAGCTATAAAGTACCCTAGAGTGGGAAGGGATTTTAGAAGCAGCTTGTTCCAGCTTCCCACCCACCACAGGAATCTCCAGAGAGTCATCATTCAGCTTTGCCTGAACTTTAAGGTCAGGTGAATAAAAATGCTAACAACGGCCAGCATAAGAACCGATGCTAATAATTGCTGTAACTATGGAAACAAACTAGAATACAAAGAACAAAAAACGTTCTTAAAAAGGAATAACACACACACACACACACACACACACACACACACACACAGTAATGACTAGGTTTGGAAACCCAGATAAATTAATAAATGCTGGGTAATAGAGGAGAGTGGGGCTGAAAGACGTATACCAGAAGTATATTTCTGGTAATCTATAAAACATCCTCAAATACTTTCTTGTTTATTTATTAGTTTTGATTAGATAAATGAGACATTTTTGTATTTGTGAAGAAACACTGTGATGACTGTTCATACACTTAGCAATAGGTTGTCTGACTTCTAAATGGACACAAGATAAAAAACAGCCTATACAGAAAAAAAAGTAGTTGGAAAGAAAAAGCAAGGAAACAAAAAAACAGCAATGCACCCCAAAGTGTAGGCCTTATGGCAAATGCGTAGGGTTAAATTCTTCTATTGAAACATGAGATATTTCAAAGTGGATGAAAAAGCAGTGTGACATCATTTGCATTCATTACCCAGTGAATAAACATAATCTAGCCCATTGTTGCATTATGCAGTATTTTATTAATTAATAACTGCTTAATTACCTTAGAGACAAACTTTATGCCTTACTTTGGTATTGCCAGTGTATAGTTAGTATATGGTTGATGCTCAATATGTGTTAAATGATTTAATAGTAAAAAAGATAATAAGTGGATGAAAGTAAGAGAAAAATAGTATTAATCAAAAAGTATTATACACAAGAGAGGGTGGTGATTTCACATTGCTAAATGATGTCATCAGTGGTGAAAATAGATTAGAAACTTCTGTGCCAAAAAGCTTTGCTATAAATGTATTGAGCAGAAACTGTTAGAAATACATAGATAAATTGGTGGTAAGAGCTTGGATTTTGTAATCAGTCACACCTGGATTTGCATTGTGGATCTGCTATGTATTATATTGGGTCAATTGTTTATCCCCATTTTCATCATCTGCAAAAAATGACGATAACCTCATGGTTGAGAGGATCATATGAGTGCAGGTAAAATACTGGTCCTTCCCTCTTAGCAGGTCCTTTAACTTTCAATGATGAAGGGCAGAAAGGAAGGAAGGAAAGAGGGAGGTGGGAGGAGGAGCCTGTTCCCAGTAGTTGCAGAGCTCTTGGTCAGTAAATATCCTGGGCCAAGCACCACGTCCTTGTCATTTTCACAGTCCCCCAGTGCCAGTATAAAGCCTTATTAAAGCAGAAGTCAGATGTCTGCTGCATACTGAATAATTTTAAAAGAAATGCATCACTTAAACTCTATTTGCTTGGTAACAGAGATCTGACTATCGTAGCTTTAAAAAACCAGGGGTTTATTTTCTTATGTAAAGCGCAGACGTAGGCGGTCCAGGGGTAACTCCATGAAAGACTCCTGTCCTCTAGTCCCACCAACCTTAGCACTTTCCTTCCGTACAGAATGGCTGCTGAAATTCTAGCCATTATATCCACAATCCTAGTCAGAGGATGGGGAAGGGAACAGTAAAAGATACTTTTCCACCCCAAAGTTACCTGTCTTTGAAAGCGCTCCTGGAATCCCCACTCACAAATTCTGTTTATATCTCATCCTAGCCACCATTTCCTACAAGGAAGGCAAGGAATGTGTGTTTTTTAGTTGGGTACCTGGCCCCCCTAAATCAAATACAGGTTTTAGTGTTAGTGAAGAAAGGGAGAATTGATACTGGGAGGCAACAAACTATCCATCAAAAGGGTTATTGGTTTTCTTGGATGGGAACTTCATGCATCACATATGAAACTCTATACTTACAAATGCATTGGTTTGCCTCCTGGTAGGTTTATTCCAAGTGGGCAGGGCCTGGGGTGAGGGTCAGAAGCGACCACGGTGCTTTTTGTGTGGGTTCAACTTGATGCACATTCTCTGAGTTTAGAGGTTTTAGGGCAGTGAAGGGTCGCTAGGGATTATTGAAGGATAAATATTAACTCAACTGTATAAAACATGTAAAAATTCAACAGGTACAACTGAAAAATAATTTCTCTCCCACCTTTGGCTTCCAGTCACTGAGCTCCTTCCCAAGAAGCAAACACTACTGCTAGTGACTGTTAGGATTTTACAAAGATTTCTGGATGTAGTTTCTGCGTTTTCTTACACATATGGGTACATATTCCGGGTTACTTTTCTTAAACAAATGAGGCCATACCAGACACCCAACCCTACACATTATTTCACTAATCTGTGTTTCTTGAATATCTTTCCAAGTCATACTCAAGAAGCTGCCTTACTCTCTTTAACAGCTGCCTTGTATATTACTGCATAGATGTATCATTATTTATTCTCTCGATGAGATTCTGTGTACCATAATTTACTTAACCCCACCTTCAATAGGATGTTGCGTAGTTTCCATTATTCTGCTATCATAAACATGACTGTAATACATATTCTTTGAGGTATGTCCTGTGACATATTGTAAAAGTATTCCAAGAATTAGAATTTATCCTGAGTCAAAGGTTTTTGTAATCAAAGACTTTGAGAACATTCCCAAATTAGTCTCTGTAGGTATTGTGAGTCTGCATTCCACAGCAGTGTATTGAGAGGGTGCTTCTCCTTGTACCCTTGCCCGTTACATTGTGTTATCAAGCTTTTTGGTCTTTGCTTATCTAATTGGTGAAAAAAACAACCTTGTAGCTATGATTTGTATTTCACTTATTTTGAGTGAGGTTGAATATCAGATTTTAGATTAAAGAGCCTTTTGATATATTTGCCTGTTCATATTCTTCATCCATTTTTTGTTGGGTTGATTAAGTCTTGTAAATGTTCTTTATAGTTTAAGAGAATTAGTCTCATATTAGTTCCAAGTATGTTTCCCATTTGTCTTTTGACTTCGTTTGACTGTGAATTTCATTTAGAAATTTTTTAGAGTTTTTGTATAGTTAAGTTCATTAATATTTTTGAAATGGTATTTTATGTCATGTGGAAAGGGCTACTTCATTTTAAGATTATTCTAAAGGTCATTTTTCTTCTAATATTTTATGATTCCATTATTTAAGTTTCTATCTTGATTCATCTGTAATTTATTTCATTTTGTTGAAGTTGCATTGTTTAAAAATGCCCTATAGATCTTATATACTAAGAACAAGTTTTACCATTAATACCTTGCTGTTTGGTGTCTAAAACAAGTAAAGGGAGATCAGCCAGAAGATTGTTGTAAAGGAGTAGGTCATTTGTGTTAGAACAAAGACCAGTGTAACTACGAGTTACCAGGAGCTGAAATCGGGGTGTCAGCTCCCCAGGAAGAAAGAACATTTCAAAGATTAGTCCAACAATGGAATTGACTTCTTGTTGAAGTTTTCTTTGTGGCCTAGTAAGCTAATCATTTTTCTGAGTATTCCAGGAAATCTGCATTCTTTTTTTCTGTAGCCCTCTGTCTGCTTTTCAAAACCAGCTCTGCATTTTACAATGGACATCATTACCAAGCAGTTCTTGGAATATAAGTACATAGAGTAATGAGATATGTAGGACTCATAATGTCTGAATATCAAAAGAAACTTTTTGATTTTTGTGAGCTCACAGTCATTGTACTAGATATAGAAGTTTCTGAGATAGTTCAGTGTAGGTAAGAGACTGGCTTCAGTGTCAGAGGGGCTATTTTAGTCCCCGCTGTGTGCCTGGGTGTGTACCTCTGCACCTCAGTCTCCACACCTATAAAATGGGGATATTAATACTGCCTACTACAAGGGATTGTCGTCAGGCACTCTTGAAAGATAAAATGCATAATAAATATCATTTGTTTTTACTATTATTCTGCTTAGGTTAAATTCCATTGCTTAGGATTTTCCCAATTCAGCAGGCACTTACTGGATGCCCACTGTATACTTAAACACTGTATTGGATACTGGGGCACAAAAAAAGAACATTAAACAAGGACCTTGTTCACAGGCTTAGTTTGTACAGATGTATGGGTACAAAATACTAATAAAGTCCACTATTTGATCAATAAGGCCCAAAGCACTGTACATTATAATGTAAACCAGAGAATGAATGGCACATATGGCAGAGTAACTTAGATTGGCAACAAGCCAGTGTATGAATAGCAGCTGGATTGGATCATCAAGTCGAAGCTGTCCTTCCCCCCTCCAAACCCAGACAATCCCCTCCTTTCATGCAGGTAACAAGAGATGACAGCCCGGGGATCATGTCCTAATGCACGGCCTTTCATGAGCCCCGTCCCTCTTTTCATCCTGATTAGGGGATAAAGGAAATGGGTTTCCTGGCTGGTCTCATCCTGGTAAACATTTTGCCTGCTTTGCAGAACCACCACACTTGTTAGCGCTGTTTGCTAGACCTGCAGATGGTTGAAAACAGCAGGGCCTTGGGTCAGTGAATAGAACTGCAGTGACAGGGAGGACATTTATAAAAATGCTGGTGTGTCTCATGCCCCGTGCCAGCTGGTGCTGGTAGTGCTTTTTTATGTGACTCTTGAAATTCACTATAATCAGTCCTTAAAGTCAACTCAGGGCATAATGTGTAATCAAATTCAGCTCTCAGGAATCCACACTTGTGGTAGCTTCTAAACATGGATATGGTCCCACTGAAAGATGAAAACTTCTGAGAAGTTGAGAAAAACAGGTTGTTCTTGAAAATATATCAGAGATATTTGTGTGAAGAATCACTTGGGTTCTTTTCCAGATGTTTTATTGTTTTTAGGAACCAGCAATCCATAAGCTGAAGGACATGCATCTTAGTCTGTTCCAGCCACTATAACAAAATACCATAGACTGGGTACCCTATAAACACCAGACATTTATTTCTCACAGCTCTAGAGGCTGGAAGGCGGGTGCCGGTGTGATCAGACACGGCCCTCTTCTGGGTTTGCAGACTTCTCATTTTATCCTCACATAGTGAGAGGACAAGAGAGCTCTTTGAGGTTTCTTTTATAAGGCACTAATCCCATTCCCGAGGGCTCCACCCTCATGACCTAAGCACCTCCCAAAGGCCCAACCTCCTATAATTATGACCTTGGGCATTAGAAGTTCAACAAATGAATTTTGTGGGGAGACGCAGTCAGGCCATTGCAAGATGGATAGCTGGAATCCAGCCTTGATGTGAATCCTACATCATAGTTTTGAGTTATGATCTGGATAAAAAGAAACACATCTACTGAAAGTCTTTGTTCCACCGAATGTCCTATGCCCACTCAAAACTATGATTTTAAAGATTGTAGAGCTGCATAGAAGAATGTGTGGGTACTGATTACTAAAAAATGCCAATTCTGGCTATGTTTACCTCATGTTCATGGCTATACAGATGAAATCTAGAGGAGATCTCTTCAGTTAACAATACTTGACAGGTTTGGGTTGTGGAATGTGTTCAAAGTGTTCTCTCTTTTTAAATTTTGTGTGCTCTTAACAAACAATAAAATATGATTAGAAATAAGTAAACTAGGGTTGGGTAAGCCTACAGGCCAACTATCATTCTCCCTTGTGGGTAGAGTCTAGGCCAACTTTCCCATGTGGGCCTGAGATTCCTATTTGCTAATATAGAGATGTGTGGGATGTCTGGAGCAGCCGGGAGGCAGTGTGGTGGCTGTAAGGGTGTTGAAACCAATTTAGAATTTGGCACCCGGGTTGGTTCACCATGGCCTGTTGGCCGATTCTGGTATACCAACTCTTTTCTTGTTTAACTGCCGAGGAGTTAGGCTGTGTTTATTGCTTGCTGTACCTGTGAATTTTAAGAGGTGAAGTTTCTGCTGATGTCCTTGTTTTTGCCTTCCCTGTTGTCTTAGGTTTCCCTAAAGACTCCTTTGTAAATAGAATCTGAGACTCATGATTCTTTTCAGCTGTAATCCCCTATTATGATAGAAGAGCCCTAATGAGGTGGTGTTATGATATGAGGGGAGTGGAAGTACTCTGTCACCCAGAGATTAGGTCTCTGTCCTTAGTGGGTCTCTATCATTGTAGATTTAAGAGCTTTTAACTCTCTTTCCTGTTTATATTCTTTGCCCATGTTTCTGTTGAGTTAATTAACTTTGTAGGTATTCTTTATAGTTTAAGGAAATTAGCTTCCCATTAGTTGCAAATGTGTTTTCTGTTTGTCCTTTGACTTTATGATTTTTTTCTATCGGAAAATGAATGTAAGATTAATAAATTTGACTATGTAGAGTTCTTCACAAGTGCTTCTCAGAGTTTTTTTTCACCCCTTAGGTGAGACAGGAAGTCTAGAAGGGGCTGAAGTTGGATATTTCCCTTCCCCCAGATCAGTTAGGCTCTGATGAAACCTCAGCAGCTTAGGCTCTGGTGATACAGCTTCTCTTGAGGGCAGGTCTTGAACAGTCTGGGTATATTTAAAAATGGTTATGTTTCCTTCCCCTGCTGGAGCATGAGAGGATTTTCCTCCAGTCTTCATAGTGAAACCTGATGGGGCTACTGGAGATAAAACTCAGGAAAGTGAGGAGGCCCGCTCAAGGCCAGTCCCCCAGGAATCCGTAGTCTCTCAAGCCAGGCCAAGCCCAGAATCCAGTAGCTAGTAATTAAAAGATAATTAGCCAGTCACCCTTCCAGTATTCCTGCCCAGTGCTGACTCCAACAGGGTTTCTGCTCCAGGAAAGATGTGGTTCTCTGTCTGCGTGTCTCATCAGTTTTGGGGGTGTTGATTTGCTCTGTGACCTCAATTCTCTAGTGGACCTAAGACGAGTTGTTGATTCTCAGTTTTTCAGCTTTCTGTTGTGAGGATGGGAGTGACAACGTGTCAAATGAGAAACTGAAGTTCAACGGTTATTGTATTATTAAATGGTTGAAAAGAATAAAAAAAAGAATAGTATTTTGTGACGTGAAAATCATATCAAATTCAAATTTCATTATTCAGAAATAAAATTCTGTTGGAACATAATCACTCTTTGTTTACCTATTGCCTGTGGCAGAATCGCGTAGTTGTGACTGAGACAGTATGGGCAGAAACACCTGACATGTTTACCATGTGACCTTTTACAGAAGAAGTTTGCTGACCCCTGGGTTAGCACACTCTGGACCCAGGTCTTGGTTAAGTCAAAATCCTTTGACACTGTGCTTGAGTGGAAAATCCATGGTTATTGAACTACGAAGTTTGAGAGGATCATTGCATTCAGAGATGAGTGAAGACAGAGGCCTGCCTCCCAGGAAAGCTCCTGTGCGGGCCTCTGCGGGATTTTGGCGGGTCAGCCAAATAAGCATTTACTGGGCTGGTTCAGAATGGAAGACATTGGAGTTAGTCTCAGACAAAAGAGAGTACTTGGAAGGCAGCCTGTTTGGTAGAACAGGAAGTACTGGCTGATGGGCCAAGGGCTGGATCTTGGTGCCAATGTCAGGAGGACATTGGTGCGCTGTGCTTTCTGACTCAGTAATGATCGTTGTCAGTTACATTCACCCGGTGACGGCCATGGCCACCTCAGTACTGCAGTGCCACTTTCAAATATGCACAACTGTGTTCAGTGTGATTTTCAGTTAGAAGTTACCAAGGAGTATGCCGCTCTGGGGAGGGAGTGGGCTCACTTATCAAAAAAATATTCCGAGAAGACCACCAACCTATCTCAGAAAGTAATGACCAGTGACCAGGAGGAGTTTCCTACACATTTATAAAATAACAGGTAGAAATGCTTGAATATTGCTGGATTGGTCTTAGCTTTGTTGCTAGTGTTTGCCACTCAGTCTGACCTCTGAAGCCTGCTTTGGATGTCATGTGGAAAGGAAGCTAAACAACAAACTGTGTGTGGAGCTCGTGTGTATCCTGTAATACACAGTGTTCTGGTATGATCTCCATAGAGAATAGGTACTTTAGAACTCTTGGCCACAACCTGTTGTAAGCTCTCTCAGCTGTAAGACATCAGGACCACTTCCTTAAGGGGGTTGATGCTGAGACTTACATAATAAGGTGGATGCAGGCAGCAAGTAGGTATACAATCTGGTTTTCCCTACTCCTTAGGGACAACTTCCCTGAGGTCCAGTGTCTTTAGGAGAGTGGAGTGGCTACACCAGCCCATGGAGTCCTCTTTGGAGACAGACCATCATATATAAGAGGTGGTGGTTATGATTGAGAAGCAGCTTTGAGTCTTTCTGACCATGTCCTCAAACTGCAACCCTGATTGCATTCTGTGCTGTGGTTTGGCATGGAAACAAAGGTAATTCTTAACCTTCTTATATTCTTTATCGGAGTGATTGTGAAATCTCCCCAGGAGGTCTTACAAGTGGGTTATCTGTAAATACATTGCATGTTAAGGCGGGAGCCAAGATGGCGGCGTGAGTAGAGCAGTGGAAATCTCCTCCCAAAAACACATAGAGCTATGAAAATATAACAAAGAAAAATCTTCCTAAAATAGAGACCACAGGACACAGGACAACATCCAGACCACATCCACACCTGCAAGAACCCAGCGCCTTGTGAAGGGGGTAAGATACAAGCCCCAGCCCGGCGGGACCCGAGCGCCCCTCCCCCCGGCTCCCGGCGGGTGGAGAGAAACCGGAGCAGTTTTTTTTTTTTTTGGCCAGCGCTTTTTGGAAGCCTTAGAGGGACGGGCCCCCGTTGCTGGGGAGGCAGGGTGGCGGGACCGGTGAGGAGGTGCCTGGGAACAGCGCCGGAGGACAAAGAATATCCCGCGTTTCTCCCTGCGAGACCTGGGGGCGGGTGCCTGAGACCGGTGCCTGAGGACGGAGGAAATCGCGCGTTTTTCCCCTTTTTTTTTTCTCTTTTCTGCGAGTGCTTTTTGGAAGCCTAAAAGGGACAGGGACCCCGGTGCTAGGGAGGCAGGGCGGCGGGACTGGTGAGCGGGTGCCTGGGACCGGCACCTGAGGACAAAGAATATCCCGCATTTTTCCCTGTGGGACCGGTGGGTGGGTGCCTGAGACCAGCACCTGAGGACGGAAGAAATCGCGCGTTTTTCCCCTTT
Organism: Manis javanica; assembly: GCF_040802235.1. Taxonomy (NCBI): domain Eukaryota; kingdom Metazoa; phylum Chordata; class Mammalia; order Pholidota; family Manidae; genus Manis; species Manis javanica. Next base: position 208,032,789 of record NC_133157.1, read on the forward strand.
TTTTTCTCTCTTTTTGCCAAGTGCTTTTTGGAAGCCTTGAAGGGACAGGGACCCCGGTGCTAGGGAGGCAGGGCGGCAGGACTGGTGAGCGGGTGCGTGGGACCAGTGCCTGAGGACAAAGAATATTGAGCGTTCCTTCCCTGCGGGACCGGTGGGTGGGTGCTTTTTGGAAGCCTTGAAAGGACAGGGACCCTGGTGCTAGGGAGACAGGGCAGCAGGACCAGTGCGCGGGTGCCTGGGACCGGCACCTGAGGAAAAAAAAAAAAAAAAAAATCGCGTGTTTTTTCTTTTTTTTTTCCTTTCTGTTCCCTCTCTCATTGTTGCTGTTGTTGTTTTGGTTTGGAGAGTGCTTTTTGGAAATCTTAAAGGGGCAGGACAGGTCACTTAGACCAGAAGCAGGGAATCTGGGGATCTCTGGGCACTCTAACCCCCTGGGCAGCAGGGAGCACAGAGGCCCCTTACGGAGATAAATAGTCTCCTGGCAGCTCCCCCTCTAACGGGGCTCCACCATTTTGGAGGAACAGCCCCAGCCAGGCCAAGCCCACAGCAACAGTGGAGATAAACCCCAAAGCAACTGGGCAGGAAGCAGAAGCCCTGTCTGCGCACAGCTGCCCAGCACAAGCCACTAGAGGTCGCTATTCTCCCAGGAAAAGGCTACAAACCAACAAGAAGGGAAGCTCTTCCAGCGGTCACTTGTACCAGCTCTGCAGACTATCTCTATCACCATGAAAAGGCAAAACTACAGGCAGACAAAGATCACAGAGACAACACCTGAGAAGGAGACAGACCTAACTAGTCCTCCTGAAAAAGAATTCAAAATAAAAATCATGAACATGCTGACAGAGATGCAGAAAAAAATGCAAGAGCAATGGGATGAGATGCAGAGAAAAATGCAAGAGCAGTGGGATGAGATGCAGAGAAAAATGCAAGAGCAGTGGGATGAAGTCCGGAAGGAGATCACAGATGTCAGGAAAGAGATCACAGAAGTGAAACAATCCCTGGAAGGATTTATAAGCAGAATGGATAAGATGCAAGAGGCCATTGAAGGAATAGAAGCCAGAGAACAGGAACGTATAGAAGCTGACATAGAGAGAGATAAAAGGATATCCAGGAATGAAACAACACTAAGAGAAATATGTGACCAATACAAAAGGAAAAACATTCGTATTATAGGGATACCAGAAGAGGAAGAAAGAGGAAAAGGGATAGAAAGGGTCTTTGAAGAAATAATTGCTGAAAACTTCCCCAAACTGGGGGAGGAAATAATCGAACAGACCATGGAATTATACAGAACCCCCAACAGAAAGGATCCAAGGAGGACAACACCAAGACACATAATAATTAAAATGGCAAGGATCAAGGACAAGGAAAGAGTTTTAAAGGCAGCTAGAGAGAAAAAGGTCACCTATAAAGGAAAACCAATCAGGCTAACATCAGACTTCTCAACAGAAACCCTACAGGCCAGAAGAGAATGGCATGATATACTTAATGCAATGAAACAGAAGGGCCTTGAACCAAGGATACTGTATCCAGCACGACTATCATTTAAATATGATGGTGGGATCAAACAATTCCCAGACAAGCAAAAGCTGAGGGAATTTGCTTCCCACAAACCACCTCTACAGGGCATCCTACAGGGACTGCTCTAGATGGGAGCACCCCTAAAAAGAGCACAGAACAAAACACACAACATATGAAGAAGGGAGGAGGAGGAATAAGAAGGGAGAGAAGAAAAGACTCTCCAGACAGTGTATATAACAGCTCAATAAGCGAGCTAAGTTAGGCAGTAAGATACTAAAGAAGCTAACCTTGAACCTTTGGTAACCACGAATCTAAAGCCTGCAATGGCAATAAGTACATATCTTTCAATAGTCACCCTAAATGTAAATGGACTTAATGCACCAATCAAAAGACATAGAGTAATAGAATGGATAAAAAAGCAAGACCCATCTATATGCTGCTTACAAGAAACTCACCTTAAACCCAAAGATAAGCATAGACTAAAAGTCAAGGGATGGAAAAACATATTTCAGGCAAACAACAGTGAGAAGAAAGCAGGGGTTGCAGTACTAATATCAGACAAAATAGACTTCAAAACAAAGAAAGTAACAAGAGATAAAGAAGGCCACTACATAATGATAAAGGGCTTAGTCCAACAAGAGGATATAACCATTCTAAATATATATGCACCCAATACAGGAGCACCAGCATATGTGAAGCAAATACTAACAGAACTAAAGACGGAAATAGACTGCAATGCATTCATTGTAGGAGACTTCAACACACCACTCACCCCAAAGGATAGATCCACCGGGCAGAAAATAAGTAAAGACACACAGGCACTGAACAACACACTAGAACAGATGGACCTAATAGACATCTATAGAACTTTACATCCAAAAGCAACAGGATATACATTCTTCTCAAGTGCACATGGAACATTCTCTAGAATAGACCACATACTAGCTCACAAAAAGAGCCTCAGTAAATTCCACAATATTGAAATTCTACCAACCAATTTTTCAGACCACAAAGGTATGAAAGTAGAAATAAATTCTACAAAGAAAACAAAAAGGCTCACAAACACATGGAGGCTTAACAACATGCTACTAAATAATCAATGGATCAATGAACAAATCAAAATAGAGATCAAGGAATATATAGAAACAAATGACAACAACAACACTAAGCCCCAACTTCTGTGGGATGCAGCGAAAGCAGTCTTAAGAGGAAAGTATATAGCAATCCAGGCACACTTGAAGAAGGAAGAACAATCCCAAATGAATAGTCTAACATCACAATTATTAAAACTGGAAAAAGAAGAACAAATGAGGCCTAAAGTCAGCAGAAGGAGGGACATAATAAAGATCAGAGAAGAAATAAACAAAATTGAGAAGAATAAAACAATAGCAAAAATCAACGAAACCAAGAGCTGGTTCTTTGAGAAAATAAACAAAATAGATAAGCCTCTAGCCCAACTTATTAAGAGAAAAAGAGAGTCAACACAAATCAACATAATCAGAAATGAGAATGGAAAAATCACGACAGACTCCACAGAAATACAAAGAATTATTAAAGACTACTATGAAAACCTATATGCCAACAAGCTGGAAAACCTAGAAGAAATGGACAACTTCCTAGAAAAATACAACCTCCCAAGACTGACCAAGGAAGAAACACAAAAGTTAAACAAACCAATTACAAGCAAAGAAATTGAAACAGTAATCAAAAAACTACCCAAGAACAAAACCCCGGGGCCGGACGGATTTACCTCGGAATTTTATCAGACACACAGAGAAGACATAATACCCATTCTCCTTAAAGTGTTCCACAAAATAGAAGAAGAGGGAATACTCCCAAACTCATTCTATGAAGCCAACATCACCCTAATACCAAAACCAGGCAAAGACCCCACCAAAAAAGAAAATTACAGACCAATATCCCTGATGAACGTAGATGCAAAAATACTCAATAAAATATTAGCAAACAGAATTCAACAGTATATCAAAAGGATCATACACCATGACCAAGTGGGGTTCATCCCAGGGATGCAAGGATGGTACAACATTCGAAAATCCATCAACATCATCCACCACATCAACAAAAAGAAAGACAAAAACCACATGATCATCTCCATAGATGCTGAAAAAGCATTTGACAAAATTCAACATCCATTCATGATAAAAACTCTCAGCAAAATGGGAATAGAGGGCAAGTACCTCAACATAATAAAGGCCATATATGATAAACCCACAGCCAGCATTATACTGAACAGTGAGAAGCTGAAAGCATTTCCACTGAGATCGGGAACCAGACAGGGATGCCCACTCTCCCCACTGTTATTTAACATAGTACTGGAGGTCCTAGCCACGGCAATCAGACAAAACAAAGAAATACAAGGAATCCAGATTGGTAAAGAAGAAGTTAAACTGTCACTATTTGCAGATGATATGATACTGTACATAAAAAACCCTAAAGACTCCACTCCAAAACTACTAGAACTGATATCGGAATACAGCAAAGTTGCAGGATACAAAATCAACACACAGAAATCTGTAGCTTTCCTATACACTAACAACGAATCAATAGAAAGAGAAATCAGGAAAACAATTCCATTCACCATTGCATCAAAAAGAATAAAATACCTAGGAATAAACCTAACCAAGGAAGTGAAAGACTTATACTCTGAAAACTACAAGTCACTCTTAAGAGAAATTAAAGGGGACACTAATAAATGGAAACTCATCCCATGCTCATGGCTAGGAAGAATTAATATCGTCAAAATGGCCATCCTGCCAAAAGCAATATACAAATTTGATGCAATCCCTCTCAAATTACCAGCAACATTCTTCAATGAATTGGAACAAATAATTCAAAAATTCATATGGAAACACCAAAGACCCCGAATAGCCAAAGCAATCCTGAAAAAGAAGAATAAAGTAGGGGGGATCTCACTCCCCAACTTCAAGCTCTACTACAAAGCCATAGTAATCAAGACAATTTGGTACTGGCACAAGAACAGAGCCACAGACCAGTGGAACAGATTAGAGACCCCAGAAATTAACCCAAACATATATGGTCAATTAATATTTGATAAAGGAGCCATGGACATACAATGGCAAAATGACAGTCTCTTCAACAGATGGTGCTGGCAAAACTGGACAGCTACATGTAGGAGAATGAAACTGGACCATTGTCTAACCCCATATACAAAGGTAAACTCAAAATGGATCAAAGACCTGAATGTAAGTCACGAAACCATTAAACTCTTGGAAAAAAACATAGGCAAAAACCTCTTAGACATAAACATGAGTGATCTCTTCTTGAACATATCTCCCCGGGCAAGGAAAACAACAGCAAAAATGAGCAAGTGGGACTACATTAAGCTGAAAAGCTTCTGTACAGCGAAAGACACCACCAATAGAACAAAAAGGAACCCTACAGTATGGGAGAATATATTTGAAAATGACAGATCTGATAAAGGCTTGACGTCCAGAATATATAAAGAGCTCACACGCCTCAACAAACAAAAAACAAATAACCCAATTAAAAAATGGGCAGAGGAACTGAACAGACAGTTCTCCAAAAAAGAAATACAGATGGCCAAGAGACACATGAAAAGATGCTCCACATCGCTAATTATCAGAGAAATGCAAATTAAAACTACAATGAGGTATCACCTCACACCAGTAAGGATAGCTGCCATCCAAAAGACAAACAACAACAAATGTTGGCGAGGCTGTGGAGAAAGGGGAACCCTCCTACACTGCTGGTGGGAATGTAAATTAGTTCAACCAGTGTGGAAAGCAGTATGGAGGTGCATCAAAATGCTCAAAACAGACCTACCATTTGACCCAGGAATTCCACTCCTAGGAATTTACCCTAAGAACGCAGCAATCAAGTTTGAGAAAGACAGATGCACTCCTATGTTTATCGCAGCACTATTTACAATAGCCAAGAATTGGAAGCAACCTAAATGTCCATCTGTAGATGAATGGATAAAGAAGATGTGGTACATATACACAATGGAATACTACTCAGCCATAAGAAGTGGAAAAATCCAACCATTTGCAGCAACATGGATGGAGCTGGAGAGTATTATGCTCAGTGAAATAAGCCAAGCGGAGAAAGAGAAATACCAAATGATTTCACTCATCTGAGGAGTATAGGAACAAAGGAAAAACTGAAGGAACAAAACAGCAGCAGAATTACAGAACCCAAAAATGGACTAACAGGTACCAAAGGGAAAGGAACTGGGGAGGATGGGTGGGCAGGGAGGGATAAGGGGGGGGAAGAAGAAGGGGGGTATTAAGATTAGCATGCATGGGGGGGAGGGAGAAAGGGGAGGGTGGGCTGCACAACACAGAGAGGACAAGTAGTGACTCTACAACATTTTGCTAAGCTGATGGACAGTAACCGTAATGTGGTTGTTAGGGGGGACCTGATATAGGGGAGAGCATAGTAAACATAGTATTCTTCAGGTAAGTGTAGATTAAAAATTTAAAAAAAAAAAAAAAAAGAAAGAAAGAAAGAAAAGGGGGATTACTCCTTAACAGGATAAAACTATTGGTAAATCAAAGATCAACGCATGCTTTAAATATCCTTAATGTTGATCACTTAAAGGGTGTCAGATGATCAGCTATGGAGGTACTCTTTTCTGATAATATTCCTTTCTCTTAATTAAAAAAAAAAAAAAAAAAAAAGCAGTTACTGTGTGCTGACCTCCAATGAGTTCTGCACAGTGGTATAGAGGGCATGTCAAAGTGTGGGCAAAGGGTCTGTTTGTTTCTACGCAGAAGATCAAGGCCTAGCTTGGATACCCAGAAAATGAACTAAGATACGATATGAGGAGGAGCTTCCGGCATCAGCACTCTCTGGAGGACTCGTGCCGGGGGATGATCATCAAAAAGCCTCCACAGGGATCCGGACGATGCTGCGGTTGTGGCTGCATCCAGCCCACCATCTCCTGGACTTGCCATAAGAAGGAGGAGGGAGATGTCTAGGCTGGCAGGTGCATACAGTGAGACAACGAATTTGACTGGATCTGTACTGTTGGAACTCAACCAGGAGTTGGGAGGGGTGCAAGTTGTAGCACCCCAAAATCTCATGACTATAGACTATCTATGGTTAAAAGAACATATGGGATGTGAACAGATCCCAGAAATGGGCTGCTTTAATTTGTCTGATGGTTCAAGTACAGTTGGAAAATATCCATCATATCATAGATAAATTTTCACAAATGCCTAGGGTGCCTAAATGGTTTTCTTGGCTTCACTGGAGATGGCTGGTAATTATAGATTTGCTTTGTTTATGTCACCGTATTCCTATTATGTCAATATGTGTGTGCAAATTAGTTAGTAGTTTAAAACCTATACATACTTAAGGTACTATACAAGAAGATATGTCAAAGAAATAATCAATCCTCCCAAGTTTCCTTCATATGCTACATCTATAGCTTTTCTTCTTCCTTCCTAATTACAAACTTTAAATAGAATTCGTGCCTCATATCGAATTTACCGAGTATCATAATTCCTCCAGGTGGTAAAGATACCTCGAGACAAGTGCTGGGCATAGAAGCCACAGGGCATAAATCTGCAAAGAAGTAAAAAGCTAACCTTTGCAAACAATATGGCTTCTCTCTCACTTACCAACTTTACATTTCCCTGTATGGCCCCGGAAGATGACTGGTTAGCCAGAGACGGGTAAGATTCCTCAAGGGAGGAACAACCTAAGACAGGCACAGTCGCAGGGGGGCCATCAGGTGAGAATTTGGGGCTCAACAGAGGTGAGGCTCAGAACCTCACCCCCCCTGCTTTGAGAGAAATCTTCTGCATCCGTGGATGTCTTGCTGCCCTTGTCTAGCCTGGATTAATACTTAGTCCATAGGCACACACCTGATCATCTGATCATCTACATTTGCCTTCTTACAGTACTAAACTATGTTTTCTACCTTTATCTTGCATCTACCTACCACTTCAGCATTTTATTAAAAATAAAAATAATAATAATAATAGGAGAAATGTGGGATCAACATATAAATCAAGTACAAAAATCAAATGAATATTCATATTTGACCTGATGGTTTATAGGTCATATTGCATGATCAAAACCGAAAGTTTCTGTGATGACTGCCCTTGTACTGTTCACCATGTAAGAATTTATTCACTCTGTAAGAATTCGTTCACCATGTAAGAACTTGTTCGTTATGCTTCAGAAGATTGGAGACTGACGAGAATTAGGCTTGAGATGGATTAATGATTGTATATTGAGCATTGACCCCCCTATACTGAATTTTATTGTTGTTAACAACCATTTGATCAATAAATATGAGAGATGCCCTCTCAAAAAAAAAAAAAAAAAAAAAAAAAAAAAAAAAAAACATTGCATGTTAATGGAACTGGAGAAATAACGAAGCAAATGACCCATGCAGAAGTGACTGAGGCACAAATAAAGAGCATGTTCTTGACAGTCTTGCAGCAATCATATGACGTGACATGACAGGGACCTCCAGGTCACATGAAGATTACCTTACTAAAAACCTGTGTCTCATTATCATCATCCAGGCCCTCCTTAAATATGTCTGGAGGTGGGGCACTTAGGCCCTCGCCTGAATCCACGTATGTTAGACCTTGCTAATGACTGTGTTAGGGATCGTGTGTTCACAATGGCAGAATCCAAGCCAAACCAGTTTAAGAAAAAAAAATCAACAGTTTTTAGCTCTTGACAAAAGTTAGTAAGCACAGGTTTCAGGGATGAGTAGAAAGTAGGTTTGAACACTGGAAATCAATCGATTTCCTTTTCTCCTCTCTCCCTGTCTTCCTTACTTTCCTCTCATCTCTGATTTTCTCTGTTCTTCTCCTTCATTCTTTCAGGTTGGCTTTCTCCAGTTAACGGAAAACATGGCCACCAGTAACTTCCCAAGCTCACATATTCCTGCCTCACAGTGAGAAAGGGTTTGGTATGTGTTCTTTGTGTTTCCCACGTTCCCTGGGTGAGGGAGAGATCTGGTTAGCTCCCCTTTCATCTGGTGTCTATACCTATGTGGTCTGGACAGGAAGGCCACCCCCATGTTATGGTTACAGTTGAGGAAAGTTTTCCACAGAAGAAGGGAAGAGTGTTAGGCCTGGGAAACTAGGGATGGTCATAAGGGACATCTTTGGTGAGTGGGAATGCTTTCATGATTGAATACTGAATGCTTGTACTTACTAATTTTGCCTTCTTTTGAAACATAAAATGAATCAGCTCTTTCTTCTTTGCTGACCTTTCAGATACTTAAGTACAGCTGCTGTGACGGGCCCCGTGGCCTATTATGACCATCTCCTGGCCGAGGTCTCCTGCTGCTGGGTTACCTGCACCCTCCCTTGCAACTCTCAGAGGGCCCTCTTAGACTCTCCCTGCTTCCTCTTTTTCGTTAGCCTCCTTAATCCCTGTCCTTCCACCTCACTCTGCTGAGTCCCCAGCATTCCCCTTAATCATTCATTGCTCACTGGCCTTGGTGGCTCCGGATCTGTTACCCAGGATCTATCTTGTAGGAATGCAGTCCTCTCGGTGGAAAACAGGTTTGGGAACCTGATAGATCTGTTTGGATTCCACCTCTCCTGCTGAGTAAACGGGGGACCTTAAGAAATTGACCTTTTGCAATGTTGTTGTAAGGATTACAGACCAATACCCAGCACCTTGTCTCCAGCTCAGCCTGGCATATGAATTGGCACTCACACCATAGCTGTGGTATTGTCTTCATTAGTATTATCTCAGTTCCTGACATGCCACAGGAAAGGGACATGTCGTTAGAGTCCTATGCCCATGGAGAAAAAGATGAGATTCCTCTGATCCTAGATAAGACGATCTGAAGATGTGACCTGACTGCACAGGCAGGCAAGAATTGGACTCTGAGACTCAGTTTCTCTCCCCCGCAGGGCTTCTAATCCAGTCTCAGAGCTTAGGTGTGGGAGGATAGCAGCTGATTTTCTCTTGTTTCCTACTTCAGGTCTTAAGCCAGTTGTCTTGAGAGACATGAAAGGCCCATTATCCCAAGCTAGGGAATTGGACAGAACTTGAATTCCATCTGAGTCAGCTAGTAGAGACCCTGCAGGTAGAGATGGCTCTTCTCTGGGCTTTCCTGGGCGTGCCAGCTGAGCTTGTTCAACTCAGTTGACGAGTTACTACTCTGGCTAAATGTTTTGGCATCTGTGGCTCTCCAAATTTTGGCTCTAGCTTACTTATCCAGTTTCAACTCTCTTTATTTTCCTACTCACCTTCTACCTTTTCAGAAAAGGTCAATTGACAGTCCCCAAAGCCTGCCCTGTGAAGATGCACCCTGAAATTTTCCTACATCTTTACCTAAGTGGGTGTCTTGCACCAAACTAAATCCATCTTTACCACTCTGTGCATCCATCCATCCATCCACATCCATCTGTCCATCCATTGAATAAATTAATATTTGTTCTATCATATTATTATTTTTCTTTTCCAGGCTTTAGGGATCCAGATGTGAACAACAAGTTCTTGGCCTCATGGAATTTACATCCTAGTGAAACAGAAAACAAGCACATAAATAGATACCTTGATGCTTTAACGCTAGATATGTTAAGTATTATGCTGGAAACTAGAGCAAAGTAATTAAATAGGAAATGATGTTGGGTGTGTGTAGGGTAGAGAATTGACTATGTTAGAAAAGCTCATTCAGGATCCTAGAATCAATGATTTGGAGGACAGGGAGGTGGAAGGTCATCTAGTCCAGAATACCACTTAATTCAGGGATGCCTTTGACAGTATCTCTGAAAGATGACTACTCACAGAGAAAATAAACCATTGCTCTCAAGAACATGGGCCTTGGAATTGGGTTAACTGGAATTTGAATTCTAGCTCAACCACTTGTTACCACTTTCTACCATCTCAGAGATGAGATTTTTAAATGACATGTATTCAATATTTATTTAAAATTATGTGTAATATATACATATACATATATGTGTGTGTGTGTATATATATATTTTTTCTAATGCCAGTGTTTATGGGAACTTCAACTTTGCCAAGCTGTCTGACCTGAGATCAGATTGGATTTTTCACTACCTTTTTGTCTAATGAACCAAATAAACCTGCCCTTCTTATTAAGCTTGGCTTTTGTTGATTATCTCTTTAAATCTGATGTTTTTCTTTTCTCTGTATGTATGCCATTTTTAATGAGACAAATACATGAGACAGTGTTTTGGAGAGGTTTACAGGCAAGAATAAAACAAGACCATCAACAACAATGAGTAGCAGGTTATCATGCCAAGATTCCCTGAAACAGTTGGCATGGCTTGGTGAGCTGTATACTCAATTGCACCAATTGTGTTTAACTGCTTTAAGCTAGAACAAATGGGCGTGGTAGGAGAAGCTACCTGATCATAATGGCTCATTTACTGAGCACCCATTGTGTGTGGACACTGAACTTAACCCTTACAAGGTATTTAGCTTTTAATCCTCATACTGTTCTTATCCCCATGTTACAGAAAAAGAAATGGAAACTTACAGAGTTTAAGTAGGTAGCTCAAGATGATGTAACTCATAACTGTTGGAGCTGCTTGGGTTGAGAATTTTCGTCTTTTTTATAAAGTAGTTCATTGGCTCCCAAAGGAAGAAAACTTTAATCATGAGCCAAATGCATAAGGGGAAAAGAAAAACTGGGGCTGACTGTATGACCAGACATTTTCTTCCAGTGCCAATAACAATATTACCACCACTGCAGGTAGAGACACAATTATGGGGAGAGACTTCTCGGACATGAAATCTAGCTTTTATGATTTAATCTGCATGGATATTTGAAGGGGCTGTATAAAAAAGAAGTGGGAATAAACACATAGAAGGGGCTACATAAAACCCTCCTGTCCCAGATTAACTCCTCTTCCCAGTTGTCATGTCTGAAATTGCTCCACTGGTGACTAATATCCTTGCATAGTTTTCTAGGTGTCACCTTAACATGGGCAGTACAGCCAGAGCCTATCAGATTTCATCAAAATTCTGAGTTTGTCGTTTCACATTGTCTCACCCCCGTTTCCTACCCTGAGATAACTTAGTGTCCTCACTGGCCTGTTGCTTCTATATTGAGTCTCACTTCGTTGCCCCTCCGTCGGACCTCCATTCTGTGACTCTGTCCCTCACCCCTTTGTTGTCTAAAGCTGACAGTGGGTGATAATCCATCAGTTGTTAGGTGGAATCCCTTAGATAATGTGAATTCTCTCTTAGAAAACAGTGCCACGATATTTAAGCAACAGGCTGATTCTGTGAGTTTTCAGCGTTTGAATTGTAGTGTATGGGGTTAAAGGGCAGTTCAAGGAAGGGGGCAGAGATTTGTTTAATTTGCTAGGAGCGTTCCCACATTCTTAAGTCATGGTTCCTTCTGTATGTATAAAGCTGGTTCTGCTTATAAAATGGAAGCTGGCCCTTCATTTTCTGCCTGACACCTCATGACAGATGGGAATGTCCCATCCGCTTCTCATTCTTATGTCTCAGCATCCTTCCTCTCTGAAAAAATGAGCATTCGTGACCCTTACTGAGTCAATTCCATTTAAACAGAAGGCCAGATACACCCCAGTGTATTCAATTATTTTATAATCAATTCCCTTTCCTGCCGCATCTTTCTTCCAAGGGTCAGGGAGCACTTTACAAACTGTATCGGCAGCAGTCACAAGTCAGAGCACAGTGACCAGCATCTGAGGACAGTGATTTAGGAGAGAGTGGATATGAAAAGACAATTTTGATTTTGATCAGTGAATGATAAATACTTCGTGTGTTAGTTGCAGAGGTGGTGACAAGATTAACAAATAAATCACTAATGGAGGAATTTCAGCCTGCTGGTGTTGGGGGCAGTTAGCAGTCCAGCAACTCATTTCACAGTGCGGACACTTAGTAAATCTCTACTGAATGATTAATTATGTAAATGTATTCATTCAAAATATTGTGGAGCTCCTGCTGTGTGTCAGAGACTGGACTCAGCCGTGGGGACACAGAAATTTGGGGATGTTGCAAAAGGATGCAGTAGTGAATGAATATACCGCTGTACTTTGCCTTGAAGATGCTTACATGGAAGCACATGAGATAAATAAACATAATAAAGATGATTAGGAGAGACAAGAGAACAAATACACCATGAGGATGAAACTTACCAAGCAGAGGTTACAAATTGGAATATTTATAATGGTGTGCTCAGAGTTTTAAAAGTAAATATTCTTTTGTGTCAGTATTGAAAAACTGTAGATCACAAATACACACACATACCCTCACAGATGCTCACATGCACACATCCCTCAGATTTTGAGCTTCTTTGGAGTAGTTCGTATCTGTTAACATTAGGCTCGGATTCCCCCTGTAGCAATTAGTTGAAGCCGAGTAGCTTCCTAGGGCAGTCTGCCTCTCATAAGCCGTGGCTTCCCACCTGCACCCGTTCGCAGCAAAGATATGTTCACTTATACACAAGTGACCTTCTTTTGCACGTATGCCTCCTTGCCACTCTAAGCATTTAATCTTGACAATGCTGCTGTTAGGGTGCAGCGGGCAATGAAGAAGGAGGGTGTCAGTCCTATTTTGAGAGGTGTCAGAGAGAAAGTGACTCTTGAGTGTTGTTAAAAGCTGAAATGTTAATTAGGTAGAAAATGGTAGATGGGCCTTCCATGCAGAGGGGATTAGAAAACGAAAGGCAAGCAAGTGCATGAAGTCTTAGAGGAACTGTAAGGTTTTGCCTGAAGCCTAGTGCTGGGGAAGGGATGGGAGAGAGAAGGCACAGCCAGCTCATGCAGGACCTTGCTTGGCAAGCTAAGGGCTTTGTACTCCTTTACAGCCTCTTTCTTTCTGCAACACCCTCTACCCCAAATGACTAATACAGTCAATTACAGTTCTAAAAACAAGTTAAAGATATAAAGCCATTTAGTTACTAAGGCCAAAATCCTAAGCTCATCCTTGATTCTACTGTCTCTACTCTTTCATGAATTTATTATAAAGTCCTGCCAATTCCGCCTTCTAAATATTCCTCGATTTCCACTCTTTCCTACCTTCATCCCATAACACTCTCTCTCTTGTTCACGGCCTCTTTTCCATGCCCTTCCCTCGGTCCCAGATGTTTCTCTTCTCCACTCAGGGCTTCCTATATGCGTCTCCCCACCTACATCTCAGTTTCCTTGTGACAAGCTCCCGCCCACTCCAGGTCCCAGCCTAGTTGTCACTAACTCAGGGTACCTTGCCCTGACCTTGTCCTACTCCCTGTTTCTTCTTGCACGAGATAAGGCCTCCTTACATATGTTCTTGAAACATCCTGACACTTCTCTACCTTAGAACCTCTAGCAATTTTATTGCCTGTATAATTATCTGTTCAATTATAATAGAGCTCCAAGAGAACAAGGGCAGGTCGTGTTTGTCTTGCCCATCTCACCTGCCCCAAACCAAGCAGTTAGCCCTGCGACTGACACACTCTATTGGTCACTTTATCACTGTGGAGTAATACTTATAAAAATAACTATAGAAAACCAGTGCTTTGCCTAGTAATAATACTGAGGAGTAATGACACAGGGCTGGCTGTATTAACAAAGGGACCTTGTTTATTCATTCCAACAGTGTATTTTGGAGGCTCATCAGGTACCTGCTGTCATTGAGGATCCAGGGGTAGGGCTCTCCCTGACTTTGTGGAGTACACGTGGAGGATTCATGAAGGAAAGAGGAAGGAAAGGATGAACAGAAGGGAAGGAAGGAGGGAAGGATAAAAGGAAGGAAAGAAGGAAGGAAAAGAAAGGAGGAAAGAATGAAAGTTGAAAAGAAAGAAGAATTATTAGCCTAAGTAATGAAATCATTTGCGTCCAGTAGAGAGGGCTGACCTTGAAAGACCAAAAGAACTTTCTTTATACTTCTTCATTATGAAAATAATCAGTATATGGTCGATTCAATTGAAAACCTGAAGGTGGAAATTTCTATTCACATCCCTTGATTGCTAGTAATTAATTAGGTGAAAACTTTGAAACTTGGAAAGAACCACACAAGGGGTTTGATACAAAGACCTAGACAGTCTGTTTACCCAAAGAAGAAACAGAATCTAGACTCATGAGGAGTAAGGTAAGTTCACAAATGGGCACTTAGCAGAGAAATCCCAAGACCAGCACAGAGCTTTCCATACTAATGTTCAAGCCAACCCAAATATTGCCACTGCTGAGCCACACCCTAGGCTTTCAGCGCAAATATAAAGACAGAAAAGATATTTGGCTCCTAACTTCCCCTAAGTCTATTTCAGTTTTCTTCTTTTTAACCCTTTATCAACACATTTTCACAAGACTTTCATAATAACCAAAACACTCAACAGTCAACCACGAGAGGACAACCACAAGATCCTACCAGAGAAATAGAACAAAGTGCACTAAGTGGATACACACAGGGGCTGTAGTGGTTTATGTAGAGTATATTGATCCAACTCTTAGATATGGAAAACAATCAATAAATTTAAGTAGTCTTAAAAAAAAAGAGTGGGCTTCTCAGTCAGCAGTCTGGACAGGTGCTAACATACAATGAAAGGAATCATTTAAAACTTGGCCTCAGTTGCAACCAGATTCTGCAAACACATAACGAAGAAAGAGAATGCATTTCCTTTCTCTTTTAATTCTTCCTGCAACCAGTGGACTATTGAAGGTTTGCCCCAGTTAATTTAGAAAGTTGGAGAAAACTAGCTAGAAATCAGATCTGATGCAGACTTCCTAACTAATTCCTGGAAGGCTGTTCTCTGCATTTCTTCAAATTCTTCAGATGCAGAATTTGAAAAATCAAGCAAACTAGAAGATTATATTATAATCAACCAATATTAGAAAGGATAATATTTTTTTCCTTATGCTTATGTAACTAGTAAAATAGTTAGCCTTTATTATTTCCTTTTTGGGTGCCAGCTACTTTACTACCCATTGCATATATAATAACTAGCAAGAACAAAATCACTTCAAGGTTGGTAGTAATATTTCTATTATTTTTACAAAAGGAAATTGAGGCCTAGTGAGAAGCAAATGACTTGACTCACAAAGTCCCACAGCTGTGAAGTTACCATGGCTGGGGACTTAAATGCTTGAGTTTGTCTGCCTCCAAAGCCTGGGCTATTTCCACTGTGTCAGCCTTCATGGAACCAGAACACTGCCCTACACACTGAAACAAAGACATATCACTAGTGCCATTCTAGTCTTTTGCTGGGCACTGAACGATTAACAACATTGCCCCTGGAAGAAGTTGTCATATTTATTTTTACTTTGGCATTTTCCGCCTTGCAATTACATAGCAAATTCAAGAACTAACATGTTTCCCCTTCTCTGGGCTTCTCCAGAGTGGGGTCCTGCGGCCTCCTGATGCAGGAATTTGGTTTTCCCAGATAGCAAGTCACCTCACCACCCCCTTCCTCTCTCATCTTTACCAGTCCTGCTTCAGAAAACAGATTGTTTGTATTGAATTTCCAGACCACAATTCCCAGACCACGGAAGGATGAGGACCAAATTTTTTTTCTTCCATCATCTCTATTTCTGTGGGTAGATGTATTTTTAGAGCCAGTTACAAAGGAGGAGCAAAAACCCACTCCCAGACTACTCCCTAATCTAATACAGAGAATGCAGCATCTTCACGCTCAGCAGAAGGGACAGGATGTCAACTGTTGCTACAACAGAGCTTTTTTTGAACCGAGTCAGAGTGTAATTTGTTCGAGAGAATGCCTGATTGCAGAGGAGAAAGGAGAGCAAGAATTTGGGTTAGTTAGAGAAGCCAGCAGTTGTCCTTCAGAAGGCATCAGTTAAAACTCTGGCAAACAAGTCCATTCAAGATCTCATCAAACAGAAAATGCCTATCAATGTGTAAAATGTATTTTTTGGTGGGGAAGAAATAGAGGGAGCAAAAAGGAAAAATAATTACTTCTTATTTCTCCACCCAGAGACAGACATGTTTAAAAATTGATAGGTTGTTCTAGATTATATTTGTTTATAGATATACATGTATGTGCATGGGTATACCTATATACATATTTTTAAACAAAACTAGGGCCATACTACATAATCTTTATTTTCACATGTATTTTTTTTACTTGAAAACACACTATAGATAGTCTATCTGGTAAAAAAAAAGTTTTTTTTTTTTACATTATTTCTCATTGCCTCAAAGTATTCCTTGAATGGATATGCAACAGTTATTGGCTATATATGTTGCTTTCTATTTACTTATGACAAACTAACCATGTTGACATCCTTGTAAGTAAAAATCCTAATCCAATACTTAACTAATTTCCTTAGGAAAAATTAATAAAAAGGGCATTAATGGCCTAAAAGCTCTGTACATATTCAAGATTAAACTGCCCTCAGAAAGGGCTACAGTCTGAATATAGAAAATATTCTTCACTAATACTGAATATCTATGAGTAATAAAAAAATAATCTTTAAAAGATGGCCACTTATTCATTTTGGTTGGTATCCTGAAAAATGTCAAAATTTATCTTAAGACTACAAATTTTATTTAGGAAAATAGCTGCTTGACTTTTTTTAGCTGTGAAAGGCCAGACTTGAGGTTGGCAAACTTTTTCTGCAAAGGTTCAGATAGTAAATATTTTAGGCTTTGTAGGCCATAAGGTCTCTGTCCCAACTACCCAACTCCGCAGCAGCCTATGTGGCTGTGTTGCAACAAAACTTTATAAACACAGGTGGATTTGACCCACACGGCTGTGATTTGCCAACCCTTGGACTAGACCTTTGGGTATGGTCTTTAAAGACAAGATTGAGATAATGACAGAGCAATAGTACCTTGCGAGATGGAGTAACTGATACTTGGGGAGCTCTTGGTAGTAGGGGCCATGGTTAGAGGGGGCGAAGGCTTGGTGGAGGCAGGAGAGGCTCTGGGGCAGGAGAAGGAAGCTAGGAAGGCTGGAGAAGCCTGCCAGAGAGCAGCGCCCAATGGTGTGGGTGTCTGAATAGGCTTGGCTGAGGAATTTAGTCATGTCTCAGATTAATTTTAACATTTCCTGTTGGCCGCAGGAGACAGGAGTCCCCTTGCATTTTTCTCAAGCCTTCCATGAGATTTTGCCATATTATGTGATGTGGAAGAGTGAGGGAAGTGGGAACAGTTCCCTGGGTCGAGTAGGTGGTAGAATGAACCTGGGCAGGGGCACCGTGGTGAATGGAATGCTTGAGAATTAATCTGGGAGAAGGAATAAGACCAAGTGTAGCAAGAGAACATTATTCTGCTTGTCTCCTGGTGCCTTCTGAAGTCTGGGGAACACTCTACTTGTCCCAGGCTGTGGGATGGGGCCGTATCATGCAGGGTCCTGCAGGCAACGGAGTGCTGGAGCAGGCACGTGGGCAGGGTTACAGGACATCCAAGATGAGGATGGGCCCTGGGACCAGCAACAGCAGAGCCATCAGCGCCCCTAGGCACGGGGAGGTAGGAGAGAGAGCCACGTCACCAGAGGCTGATGAGAGCCAGAGCCAGGGAAGAGGAACCTCCCCTTGCTGGTACCTGTGGCTGTGTGCAGCCAGGATCAGAACGGACACCTAGGTGGTCAGGGCTGTTAAAATAATCACTCAGATCTCTTTCTTCCCATCTTTATTCTCCTGCTTGGGTGCCCAGTGGCTGGACTAAATGGTACTAGGGGCAAAGAGACTGGGCAGTGAAATCCACAGAGGTCAGTCTCCCAGGACACCAAGGAGGGCAGAGTAGACTTGGGCCAATGAGTAGTAGTGGTGAATGACCAGCCATTTTATTTGGATTATAAGAGAAAGGACATCATCAGAGAAGTGGAAGACTTGGGATATCTGGGTTTAAGAAAATCTGCCAAATTATTTAATGAAAAATAATATTGTGTAATTTTAATTCTTTTTTTTTTAACATGGCAACAATACCAGGTGATTTGGACATAGAGATTGGCACAGCAAGTACGCATGCTGTTTGCGATTGCTGTTTACTCTAGTTTGGTTTCAGAAAGCTGAAATATGCCCCAGATTAATCTGTGTGTGGCATGTATTCAGTTTATTTTGTACAGAAAAACTCTACCAACACTATTCAATTAAAAGGAAAAAGGTATATCCATTGAGTCCTGTGTAATTACAACAATATGTTATATTTACTATTTAAAAAGGAACCTTAAATTTATGCCACATAAAACATATTAAGACTAACTGAAAAGTTTAGTTTTGTGTTCTGAAGGAGTGAGAATGATCCTTCATTTTCAGAAGAATCAGCCTCCAGGGCTGGTGGAGGAGCTGAGACAAATGACAGCTCAGAATCACCTTCTCGGGCAGCTCAGGGCACCTGTACATCCTCCTATTGTGCATTGTTAACATCGATCTTTGCTTAAATGGATCCATCAGCTTTTAGAGGGAAGTGGGAGGTACTCGTAGAGTAAGAGATGTAGATGTGCCTTGCTCCACGGGTTGGTTTAATCAGCTTCTGTTCCTAATGAAACCAGAAATAAATGGAGATGAAGACATGAATTTCCCCAACACATTAGCTTTTTGTAGGAAGGATTCCCCAACCAAAAAAAAGTAAGCTATTTTTTTTTGAGCCCTGTGCTATGACAGTAGTGTGCTCTGTGCTTTAGTCTGAGACACATAATTTTGGAAACATATTTAATCTATTTCAGCACCACCTGCCAACAGAATAGTGATGACACTCACACAAGCCCCGCCCCTCCCAAAGTGCCTGAGCCCCTAGACTACCTGCTGTTAATTGAATGTTTTATTCATAGATTACAAGAGGGCCTTCCTTTATCAGGAGATAGGGAATTGTACTTGCACCTTTGCTGCAAATCAAACTCCATTTCCTTTGCTAATATACATCCTTTTAAAACACAGACCTTTGCCTGACCCTTCACTCAGCTTCCCGTTAATACAGTCTGATCACTCCTGCTTGCCTTGCCAGATATGCAGCTGCAGGGATGCTGGCCAGGCCTCAGGAACGTTGATCAAGGAAAGGATGTTGAGCATGTTTTTGTAACTACCTCTGTGTTAGGTGCAATTTCCAGACTCCAGGTGATAATGAAACACAGTCAGCCACTCAGGTCACTGTAAGATCCGTGTCCTTCCAAGATGAAGCATCTTTGGGATCGCCCTTGCATACTTTGCCCCTACTAATCAGAGGTTTCCTTGTAGTACAATTGAACAGCAAGACCCAAACAAAAAGAATTTCTGCTTCCATAGTACAGTCACTAACTCAGAACCCAAGGGTGCCAGAGTAAGTTGCCAACTCCATACCTTCTTTAATACAACAGAAAAGCAAGTCTATTAATTTATATTAGGGTTGTATTAATAGAATTGTTAGGGTCCAGGCTTCCGAGGCTTCCCCAGAGAACAAACTACACAGGCATAGAGATGTAAATTCAAGCAAAGTCTTTATTCAGCTAGCTAGCTGAGGTCCAAGTCAGCCCGATGCAGCGGGTCTCAACAAGGACCTCGAGCACTCAGAGCCAAGGGTTTATATAGCAATTTCAAAGCACTTAACTCATAGCAATTTTCTATAACTATACATTATTCTTGCAAGACATATATCCTGGGGTTAAGCAAGGGCAGGGTAAGACTACTCCTCAATGGTTAGGGAGGTTCTGCACGATAAGCTTGGTATGTAAGATTTACTGACCAAGGTTAGCTGACCAAGGGTCACAGCTGCCCACCACCCGGTGCTCATGATTAACTTGTTTTTCAAGGCCTTACCCAGGCCCAGGGTTTGTTGTTTGTTTTTTTTTTCCTCTGAGTCACACTCTCAGAAAATGGTTTCTAGGTTTCTAAGATGGCTATGCTTATGCTAATTTACTAATCTTACTAATGCTTAGATTCTACATTTCCCCACTTTCCTTTGACCATTCCAAACATGGAATGTTTGTTTCTTCCTGCTGTGTGAGTGAATGATACTGCGGTCTCAGCATTAGCACCTGAACAGCACTCACTCTTTCCCTAACAAAGGCTATTAGCCGGTTTAAGATACAGGGACCTAAAGTGAGAAGCAGTATAAAAATAAGCAAGGGCCCTGCCAGGGTGGATATCAGGGTTGTAAACCATGGGGATTTAGTAAACTAGGATTCAAATAGCCCTTGGCTGGCCTCTCGCTCTCTCTTCCTTTGATCTGGTCTCTCTCTAAGTTTAGACATTGAATCTCTTACTATTCCGGAATGGTCTGCTGTTAAGGTTTAGCTAAGTTTTATTAGTTCTTTTTCCTGACTCTTAATGCTCTCTGCACTCCTTTACAGAATGACCAGAAACCCAGCAGGCAGGTAAGAACATTTTAGACTTTACCTGTCTTCCAAGAATAGCTAGAGTTTTGATAGTTATCACAAAGGAAGAATAGTTCTATTTTCCAGACATCTGCTTGTAGTTTTTGGCCTTTTCTTTAGGAGTTGTTGTTCCAACCACTTGCATGTGCATAAGAATTACTTAAGAATTTTGTATATACTTTGAGAAATTTTTCAGCCATAATTTTGGCCCTTCGGGATTTTTGCCTAATATTTTAGAATGCCAGCCCCTGCCGTCTGCCGAAGGTAAGCTTTCACCCTTGTTCAGCAGAGTGATTCTGTATCATGGCTGTGCGTACATTTGGGTCTCTAGTACCCTGATAAGTAACTCTTGATTGTTCTCTTAGTCTGTTCAGGCTGCCGTAACAAGAAACCATAAACTAGGTGGCTTATAAACAACAAACATTTATTTCTCCCAGTTCTAGAAGCTGAGAAGCCCAAGATCAAAGTGCTGGTACATTCTGTGTCTCCTGAGAGCCCACATCCTGGTTCACACCAGTGTTTTCACTGTGTCCTCACGGAGCACAGGGGACAAGGGAGCTTTCTTGGTCTTCTTTTTTAAGAGCGCTAATCTTATTCATGAGGGCAGAGCACCTTCCGAAGGTCCCACCTCCTAATATCATCGCCTTGGGGGTTAGAAATTCTATGTACGAATTTGAAAGGGACACAAACATTCAGTCCACAGCAATTGTAAAAAACAAAAACAAAAGGCTTTTTAGTGGTTTCCTTTTTTTTCCTTTATTTTGATATCATTACTGTACAATTACATGAGCAACATATGGTTACTAGACTCTCCCCATTATCAAGTCCCCATCACATACCCCAATATAGTCACCGACCATCAGCGTAGTAAGACGCTATAGAATCACTACTTGTCTTCTCTGTGCTATGCTGCCTTCCCTGTGCCCCCACCCCTATGTTATGTATGCTAATCGTAATGCCCCTTTTCCCCCTTATCCCTCCCTTCCCGCCCATTCTTCCCAGTCCCTTTCCCTTTGGTAACTGTTGGTCCATTCTTGGGTTCTGTGAGTCTGCTGCTGTTTTGTTCCTTCAGTTTTTCTTTATTCTTATAGTCCACAGATGAGTGAAATCATTTGGTACTTATCTTTCTCCGCCTGGCTTATTTCACTGAGCATAATACCCTCTAGCTCCATCCATGTTAGTCGTTTCTTTTTAAACCACTTTAGTTATAGTATTTAATGGTTATAGCCTATAATAAGTATGACGTCTATGATGTGGAGACCAAAAACAAAACAAATTGTTTGCTAGGCTCACCTTTGTGCCCTTCTTAGGTGGTGCCTTTAGGATACAACTTCCTTGCTCCTTCCACGCTTTTCTGGGACCTTGGGGATGGCTCTCCATGAGGATGGCTCCTTAGCCCTTCTCTGCGGTTGTCCTTTTTCCCTAAATGAACTGCTTTGCTTTGGGGAAGAGGCAGCCCCTCTGGCGACCCCCTGCAGGGCCTCAAAAGAGCTTCCTGTAGTTCACCCCCATCTCACTTTACATTCTGTCCCATGTCTTATTTTTTGTACACTTGAAAATCTCACCACATCCCCTCTTCCCATATGTTATTATAAATCTGAGGCTTGGCATAGGGCTGATCTCTGGGGCTCACTATTTGTTTTCATTGTCGCCCACCCACGAGATGTGAGTTGATCTGTCCTCCCTCCCTTTTACAAGAGCAACTAGAAAGCCCTCACTTGGTCTTGAGAAATTCATGCTGTGTTTGGGGCCTCCTCTGACATTTGTGCGGGGTTCCACTTCTAAAAAATACCTATCAGTCTGATAATTTCTAGAAAGAGGAAGGAAATTTCTTACTCTGAGAGGTAAATAATAATTTCTGGTCTTTGAGGGGATCATTTAAAGCTCCTGAATGAAACAGCCTAATGAAATGCCACCCATGTGGCTTGAAATAGTTAACAAATGTCTAAAAGGTGCAGAATTACTCTAGGAGTAAAGTATGCCTAGGAGTCCTGCAGCCGGAGAAGGATGCTAAAGGGCTGAAGGATGCTAAAGGGCTGTCCTGTCAATCAATCCCTCTGCCTCTTAGTAAAATAAATGGCCTCAGGTAAGTGTGATGGTTTCAGTTGAAGCCATTCTCAGGAAAATGGGAGCCTGTTGCTTCTCTCAATAATTTATCCCTTACTAAATAATTGTTGGTTGGTACATTTTCCTTATATCTCATGAAAATCCTTTCTATTGCTTTTCAAACCAATGTAATACAATGCCCAGGAGAAGATGAAAAATGTTTTTTAAAGTCACAGTTTTCTACCTCAGAATGTCTTCCCTTAAGCCAGGGGCCATAAATTGGCAGGTAGCATTTTATTGCAAGGCAGAGGACTTCCTTTTTTTAGGATTATTTTTAAAATTTGAATGCCTTTGATTTTGTTCTCTTGTTTCCACAGGCTCTGTCATTTCTCATGTTTATTTTTTTTATTCAGCCCATTCACATGCGTATTCTACTTGCCCAGCCCCTATGGATATTTGGGTTTGTGATTCTGGATTTAAACTCTTACTTTCTCAACTTTTTTTGTTGAAGATAATATTTATATGGTCACCTCTATCTCCTACACATACACACACCCTTCTTCATTTCTGACACTACGATGTTTGTGGAGATTAAGTTAATATGATGTATTTTTCTCCCATCTGGTTAGGTAGAATGTGGTAGTGTTTGCCAGTTTCCGTGATGTAAATCCTCCCACCATGGCTGACTCCAGGCCACCAAGGTACGATCATCAGTGCTGATTTGGGAGGATGTGCACTTAATCAGCCATGCAAGCCAGCTCCGCACTCCACTGATTGTGGTGCCGTCAGACCCTATCATCTCCTTCTGATTTATTTCCTCAGGTATGAACTAATAAAATGAAAAGGATATCTGATTATGAAATGGACACAGCAAAATGCCCAGAAAAAATGTGAAATGCATTTTTCTCATAAACTTTAGAAATTAAATAAAATATGAGAACAGCATTTTTTTCTATAAAAGACCAAGTAGTAAATAAGGTAGGCTTTGTAGGTCACATACACTCTTATCACATGCTTCCTTCCTCCTCTTCTTCTACCTACTTTCTTTTTCTTCTTTTCCTTCTTCTTCTCCTCTTCCTCCTCCTCTTTCTTCTTCTATTTTATTTTTACAACTTTAATAAACAGAAAAAGAAACCTGTTCTTAGCATGCAGGTCATACCATCCAAGATTCAGATTGGCCCATGGGCTGTGGCTTGTACACCCTTGATATAGAAGAGTAAAAGTAGAGAAGATGCTCAGATTCATATATTTAAAAATTAGGAGGGGCTAAAATACCATATTGCATAGTTAAAATGTTAACCACATATATCTGAGCACCAGTATGTAGAACATGAATCAATGTTAACTAAACATTTTTAATACAAAGATAAGACCAATGAGTAGTTGCCACCAAGGCCTGGTAGACTTGGACTTCCTTCTGGAATGTGGTCATGCAAGGATGATGCCTCATCCAAAAGGCAAAGAGCTGTAAGAAGTGCAGGTGGATGCACTGAACACCAAGATGAATTCCCTGTGTGCAGACCCACTGCCCAGCATTAGGGTTTGGACAGAAGGCTGTTAGGATGTTATTGTGCCTAGGGATTAAGAGCTTGATCTGTGGTTTCAAATCCTTGCTCCATAACTGACTAGCTGTGGTGTAACCAGTCTTAAACTCTCTGGGCTTCAGTTTCCACATCTGGTACTAACCATGGTGCTGTGAAGATTGAGTGAATAAATAGATTTAAAGTGCTTGAAATGTGTTCGGCACATGGTAAATGCTCTGTAACTATTAGCTGTTATTCCTGCTGTCATTATCATTGTTTGGCTGCAAAACCCAATACTAAAGGACGTGGATGATGTTTTCTTGAGAGATCATTCTAAGGAAGAAAGATATAGAAGTGATGGGAGAACCTGAACTTGAACACTTACTCTATGTAAAATAAAAATACAGCACAGACCTAGTTGCTGACTGTCACCGTTTAATGGTTGTGAATGTAGAGAGGGTCATCAGGGCAGCAGCCACTATGGACTTACTCTTGTCTTCAGCTGTATTTATAAGTGGTACATCACTTTCCTTCCCTTCTACCTCTCCTCATGTCACAAAAATTAAAGAATCTAAAAAGGAAAAAAAAAAAAGAATCCAATGTCTTGCTTATGAAAAACACAGGTCAGAGAAATTTTCTGTATGTCTTTATATGGTGACATATGGTAACTACATTTACTTTTGTGAGCATTTAATAATGTATATAACTACCGAATCATTGTTGTATATCTGAAACCATTATGATATTGTATATCAGCTATATTTCAATAAGAAAAATTTTTTTAAATGAAAGGAAGCAGGCAACTGCTATCCTGTTGGATTCTTTTTTAGGACCATGGAATGATTTCCTCTGAGTCTGGACTGGTTACCCTAGGAATATGGGTTTATGCACGACTTTATCATTTTCACTCATGACAGCTCCAACTCTACCATTAACTTAGCTGTAAGTCACTTGGCATCTGTGATCCTCCACTGCCTCTCCAATGAAACAGTAGTAATAGCAGCGCTTCCCCATTGGGGCAGGAGAAAAAATTTGAAGAAGAATTAGAAAGCACTCTACAAGTCCAAGTGCTTTGTAAATATTTAATACTCAGTAGTCAAGGTAAATGTCAGGAGCGTGTAACACCCAACATTAACCTTTTCGTCATGACAGCTCTTTAGATGTGTTTAATGCCCCCAGTCCAAACACTGGAGACCCTGAACTTCTCTGACCTTTCACCTTTTCTTACTTTTTCTCTTCACTGTGCCCAAATACTTCCCGCCCAACATCCAATTACAATTCATTCTATTGCTCTGCAGAAGGTAATTTTAGCTCCTTAGGAGCCTCAGTGTGCTGCTCTCCATCTTGGGTTCCTGAGTGCCTGCATAGAAGAGCTTAGGCTTCCCGGAAACTTCCCGTTTAAGACAGAAGTGCCCCTGTGTGTTTGAACTGAACCGAATGCCTTTGTCCCAGAACAGTGTCCACTGTGGAAATCCTCTCTTCTCATTAGGCTATTCCACAGATAGGCTAAAGTAATTTCCCTTCAACTTCACAGCCCTGCTGAGTTCTGGTAACTAATGAGGCCCTATGTCTGCTGCTATTGGTAAGGCTTGCTGGTTGAAGATACAAAGGATGTGGGTAAACTGGGGAGGGAGAGGGATTATTTTAAAAATACTTCTAGTAATGCACGGAGCTCTCTCCAGGTTAACTCTATTCTTTCTCTTGAAGTTGTAAGAGCTTTTCAGTAAACATATTTTTAGACACAGTTTCACAGGGGAGATTTGCCACACTCGGAGAATGGCTGTGACTCCGTTGTTCATTGCTGTGCCTGTGTCACACCCACGTTAGCTGCCAAACAGCAAGACAGTTCTTATGAACAATGATTTGCAATCTTAGTTTAGTTTATTCCTAAATTGCAGAAGTGGTTGATGAGTGAAGTTGATGGAGCACAGATTCAGGAATTCTGAAGGCTGCCATGTGTTTGATGAAAAAAATGAACACTAAAATCCTTTTTGTTTCAAAAAAAAAAAACCTAAACTAAACTAAAGGTGACATGTGCAGTTACCTGAGACTGGCTTATATTTGTAGTGAGTTTTGTGATTTACATAGGACTTTTATATTCATGATCCTCTCAGCTTTAAAGCATAATTTTTGAGACTTTTGGTTGATGGTCAGAGAGACTGCTGTAGAGCAGCGAGCTGGATGAGTGATTGGGAGTTGTTGAGAGGAAGATTTCTGTTACATTTCAGAAGGAAGGAGAAGATGTGTGGAGAGAGAGAAGGAGAAAAGAAATCAGTCACTTAAGCCTCTCTAAGACTTGCTTTCCTTATTTGAAAAGTGAACATTATTATAGTCTTTATAATATTTATCTTATAAGGTCTTAGCTCACCCATGGTAGAATCACCCTGGAAGTCCTCCTTCATCCCCAAAGTGACTTAGAAGTTCTGGTTGGTATTGCTGCTTACATGATGGTGATTCTACCCAAAAACTGTTCCACCCAGAGTTGTTTTGCTTCCTGGCTGACTGCCCTGGGAAGTTCTGCTCTTCGGGTAACACAGTAACTCCATAGCCCTCATCAACACATCCGCTGGATTGGTTTAGCCACTTACGTGTTTGTCTTCTGAGGGGACTGAGTAGGGGTGCAAAGTGGGATTATACATTATGGTAAACAAGAAGGGGTTGAGAAAAGTTCTGAATCAGAGAATAACAAGGAGGAAATGCATTGTGTTGCTGGGTCGAGAGCATGTTGAAGCCATACTTGATGAAGACAGTCCTCGAACAGCTAGCCCTGAATCCACCCTCAGCAGTAAAAGGCTGTTCCCCTAAGTGACTTCAGAACTCTAGTGTCCCCCAAATCTCTGGATATTGTGTTAGATCTTTCTGAGTTTATTTTGGTTTCTATTTCTTCTATGAAATACTGCTTAGTTTATAGGAGATAATGTCAGGCATGGACACAAATTACCTTCCCTTCCCTTCTTAGTTCCAATAGGAGCATATCCTATACAAGTCATGAGATTAGCTTAAACTGAGAACAGCTTAAAATGAGAACAAACACTTCTTTGGTGCTTCATAGTTAACAAAATAGTTTTTACATGTTACATGATTTGTCTAGAGCATTAATTCTGTGATTTAGGTATCCTAGGTATTTTTAAAAAAAGGAAGGTAGTAATATATACCTGTCTCACAAGATTGAGAGGATTAAATGGGATGTTTGTAAAGGACTTTGCATAGTCCCCTGGAATACTAAAATCATTTATTTCTAATGCTTCTATTTTATGGATGAAGAAACAAATTCAGAAAAGTCATGTGATATGTTCAAGGTCACCAGACGAGTTGAAGGTGATCCATCACTCAGGCTGCCACTCCACCAGGCTCACATGTCAATGAACAAGTAAACCACTTGACACTTAAACTAGGATTCCATATTTTAAACTATGGAGAAAGAGAGAGAGACAGACAGAAGAAAAGAGAGAAAGAGAGGGATATAGAAAAATAGGAGAGAGTGAGCACTATTCTCGTTCTGAATATTTGTGAACAAATAATGATAGTGAACAGATTCACTATCTGAATTCATATGTCCCCACCAAATCTGTCCCCACCAAACTCATATGCTGAAATCCTTATGCCCAGTGTGATGGTATCAGGAGGTGGGCCTTTTGGGCAACTGCTTGGGTCATGGGGATGGATTGCTCATGAATGGAATTAGCACTTTATAAAAGACCACACAGAGCTTCCTGGTTCCTTCCACCATGTGAGGACACAATGAGAAGTCTACGATCCAGCAGAGGGCCCACACCTGACCTTGCTGGTGCCCTGATCTTGGGCTTCCAGCCTCCAGAACTGTGAGAAACAAATTTCTGTTGTTCATAAGCTATCCAGTTCATGAACTTCATTACAGCAGCCTGAACAGACTAAGATGTGGAGATTTTAAAAGGTTGACTTGTTAGGACAGATGAGAGAGTATGAATATTTCACCCAGGTGTGATGTAGGATATCTTGTAAAAATTACATGTGCCTGGGCCTCAGGTATGGTAATGTAATCAAAAGGGCTTATGGGAATGAAGTGCATTGAATTTTCCTCCAGCTTCTGGTTTCCAAGGCTCCCATGTTTTAGCCCTGCCACATCAGTCCTTGCATGTTAACAGATGGTTGACATGGCAACCCCTGGGGGGCCAGGGCAAGGGAGCGGTCCTCTAATAAAATCCAAGCTGCTTCAGTTGAAGAAGTTTGTGAAGCCTTTTTATATCTTCTTTGCATCTTGACCTCACATCGTGCATCATGGAAATGTTATTTCCAGCCACAAAAGTTTCCGACTTAAATGAAACCATCCCTTGATAGAATTCTGAGGTGAGCAGATTCGTGTGCATTGGCCCCCTGCTTTTCCTTAGGGCCCCCCTACCATACTTTCGAGTGACACCTGCCTGCTGCAAAGCCTTATACTTATCTCAGTCTCTTCAGGTTATCTGGGGCCTTGGCCATTCTTTCTCTAATTCTCATGATCCACCAGGCTAAGGGCTACTTCAAAAGAGCATAGTTGGCAAGAAAAATCCTTGGAGGAATGTGAGCCGCCTTTGGAACTGCTTGAACCAACCTCATCCAACTTCTTGATGTTCTTCCACCTTCTGAGGAGAATGCCAGAGCGACTCATTTGTTCCCTTGTGTGTAAGTGTGCTAGGGCTGCATTAACAAAACCCCACAGACTAGATGGCTTAAATCCTACAATTCTAAGGTCGGTGCGCCTGTCTGGTTTCCCTGAGGCCTCTCTCTGTGCCTTGCCGGTATTCGGATGGCCACCTGCTTGCTGCCTCTGCCCCAGTAAGCACAGAGCCCTGCTCCCTGCCCCAGGTCTTTTGTGTGTGTCCTGATCTCTTTTCTTGTAAGGACACCAGTCACGTTGGCTTGGGCCCAGCCCAACAGCCTCGTTTTCACTTCATCACCTCTTTAACGGCCTTGAATCCAAATAGTCACATTCTGAGGTACTCGGGGTCAGGGCTTCAACATACAATTTTGAGAGGGACACAATCCAGCCCATCATACCTCGTCAGCCTTTAAACTTTATGCATCGCTGCCTCAGTTTTCTGTTGCTTTCGTATCTTGTGGTTTCCATTCCTCCAGCCGCACCTCGTCTTAGGGGTCGCCTCATGGCGGTGTTGAGGCTTCCTCCAAGCTCCCTTCAAGCTCTGGCTCCTGCAAAGTTTGCTGCGTTCCAAGCAACTCAGGGGTTTGTGGAAACCCTGTTGTACTGACCTCATGTTCACTACTGAGTTGGGCTCTGGTCCCTTCCGCCAGAAGACATAAGAATGGGCAGACTTGGATTTTCTTTCTTAAATGTTCCTGAGTATTATGACTGCTTTTCCTAACTCACTCCTTCTATTTTATATACTCTGTCTCTTAGAACTTCGCATGTTCTCTATATGCGAGATCACAAGATCTCTACTGGGATGTGTTTAGCTTCAAAGCTTCCCTGTCAGTTTACAGCCAGTCATCCTAGAATCATTGGGAAACTCCGGATCTCTTATGCCGGGGTGGAGGGTGGGGCTTTTTTCTCCCCCAACACTTTGTGGGCGGTTGAAAGGGCACCATTGTTCAATCTAGGGCTGGTCACAGGCTCCAAATATTCCAGTCACTCTCTTTTTTTGGACATTCCAACAACCTGTATTAGAGCATGTAGCAAGGGTTTCATCTCTCTGGCTCTAGCTGGAACCCTAGAATTGCCATCTGCTTGTTCGATAACCTAAGGAGTCTTATTTCCCAAAAGTCTCAATTTCTTCATCCAAAAAGTGGTGAAAATGAGAGCACCTAATTCCTAATGTTGTTGTCAGGCATTAAATAAAGTAGCATAAAGCCTTGTACATGGTAAGCACGCAATAAATATTAGCTTTCATGACTATTATGCAAATAAAACAGTGACAGTCTTGAATTTCTTAAGTTATAATCTTCCTTCCTCTTCTTTATGTGTCTCTTATTTTTATTCGACAAAATATTTATCAAGTATCTGCTGTGTTCTAAGCACTGTGCTAAGGTCTTTATGTGCATTGATCTTACTTCCTCACAGTAGACCTTGGAATTGGTATTAGTACTAACAGAACTTTGCAATCCTAGGGATATAGCCTTGAACAAGACAGATGTTGTGCCCTTCCTGCCAGAGCTTACAATATAGTGGGAAAGCCAGATGTTAGACTAGTAATCACAATAACGGAATCTTACCAGTGTTCTAGTCCTCAGGGCAGCACTGACTTCTCCATAGTGATTACTGGTCACAGGCTCCAAATACTTTTTTTTTTTTTTACACCAATGAGAGGACAGTATTTACTACAGCACTATGAGAATACAAAGGGTCTACAGCTCTCAGAGGAGTCACAAGTCATGGAGTGGCCTGTACCCACACCCATAATTACACCATGTACTTCGGACATTGGGCAGCAGCGCCTGTCCTGAAATTTCCTGGCGTGGTGGCTGTCACGCCTGATCTACAGACAGAAAGTTCCAAATACTTTTAAGTACAGTTTGCCTTACTAAGTGCTGCGCATTGTGAAATTGTATCACCAAACTCTTGCGTCCCATAGGGGTCTTGTCAATGAAAGCTCTGAAAGCTTAGAGTTGGAAGAGAATGGAAAGCATATGATTGTTTGTATTTGGTAAGTTAGAGCTAATTATTTGTCATTACAAGAGACACAGACCCATGCTCCATTCCTTCTTTCAGAAGAGACCAAATAGCTTAGAATTCCCAGCCAGCATCCTCACGAAGGGGGTTGAAGAAGGACAAGGGTTACTTGGTTGGCTCAGTGGAAGTTTACAACAGACCTGTTGACTTGGAGATCCAGAGTCACTGAGCCCGGGCCCTGCAACTCTGCAAGCAGTGTGCTGCACACAGAACCTGTGTTTTAGGGTGAAAAATGATAGAGTTGCCTAGTATGTACCACCAAAGGCCAGCTCCAGATACCTTTCCTAGCCTCCGATTGAAAACCACAGCCAGACTTTTTACACGGATAGACCTTCTTATCTATACAAAGTCATCCCTCAGGTTCAAGGACTCACTCCAAGAAGAGGAAAGGTGTGGACCACTCAGGGATTCTGAAATCAGTTACTGTATTTTTTTTACCACTCTGTGAGTACTTCTCAGAGATGATATTTGTCTACCTAATACAATGCATGTATATATAATTTTACTCCCAGTGAGGGCCTATAGGGTAAACTTGGTTTTCTTTGTCACCTCTGTGATATTTGTCATGTGGACTAGCATTCTGGATATTGCCTAATAGCTCCAGTTCTAATTGCCCGTTGAAACGGATGTGTTTTACCTCGAAGTAGAACCTCCTGGAAGCATGAGCAGACAGAGTTGATTTATGCCTGTTGGTAAGCTGCCATGCCCTTTCAGTTGGCAGCCTACAAGTGTCTCAAATAAATGTTTTATGTGCTCCCTATTCATAGGATATTCCTTTGTTCAAAATGAAAAGGATCAACTGTGAACTGAAGTAAATGGCATAATGGTCTGAAAGGAAAAGAAAAACTTGTCATGCTCAAGAGCCCAGATAGAACCCACATCCTCAGGGTGAGGTTTCTACTTTTTTGGTTAAACATGAGGAGCAACTGGAAAAATCTACTTTAAGGGATGAGTTCTGCTAGAGACAGCAAGCATGCTTTTGGTTTGTCCTTGCTTTTTTTTAAAAAAGTCATAAACTGTACAGCTGTCTTCCTCTCAGTGGATCAAGGTTGCAGCAATGAGCCGAGTTAACATACAAGAAGTAGGAAGCTATTTGATAAATAAAGGAGAGGTGAAAAACATAGCTTGTATACCAAGAACTCATATGAGTGCTTTGAAGCACAGACACACTTTTAGTATCCTACTAAATGTGTCAGTAGTAAAAGTCTTTACAAAGGTTTTGAGCTTTTCAACTTTTAATTTTCATACCCTAAGGAGAGATAAACATCTTGAAAAGAGCCTAATTGCTTCCTATGGCTGTCAAAGGCAACTCCAGTTTTGAAACACTGCTTATGTAGTCCCCTCATTTCCATGAAATAAAATCATTACACCATTCGCCTCTGCAGAAATCATACAGCATTGGGGAGTGCTGAATGTTTTCAGCTGAAGTTCAATTTAGGGGAAGTTAAAAATTTAACAAGTCATAATCATTACCCAGAATTGAACCCATGGTGTCTAGTAACAGCTGGGGTGCTGACGGATAGAGAGCAAAGCTCTGCTGCTGGCAAATGCAGGGTTAGCTTCTGGTTCTGGGTTTGGTTCTTGCTTGCTAAACGAGTGAGGAAAATCTCGTGGGTTTCAGTTTCGTCCCCTGTGACATGAATCTGACGTCTGCATGCCCACCGAGGTCCTTTCCTGTGCTGACATTCTGGGGCTCCAGGTGAGGGAGCTAACCTCTAATGAAATTGTAAGTAGTCTGAGAAGTCTGAGAAGTTGTCTTTTCCAAACCCAGTCCACCCAGCATTTCATAAACTGGCCCAGAGAGATAGTATTGATCCTATTGATCCATTTCTAATGTTCTGCCACTGACCATCTTTCATTCTGGAGCTGAAAAGGAGTTGCTGCTCTCGTTTTATGGACTGTTGTATGGTTCCTTAATATTGCAATTGTGTGGTTTATTTACTCTAACTGGTGAGCAGAAAAAAAAATGAGTTGAGCATTCTTGTTTTTCCCTCAAGCAAACTAAAATAGGGTGTAATTTGACTTGGATTTATAATTGCAATTTACTCATTTAACTGAAAACAATTGTACTTTTCTTCTTAGCTATTATTTATTAAGCTATCCCATGGTAAGCTTAGCTCACTTTCTCTACATATATACTATTTAAAATCCTTAAATCAGTGTGAAAGATCAATGTCATTATTCCCACTTTACAGAAGAAGAAATTGAGGTGCAAAGGTATTAAGTAACTTACTTAGAGTCATTCAATTTATGATGGCCTGAGATTCTGACTCAGCCCAGTGCTCTAACCATAATACACTATATGTACTAGGTATGTATGCCTGTATAAAACATTGAAGAGACATAACAAGGGGATAATATTATTGTTTGTCAAACAGTTTGTTGCAAAATGAAGCTCATTTTGAAGTCCTTTCTGACAAGCTCACTGCCCAGATTTAGAGTATTTATTAGAACAATCCCTGGTATATAGTAGGTTCTTGATTTGGTTGAACATTTACTTAGCTTTATAAAACTGGAATTTATGTATGGGACATCCCTATGGGGTTTGTGATGGAATTGGCAGTGCATTTATTCAGTGTTGAGTTGAGATCATTGATTTTACAGACTCCATGTTTGCACTCTGACCTGATGCCATAAGTCCTTGGCTCAGTGGCTGTGGGGCACGAGACATAGAGTCCCAGAACATTAACCTATACCCTCTGCTTAAAAATACAAAGGTGGAAAGACTTAATCCAACAACACTGGATTTCACTTGAGGTATGTTTTTCAGGAGCACCGTTATTTTATGAGGTTGACAATGAGTTAGGCATGGCCCTGTCCTGCTCTGTCAACCTGCTCCAAAAGTGACAGGGCTTTCATTATGATAAGGATGGAGCCTGTAGGCAGAACATGGATCTATTGACTGTAATCAATGATCATAGATACATAGGAAAATAGTACTTTAAAAATAATTTTGAATAATTAATGCATGCTTGGAGTAAACAATTCAACAAGTACCAAAACATTTCACCTCCAGCCCTCACTCTCATTCATCCAGTTCCCCTCCCAGGAATGACCATAAATATGAATCTCTTCTAGAATGTTCCAGAAATACTTTACACAAATACAAGAACCTCTGTATTTATGCATTTTTTTTCCACAATGCATAGCACATTTTGTACAATTCTGTACCTTGCTTGGGATATAGGGTTTTCGCAAAAACAAATTTTTAAAGTGTCCGAACGTATGGGTGAGTTAATAAATATTTTGTTAAACAAATTAATTCACCAAGGGAACAGATAAGAAGGAGGGGGTGCGAGAAAGAATATTTCTATGGTAATACCATCCCACAGTAAAGCTTAAAAAGATTTGCCCAGGAAGCTGACTTCACATCTCTATTTGTTCTCTGTGCTCCAGTAGGAAGCTATGAGATGTAGCTAAAAGACCACAAGGCTTGGAAGCAAACTCACACAGAATTTGTTAGCCATTTATTTGCCCAGTGATCAGTAAATTGAGAATTCTTCTAGGAAACCACCCATCCCAGTGCTGGGCACATGGTGAAATAGTAAAAACTTCTTCTCAGTCATATGAATCTCCTGTATGGTATTTCGGCTCTACTTCAACCTGGGTCTTGTTGCAGTATTCTACATACTGTGAGAAAAAATCTGGCAGTAGTTTTCCTCATCTCTGAAAGCTGTGGCCAGTATTTATTGAGTAATGCTCTGTGCTGGCTGCTGTATGAGCACTTTGGTGCACATGGTCACATTTAAGGCTCACAGCATCCCTACGAAGTAGTTACGGTTATTGCCATTATTTTTTCAAACCTGAAATTCAGCCGAAAAGTAACATAATTTTGCCAGAGTCACACTGCAGGTAAATGGCAGCTATAGACCTTGACCCCAGCATACATGCCCCTCATGCCCCTTGTCTGGACTGGTTTTTTTTACACTGTGTAGACACATCCCTTGAGCAACAAAGAGAAGAAATGAGCATGTTGCTACCTCAGCCTAGTTCTCGGCACACATCCCTGAGGATGTTTGCAGCTTTATAGAGCTTTTTAATCTATGGCAAATACAAATAACAAGACGAGGCACACTCTGCCCCCATGTGTCAGGGACCCCATATTAATCCTTCCTGTGTTGATCAGCACGTAAGGAATTCTACTGAGATGCATTTTCTGATGTCTCCCACTCCCATTTTCCAGCCCCCTATCCAGGAGACCCTTCCTGCCTTCTCATCTCTTGATCACAGCAGGCTCCGTACCATTCCTGCAGCGTAATGCTTTAAAAAGAAAGGCGGAAGAGCGTTGACTGCGAATTCTGGAAACGTTATTTAAGCTGAGGAGGAGCACTGCGGAGTGACTATGAGACTATCAGTGCCCTCAATGCCCAGACGCTTTCTTGTCGGCATTCCAGTTTCAGATCTTCATGACTGTTTAATTACACCAC
Source organism: Manis javanica (assembly GCF_040802235.1). Lineage (NCBI taxonomy): Eukaryota > Metazoa > Chordata > Mammalia > Pholidota > Manidae > Manis > Manis javanica. The sequence goes on from NC_133157.1 coordinate 208,068,162, forward strand.
GATTTCACATTGCCAGGACGTGCCTCTTCAAAACACTAACGGAAGGAGGTTCAGTGCCGATCGCAGCCAGCTTCGTGCGCTGTCTATGCTGCGGATCTTTAATGGCTTTCCTCATTCTGTGGCTCCGTCACAAATAGTCCAGATAATGGCTCAAATTCTCCCTCTTAGAACTCCTATTTTTTTCCTTATGTACCATGGGGGGGAAAAAACGGATGGAACTGTTTTCTTTTTGTTGAAGAGTGATTTTCCTTATTGCCATTATTACACAAGAATTGCTTCAAATGTCCACCCTCATCTTACATGTAATCTGAAATTCATTCATAAATTTATTTAGATATTTTGAGTAATTCTGGGAATTACGCATTTGACATAGATGTTGAAAGAGGAGTTTAATTCATAGAGGGTGATTTTATCAACCACATAGTTTTGCTATGGAAATACAAGGTTCCTTTCTGTTACAGAGCAACAGATCAAATCCTTATCCAATAAAATTTACACTCATTGGTCAACAATGACTCTTAAGAAAATCTAAAAAACTAGAGAACGGATAATCTGAGGGTAAACAGTATTCAAGTTTTTAAGTGACAGCTAATGATTTTTTAAGGATTGTAGTTAAGAAACATATTTTCTAAAGTGAATAAACACAGAGTCCTTAAATAAGGGTGTGCGAAATAATTTTGCTTATGCCTCCCCAGTGAGCAAGGAGAACTTGAGTTGCTGCTGAATGCATAAACAGAAGCCCTATGTAAAGGAGAGAGCTGTAGATTCAGCATAGTGACCACTGACCTCACATGCGGACATCCCACACGATCATCAATCAAATTCATCAGACTGGTTTATAACAGGTTAACAGTAATTGACCACTTTTCTCAGGCTTTTGGTACCAGTGACCTCATCCATTATTAGTGATAATGATAATTCTTACCTTCATAGACTTTGGTGATGATCTGGAGGGGTTTTCACATAGCAGCTTTTAAGAATGTCTCTCCTGTCTGACACAATGAAGTAGCCACCTTAAGGCAAGAAGACAGACTAGATGGTGTGTTAAGATTCTGTCTTACGTTACTATGATTAGTGTTGTGTGTCATAGGAAGCACACGGGCATAACATCTATTCTCTGTTGCGGCCGCTGCTGTCACCATCAACTCCTTCCTTCAATCCTCGTTTAGTTAGGGGTCCCCTGAAAGCAGAGTTTGAGACAAGGTGCAAGTAGTTTATTTGGGAGGCAATCTCAAGAAGCTGGAGTGAAAGCAGAGAGATTGATACCGTGAAGAATGGAAAGCCCTTAAAGAGCATAATGTTGAAATACTGAGCAGGTTGCCATGTTGGGCAACTGGGGCTAAATCTCACTGGCAACCTTTTGAGGAACAGTTCAGAATGCACCTAGAATAACTGTCTCCCTCCCTCCTGCAAAGATTTGAGGGCTGGAGCATTATTCACAGCGCCTCCGCCCGCCTCCTGCTCCCTCACCCCACCTCTCGCTTCCCTGCCTCACATCAGTTCCCCCAACACTGGGCTGAATGGCTCTGGCAGCTTTGGAGGAAGTTCTGAGTCAGAGCTGCTGAGAAGCCTGAAGGGGAGAAGGTCTCCGGTTCTGAAGCAACCGTCCACCACAGCCGGAGTGGAAGTCAGAAGTGGCTGGAGGGACGTGCCCTGGAACCCCGTTAGCAGCTGGCACAGTATTCTCCCTCTTTTTCCTCACCTGCTTTCATCTCCACCTCCCGGCCAGCTTCAGCACTGTTCACCCTCTGCCTCAGACCCCTCGTCCCATTGGCTTCAGTGGCCCCCAAGTCTCCTCGCTTCACTCCGCACCCCCATCTCTACTCCCACCTGTATTCTTCATTTGACTGTGTAATTCTGTCACCCCTGCTTTTCTCCCTGTCTAGCTGATAACATCCCTGTGTGTGGGCCTTGGCTTTCTTATCTGCTCACTCTTTAGTCAAAGCAACAAAACACCAAAAAAAAAAAAGTGTCTTTCAAAGCTCACACTTTATACTGGGCTAGAGATTATACAAGATATTGTGAGCTAATTTGCAGATATATCTTTAAAATCAAGTGCTTCCTTTCCATCAAATTACTCAGACCTCTTCCCTGTTCCACGTTCCCTAGAAGGGAACAGCTGCTGAAAATAGCTTTGTGAGTTTGAAAGCTGGAATGTGGTGTGGGTTGAGGAGTTCAGCTTGCTGGGTAGAGAACTTTGTTCTGAGATCTGCAGGAGACACGTATCCCTGCTTCACAGGTGACACAGATGATGGCACGCCACGTTCTGTAGCACCAGCGGGGAAATGTATGCCGACTACAATTAACTGACGTGGGCAGGCCTGGGCCCGAAGCTGTCACTCTATGCCCAGACCTTGTCAGGATGTCCAGAGCTCTGACTGGCCATGGTACTCACACACGTCTAACGTCCCCTGAAATGGGTGCCTTTGCAGGGCACCCAGGCTGCGCCTTTAGCAGAAAGGCTGACCATCTCCAAAGCCTTCTGCTACATGCTGTTTTTCCATGGGTTACCTTTCCAGCTTCAGGGGCCCAAAAGATCTTGGCAGAGCCTGACATAGTCACTTGCCTTCACGGTGCATGGGCAAGCGTTTCAGATTTCCTGCCTCTAACCCCATCAAGCATGCCACCTTTGCATCCCCTAAACAGACTGTCCACCTTCTGTGGCAGTGATGATGGGGCTGTCACGTAATTTATCTGTTCATGTGTCTGTGCCATCCTCACTAGACTGGAAACACCTGTGGCAGGAAACCGTCATTTATTGGACATGCAGTATTAATTAGCTAGGCATAGCACTAAGGCCATAGCACATTAAATTTTCTTTGCAATAGATAGTCCTGCTGGGTAGACATGATTATCTTCATTTAATGATGAGAAAATGTGAGGCTAAGGTAGGTCCAGAATGCAGGGATATATGGCATTTGAAGGATAGAATTAGAACCTAGACCCAATTACCTATACGTCTACCGGTGCACATGACCAGTGAGCTGCCTGAACTCACTGCTTATATACATGTGTCTTTTTGGCCAAGCAACCTACTAGGGGTGAATAAAGGAATACACAGAGTGGACTTAGCAAATGCCAGGCTCATTTTACACATTTATATGCTTTCTGCATTTGTGAGTAATGCCAATTGGACCCATCTCTCTACACCAAGAAAATATCATGTTTCTTTGCTTTGCTTTCTAAAAATAATTAAAAATGGTTCTTTGTATAGTTTATAACATTGACCTATACACTTCAAGTCTTTGCTAAGCATATGTAATGTGTAGTGTATATGCATATATGTGTGTGTATGTATATAGATAGATATCTTGCTGTATATTCTCCTTTGAACTTCTTTTGTTCGTTTGACAACATAACACCATAAACATCTTCAGCATTAAAATTTCATTTCTCTGATATAGTTGGAACAAGTGGTGTGATGAAATAATCAGATTGGAAGGGATTTTTTTGAAGTTACCACCCGCCTTTATCTAAATCAGCATCTCAAACTTATTTTTAACCATGATGTATTTTTTCCCCAAATAGCATAAATAACAAATTTTCCTAAACACAGAACTAACATGGCATTAGTGTTATATTTGTATGAATTTATTTTGTAAGCATAGCTTGACAGAGTCACTTGTAGGAAGCCAGCCATTAGAATAATAAGGCTTGTTTCAGTTAGACACACTTTGGAATTGGACGTTAGAGCCGGTGGCTGCCGTTCCCTATTTGCCTCAGCAACTTGTTTTGATTGTGTGGTGATGGGAGGATCATGGCCTGCACAGGTAAGTGTTTGTAAGTGGTCATCATTATTTAGCAGATGCTGCTGCAATTAGCAGAGGGCGTGCTGCCAGAGAAGCTTGATTTCAGGGTCTGCACGCAAATGAACTGGCTTTGCCGTGGCAGGCCAAACCTTGACGTGCTCCAACATGTCAGACTTTCACATAAGACACAGTTGAATACATAAGCACCACTTTTTATCCCCATTTTTTAAATAGTGGAAAGAAACTCTCCTTTCAAAAAGTGAAATCTTAACCAGATACATGTGGAACCTCTTAAAACATGCTTTGTAGAAATGTGGGATCCCATGACAGTTCTCCGGAATTTAGCTAGCAAACCACTGATTTAGCATCCAAAGAAAGTCTTATAAAAATTATAAGAGCTGGGAAACAGGCAGGCTACCCAAGACTGCCTCAGAAATAAACCCAAGTAGTTAAATCCCCTAAAATTCTTCCTTTTGCCTGACTCAAGTCTCTGAAGCTGCAGCCTAAGCTTAGCACAGTGTAGGGAAGGCTCTTGGAAAATACTTGATGACTGATAGATGGAGGCTTCTATGGAGGGATAAAGTCTTTGGACCTTCTCACCAAATAAATATATTTATTCTCTTACCCACCCCTGACTGGCATTGTGATTACCCGTGCATAGGCAGCATCATTTTCTGATTAGCTTATGTCCTGATAAAGCAGTAATGACTTTTTAAAGTCATCTCTGCATAGAAGACATTTGACTCTATTTTTTCAGAATTTGGGTTTGTAAAGGATGCTGGTCAATGCCCTTCGTAGTCCTTATGTGTGTCTCTAAAACATCTTGACATAACTTAGTCTGGGACAGAGGTGATTGAAGTGGGTCAGGCAGAGAGGAAGAGCCAGTAATTTGCTTTGTGCACTTGAGCTGATTGTTTGGGAAGTTGGATTCACGTGGAACAGATGGGAATAGGATCTGGTAGCAGATCTGAGGAATAAAGGAAAGATCCAGTTGTCAGATGGGATCACAAGGTCAGAGAGCCATGGGGACTTGATACTGACTGGCTATGTGTTGTGCTGAAGTGCTTACATCTATCCTTTCTGACTCACGTCGGGCTTGTGTGAGAACCAGGCTGCTGGACCCTGGTTCAAGTGGGGAGCCGGGGGAGAGGAGAGCTTCCAAGTTTGGGTGCCAGGCAAGGTCTAAAATGCTTAGCATCTAATATGCTTACCCCAGAGGGCAAAGGGGGATTCACCTCCACAGTCTTCTGGTATAGCTGGCGTGGCACACCAGGAGGTGACTTAAATTCCCCAGCGAGCCCTTTCTTATCTTGCTGCCTGCTCCTTTGCCTTCACACATATATTTACTGCAACAACTACTGCCAGAAAGAGTGGGGGTGGCCCAGACTTCTAAGGGAATTTGCTGCTGTGTTCCAATCCTGTAATGAGTATAAAATTTTTATTGAAACATGTGGATAGTTTGAAATGGGTTTACAAACAGGAAGATGAGCTTCTGGCTGTCTGAGCCTTGGCCACTACTCGTGTAATTGGATTCCTGCAAGAGAAAGAAGAAAGGTCAGCACTTCCCACGGTAGAAGGAATGATGTGAACGCAGGTGAAAGCTGGGTGAGAAAGTAAGTTTGGCTTTCTCAAGCACACTGTGTCGGCTTTTCTCCCTCCCCTGCTTCTCTCTCCCCACATCCTCATTTGTGCTTCTTGGAATCATGTCTCAAATAAGCCACCTGCACCCAAGTCCTTGTCTCAGGCTCTGCTTCTGGGGAGGAGCCAAACTAAGACAGTGAGTTCAACAACGAGACTATCTCCTTCCACCGGCTGTACCACAGCTTCGGGCAGCCAGGGTATGGAGAGTGACAGAGGGCAGGAGCGTCAGCCAGATCTGCCATCTCGGCCTGAGCAAACCAGAGAGAGACTAGACCCAGCCGGGTGTGCATACCTCCTGCAAAGGAGGAGTGTGCTGGGAGCAGGGCACTTGTCGGGGTGCAGGGAGGGAGGGTGAGGAATGGTCACTTGGGACCCAGTTGTCATATTTTCAAAGGAGCTCTGGAATACAGAAGTCAAGGCAGAAGAGAACATTCTTTTCCTTTGCTGTACAAAATTAGCACTCTTGCCTGAGTAACATTTAGAGTTTACAGAGAACCACAGGGGAAAAGGTGCTCTATGTTGATCTTTCTGGGGATTTTAATTTCCCTTAACTTCTTAATTCCTCCTAGTAGCTCCATAGTGTGTCCTACCCAGCCCCCCAACACCCTCACTTCCCACCTCCCAAATAATTCTTAGTCTTTCTTTCCCTTTCTCTCCCAGAAGTAGTCAGTGGGCAGGGGTGTGTCAGAACCAGGCCCACTCCAAGTATTTTTGCAGCCCTGGACAGAAGCACAAATGGAGGTCTATATTCTATAAGTCTAAATATCTTAACATAATCAACCAAACTTGTAAACATTAAATAAAATATATTCATTCAGCCACCTCCTGCACTGGGTTATATTTAGAATTCCCGACGCCTTGGAGTTCTACTCCAGAAGTAGAAAAGGGAAATCTGGGGGAAGGCCCGGGAGCAGGGGCTCTAGCCTGAAGCACATCTCTCCTCTTCCTACCCCGGGCTGCTCCACAGGCAGCACATGTGTGGACACCCCAGCCCACACAAGCTCTGTTCACACCCTGCCCCTGCAAACATGTGCCCTTTTGTCTCTCTTGAGCCTAAAGTTTGGCATATTGTGGCTCAATGACCCTCACAAGGATGGACAGGGAGGACAGATGCCCACATGCCCTGGAGCCAGCTTGGAGTCATTTAGACAGGAAATTCCAGGGTCCTGAGGGGGAACACAGACACCAACTGGGTACGTCCCCATGGCCTGGAGAATGCCTCACCCAGGGGAAGGGGTGTGGGCAGAGAAGGACCAGAGCAGAGCCCTCTAAGAGTGGAGCGGGGCAAAGGCCTCTCTTGCCTGGTTCAAAGAGCAGGACAGCTCTGGGCTGAGGGATGGACACATCTCGCACCTCTTTTCCCCTACCTTAGTCCAGTCTCCAGGCACCATGGAAGTGCTCTCTTCTTTGAGCCCTTTGAGGAAAGAGGGTTCTGTTTCCCATTTTAGTTTTGTTTTCTCTAAAATGTCCTGAAGATCCTCTCTCTAAAAGTACGGGGACTGAATAAGCAGCTTCGGACCCTGGCCCTGTTTCTGTGTTTGAAACAACATAAAAGACAGTTTACCTGGACCCTCCCTGGCTCCCCTGCACCCTGCACGTGTCAGCCACTTACTGTCTGCACCCGGGGAAGGACCCGTCCAGCAGCACACACCAACCATTGCAGACTCCTGCCCAGCCTCTGCAGCAAGGCTGGAAACCTCCCCATGGTGGAGGAGGCAAACCTTGGTGCTCTGGCAGCTTAGAGCATTTGCTAGCTGAGAATTTCCATCAGCAAAAGTGAAATCAGAGGGTGTGTTGTGGCAAAGTTGAGACAAAAATGCAGCTGATGAGCCGAAGTTTTAGTCCCATTCCCTGGGCCATTGGGGTCACCCAAGCATTATTTTGTATCACCTTTCTGTAAGGAATTGGTGTCTTCCCTCTCAAGTTGTGCCGAGAGAAAACAGTGCAAACGCCGAGCAGGCCTGTTTGAGCAGGGCTCAGTGGGCTGCATCCCGGGCTCTGAGATAGCAGGTAGTATTTCATGTGGTCCAGGCAGAAATGAAAGGAATATTAAACTGCATTTCCATTATCAGTGAGGTCCTTAGTGGCCTGAGGATCAGAACCAGAGCATTATAATCAGTCTGCTTAATGTTTTCCTGGGCAGCTGCAGGCCTGTGATGAGTTTGCCAGGAAGGCTGAACCACCTTTCATAGGCGAAAAAGTGAGTACAGGAAAATCCAAAGTGTTGAGCCAGGAGAATATTCAGTGACAGGTTGAACGGCCTTGTACTATGAGCAAAAGCATCCCTTCTGGGGAAACCTAAGGGTTTCTGCCCTGAGGATTGACTTCCTTGGCTAGAATATGAAAGTCTGTGAAAACCACTACGAGGGGGCAGTAAAGAAATTACTGTTCAGACCAGGCTCTGGTCCTCTTGGCCTTTGCCCTTGAGTGGATTATTTAGCAGTCCCCAAAACTACTTCATAGTATCCCCAAAACTGCTATTTCCATGTTAAATCTTCACATTTTCAAATTTCAGATTGAAGAAGTCAAAGGCATCTAAACTGAAATCGAATGTCAGTTTCTCTCCATGGTGGTGCCCAGCAGACTTCCAGCCTCCAGTGAGGGGGACTCAGCTTGTAGCTGTGGGCTTTCCGATTGCTGTAAGTTTTTCCTATTACCTATCAAAATCCTGAACATCAGCTGTCCGCAACCAGAGATCTCTATCTTAACCTCTAGCATCCTCCCCACGGGACAGACATGTATTTGTAAAGTCAGCTGCTAGAATAGATGATTAACTACAAGCGTGGACCTTCACAAAATAAAATAGTTTGCCTAGAAGAATCTTGGTGGAATCAGTTTTGTTTTGTATGAATGTGTGAAAAAAATAGCAATATTTGTGTGAATATCTTAAGTAGGGCTGTAAGGTAAGGCTACTAATATGTGAAAATTTAAAGTTACTACCAATATGTGAAAATATGTTGATTTTTCACTAATGTGAAAAATAAAAGATTACAGATATGGGAAAATATCAAGGTTACTAATATGTGAAATACACTTTGAAGTCTATTTCAAATGAAAATTCAAATGAGAATTCTGCACAGAGTATATTCTTTGTTCTCAGGCAGTCAGTCTGTGGCAGACAGGCTTGAGATAAGAAAGTTTATTCCTTTATTCATTCATTCATTCATTGATACATACATTCATCAAACATTTATTAGACCCCAACTATAAGCTCAGCCGTAAAACACCAGATGAAAAACCTAAGTTTTTTCCCCTATGAAGGATCCCATGTTCAGTGGGAGAGATGATGATTAAAACCACTCATTATGGTTCACTGAGGAGAGGACTCCCAGGATTCTTCCAGTACTGAGGACCTGTACCTGGATTAAATGAGAAGGAATTTCCCACAGTAAATGGGACCATCACAGATTGATGTTGCTGGCTCTTTCATTGCTGTCAGAAACCCTGGTTTCTTAATGAGTAGAGATTTTGCTTTTTGATTAGTCCAGTCTCTGATTAGTTTCTTAAAATATTTGCCTCACTGCTCAATGCAGCCAGGACAGCAGCATGAATACAGGGAGGGCTTAATAAATATGAAACCAGGAGGAGGAAGAGAAAGAAAGGAGAATGCCACCACCTCTCTGTTATTTCAGCCTCCAGTAATGGGACCCTCTGGTCTGTGTCAAGTCCCTCCATCTCAGGTCTAGACATCATATGAATTGGGCACAGATATTTCATCAAAGTTCATCCACCCTCTTTGTTTATCATACTTTCTAGGCATCTTGTTTTGTTTGTCACTCCTTTAAAGGGGACATCTTTAAATCACGGAACCCAGCTTTGTCTTTTTCTCTTTTTAACTCATCTTCTTCCCCAGATGCACAACTCATGTGATCCACACTAATTTGCTGGTGTTTCCTAGGCTCAGTTGAGTAACTGCCAACCTCACATTTTGATGAGAATCAGGAAACTTCAGCATTGGATAAAAATTAAATGTATGGAACCACAAAAGACCCCAAAGAGCCAAAGCAATCCTGAGCAGAAAGAATAAAGCTGGGGGGATTATGCTTCCTGACTTCAAGCTCTACTACAAAGCCATAGGAATCAAGACAATTTGGTACTGGCACAAGAACAGAACCATAGACCAATGGAACAGAGTAGACAGCCCAGATATAAACCCAAGTATATACGGTCAATTAATATACAATAAGGGAGACATGGACATAAAATGGGGAAATCACAGCCTCTTCAACAGATGGTGTTGGCCAAACTGGACAGCTACATGCAAGAGAATGAAACTGGATTATTGTCTATCCCCCTACACAAAAGTAAACTCAAAATGGATCAAAGACCTGAATGTAAGTCATGAAACCATAGAACTCATAGGAGACAACATAGGCAAAAATCTCCTGAATAGAAACATGAGCAACTTTTTCCTGAATGCATCTCCTCAAGCAAGGGAAACAAAATAAAAAATGAACACATGGGACTACATCAAGCTAAAAAGCTTCTGTACAGCAAAGGACACCATCAGCAGAACAAAAAGGCAACCTACAGTATGGGAGAATATATTTGTAAATGACATATCTGACAAAGGGCTAACATCCAAAATATATAAAGAACTTACACACCTCAACAACCAAAAAGCAAATAACCTGATTAAAAAATGGGTGGAGGATATGAACAGACAATTCTCTAAAGAAGAAATTCAGATGGCCAACAGGCACGTGAAAAGATGCTCCACATCACTAATCATCAGGGAAATGCAAATCAAAGCCACAGTGAGATATCAGCTCATACCAGTAAGGATGGCCAGCATCGAAAAGACTAAAAACGACAAATGCTGGTGAGGGTGCGGAGAAAGGGGAACCCTCCTACACTGCTGGGGGGAATGTAAACTAGTTCAACCATTGTGGAAAGCAATATGAAGGTTCCTCAAAAAACTAAAAATAGAAATACCATTTGACCTAGGAATTCCACTTTTAGGAATTTACCCAAAGAATACAATTCTCAGGTTCAAAAAGACATATGCACCCCTATGTTTATTGCAGCACTTTACAGTAGCCAAGATATGGAAGCAACCTAAGTGTCCATTAGTAGATGAATGGGTAAAGTAGAGTGGTACATACACACAATGGAATACTATTCAGCCTTAAGAAACAAATCCTACCATTTGCAACAACATGAATGGAGCTAGAGGATATTATGCTCAGTGAAATAAGCCAGGCAGAGAAAGACAAGTACCAAATGATTTCTCTCATTTGTGGAGTGTAACAGTGAAGCAAAACTGAAGGAACAAAACAGCAGCAGACTCACAAACTCCAAGAAGGGACTAGCAGTTACCAAAGGAAGGGATGGTGAGGGAGGAAGAAGGGGATTGAGGGGTATTATGATTAGTACACATGGTGTGGGGGTGATCATGGGGAAGACAGTGTAGCACACAGAAGACAAGTAGTGACTATGTGGCATCTTACTACACTGATGGACAGTGACTGAAATGGGGTATGTGGGGGGACTCAATAATATGCATGAATGTAGTAACCACATTTTTTTTTATGAGAAACCTTCATAAGAGTGTATATCAATAGCACCTTAATAAAAAAAATTAAATGTAAGCCCCACTTAAATATAAGCCATTTATCCTTCATTAACAGGATAATGAGCCAAATTCCTGTTTCTCTTACAAAGATATTGCAAGCTTCCTGAGATCAAATACATGCTTTGACTTTCATATATTGAATCTAAACTTGTTTTGGAGAAGTGAATGGGTTAAGATGAGACTGAATGACCTTGAATATACATTATTAAAGGAAATGGACCTATGCATGTAGAGGAAAATGGACAGAAGATGGTAAGATGAAGGTTATATATATATTTTTAGAGCGTCATGCTTGTGTATTGAAAGAGAATTTGACCATGATGGGGATTTATGTCTTCTGGGTACGTGATACTTCTCCAATTTCTGCTATTATGTAGCTCATCTTCTCAGCAAAATCCAAGACTTCTGACAGATCAAGAGGTGTAACATTTCAGATCCTTTAAGCTTTCAGCAAATGTAATGAATATCAGAGGTGGCTTGTGCTGAATGTAAGAACAGATTTTGTTTCTGCAGGAAGCAGGGTAGAAACTAACACCCACAGACTTGTGGTAACTTTAAGGAGTTTTCTTCCATATCTTGCTCTAAATGTGCTTGATAATTTTCATATACTTTGTATACCTTGAGGTTTCCCTGTAGGACATCCTTCTTGCCCAAGTTGCCATCTGAAAAATGGGTTATTTCCAAAGCTCTGTTTTTTCTATTAACAGGCTTCTGAGCTTTTTACTAGATTTCAGGACCATGCTTGTAGGGAAGAATGCCTCTGCTGGAAAAAGGGGATTTAAGATATGCATCTCACTGAGTCTGTCTCCTTCTTAAGTATGGATTTATTTATTGTGGCTCAATGACCTTCTGTGAAATGCAGTGTTAGTGTCATACTGGTGAGGCCCAGACTCCTGTTCCTTCAGGAAAACTGAATTAAACAGCTGACCAGAACTGAGAGCATAAGCTTTGGCTGCTGGTGAAGCCTAGTGTTATGGATGGCTTTGCACAGGCTGATCTCTCCAGTGTAATCTGAAGTAGATGGGCCTCCCATTTCCCTGGTGGGTAAAAGGGAATGTTCAGAAATACACTGGGAAGGGATTCTATCAAAATTGTCTCTGCACAGCAAAATATTAACTTCTGGTCTGGTAGGCTAAACTCAATCCAGAATTCCACCCAAATGCCAAATTATGTGTTCCTGGAATTGATGTCCTTACACATATAAAGAATGTGATTTGGGAGACACAAACAACGAACCCCTTTCTCCAAATATACTCCTGTCTGTGATAGATTTAGATATTTCTCCTCTTGGCTCTACTACTCTTCCATTCTTGGACTTCCTTTATTTGAATAGTAACAATAACAACTATTTTTTTGGTAGAGCCTTTAATAGGTAATAGTGTACATTGTCTTTTAATATGTTTAGATGAAATTATTATTATAAGGTATGAGCTATTATTACATGTTATAACATGGGGAGGGGAGAATCTCAAAAATATTTTGCTGAGTGAAAGAAGCCAGAGACACACAACAAAACTACTGTATGGTTCCATTATAGAAAATCCTTGAGTGAGCAAATCAGGCCGCTTTTCTTTGGAATGGGGGTGTGGGAGGGTTGACTGGACAGAAGCATGAGGGAAATTCTAGGCCAATGGAAATGTTCTGCTTTAACGTGCATTTCTTAAAACAGACTGAGAAATACACTTAAGATCTGAGCACTCTACACCATGTAAATTATGCCTAAATTTTTAAAATCATGATTTCTTTTGGTATGCATAGATGAGAAGGCTAAGCTTTAGGAAGATTAAGTGAGTTGTCCATCGTCATGCAGCTGAAGGAGCTACTGGAGCCTCAACCCAGGTGAGCTCTAACTCTTTAAGTCTGGGTTTTTTTCATTCTAAGACAATTTCCAAGAATGATAGCATTTTCATTACTCCACTATGGGGTCAATACATTTGCAGAGGCTTTTCTTTCTGGGAACAGAGATAGATGGGTTTCTAAAAGCACATGAGTGGGTACTGGAAAGAGCAAAGAGAAGGGGGCTAAGACCCAGGTCTGCAGCATGGATAATTGTTAATGGCTAGTGCTGGAATCTTAAAGCAGGTTCACATTTCCACTCTGCAACTCACAGTGCATGTGATGTTGGGCAGGTAAACCTGTCTGAGCTTCAGCTTTTTCATAAGTAAAATGGGTTGTTGTGAGGCATAAATGTGATCGTTCATAGAGAGTCTGTAAGTGTCAATGATTTATCGATGAATGCTTCTTTCCTATTACTATTCACAGTTCTGGTTAAAGAAGGCATCAATGACACAGTTTTACTGTGTCATTATGTCTTACAGTGTGGAATGTACTGTGCCTGTACTGCACCTTTCCAAGTGGCTACATAATTTACCATCATATTAGAGAAAAGAACGTGAAGCTAAAATCACTAGTTCCAGGACTTCTTTCACTGACCTTCTCATTTTGGCAGCAGGCATTGTTGAACAGTTTAGAATTGTATGCACTTCATTCCCTATGTGAAAATGTCATATATTTCTAAATTCCTTTAGAAAATTCATTCCAAGTGTAATTCACTTAGAAACCTACAATTCCATGAATTTTGGGTATGATTCACTGAGCTATATCTTAATGTTTGTAAATGATCATAGAACTAGAAGGAACTATTCTTGGAAGTGATTAGTATAGTATAGTTTAATGTGGGTGGACTTTCTTAAGCAGAATATCCATTTAAAATGTTTGGGCATTATCCAAGGATTTAAAAAGAAGAAAGAATCCCCTCCTCTCTTCCTCCCTCCCTCCCTTTCTTCCTTGACAAGCAGAATAAACTGCCTCAATGGAAAAATTTGTTTTTTGGGTTCTGCTTCTGTTATTATAGATAGCATATTAGACTGTAAATTTTTTATTATTATGTCTCAGAGCCCTCTTAAGCCTGCTTAGGTCACAGATCCTGCATGACATGTAGGCTTGTTCTAATGGTAATATATTTTACTATCTGTTAAGCAAAAAAAGAAAGAGGAGCAAAAACTTCAGAGCTTAATATAAAGTACTTATATTTTTCCATGTAGAAATACTTTGAACACTGGTTCAAGGTACCTGACCCCATGTGCAGCTACTGTTTCCATGGGAAGTTTGCATGGAGGGAAGCCTGGATGTCCAGGATGATGCATGATGGACAGTGAGAGTGCTCAGTTTGTAATTCACAGCCAGCATTTCTGATTTTGCAATACTGGAGGTGTTGGTTATATTAAACCAGACAACGTAAATATAGTCTCTGGTGTTTAAAAAAAGAAAAGAAGTGTACCATAAGTGGTACCCCCCTTTGTCCTTTCCAGCCCAGGCAAACCTCTCCAAAACAAAGGGAACAAGGAAAGAGGGAGCTTGCAGGTGTGTAATTCCCTAGAATCATTTTAGGGGTTCCAACCTTCACGATATTTTCTTATGTTCTAAGTTATCCATATCTCCCTCCACCTATGAGCCAAGCAAAGGGCAAGAGGTAAAGGTCAAAGGGAAGTAGCTGTTGAACTGAACAGATGACTTAAACCCTTCCTCCTGTTTTCAAATACTGTGCCTGTTCTGTGATCTCATCTGGGAACAGGAATGAGGAGGGAGCAGGGTGTGGGTGTTGTGTAGGAAAAGCTCAAACGAAACAGGAAGCTTGATGGGTTATTCAAGCACCAGGATAGTTTAGCTAAAGGATGAGACTTCAGTCAGACCAGCCTGGCCTGTGCTCCTGGTTCCTTCACAGATGCCCCCTGGAATGCTTCTGCCCTCCTTAAGCCTGAGGATCTGCAACTCCTAAGTGGAGCTAAGAACAAATAACTCACATTTGCTATAAATATTCAACTGGATAATATTTAGCACATATTCAGAAATGTTCTAAAAGGCAACTTTCCCTAGATACTAACATGAATCTTAAAACAGTCACTAGAAAATGTTAAGATATATCTGCCTGCACTTAGAGAAGAATCTAAAACAAAAATCTTTTGGGTTTGAGCAAGGGACAAACCATTGTGGTGGAATATTGGAACCCAGGTATTCATTGGCAGAGACTAAAACCAGAGTTTTAACAAGCCTGTGGCAAGCAGCCTGAAAAATATCTCAAGTGTTTTGTGATTTTGGATTCATGATGTAGCTTACAAACAAATGCTGCTATGGTGATACGGTTTACTGACTCTAGGCATGAAACCGAACAGTTTTCTATAGACTGAGAGAGTACTTGAACTGTATTAATGTAAATAACACCTTTAAATATTGTATAATTTAAAAAAGAATTTAAGAACATCTTCATATACTTTAAATTTTGTTGCCCTAAGGCAAAATCCACCCTACCCCCCTCTGACGCAAGGTCCCACAGCTGCCCAGACCAAAGCTGTACTGCTTTTGTATATAATGTTGGACTAGGTTAGCTAATATTTTGTTGAGAATTTGTGCACTTATATTTATGAATAAAATGGGTTGGCAGTTTTCCTTTCTGAAACTTTTTTTTGTCCAGTTTTGTTACTAATGTTTTATCAGCAACATAGAATAATTGGGGTGGCTCTTTGTCTATTTTATGAAATAGTTTGATAAGATTTTAATGACCTATTCTTTAGAAATATGGTAGAGTTCACTAATAAACTCTGATTCCGATGGCGTTTTTGTTTTTTTGTTTTTGTGTATGTATGTGGGGGGGTGCGGGGGAAGAATATTAACCAGTGTTTCCATTCTTTTAAGAGTTATACGACTAGCCATGCATCCTATTTCTACTTAGGTCAGTTTTATTAAGTTTATTTTTGTCTAGGAATTTGTGCATTTCATCCAAGTCTTCAAATTTCTTATCAGTAATATGTTAAAAGGGTTATTTTATTGCCTTCTTACCTCTTTTATATCCATTATTTCCAAATTCTGATTCTGTTACTCTATTTCATCAAATTCTTCAGGTGTCGGTTTTTTCAGTCTTTCCTATACCACCTTTAAATTTTTCCCTTATGACAAATGTGGAATTTTTTGATAATTCAAATTCTGATGTAACCATTACAGAGTTTCTTTATTAATTTAACCCCTCAGCCAATGTCCATAGACTTTCCCAGCATCAATTGCAACTGATTACTCATTAGCCTCAATAATCTAATCCATGTTTCCATGTCACATGAACCAGTTGTATTGTTACTGCTGTGGTCATTAGATTTATTTTTTTAATTATTTATTTGTTTAATTAAGGTATCATTGATATACCATCTTATGAAGGTTTCACATGAGCAACATTGGTATTAGATTTATTAGATTAGTGATTAGATTCAGACCATGAGGGATCAAATTCCAGGTCCACTGCTTACTTGTGGTAAGATATTCAAACTCTTTGGGCCTCAATTTGTCCACCTTTTGTATTGTTAAATTTTCCTGTGGGTCTGTTTATTATAAAAAAAAAAGTTGTATGTCTTCAGTAATGCTCACCATCATTCCCTCTTTACCTCCTTAAAAGGCAAACAACAAAAATAAGCACCCTATCTTGGTGGCTGTTCAGAGTCCAGTGAACTCCTGAAGGTTTAGAGGAAAAACTTAGGAGGTTTTATCTTCTGACTCTGACAGGCCCAAGAAGCTTGCTCAGACCTCTTTTCCATCATCCTGATCTAATTCTTGTAGTTGTTGGCAATCAGTCTTCCAAGAGTCGTTAGCAAGGCCGTGCTGGGTTTGGCCTTTAGAAGAAAATCCAATGCCTCAGGTGAGTCCTATAGGCATTAGTTCTGTTGAGCAAGACTTTGTGTGTGTGTGTGTGTGTGTGTGTGCACGCGCATTAGTTCTGTTGAGCAAGATTGTGTGTGTGTGTGTGTGTGGCGCTTGGGAGGGAGTAGAATCTGGCGGGGAAATGAGGCTCTTCCTTCCTGAGCATGGAAGTTTCACCAGACTTCTGGTTCATGCATAGTTCAGAAGGAGGTGACAATAAGCATGAAATGGGATCGTGTACATGGACGTGTTTTAAACTGTAAAGCAGTTTTCAGAACAGCAGGTAATCATAACATTGTCTATTTTGATGGGCCCTGATGTTTCAAACCTCCCCCCCATCGCCCCCCACCCAACATCTCTCTTACATTCATATATCTCTGTGATTGCTTTGGGTCGGCAGCACATCCAAGCTAGGGTGAAAAAAATTTTCAAACCTGACCTGAGTCTGCCCTTGGTAATGATATTTGATTTATTTAATGTAGTTTCCTTTGGAAAAGCTTTATGACTCTGGGCTTCTGCCATTGAAAAGTAACTCCAAGTTTACTGAGCCCCACGTTTGACTTGCAGGATGTTATTGCTAAGCTACACCTGGAATAATTTTCCATAGATGGTTTATTTTCCATAGATACCTGTAAAGAGGAAGTGAGAACGTAACTTCCTGCCCTTTGACGTGAAGTCCTATTAACATACGATATTCTGTCTAGGAAAGAGTAAAAACAATATTAGGACTTGACTGTTCGGACATCCTTTCTGCTTGTTACTCACTTCCTGTCTTTAGATGTTAGGTTATAGCTGTTAAAATAGTTACTGGATTTTCCCAAGGAAGAGAAATTATGATTATTGGCAATGGTGAGGAGCCTGCTGGCAAAGTGTTGAGGGAGCAAATGTGTAGACATCATTCATCTGTGTCCTCTCAGCGCTTACTACTATCTGATGAATACACTTTGGGTTGTTTGTGTGTGCGTTGAGTTATATTCTATAGCAGTTCCCATGTTTTTAGTTTTCTCCAAGCAGGAACTTGTCCGTCCCACTGATTATGCATCTTGCAGTGCCTAGTCCTCCACCATGCACAAAGTAGGGGCTTAACTTATGTGCAATGAATGAGATAATACTTTCAAGCATTTATGATTTTGATGATTCCTTGAGTTAGAAAACTAAGATTGGTATTCTTGCATATCATTTTCCCTTTTAAATCTCATAATAGCAATAACAGCAATAACATAATACTAATAGCTAAGTCTGAGCACTAAGTATATGCCAGGCATTGTTCTAGGAGCTTTGTTAAAAAAATTATTTAACCCTTACAATAATTCTATGAGATAGGTCCTGTTATTATCAGGTGAGGAAACTGGGATACAGAGAGGTTACATACCTTGCTCAGAGAAGCCCAGCTTCTATGTGGGAGATTTAGGATTTGAGCCTGATCCTCTGATTCTGGAGCTCATTTATTAAACTACTACACTGTATTGCTTCTAAGTAATGCATTGTTTTCCTCACTGTGTGGATGGGGAGTCAAGGACTCAGCTTATCAAGCTGCCCCATTGTCACATAACTAATCTGTAGGTATAAGCATATTATAATAAAGAAATGTACAGCACAATTTGACATGGTATGCAACTGTGACCTCCTTTCACTATATTGGAGTCTTTGGATTAGGTATCTTAACCATATTCCAGAAGGAACATGGATCATGACAGTTTGAAGGGGTTTCAATCTTTTCATCCACAGAGTAGAAGTACCCTTTCTGCAGCGTGGCTGGGTGATTCCTCATCCAGTTTCTGCTTGAATGTCACGAGCAATAGGGAACTTATTATCTCATAGTGGTTTTTTATACTGAATCCAAATATTATCATTGTGATTTGTATCTACTAATATGGCTCTGCTCTGCAGAGATACACAAGATAAGTTTAGCCCAATTCTGCATTATTTAGTTCCCATAAATCTTCTCTTTTCTAGGTTAACTCCTAATAATGGTAACTGATCCTTATGTTTTTAACTACAAGTTCCTTATCAATTTTTTTACTTACATTAACTCATTTCATCCTCACAACAATCCTATGAAATAGATGAAAGAACTAATACATGCAGAAACTAAGTGCTTTGCTTAAGGCCACAGAGCTAGGTGATATGAAAGCAAGGAATTGGACCCCAGCAGTCAGAGTTTATGCTCTTTGCTACCATGCTCAAATGTTTTTCATTTAATTTGTTTATTCCTTGAAACTTTCAACAACCTGGTCACCCTCTCACCCTGATTTGAGCACTGTTATACTTACTTGGGCTTCAGGTATGGGCTGATCAAGGAGTCCTCTCCTTTTCTGAACATTATACTTCTCCTGGTGGAGCTTAATGTCCTACTGCTTTATGATGACAGCCACAGCCATGGAACACCCTAGAGCCTTTCTTCACACAAACTGCTTATCATATAGTTCCCCCTATCCTACATGTTACAGTGATTTCTATTTTGAATACACAGTGGCAGAACTTCCCATCTTTATTTTATTTCATCTTTTTAGTTTGGGCCTGTGTGAAACTCTTAAAATCTTAGTTTTGCCGTCTAAGGCCATTGGTGGCTCTCCCAGCAGCTGTCTAGGGGCCTGAAGTAGTAAAAGCAACATTCTATCATACCTGCCACACATTAGGTTCATCCATTATCGCCATCAGACTCTGAGAGAATGTGCAGCAGGAGCCCCATAACATCTGGTTGCCAAGTGAGCAAGGTACCCATAGTTCTCATCTCCTTTTAACCTGGCTTGTCTGTTTCTTTATGTAAAGCCCAACGTTTATGTTTTATCAATTTATAAAGTGCTCAGGATGCTTTGTGTATCGCTGTAGAGTCCCAAGCAGTGAATACAAACTACAGGGGAAAGATTTGGTTCGATATAAGAAAAGGAACATGCAGAAACATTTCAGATAAGGAAGGTCTTTCTAAAATCACGATTTTTAATATTTTCCCGGTTAAACAAACAGGATTGAGACAGGTGGAGACAACATCCAGGGCACAGGAAAGAGCATGGAAAAGGAATTAGAACTGGAGACTTTGGAGCTGGACTGCCTCAGTTCAAACCCCAGCTCTGCCAATTTCTGCTCTGTGACCTTGGGCAAGTCACTTCTGTGCTCCATGTCACAGCCCCCTGGCTTTTAAGATAAGCATAATAATATTCCTACTTGATAGAGTTGCTTTTAAATGAACTACTATACTTCAGACATCTAGAGCAGGGCCCAATGCATTGTAAGTCGTCAATAATTGCTAGTTATTGTTATTGTTCTAACACCCACAGGTCAAATCCAGTTGGAGTTTGCTTTTGTAAGTAAAGGATGCAGCCATACTGATTTGTTGACATATCGTCTGTGGCTCTTTCATGTTTAGTGGCAGAGTATAGTAGCTGTGGCAGAGACTCTAAGGTCCACAAAGCCCCCTAAACTTTTCTGTCTGGCCCTATACAGAAAAAGCTTGCCAACCCTCAGAGAGGAAATGGACTTCTGACCTTCATCTGTTACTTCTTTGTCTTGAAACCTTGGACAAGTGACAGATACTCTCTGGCCTCTGCTGCTTCATTTGTAATACTTCTCCTGCTCAAGAGAAAAATCGGTGACAAATTTTATCTTGGCGATCCCATTAATACTGTCATTCATTTGCTCAACAATTCCTTATTTTATAGTCAGACATTTGTGTTAATTGCTTGGATGTAGATGTATTAATTTTTTTTTTATTTTTCTAATACTAATGAGCACTCAGCATGTACTAGGCACAGTTCTAAGCCCTCTGTGTGTGTTAGCTCATTCAGTCCTCATAGCAACTTTATGAGGTAGACATTTCTATGCATCCCCATTTTATAGGTAGAGAAATGGAGGCATTAAAGGTTAAGGAAATTTAACCTAGCAGTTCACTGCTCCCATTGGCAGGTGGCTGAGGCAAGATTTGAAACTATGTAGTGTGATTTCAGAGTCTAGAGTTTCAAACTCTACTGGAAGTAATCACTCAACTTTGAGGACCTTATGATTCCACCAGAGAGACTTATGTGCAAATAAATAACCACATATGACATGTAAGTGTTTAAATGTTTGTAAGATGACCAGCACCTTGCATGGCATAAGCTATCATCACCATGTTTATGTCCTGACACTGTTGACATCTGTGGACATTGCCACAGGTATGGTTGGAGCTTAAGGGGAACATGCCTGGAGGACTGTAAGAAGGAGGTCTTACCTGAACTGAGACTTTGATCCAGCATGTAGAGAGGAGTTTCACAGAAAGGGTTGCATGCAGAAGAGATCACATGCTCAGAACAGAAGCAGGAGAGCACACGGCATGTTCAGAGAATTAAACAGTATTCCTCTGGCTGGCATTTGCACTGGCGAGTGGGGACTAAGAGGTAGTTAGCTGAGGTGAAGACAGGAGGTGGGCCCAGACCCAAGTCCTCTAGAGTGTGTCTCTTTGAGAGCAGTGCCCTATATTTGTGTATCGATTTATTTTTGTTTGTTTGTTTTTTGTCGATTTATATTTATTTTTGCCTGTCTCCTGCCTGGCCCCCAATATACTAGGCACCTGGAATGTGAGAGCACCTCAAGGGCAGGCACCCATGCTGTCTTGTTTACAGGGATAACCAACACTCAGGGTCTGGCCTGGAGCGGATTGTTGAATGAATAGATAACTAAACCAATCAGTTTGCTGCTGGGTTGGGTCGCTGGAGGCATCTCTGGGGGCAGTGAGCTTGCTTCATTGAAGAGTCACATCACATCAAATGACTGTACTATCTGAAGTAGGATAATTCTGAGGTAGTTTTTAAGTTGGAGGCCAAAGATTACTCAACAAATTCATACCCAGTGTAATTTGCGCGAGACTCCACGTAAAGCTCAGCCCCTTACCCAGAATGTCCTTATGATCTCATGAGAGCTTTTTGGTTATCCTTCAAATGTCTCTTAAATCCTACCTTCAAGGTCACTTGGCAGAATGGAAGAAGAGAAATAAATATTGGTAAGTGATTGAAAACAATAATTCTTCTAGACAATGCCGACAAACCAGAGAACGAGGAATTTGAGTACATAATCTCAGCGTAGGCTTATTTTCATTTTTGTCAGGTGCCTATGAGGCTTGGTTAAAAGTCAGAGGACACATCCTGCCTAAGGCCTAAGAATTTGGAACACATTTTAACCGAGCTATTTGTTGGCAATAACACAAACAGCAAGATGAGGTAAAAAATACTCTTCTTTTTAAGTTGTTAAAAGAGACAGCTTCCCAGGGAATCATAGAATGTTTGAAAGATAGGGGCCTTACTTCCCTCCCTTGACAGGTGAGGAAAATGAGGTCTGGGAGGTGAAGTGACTTTCCGAGGGCCGGAGAGCTAGTTAGCAACAGACCTGGAGCTGTAATCCGGGTCCCTGACTCCCAGGGCCAATTCTCTTTCCACCTCACCACTCAGCCTCCTGAGAAATTAGCTATAGTTTCCAAGAAGCTTATATTACCTCTTTCATCATTTCTTGGTCTTTTTTGAAACATTGATGATCTCCCTTTGCATCTTCACTCTCTGAGGTGACCTAGGAAAATGCCATTAAGGGAAGCCTTACCTTGCATTTGGTCAGCAAATCCCACTGTCAGCAATCTGTCCCAAACTTGAAAGTTTCACCAAAGGTTCAAATACCTAGGTTTCTTGCCTTCCCCTTAATCACAGTAGAAAATGCACGTGCTGCGTACACATCCCCTAGAGTAATCAAATATTTATTTTCCTTCCTGTAATTTGGCAATCCCTTTTTTGTTGTTTCTGTTATTTTTAAGAAGAAAACTTGTACATGTCAGATTGACTTGCTGGCTCCTCAGCAACCAAACCGGTAGGAGAATTGATTGGATTTGTCTAAAGCATTTCCTCATTAGTAGCCCAAGTGCACTTTTCCTTTCAACTGTCATCTGGCCGCCTCGACAAAGATTTAATTGTGGCAACTCGGGGGCTCCACGAACTTGGGCTTTCCTGAATGTTCTTTTGAAATCTTCATAACAGCCTAGCCTTCAGATGCAAAACTAGAAACATATTGAAAGTGACTTGGTGGGTTATTGGTATGAAGACCACTTCTTGCTGCTCTCCTCCCCTTTTTCTGCAAATGAAGATTGGAATTTTAATTGCTCAAACACAGTTCTAATTCATGATGCTCAGAAAGGGCATGGTTTATTAATTAGTCCTGATTAGGAGGCAGCCTGAGCTTGGGCTGGGCTGCTCCTTGATCAGTTTCAACAGCTCTTTGCCTGAAATTACTGTCTGTAAGCACATGGAGGTGTAATTATGCAGACACTAGCTGTTCAGTTCTGCCAGGTTAAACCCGCTATTATGAATACACATTACAGTGTCTTAAAAGACATTTATTGAAATGCCATAGTTTAATAGCTCAGGCTTACAAAATCAAGCTCTCTTTATGTTACAGGCAATAGCCATTTAATTGGGTGTTTTCTCCTAGCACATAAAAATATCGACTTAAATACACACACACACACACACACACACACACACATCCAAGTAATTTTATTTTTTAACTGTGAGAAACAGTATTGCTTCATGGTAAAAGTAAGGACTCTGGACCAGGCTGCCTGGATTTGACTCATGTTTCTGCCTTTTCTAGCGCTGTAACCTGGCATATGATATAACCCTTCCCTTTTGCAGTCGAGTAAAATGGTATGATTGAAGTCCTTGTATTGTAAGATTGTTGTGAGGATCTAATGAGTTAGTACATAAAAAACACTTAGCAAAGTTCACGGAATCTAGTTTTCGTGTCTTTTACTGACTGCTTCAACACATTGACTTGTAGTTATGTGTTACAAAATCTAGGTGTGTTTTAGCTAAAAGAATTAGGGATTGCTCTCTGTGGCAAAAGCTGAGAGTTGTTCCCTAATACGTATTCTTTTCTTCCACATTAATAGCCTCCTCTTCCCACTAGTTGGCACAGGGCCATCCAGAGTTAAGAGTAAATTTCTTTTCCATCTAGAAGTGGCCACGTGACTAAATTCTGGCTGATGGGCTATAAGCAGATATAGGGTGTTAACCTCTGAAGACTGTTGTGTCCTTTATTTCTTCCTCCTTTCTAGTGAAGGGAATTTGGTCATGATGGCTGGAACTCAAGCAGCCACCTTGGATCATTAGATGGCAGGTTAGGAATGAAGAACAGGAAGGGAGCAAAGGTGCCCGGGCAGCCCTTTTCTTTTACTATAGACATTTGGTAAAAGAAAAACAAACCTGTATATTATTTAAAACACGGTAATTTGGGGCACCTGTTGTGCAGTCAACTCTAGTCTTAGGTAATACCTTACCCTCCCTGAATTAGACCATTATTTTTATTGCAATATGTAGAAATTGCAGGATGCTAAGGCACAAAGAACCATGATAGGTTTCACACACTCTGTTTCCTTTAGAGGCCCTGCCTTATCACTCCTAGACGGGGCTGCGCTGCTCTTCCTCCATGCCCAAGGCGAGAGGGGACTGAGCCTCAGGCAGCGGGTGATGACTGAAGAGGGACTGCTGCACAGGAGAATTATGCTCACAGCTGATGGTCAAGCCTTATAGCAAGAAGGGATATTCTGGCAATTCTATTACTTCCCCTGGACAAGAAATTGTGGGCTCTTGGAGAAGTCCAATGGCAATTTTCTTTTGCTTTCTTTGTTATTCACAAGAATAAGGTTTTCCATTTTCTATACATGTCAAAAAGGAACAAGACTCCCGAACAAAGGGGCTGTATGCAGGGACGTGTTGAGGTTGCTGGTCCATTCTCAGGATGAAAACTTGTTTTCTGGTGGTGCTAGAGATCTCTGGACTCATTTATGGATTTTGC
This sequence comes from Manis javanica, assembly GCF_040802235.1. Taxonomy (NCBI): domain Eukaryota; kingdom Metazoa; phylum Chordata; class Mammalia; order Pholidota; family Manidae; genus Manis; species Manis javanica. Next base: position 208,092,618 of record NC_133157.1, read on the forward strand.
TGAGGCTTCGTCACCAAACAAGTAATGATTCGTGGGGACTTTTTGAAGCCTAGGAGGAAATTGCCTTTCTCAGGAAGGAGTTGCCTTTGATTCTGCCAGGCCTTTAGAGGCTTGTCCAGCTTGGAACCTCCCTAAATCAGGTTTAAGGTTTAACACAAGAACTCCTGTCATTTACTTGCTTCCCTTCCTCCTTTTCTAGACTTAAACTTCTTTTAAGGATGTACCATTTCTTATCATCTCTCTTAGACAGCACCACCCTCAGCACATGAAAAATGACAGATGAAGTTTGGCTGAATGAATGAATCTAAATGGTCATACCTGCCTTATTAACTTAACTTATTTTTTCTTTGTTTTCAGTTGGTCAGTTAAAGGAATTAGTCTGTGTTGAATACCATTTCCAAAAGGGTGTCCTTTCTTCAAGGCATTGCTGTCTTCTCTCATATGTAAATTCCCCAGTTTATACCACATAGGATGTGGTTACCTCTAAATATTTGCTTCCATCCTAAGACTTGTTGTACTCCCCATACTTCTGCCCATGATGGATCCAGCCACACATTTCTGGGGTTCCTCGCCCCTTATATGGGTATTTTGAATGTTGCTTAGGTTATCTCCCACAGTAACTCCCTCTGGTCATGTAAGGAGTGGATCTGCCTCTAATATCTTTTCCCTTTAGGACACCCAATTTCACCTCCCTGTCCCTGCTCATAGATCACCGTGGCTGTCACCTCTGCCAATAGAATAAAGTCCAAACCTATAAGCTTATCATTTTGCATCCTTCGTCTAGGCAGGGGAGGCAGATTTCATGAAAGAATATGATCTTTGGGAAATCAAATTCCAGCTCCATCCTTTACTAGCCATCTGATGCCACATACGCTAAACTTCTGAGTATGGGTGTGCTGATGTGTAAAATAATAGTAGTCTTGCAACAAATAATGTATGTAAAGCTCCTAGTGTCCATCAGAATTAAAGGAATCCTACAAGACATTGCAGGGTCTGAAAGGGACAGCGATTTATTCTTTTATTGTGGATACATGGATTCTCAATAAATGAAAGATCCCTTACCCATCTTTTCTCTGAACCTTAGTTGCCTTTATATAGGGTGGTACCTTAAATGGTCATTCTGATGCTTAACTTTGGGAAGCTATGTAAAGCAGCTGGTTCCATAAATGGCACATTATTAGGTGTATAATAATGTTCCTTCTTTACCTGCCTTTAAGTTGAGGTCCAACTTTTCTTTCCTATGGACTTGCAACAAAAATTGTAAATCAGAGTACATCATATGAAAGGAATATTGTTACCCTTATCTCTACTTTTTAAAGTCCTATCTACCCTTTTAAGGCCAAGTTCAAATGACACCTACTCCATGAAGCATCCATAGATTCTCACTTCTACAACACACATTTCCTACTCCAGCCAGAAAGATAATAATGCAATTAAAGGAGAATCTTCAAACCATCTCAGCCAATATTTGAATTTCCTGTGTATCGGTAATTGTAATTCTACAGTGTACAAAGCTAAGCAATGTTCTCACTGTTATTAAAACATTTTTAGAGTTAAAAAATTCAGTGTCTTCAGAAAGGCCTGTTTAGTCCAGCTTTGGACAGTTTCAACCTGTCCCCCTGAATTGTTCTTAGGTATGTCCGTGTTATTTTTTATGTATCTTGCCAACAAATAAAATAAACAGTATTCCTTAAGATACATTGCCTGCAAATACCGCTTCTTCTTCTGTAACTGTAGCTTGTGCTAACATGTTTGCTGCCACTCTGGAGCCATTTTCTCCTAACTGCACTTATATTCTGTTAAAGCCCTGAAATCTTTTCAAATAGATGTTGGTGCTAAATGACATCTCTGTCTTGAATTAATATGGCTGTTTTTGATATGTGTGTCTATGATTGAGTTTCCTAATATATCCATATCACATGCAATTGGGTATGCTTATTAATTTGTTATGGACCTAATCCATCACTCCATGTTCCCAGATCCATTTTCCTCATGGGTTCTTCCAAGGTGCTCCATCCCTGTTATAAAACTTAACTCATTCTGCTTTGTGCCATAGTTTATACACTTTGTGTCGCTGTCTTAGATGGGATCCCAAGAAGAAGACCCTCTGCCTGGGGAACTGGGCAGCAAACTCTATAGCCTCCCAGGCTTAGTGCCCTCTTGGCCAAGAGTGGATTTCCAGATTAGGAAGGGTAGGGGGCAACTGAGAGTTATTCACAACTGTAGCAGCTAGGATCTGACGGGGCACCAGTAGCATGGACGACAGTTACCCATGACTTTGTAACTCTTTTGCATATGGAAACTATGTATTGTTTATTAGTACAGTCTCCGTAAACCCAGCTCTATGTCTTGCACAGTGAAGATGCTAATTTGTGGAACTGAATCATCAAAGATCTAGAGTAAATAAACGTCCCCTGGTTTGCACCTATTCCAGTCCACTGCCATTTGTAACAACAGATGGGCCTTAGCCAAATCCTCCCCAAACAGCAGGAAACCAGACTGTGTGAGTGATGGAGAGAAGGATATGGAAGTTTATATTGCGTGGTCCAATAGTCTAGTTGCCCTGTGAACTCAAAAGCCATCTAAGGATCAAATGCTTAAATTCAGGGTAGGCAAATAACTTTTTAAGACCAAGCAAATACAGCAAAGAGCAGAATTTCAGTCTGCTCCACTCAGCTCTTAAAACATTTTTATTTTTTTTAATTTGTAAAAGTAATATGTGCATATGGCTAGACATAAAAATGGTACAAATGAATAGTAAAGGTTTGTTTCTCCATCAACTTGACTTTTATTTCCATTCCTCAGAGCTAACTACTATTAGCATTTTCTTGTGTTACTATCCAGAGATTGTTGTAGGTTTACAAACATTTATGATTTTATCCACAAAAAGATTAAAGTGTATGTACTTCTCTCTACTGTTTTTTTTTTAAGCTAACAATAGATCTTACAGGTCTTCCTACATCAACACATCTCTGTCTATCTCATTTTAAAAAATTGACTATATACATGTCTTAAATGCATATATTTATCTATATACACTTATTTGTTTTGTCTTTTTTTTTCTAGTGGATATCTAAGTTGTTCTTAGTTTTTAGCTCTTACATATAGTATGTTTGCTCTTACAAATTTTTGTCATTATAAAATAAGTATTTGTCTTTCTTTGTATATATGTTCTTAGCACTATTAAATTGAAAAGCTTTTCTTTGCTTCTCAACAGAAAAATGGTGACATGGATAGTGAATATGACTACCAGATTCTGTACTTATATACTGAATAATTGTATATCTTTTAGCCTGAGATAGGATTTCTTATTCTCTGCCCATTTGTTCTTTAACATCTTTCCCAACATGTAACTTATAATCAGAAAAGATAAAAGTTACTATAGTTGAAAAAACTGAAAATAATTCTCTTATTCAGATCACCATTATATCATAATAGCAAGTTCTAAAGACCACGATGACACAGAATTTAATGCTTCGGTATAGAATTTAAATAACAGAATAACCATTTTGAGAGGAACAGAAATTCTGAATCTGGCTCAGAATTTACGAGGCTCAGTATTAAGAGCTTGTCTCATGCAGGTTTCAAAAATTCAATCGACTTGCCAGAAATTCCACCCTCATGTACTTAAAAGCACTTTTTGTCTTTCTGCTTGCAGTGAAGTACATGCGAGAAGCCACACCCTATGTGAAGAAAGGCTCCCCAGTATCCGAGATTGGATGGGAAACGCCTCCACCTGAGTCCCCTCGGTTAGGGAGCAGCTCCTCAGACCCTCTGTCATCACAGTCCATCTCCTTCCATAGAGATCGGAGAAGCATCCCTCTCAAGATGTGCTACATCACCCGGAATATGTCCTTGGCTGACCCTGAGAACAGGTAAAGAGGCCAGTGATCTCCTACATGTCTCAGCAGCTCTTCAGCCTCTGAGGTTAAAAGAGGACTTTGCTGGGGCTGTGCCCGTGTTCTTAAAATACTCAACGGTTTCCAAAGAATAGGCTGAAAAGGCCCCACTGAGAGAACGTATGTGTCCAAGCCAGGCCTCCCTCCTCTCTTCTTCGTCCTCTGTTCCTTTATTTTATGCTCAAGGAGAATCCGTATACTGGGCTCTGGTTCCGGAAAGAGTTGAAGAACTGGATGTGGGATCCTGAATGTCCTTCTTAGGTCTACCATTGCTACTTTTTGTGACTTTGGGCAGATTTCTAACACTGTTAATCCTCACTTTTGTTATCTGTAAAATGGGAATAATTGAAATGGATGCCTCATTGAGTTGTGAGGATTAAGTGAGGAAATCCATGTGCAGTGCTTAGCACAGGAAAACCTTCCATGAATATAAGCTGCAAAAATATTTATTTTTAGTGTCAGTTAGTGATAAGCAAATCAGCCTCTCTGGCATTCGGTGCTCTCAGCAGTGTACTTAAACGGTTTGATGAGAGGATCCTTAATGCTATTTTCTGCTCTAAACCTCTCCTTATGCCCCAGAGAGGAAAAGGAGTGGCTTTGAAACCAACCTGGAATGCCATTTCCCAAAGTCTGTGCATGACTTCTCATGCCACGGGGTAGACATATCACCTAATCCAGGGTGATTAAAGGGATCCAGCCAAGACAAGCAAATATTTGGGGGTCCCCCTTCCCTCAAAACCTTACTGTAACTCATCTGACCAGAAAGCATGCATCTTGGAGGAAAACAAGAGATATAGGGAGGAGAGGAATTGAACCAGTGAATCTTGGTGACCTTAGCATCCACATTCAAATGCTAAAAATAGGAACCACTCCACTGGCTCTTATTTATAACATCTGTGGGGCAGCTGCAACCTACCCGAGTAGGAAGTATTTTGCTGGCTTCAGAGTTGCTGTTGGGAAATGCCGAAGGGAATAGGGGCAGGGAGGAAGTTGCGGGGCAGGGAGGAAGTTGCCAGGGAGGAAGTCATTGGCTCACAGCTCCAAGCGTTTTCTGTTCTCTCCCAGTAAGCACGCTCTAAGGAAATTGCTAGCACTTCTGAATCCCACCAGCTGCAGGACCTGCCCCACTCCCCCTACACTTTCTGTGTCAGTTAAATCTGTATAGGGGTCAGAGCTTGGCAGTTGTAGAAGAAAGCCAGCGAGTATCAGCAAAAGATGAGTCAGCGCAGGCCAGCTGGCAAGAGTCAGGATTCTTCCATGAGCCACTCCAGCATCTCTGATTTGTCCCCCTTGAGTTCTGCCAATTTCCTGGGCCTACAGTGGCTGTCCTGGTTACTCTGAGCTTCCTCTTCCCTCTTACACACCCAGTCAAACAAGTATTTTCTCTCAGGAGACTGATGTCTTAAGTTTTCAAATCTGATGAATTCTTAGTATATCGAGTGCCTGTCTGGTGCTGGGCATGATGCCAATTACTTCAGACCAGAGAATACAAAGTGACAGCCTGTGTGCCCAGCCCACAGGTATCTGTGTGTGTGTGTGTGTTTTAATGGTCTATCTACTGTTTTAAAGAAATTTGAATTAGTTGCCACATTGACAAGTTGGGAAATTTCACATTAAGAAAGCAGATTTCTGTTTTTCTAGAAAAGCTGGAAGATCTGGTGATATTTTTTAGGCCCATGTTGCAGTAAGCAGGGCTCCAATGTATAGGAGTCCAGTGAAGATATCTCCTTTGACAAGAGAATGAGCTCACCTTGACCTTCTGATTTGCTTCACAGTTTGGGGATTCAATTAATTGCCTGCCTGGCCCTTAATATTTCCTGCCTAGTCCTTGTATTTGTGACCCTGCTTTTTCTCATTAACAGCCCTCTGAGTTTCTAATTATTGTCCCCATTCTACAGATAAAAGGCTGAGGCTCATGCTTATATAAGTTGCAGACATCATACAGCCAACATATGGTATAGCTGGGCTTCAAACTCATACCTATAGAGCAGGCAACAGTATCAGTTTACTGTTACTAGAAAAACACAGAGACTAGAAAACTTGGGATATTATAGAAGCTATCAATGCACTAGAGAGAGAATTTGAGTTAATGAAATAGTAACATACTAATTTTAGGTGATTAAACTAGTACTCTCAGGGAAAGTAAACAAAAGATAAATAGAGATGTGAGAGATCCAGACAACATAATTAATAAGGGGGATCTGGATACATCACAAATTTTGTACCCTGATAATGAAGAAAATGTTTTCTTTTCAAATCCACATAGAACGTTTGCAAAATTAACCACAGATTAGGTCACCTCCCAGAAAATGTGCTTAAGTTCCATAGGTAGAAATAATACAAGTAACAGCCCCTGACGATAGTGAAATAAAACTAAAAGATCCTTAACAAAACTACAAACAAAACCAAATACTACAAAATCAATAACAGAAAGGCACAGAAAGCCTCTCTTCATGGATTTTTAAAGGCTCTTTATGAAATAACTCTCAGGTCAAAGGGGAAATAGAAATTGAAATTGTAGCATTTGTAAAAAATATAATGAAAATAATACATCTATTAAATATAAAGGAGAAAGGGAGAATGTTAACTCTGGACAAAAAGTTTGTTTTAATGAGCTTAAAAAACATTTTCATAGCCTTGTTATTTTTAAGAAAATCTATTTCCCAAAAGATGAACTTCAGTATTCATCCTCATTATCATACATTTTAAATCAGTGGGAGATGAATTAGTAAGGTTTCCCTAGCAGTGGTAATCAAGTTAAAGAAGGAATTTAACTGTCTTTGGTTTACCTTGAGAAAAAGAGTTGAGGAGAGGGCTCATCAAGCCTGGTTCTGTGATTTCATCAATGTACAATAAAATGACTTCATTTTAGTCCATTCCCATGTCTCTCAGCACCATTTCAGGAAAATCTCAGTTTACCCTCTTAAGATCATTTCAAGAGGCTGAACTTGATCATCTGGCTGCTGAGAGATTTTTGCTAATATTGACTCTCAGTATTTAGGGCTTGATCCTTTGCTTTTGATATATTAATTGAACTCCATTTGGTTTGCCAAACCTGTCCAGGATTTTCCAGCTGAGATAATGAAACCTCTGAAAACAACTCCAAGGCTGTCATATCGGCTTCCTCTATTCAAGCAGGCATCACCTATCCTGGGAAGGAGAGAAGTGGGCAGGGGGCTCACAGAGCAGTGTCTGCCTCACTTCCTTTGACACAGGCCTCGGATTTTATTTTCCTTAGTGAAGGATGGGTTTAGGACACAGAGAGCTGCAAGTACATTTAGAACATCTCCTTGGACATTCAGAGGCCCGTGTCTGTTGACAGATACTCCCTTTGCTCCTAGATAATACCGGAATAAGAATTTTGACATTGTTGCCCAGAAAACCTGGTTGAAATTTCTTTCCTTCTTTTAAATTTCAATGGTTAAATAGTTTCGACCATGGAGGTTCTTTCCTAAGTGCTGAGGCTGAGCAGTGACCAGGTTCTTGCCCTGACATAGCTTACTGTCAGGGAGGGACTGTATAAGCTGGTGATTACAAGAATACTGTAGGAAGGTGCTGAGGGAAATAAAGGATGCTGCAGAAGCTTCATCACAGGAAAACCACTGAATGCAAACTTTGTTTTTGGAGGCAGGTGGGTGGTGGCAACAGGAATGATTGTCAGAGGAAGTGATGTGTCTGCCAACACTTGAATGATAAAATAGAAGTTAGCCAGGAGAGAAGGGTAGGAAGACAGTGAAGGTGTCCACAGCAGAGGAGAGAGTATGAGTCTAGGCACCACGCTGGGGAAAGACAGAGTTCTGTTAAGGAACCGGAGGAAGCTCAGACTGGGAGGCAGGCTATAAAGAAGGGGGAGCGAGTCTGGAGAGGTTGTCACCATCAGAGCTACGCCATTTCATGGCTTGGACTCTATCCTAGGAAGGGCCTAAAGCAGTGGGATGACGTAACAAAGAGCCTTTGGGTTTGGCTTAAAGCATGGACCGGAAGGAGGCAAGACTGGAGGCTAGGGGGCAGCGGACAGTCGTTGCAGAAATTGAGATGAGAAACCATCCTGCCTTCTGCTAGAGTGGGACAGGAGCACGAAAGAAAAGTTGGGTGAAGTTGAGGGATTTTAAGAGATACAACCTGCAGGAGTTTGTGGTGAGATGGCATTGGAGGCGTGAGGCAAAGGAGTCCAGGACCAATTTTGCTGTCATCCGTGGACAGAGAGCCATGGTCTGCCACACGCCTGGCCACTGTTTCCTAGATCATTACACTGGCCCTGTGTGAATGGGACCGAAGACCGGTATGTCTGGGTGGAGGGCAGGGTCATAGGACAAGTTTAGGTCTTGGATATTGCCTTGATTGACAGAGTATGATGTGCTTTTGATGATTTTATGTCCCTGACTAGATTCTCAAGCAGGGTAAGGACAGCAGTGTGTCTCATTTATCTTTCGTGTTTGCCACACTTCTCAGAACAGCGCATCAAGATCACTTACAAAACACCGAAGGGCAATTGCAGTGATGTCAGTCGGGGTCCTGGTGGGGCTCAGATGTCACCCTGGAAGGGCTCCTGAAGAGTGTTTAATGAAGGGCCTATTTACAGCAGAGCAGGGTGTGTTAAAGGAACTGGCAGTGGATGGAGAGGCAGCCAGGGCTTAGTGGCAGTGCTGCCCCTGGGACGGAGGGGCAGAGGGAGAAAGTTCCTGCAGCCCAGTGAGGACAAGAGCCCTGGAAGAGGAAAAGTGGCCCAGAGACAGTCAGAGGCAGGTCAGTATCCGAGCCTCCCGCCCTCGGGCCTCTTGTCAGTGCTTCCGATTGGCTGCATGCACCCGGGAGCCAGCGGCCAGAGCGCCTGAGTCATGCCATTTAGTACACAGAGTTTGACATGTTGGAGCACAGAGCACGGCAGAGAAGGGAAGAGAATGAATCTGGAGACAGAAATAGAAAAAGCAATCACAAAAATGTATTGACATTGTCTCTTTGAAAATAAGTCTGGTATGTATATGACAGGTGAGAACTAATTATAAGAAAATGTGGTTAATCCAAACACGGCCATTTCCTGACCTTTGATGATCAGTTATTCTCTGCATAGAATTCAACTATTATTTAACATAAGCATGTTTGTGTATATGCACATAAACACATCTCATACAGGATCGTTTTTATATTTCTCAACCATATATCACTATGGCAAAAAGCAATGTGTTTTATTTTATAGGCAACATATAAAACCTTGAAACTCATCCAAACCTATAATTATCTGATAATCTCTTTTCCTCAATTCAGGATATGAAATATGTTCACATCTGTTGTAGATTCATTTATTGGACTTGATTCTTCATGTCTTTGCCACAAAGTTTTTATTCCTCTACAGGAGGAATATGCTTTCCTGCCCCTTCAGTTTGAGATCAGCCATGTAACATCTTTGGTTAACAGGATGTTAGAAAACATGAGAGAGGCAAGGGCTTACAGTATACTTCTACATTTGAATATTTGCTCTGGCACCTCTACCACCACCGTTCAAAAAACATGTACAGCTGGCCTGATGCTCCAAGAAAGATAAGACATAGAACACAGCTGCCGCAGCTGCCACAGACACCCACATTAGAAGCAGAGCGGCCTAGCAGAGCCAGCCAAACTCTAGTGAGCGCATAAATCTGTGAGGATGCTTATTACTAAGTGCTACTGAAATACCAAGATGGTTTGTTATAGACCATTACTATGGCTATCAGTTCACTGATACAATGCATTTCAGTTGTAAACTTTTTTGTTCAAGATCTATGATCCCCACATTGTTACAAAAATCACTTTCTTTTTCTCCGGGAGGCATTCTCCCCTCTGAATTTTTCAAGAACATTTGGACTTTCGTGGTTTAAGTGGTGATGGATTAGTTGTCCTTTCAAATGTAGGTAATAAGACTCTGTAGAGTGAGGTCTGCCCACTACAGCTGGTACTGCCTGCTGCCATCAGTTGCTACTGAGGACAACCAGCACTATCCTGAAAATATCTGTGGTAGTATTTTTGGTGGAGATTCCTGTACTGACCATATGATTCTTGAGGTTTGGGTTTTAAGAGTATTCATTGTTCCTCACACTTCCCTCCTTAGCGTTGTTCCTCAAGCATACCTCCACCTCAGTGCAGCAATAACTTCAGCACATTATAGCTGGCATACTCCCAAAATCTTTGGGCCCATGCCTGATACATTGTCTACAATGAAGACTCATTATGCTTTTTTTGGGCATTTTCTGCCAGTTAAGTCCATTCCAAATCATCAGAGAGCTTCTAATAATGGGGGAGATCAATGTAAAGGAGATGCTGATATTCATCTTCCTTGAAGTCATTGCTCTTTGCACATTCTATCCAGCCTTCTCCAAATTCTGGCTTTTATAAGCAGTTTTGAGAATTTGTATTTTTTTTCAGGCCACAAAAGTTTTGTTATATCCTTCCTCCAGTGCATTTATGTACCTGCTCACTATATCTAACATTCTGTTTTAAATATTATTTAAGGGAAAATCATTCAGGAGAAAGAACTGTAATGTGGAAGGACTTAGGGTTAACAGTATGTCAGGGCTTGTTATCATATTGCTTGCAAATTGTCAGCCAAAGTCTTCAGCCAAGGAGCTTGCAGATAGATTTTCCTGAGCCAGAAAATGTCTTAGGTAGGAAATGGCTTCTTGATTTTAAATATCTGTCATGTCCAGTTGCTTTACAGCAGACAACTTCTCTGTTTGGTCATTTCTCCCTTCCTCTATCTGTATGTATCTAAAGACATTTGAATTCAGGATCTTTGTTAGAGAATAGCCCTCTCTTTTTAAATTTGAGGAAAGTGAGGTCCACCTAGGTGATGTGGTTTATTTGCTGACTGGTGGAGTCAAAAGTGGAATCTCAGCCTCTGAACTCTAAGCCTTGGACCTTGGGATTCAGAACTCAAGCATATTAAAAAATGAATTGACATGAGTTGAGCTCTGAAGCTATTATTCTCATTCCAAAGTAAAAGTCAGTGTGTCCAGGTGTCAGGCAGGAGGCTAGATTGCAGGGATGATGGAATAGCTATGGCCAGAATAAAGCCAAATAGGGCAACGGGAAGAGAAACAGGACTCTCCACTTTTTCCTCCAGGACTGAACAGATGCTGAGGGACAGTAAATGTTTCCTTTCTGGAGTTAACTCTGAATGAATGAACTAAAGGTGCCAAAAATATAGATGAAAGGAGAAACATGTAGACATTAAAACTGACTCTCTTTGCCCAAGTAAAACAGATGGCTGGAGAAAAGTCAAAGAAGCTGGGTTGAAAGCTAAATGGGGGATCCCACGGGACAGAGATGCTGTCTTCCTGACTAGTTTTGGAACATGGTCCACAATTTAAAAAATTGATTCAGATCATCCTTCCTGGGGTCTGCTATTAAACTGGCTGAATGAGGACGTAGGGAGACTGCCAGCGGAGCCAGTGAAAGGAAAAGAAAGCAAGAATAATAATAGATGCCAAGGGAAATGGGAACGAGAAACCAAGAATTCCTTGTATCAGTGATTCCTGTTTGATAAGAGAAAGAGGAAAAACAATTCAAAATCAGTGGCCACTCACCAAGTGGGAGAGGGAGAGAAAACAAGAAACAGTATTTACCCCAATTTACCCCAATATGTAAATACCATGTATTTTGGCATCTCAATGGGAGGTAGATTGGGAGATAGGAATTACAGGGAATGGAAAGGCATATGCGTGAACAGGGCTTTCTTCTTCCACAGGAAAGGAGTGGTGATGGCCAGTGGTATCAGTCTTTGTGATTAAGGCTTCAGGGTCATTGATCCAGCAGGTCAGAGCTGGTGGAAGAGTCAAGACTACTGAGATCTCCAAGGAGCAGTACCTTTTGGAAGCTGGGGTGGGGGCAAGATTGAAGAAGAGTGCTAGTTCATAGCTGGGGAGAGAAGGAGGGAGAGGAGCACAGAGTCCAGGCTCTAGATAACAGAGAAGGTGCTAGAGAGGGATGACTGGGTGGTTGAAAGATCAGGAATCCACACTAGTTAGCTGAAGTAAAGACCAGGACTCCAGATAAGAACTAGATTCATCAGAAGGGATTGGGACAGAAACTCAGGTACTCACTCTGCCCCCAAACCATAGGGAGTAGAGTGTAAGTGCAAGCCTGGTGGCCTGTTGTAAAAACTGACCTACAGATGTATTTCATTTGGTACCTAAGATTTTTCAATATGTGGGGTCTTTACCAACATCTCAGAATCAGGATGTTTTCATACAAAAAAATTTGAACTTCTGGTTTCTCTTTAAAAAGTAGAAAATCAAGCAACACTGGTCATGCGATTTGTGGGGCTCCAATAAGTAACACTTCTTCCTTTCTTACTTGAGTTGACAAATAAATTGAAGAATGAAAACAATCAGGGCAGATGAAATCAAAATATCTCACTTACTACTGACAAAGTCTAAGATTGAAGATGTGGCTTAGTGAGCAGAAACAACAGGCTTCTTATTACCAAACTCCAAGAAATGTCAGGTCCCTCCCCCGTCACAGGCAGCACTGGACTGCTGCAGGCCTTCTCACCTGGGGCCTGACTGTAACACTTGGCATGTGGAGGAGCAAGTCAAAGCATGCACCTTCTCACACAGGCAAATGCCAGAGACACACGGCAAGAAAGAGGCTGGGCTGTCAAGTCCAGGTCCTCCTCCAAATTTAACTAACTTCATCAGTCACTTATCTCTGCATAGGAGTGGATGACAGCATGGAGAGAGGTCCGGAGGTCCCCCCACTTAGAAAAAGGGGAAAGAGGCTCCCTGTCTACCCATGGGCCTGTTCCTCATGTGGCAACAATAGCTCCCAAATCTGTGGTCATTGACCATGGGGTTTTTCACGTCATCATACGTCCTGCTACTTGTTCCAATCATAGCCAGCTTGCTTCACTCGTTTACATGACCTGCCTTGCTCCACTAATATTTGTTTGCAAACATAAGTACTGTGAGGTATCTATGTGGTCATCACACCACACAATTGGGTAGTGAAGTAAAATGGTTCCAGCTCCAACCTCTTGTGAGTAGGACCTAAAAACAAGAAAATAGAGGCTATAGGTTTGTCATCTTCATCACAGGCAGCTGAAATGGACTGAGCTGAGCGGGTATATATGGCATAGCTATATTTTACACTCAGAATCTATGTACATGAGAATAATTAATGCTACTGGAAATGGGGCCACAAGTATATTGGGGAAACACAAAACTTTAGGCAGAAAGCAGAAGGCAGATGAGGAGGGGAAAAAGAAAATAGAAGGCCCTCTTTATACTTGCTTTCTCATGGCCCTTACCCTACTGCGTCCTAATGGCCTCCATGTTTATCTCACCTATGATTCCATTCTACCTGGTGTGCACACGGGGAAATACATGAACAGAAAAATCAGGGAAGATGACTTAAGGAAGAAGCTGTTTAGGATAAAAGGAAACATTTATCAATTAGGAGGTTATTGTTGGTCCTGTATCGGAAGGGGAGAGAAAGAAGATAGAGGATAGCATCTTACACAAGCTATAATTTCTTTGCAAGACCTCCCTTGATCTTCCCACCATCCTAACCCAAAGCAAACTGAGCAAACCCTCATCTGTGGTCCACTGTTGCTTACGTCATACAAGTATTTATCACACAGTGTAATTTATTAAACAGAATAAAGTAAATGGTGTCTTACATATTAAAAATAGACACACTCCTCTTAAAAATTCACATTCAGGAGGAGGGATACAGGCAACACACAAATAACAGATGAACATAGCAGGTTGTTATAAATGCTTTGAGGCAAACTACAGGGAAACTTTTGAACACAGAAATAATATTCTTTGATGATGTTCTATTGCCCTTCTGATAACAGATGCTAGGAGGAAAGACTGGAAGCTGACAGACCAGTCAGGAAATGATTACAAAAGGTAATAGTGGCTCAAACCATGCTGACAGTCGTGGACATAATTAGAAGAGGTTGGATTTTTTTAAAAATATATTTTCTTGGAAGGATAATGGATTTGCTGATGGTTTGGACGAGGATTATAAGAAAAAGTCTTAGTCAAGGATCCTAAGATCCCAGGCGGGGCAGATGGTTGAACAGAGTGTCCAATTAGTGAGCAAGGGAAGAATGTGACTGGAAGGATTCGGTAATTAACTGTTTTCTTGTCTACTTTCTGCACTATATATTGCAGACTCCTCCACGACAGAAGCTTTATCTTATTTCTCTTCACATCCACAGCACCTAGCACAGTGTTTGATCCAAAGGGGGTGCTCATCCTTTTTCTTAATATTGAATGAATGAATGAATGAATGACTTGGAAATACACAATAATACTTTTTCATTCTTAAATTCTCAACACTCTAGGCTCCCTTGGGGGTGTAGATTTTATCACCACTGAATCCCCAGCATCTAAAATCAACCCAGCACAAGTGTTGCAGGATAGATTCTTATTCGGTTCTTACTAATGTGTCTGGTCTTTGTATCTGGTTCTGGTTAGTCTGAAGGAATTAAAAGAGTAAATGAATATGGGTTTTTGGTGTACATTTTTATCACTTAATTGATGAAAAGTTGCTTTGGAAAACAAAATCCATATTTCTTATTACCGACTGAAGTCCTGAATACTGGCAAACCTAAGTTTCTAATATCAAAATTTCTCCTTGAACATTTGGTCCTTACATGTCCTTTTCCCATTTTATGAGAATTTCATTTAGAAAGTCACTAGAATGTCAAGGAATACTTCCAAGCACTGAAAACGTGTTCCTGTGGTTTAAAAGAACAGATAACTGGCTCTGCATTTAAATCTTATTAAGATGCTAAACAAATTATTTATTGAACTGATTCTAATTTTCTATAGTTTAAAAATCACTTTTAAACATCCATCTTTGTCCTGGACAGTTGCCAAAACTAGCAAATGCATCTCATCTGGGGAACAAGCTTCCACTTCTTTCTTCAGATCCCCTTTCAACCCCAGAGATTGGTTCCCACATGGTGAGGAGCTAAAAGTCAGACCTGTCCTTGAATCGGCCTTTTATCATGGGGCAGATTTTCAAAATGGCCCGTTTCAGAGCACCACAATCTGTGTAAATGTTTTGGAACTGAAGTTTACTTTCTTTGAGAGACTATTAATGCATTTAAATGCCCTGAGGTTAAAAGAAATCAACTTTAAATCCAGTGCTTCACAAACCCACATGACTACAGAATGCTTTTATAATGGGTCATCATTAACAGGTTGTGGGAACAGGGGGTTAGAAGGTCCAGCTCTGTGAGTGCTCTCCTAGAAGCAGGCTGAGCTAGACAGAAGGCCCTCTTTTCTCATAAGTTCAAATTCTCTGGACTCCTTCCCTTCAGGAACTCTTCCCTGGAGAAAATGAGAACTCTAGGCTAGGCGCTGGGGCCTGCCAGAATGGGACAGCAGGATAGTAGGAAAAATGGTTGATTTACAATATACACCAAGCTTTTGTCTTGGCTCTGTCACTTGCCACTTATGTGATTTTTTAGTAGTTCTTTTATATTATCTGACTCAGCTTTCACATTTAAAAACTAGGAATGATAAGATATACCCTACTCTGGGAAGGGAGGGATAAGGGGGAAAACGGGGCATTACGATTAGCAGACATAATGTAGCAGAGGGGGGAACACAGGAAAGGCAGTATATACAGAGAAGACAAGTAGTGATTCTACAGCATCTTACTACACTGATGGACAGTGACTGTAATGGGGTATGTGGGGGGGACTTGATAATAGGGGGAGTCTAGTAACTATAATGTTGTTCAAGTAATTGTAATTGTGCATTAACGATACCAAAATAAAAAAAATACCCTACTCATCACACAAGATTGCTAAGAGAATTAAGTTTACAGAATTACATAAGAGAAATGTAATAAAGTGCTACAGAGTATACAAATATAAAGCATAATTGTAAAATTCCCAGAGGGTTTCTCTTTATCAACACTGTTCAATAGAGATATAATGTGAGCCACATATGTAACTTTAATTTCCAAGTATCTACATTTGATAGGTAAAAAGAGGTGAAATTCATTCTAACAATAAATGTCATTTAACCCAACATATCCAAAATATTAATATAAGCTAAGCAATATAGTCAGTTTAAAAATAATGAGATATTTTACATTCTGATTTGTTTGTAGCAGGTCTTTGATATCCACTGTGAGTTTTATACCTACAGTACATCTCAATTCAGACTAGCACATTTCAAGTGCTCAATAGTACATTTTGCAAGTGTGACTAATAGCACAACTCTATACAAAATCTTTACAGACAGCCAGTGCACGTATTCTAGCAGATATTAAAAAGCACCACCATGAATATATTCACCACTCCTAACTGATAGTCAATTTTAACTTCTCCTACCTCCCCAGTTAGTCCTGACACAGGGCTGGAAATCACATAGTTTCCAGTTTCTTGGTAATTTTAAAAAGTATCCCTACCCATGAATATTTTCACCACTCTTAACAGATAGTCAATTTTAATCACTCCTATCTCCCCAGTTAGTCCTACCACAGGCCTGGAAAACTGGAGTCTGGGTAGGGAGGCAGGTGTGTTAAATAGAAAAATAGATATGAGCAGGGCCCAGCACAGCCCATGTCTTCATTGTGTCAATGAGATCATGCCATTGTAAGATTTACCTTAGCCTGCTACAGCGAAGGCCCAGCTTGTTCTTTAACTTAACTTATGTGCTGTTTTATTCCTCCTCCTCCAGCCCCTAATCAAGTAATTTGCAACCTGGGCAGGAGACAAGCATTATGATTAATTTTCCAGAGAAGCCCAGATATAAACATCATAGTAAAAATAGGAAAGATTCCATCTGAAAGCTAAGATTGCATTTTAAAACCCAGGAAGTTAAGAAGTAAGATTCTTCACGTATTCTTTAACAAACAGAAAATAACTCAGCCCACCATGGGGGCAGGGCAGGCTGTCTTGATTGATGTGCTCCCAGAGGGAAGCTGCTATCCTGGGAAGGAACCGGATAAGTAAATTTCTTGTCTTAAGTAAATTTTGCAGAATTACCTGGAGGACTGGTAATAGAAGAGACGAGACGTAATGTCTCTCATCAAAGATAAAACATCTTGGGACCACTTGACAAGTCCACACCCCTAGCCCTTTGTTCACATTCCTGAAAAATCCTTGAGAGGGGGAACCCCCAATCTTCCAGCACTCCTCTGGGGTAGCCTACACTCCCCTTTCTCTGAGTGTGCACCTTTTTGCCTTAAATAAAACTTTCTCTCAATCTTTCAGGGCACGCCTCCTCTCTGAAGTCGCCCACACTTTTCCTCTTTAACTTTGTGTGGCAGGGACAAGAAACCAGGAAAATAAACAATGTCCCCCCAAACAGGTATATGGTTAATTTCAACTTGCTTTTGTTACTACCTCTTCCCACACCAATAGCTGCTATTTCCCATCTCACCAGGCTCACGGAGGAAGAGCACTATTTTATGGGCTTGAACCTCTGCCATGGTGCCCTTTCGGGCCAGATGCAATTACTGGCTCTTTCTTTCATTGGCTACTTGTGAGGGCTCCCTGAAGATCCCCCACCAGGAACCTCCACCTGTAGTCTCCATGACCTAGTCAGTGCCCCCCCTCAAGTAGCTGCTGCAACTCCCCTCGCAGTCCTGGGGATCCAGCATTCCTCCCCTCTGTTGGGGCCACAAGGGTCCTCCAGGCAGTGAAACTGGACAGTTGATCCCAGGTTAGTTCCTTTCCATGGTGGAAATGCAGTTTGCTCTCCAGGCTGCCCTTAGAGCAATGCAGTCACGGTTTAAGACATGAAGACTTTCTAAGCCTGACTCATTAATACTTAAGTTCACCAAACTCCAACTGTGTGAACCATTCTAAGTGATCTCCTTAAATTCTTTCCATTGGCTTAAGACAAGATAAAAGAACACTTTCCCCTGGGAGGATATAGAACAGCAAGAAAGCATAAAAGTACCACTTTTCAAAAGAGTCACATTACTGCTTCATACCAGCCTAGACTTGGATAGTGGGATAAGATTGAGCAGAACTTGGGTTGCAATCTAGTTTTATGGCACGAAGAGGCAGTCAAGCACTCGGCTTTAGGAATGGCTCTTGGCACCTATTGAATTGCTCTTGGTCTTTGGTGATTCGGGTGGAAAGTGAGATATACCGGTATCTATGTATTAAAATTCTTTATAGTCATGCAAGGATAACAGAGCATTTAAACAAATTTCTAGTGTAGAGAGCTCCACCCCATGATCTTATTTTAAACCACTGAAATACATAAACCTTTCATTTTACAACCAAGGGAAGAGGAGGAATCTGAGTAGGGGGCCATGTTGGAGGAAGAGTAAATAAGGATAATGAGAAGTATGGAATACTTTCCATCCCATTCTAATCCCTTGTGCTCCCATCCTTCTTCCCGGGTATGTACAAGGGTGTGGACCAACACATGGGTGAGATATTCTGTTGAAGACCCTGGTCACAAACAATGCACACCTGGAACCAAGTTGACAAATCTTACTACACAGTGGAAGAAAAGACAACTTTCTCACCCTGCTTAGGACCTAGGACCACTCTGCCATTCATTCTAAGAACTGGTGGCCTCAAAACTGAGAGATGGCACCCCAGACATAGACACTGTTATTCTCACATGGGCATGAAAAGCAGTGGCAATGGGTCAAGGAGCCCACACCAAATCTAAATTAAAGAGAAAGATTAAGCAGCTCCTGCCTGCTGACTACATGCTAAGGAATAAGTAAATCCTACATGCTAAGGTAGGAAGCTGAGTGGTGTGGACTAAGTTAAGAAACTTTGGGTTGTTAATATTAACATGACTACATGTGAATCCAAAACTGGAAAGGGTAGGGACATTTAGGGTATGTAGGATTTTATAGTTTGCCATTAATAATAATATTAATGCAAGTAACTAAAGAATAGGTAGAGTGTTAAGCAAGTTAGATAAAAGACAAATTATAAAACTATCACTTTTAGGCATAAAATTTCGCCAAGCCTTTATCTCACTGAAGTGACCATGTAAGATTTCTTTCTTATTTTAAATGACTTATAACATAGAAAAACTTTTCTAGATACAGGATTGCATTTTTCAGTTTTTCTCCAGATATTCAACACAACACAGCAGAGCTCTGTTCTGAATCATTATGGGCAGGGATCACTAGACTCAGACACACATACATTACCCATCTATTCTAACCTTGCCTTTGATAACATTTAGATCATCTGCCTACCACCCAGGAACCGAAGGACTTGGCAGAGAACAGAGAATGCATAGGGCACTAAACACCCTATGTGTTTGAGGAATAGGGAGAAAGAACATGAAAAAAGAAGAAAATGTAGAAAGAAAGAAAGAGGAGGGACTGGCACATTTTCAGCATTAATAAACATTTTGAATAGACTACCTTTTTCTTTTTTTCTATTCAAGTATCATTGATATACAATCTTATGAAGGTTTCACGTGAACAACACTGTGGTTTCAATATTCACCCATATTATCAAGTCCTCTCCCCTCCATTGCGGTCACTGCCTATCTGTGTAGTAAAATGCTATAGACAGACTACCTTTCTCTTAACGATTATTAAATATTCCTAAAACTGTAACTGTTCACCTCTTGTTTCTTTTGTATTGTGTATTTCTCTGTATCTCTGAATCCCCAAACAAAAAAATGTGCATAATGTCTTAAATCCTTCTGAGCTTATGTCCTTCTTTTCATGTTGAATATCCTATTAGCACACAAATAAGTAATAATGAGACCAACAATTACATTTATTGAGCACTTACTATTAGCAGTACTATTCTAACAGTGTGCCATTTTTTAAGTCACGAATTCTCATTCAAACCTCTGAGGCAGGTAGCATGAAATCCATTTTATAGATGAGAACACTGAGGCACAGAGTGAGTGGTTAAGTACCTTACCCAAAGTCACATGGTTGACACACTTTCATTGAATATAAGCATTTCATTGCATTTCATTTGATTATAAAAGCAATGTTATGAAGTAGGTATTATTACATAAATGTCACAGGAAACTGGGGTTTATAGAGGTCTGCCTCCAAAATCTTTGTTATTTGCATAATACAATGCTTCCTCTCATCTATGGGTAAAAACACAAGCTTTTTTGTTAGACTGAAATTTGGGGGCTCTCCCACTTAATTTAGTATTATTTTCTCTTGTATTTTTATGGTGTTTTTAGTGGGCTGGCCAAATGATGACACTATGCAGGCTTAGGTTACACATTTTGTGATGTGCCTGTTGCAGTACAATGAGCCAAGGTAAATGGGTTTGTAAGAACAACTAAATTATCAATCAGTTTGTGACATCCAACTAGCATAGTTCTGACAGCATCATTGGCTGCAATAAATTTTATATGATATCCAGTCTATGGATACATAGACAGTTTCTAATCTTTAGGTAATGTTTCCAGCTATGCTTTGAGAATCAATACCTGAGACATTGTTTAGAGCAACTGATTTCACATTTTAGTTCTCCTATTTTTAACATTTCCTTCTGAGTAAACAAGTGTTTGTCTATGAACACGGACATTTTGGCCATAGCGCTAATAAGAGGTATTTCCCCCAGTCCTGCAGGAGGCTGCTCTTGCCGCTTCTAGTGCATCAGCTGAAGAAATCAACCACTCAGACTTGACACAAACATATTCACTTTTCTAAGCTGGTCGCTTTTTTCTAGGTAACTAAAGATGACATTTTGCAGCTCAGTGTTAAAGATCAAAACAAGAAAGTGAAATCCCTGCTCAGATATTGCTTTATGTAAAATTGTAAGGCTACAGATTCACCAACAATGTCCTGTGTTTTAGTCAAAGGCCAAAAATGAAATAATATATTCAGCAAAAAAGGAAAGAAAAGCCAACTATGAAAGTTTTCTAAGAGGTTATAGATAACTTGAAAGTTTAGCAAGTGCCTCTTTCCAGCATTATTGTTTGAGAACGATGCTAGTGAGGGCCAATGGGCTGTGTGCACTTCAGTTAACTCCCATGGTAATTGCTGGCAGATGTATCATAGGATTTCTAGACCAAATTTCAAAGCAGAAATATTTAGTTCAGTTCTGTGGATAACAATGAACTTGTGCAGCAACCATACTTGTAGATACTGGTTTGTAATGGTGAGAGGTGAAAAGGTCCATTAAGCCACAGCAGAGACCACAGCTACCTCTATACCAGGCCTTTGTCTTTAAGAAGTCCTATTTCTGGTGAATGGTGCTTCTATTCTCCCATCAGTGTGCTCTAATCTTCATTTACCTTTGAACCCTTCTGCCCCTCCCTACACATTCACCATACAAGTCTTACCCAGTCTCTTTCTGTCACTCTCGTTCCCTCTCCCTGCTCCAAGATTAGGATTTCATTATATTTTTTAATAGACTTTCCTTTTTGCAGTTTTTAAAAAGGTAGCTGGATTACAGTCCTAATATTCACGATTGAACAAATATCTCTAGCTATTTTTCTGGCTTTCTAACAAAACTATAACAATCATAAAATATTTTAAGGAGGAAAATCTATCTCTATCTTTCTGTCCAAACATCTCAGCACTCATACAAGACCTCTACCAATTCTAATGTATATTCACAACTGTATATCTATATAATTAGCTCATACACATCCAACTATTTTTCTACATTTTGACTAGATATTTTTATACAAAATGGTATGTAATATAAAAATTATATTAGGCATTGCCATGTATGACTGCATGGTATTTATAATTTTCATTTTTAATGGTAGTATGCTATTCATAAGGTTAAGGTATCCTTTTTTATTTAACCTGCTTTCTTATTATTGGATAATTAAATTGTTTTAAGTTTTTGTTACTAAAAATAACAGACCATAATTTTTCATGACTCTTTTTTCAATAGTAGTAGGTCAGAGGACAGGATTTGTCATATAAATTGCCAAACTGCATGTCAGACTGCTGCATCAATGTATGCATTTCAAATGTGTGAGTACATGAGCTATATTAAAAAAATCAAAAGCATGACATATTTACAATGAAATTTTTAAATTGTATATACTCCTTATAAATTCCTCATACATGTTTGTTATTTAACCATTGAAATCCTATATTTTAGTCTAATGAATTTTATTGATGTTTTGTGTAATGCAGAACCAAAACCTTTATAATTTTACATAAATTTACATGGTATTGCTTTTTGTTTCTTGCAAGTTTAAAAGTTTTGTGACTGGATCACTTGATCTTTGTTTTATTTTACTTTATTGCTTAAAATGCTGCCTCACCAGGGATCTAATAACTACTCAAAATTATTTTCTACTAATTACTCCATGATTTCATTTTACTTTATACTTAACTCCTTAATCCATTTGTAGCTTTTTTGAGGTATCTGTGGTCATATTCCATAAATGCAGAGAATCATATGTGGTTTTTTTTCCTGAACAAAAGTGTACAGAACCAACCCTAAGAGAACTACATTTAGTAGGCCTAAGATTTTAAAAATTCTATGTATGTACACATAATAAATATGAATGTAATAATGAATATACTTAATATAAGTATTATTTATTAGAATAAATTAAATATAATCATATAAATATCATTAACATAATCACTATTTATTATAATATATTACCCAATTTAGAAAAGTTGCAAGTTGAGGAGCAGTAAATAAATACTAAATAGAGAATATAGTAAGTTTTGGCTCGTTTTCCCCTCAAAATTGGTGGTTTGTAATTTCTTAATGAATATATAACATAACCCTTCTATTCCCCATTGCTTTTGGTTATTGCTCGTCCAGATACAAATATTTCCCATATAAAAAGGTTATAATTCTTTCTATCTGGAATGTCAGTTTAGTTCCATTCATCTCTCTTATGCATGCACCACCCCAAGTTCCTGAGATGCATAGACCTCAGATGCAAATGTCCAAAGGTCACGTCTGTGTTGCTGAGGTATGTTATGTTGCAATAACCAACCATTGGAGTGTTAGCAATACTGTCTCCAAATATAGAAGGAGCAAGGATGAAACTGCAGAAAGCAGCTAAACTGAGAAAGACCTATGTTGAAACAGTGCTGGCTTTTTCTTTATCCCTTAACCTTTCCAGACCTTGCACAGTGCCCATTCACAGCTGTCCTCTCCTTAATCCATAGACCCCGGCTCTTGGGCAGAATTCAGCCTAGAGCAGGGTGTCAAGAGAGGCCTCGCACCTGAAGAACCCAGAGTCCTGGCCACCTTTCCTATAGTGGCACACAATGAGATTTCTAAAGGCACATGTCTCCCAGATAGAGAACCTATTTCCTAGTCTTTTTTTGCAGTTTTGTGTGGCCCTATGATGAAGTTCTCACCAGTGGAATATGAACACAAGTGATACTGGCAATCTCTGCATCCATGCTGGGAAAGGAAATCATTCGTCCTCTTCCTCTCCTTCCCATCTCATAAACTAGACCACGCAAACGACAGTGAGCCAGCTTCAACCATGCAGATGAGCACGGTATCATAGGGGACAGTACGGCAGCATGGGTGAGGCAATCTGGGCTCTTGGATGACCTCAGGGAGCAGAGATACTTATCTAACCCAGATGTCTCCTGGCATCCAGGAAATCATATTTTGCAGTCTTGTTAGAGCAGCAAACTGAAGTACAAACTAATATACCCCCACTGTGTACCCTTACCTGCCCTTAGCCCTCCCCCCATGATTCTGGAATCTGGCCATTTTTTCTTTTATATAGTCTCTCTATCTCTCCCCCACCCCACCACCTTCCCTCTGCCCCACTCACACACACACACACACACACACACACACACACACACACACACACGAGAAATATGACCTAACACATACCACTGACTGGTATTACTCTCAGTGACCTCATGCTCCCATCCATCATGCTGATGATGCCATTCTCAGTACTTCAAAGATGATTTATAATTTAATAGGGCTGATGACCCAAAGAACTCTAAGATCCTCACCTACTCTTCTAGAGTGACTGCTTTCAATGATTTTCAAGGTAATTTCTATTTTCTCTCTCTCAACAAAGTTAAATATTTGTACTTTCCTACATAAATAAGAAAATATTTCTGGATATCCTTTCTGTTTGCCTGATCTATACATTGACCTCGCTGGAGCAATAGCATACCCAGTCATTTCTTTGCCCCACTACTAGTTTTCCTACTGAAATTTTCTTCCACATCATGGTGAATTTATTTTCCTCACATCAATGTCTGATTGTGTCAAACTTTTTAATAGCACTGACTTTACCTGTTACTTAAGTTCATCTATGAGTGAGGCCTATGTTTCCAACATTTCATTCCCCGCTCCCTTCTAGTAGCATGTGTCACCTTTGCCACACTGTTCTCCATACTCACAATGTCTGGCCACAATCCAAACCTCTGTCTGCATATCTTTCAGGTATAGCCCACTGTTCCTGCGCTGTCCATGATACTTTCTCCGAGGCCCTCAACTGAAAATAACCTATCTCCCTTTTTCATAGAGTTTTTATTTCAGACATTCATCATATTTTTTTCTCTCTCATGTTTGTGAAGTAACCTCCTAAGACAGGATGCATGAGAAGTAAGCTATATGAATGATGAATGCCTTTATTATACTCTTCAACTTGATTAAGAGTTTATAGGCATAGAGTGCCAACACTGAAATATTTTTTCTCATAAATTTGAATAAATTGCTCTGTTAATTTCTGTATCCAGTTTTGTTGATGAGAACCATATTACTCTGATTAATATTCTGCGGAAGTAGTGATTTGTTTTAGTCTGGAAAATTTTAGGAGCTTCTCTTAACTTTTGGAATTCTGATAAATAATGAGAATATGCCTAGGTATGTGTACCTTTTTTCAATTTATTTTGTCCGACACAGTGGCAGTCTCATAGGAAGCTCATTAATAGCATACCTTCTTATACAGATTCTCAGGACACAGAAATTTTTTTAAGCCTATGTAGCAGCCACACTACTATGGAGTCATTGGAGAATGTACTCTAATATCACAGTCAAACAGCTTCTTAATTCTGTAGCCAAAATCAGGAGGACCTACTCAGCAGTACTTCCCTGGGACAGCCTATTCCACTAGCATCCTAGAGCCCAAGTCTACATTATTGGCGACTTTTATCATTACAAAGTTATAGATGATGTAAATCACTCCATGTCCTCCAGAGCAGAGGAAGAGATACGAAGAAGACATAAATAAGTAACATTAAGGATTTTTCTTTCCTAGAAAGAAATATCAAAAATTGAGAAGTGTTCCCTCCTAATAGTCCTGAAGTAGATGGTAGGCATTTGAAGAAGAGCATCATAATATATTAACTCTGGGAAAGTCTTCCAGAGTTGTTTTTAATAAAGTGTCTCACTTCCATTTTCTTTACACTATATTTATGGTATGTAGACTAATTCAGTCTGATATTTTCTCATACATCCCTTGTCTATTTTGTTGCTCCATAGTCTTGCAAATTTCATTGATTTAAATTACTCCTCTCTAACTGGATTTTTTTCCAACCATCATAGTCTAAATCTTATATTTGTCTTGTTCTAGTATTTTCTCTTTTAAAGCATCATGTTCTTTGTTAATACATTATGCTTTTTAAAACATTTGAGCACTAATTTTCACCCCCAGTAATATAGCTCACAACCTGCCCCACATACCTAAAGCATTAAACTTATGATCATTCCCCATGACTAGGTTTTCTGCCAGTGTTTCCTGTCTTAAGAGAGTGGCTGTCAGATTCGTTTCAATCTAGTTTTCCCTTACTCATCTCTTGGAATGTCACTCTCTTAGGGACACCTTTCCTACTTCGGTGTCATGGCCTATTTCACCATCAGTGTACTTCTTAGAACATCAGTTGCTTGTTTATCTGTATGATGATTTGATCACTAGTCTCTCCTACTAGACTTATGGGCAGGAATTGCATCTATTCTTGTTCAGCATGTATAGTGCCCACAGCACACTATGCACTCACTAGATTCCTGTGGAATGAATGAAAGAATGCATGTATGAATGCATGGATATACCACCTCATTTCTGTAAAACCTAAGGGACCAGGAGTATTAGTGTGTCAAGGAAAACTGCATTTTATCAAGAGTATTTATGATTTCTTTAGAATTTAAGTTTAAACTGCCGTTTCCAGGAATCTGTATTTGAGTGCTAAATGACTTAGAAGTGGTTAGTTATAATTGCTTTTATCTGTAACAAGATTCAGTTTTGGAAATTAGCTGCCTTTAACCCCCCAGTGCCAACCTATATAATTATCTCCTACCTGTTTTCAGAGGCAGAATGTATGCTACTAAAAGGAAGAAACAATAGTAACTAATGTCTATTCTGTTGAATGCTGAAAAGTGGTAGGGAGAAAAAAAAATGAAACAGCCCAAGGAAAGTTAGCAGGGCAAGTGTTATTGTGATTAAGTTGGTTAGTTAATTAGTTTTTATACTGGGTGCTCAGGGAAGACCCATTACAGAGATGTCATTTGTACAGAAGGAAGTAAGGAAGAAGCAATGTCAACATCTGGTTTAAAAGTATTTCAGGCAGATAAAAAGATAACAAGTGCACAAACCACAAAACAAGTGCACAGAACACACAGTAAAAGCAAGGTTGGCATCGTTGAGGAATACCAATGAGACCCGTGTGGCTGAAGCAAAGTGATTAAACGTAAAAATAGTAGATGAGTTTAGAGCAGTGGTCAGACTTCACGCCATGTGGGCCCTTTGGTAAGAATTTGGAATTTTACTCTGAATGAAATGGGAAACCATTGAGCATCATACCATTGGTGTGAAGGCCAGGCAGGCATCATTTGTCCATGAAGATGTAACACTGCATTCTTAAGGAGCAGACAGTCCAATATTGGAGACAGGCATGTTGTCAAAACAGTGTTCCATATGACGAATCTGTGTTAAGGCTATTTCCATGGAGCAATTCAGAAGGTCACTAACCTGTCAGAGTAAATGATATCTAAACTGTGGAAGAAGCAGAGATGTGGAAACAATCTAATATTCCTTTTTTACTCTCACACCTCTAATTGCTAGTGGGCCCCAATAATCAGTCTAAGACCCTTTGGATTCCTGGTCAATCTCAGGACACCCAAAGCTTATGTTAGAAACCTAAGAAGACTGGAATAGATTGGTGCTACAGTGCTAGAACCTAGTTCTCCATGTCTTCTCCAAGTTACATCATTCCTATTTCCTGACTTTCTGCCATCTTGGAGAAATCCATTTTATTGGGCTACAGTTTCTCTGATTAGCATTTCACTTCCCTCCTTATACTTGTCTTCCCCTTCATCCAGGAGAAGTCTTTCATTGGGGCTGTCTATTAGTCAGTATTCAATCAGGGAAACAGAAACGGCTGAGTTATTTTGGGCAGAGAGGAATTTAATACAGGGGTTCATTTATAAAATATTAGAAGGGCTGAGAAATACAAGAAGAAAGTGAGTGATACCCAGATGTCTGTAACTGCAGGGAGCCTCTGCTTTCACTACAGATTGCAGGAGCTGGCATGCCAAATAACACTCAGGATACTGCTGTGGCTCAGAAGACCCCGAGTCCATATATGTGTCAATGCCAATACCAGTAGTAGAATTAGCATCAATCTTCCTCAGGCCTTCTGATGCCATGCAACAGCTTACTACCACATGGCAATACAGTTGTCAGATAAAGTGACCAACTCATCCCCATATGACAAATACTTCTCAGGTTTTGGCATCCCTGGAAAGCTTCAGTCTCAGGCAAACTGTGACTATTGATACCTAACTGGCAAGAGAATCTAGGAAATGTAGTTTGCAGGCTTCCATTCCAGCAAGAACAAGGGGGAGTAAAGCAAAGTTGCTCTGAGGCTGACTGCCAGCAGGCAGTTGTCTGACATAGTCCCTTTAAAGAAAATAGAGATGACTCAGAACCAATATGTCATCCTACTTAGATGCAAGCAAAACCCATTATTTCAAACTCCTGTTGCTGTGCTACTGGTGGACATGATGGTAGAAAATATTCACACTGAGGTACTGTGATGATGTAAGTCTGATCATGAGTAGGTCAAATTCTAAGTGTAGGATTTTTGTAAGGTCATGTGAGATTGTTTTAAGTTTCAAAGCACATTGCTTACACAGAGTAACTACCCAATACAGGGAATTGTTGCTACTACTGCCAACAGCAAATATGGTAACTGAGACCAGTTATGTTTACTATTCTAATGAGCAAAAACAGGCTGTAAAATATAACGAAATGAAGGCCAAGTGGAAAAATAAAAAGGAAAACAAACTCCCTGACATCTCCAATGTCAAAGGGTAGAGCATATATTTTGTGACTATGTCTATTCATCCTCCCAAAATGTAGTTCTAGATTTTTCTAGCCTCTCTTAGGACAAAGTAAACCCATCTTCCCGGGGTACTGGTGTGTACGGGCTTGGCTTATTCTAAAAGCCAAGAAAGGCCTCACTCTTAATCCTCTATGCAAAAAAGGCAGGGATGCTCTACTGTCAAAACACTCATAAACAAATGGTATCATTTTAAACATTAAGGAATTTTATACCAGTTCTTGGTACCAACAGGAATTCACTGCATGTCCACTGGGAGATTATCTCTTGCTTGGCTATGATTTTGCTTGCATGGCTTTTAAAATGTCACATAAAATATATTTAGTTTCCCTACTT
This sequence comes from Manis javanica, assembly GCF_040802235.1. Classification (NCBI taxonomy): domain Eukaryota; kingdom Metazoa; phylum Chordata; class Mammalia; order Pholidota; family Manidae; genus Manis; species Manis javanica. The sequence continues at coordinate 208,121,072 of NC_133157.1, forward strand.
TCATTTTATGTTATCAAGTAAACACAAGAAATTAGACTGATTGGTATTAAAGCACTTTTCAGACAAGATGGTAGAATGCAGCAATGGCTGTCCCCGCACAGGAGAGCAGACAGTTCCAGGCCTCTTTTGTCTTCCATACAAAACTGTGCAGAGAAGGCCTCTCAGACAGCAATGCCACTGACTCTCAGGATGGACCGCAGGGCTCATCCCTTAACCAGAGCCTTCATCATGTATTTTTGGTTTACAGTCCCTTATTCTGGCTGACAGACAGGACACTCACAGCTTTCTAACCTGAACAGACAGAGACTGCAAGTTTATCCATCCTGGAGTTGTGACATCTGATGCCTAGCTGTAACCACACCAGGTGAATGGACTCCGGAGTCATTGCTCTAGTGACCTCTCCGAGGGAACAATCCCCAGGAGGGACACAAGTCCCTCCCATATCCCAGGGGAGGGAGGCTCCAGAGAAGGGCAGCCAAGGCTGCAAGGGAGCTCAGTAAGGAAATTGTCCTGGGTGTACACGTATGATTTGAGATTATAGAAAGAACTTAAGGATTGCTAATGAACCATTCACTTCTCAGAAAAGACAATAACAGGTTGTTCACTTTCTCTTTAAGACATGTTACAATTGCTCTCCATACGCTTATGTGGAATGTATATCTACAGGTTTCTCTTCAACTCTTTCATATGAATGTTCTGTTTAACTCCCCTTGTTCAGTCATTCCAATTATTCATCCATTCATTGATTCCCTCATTGGTCTTAAAGTGTGGACTGTGTCAGGCACTATGCTGGGAACTAGATATGTAAGAAAGAATTGAATATATTTCTTAAGAGGTTCTCTGTTCTCTCTCTAGTGGTGGCAGACAATAGCCAGCATGTTATTAGGATGCATTTTCACAAGCTTGTATACAACTCTGATATATAAAAAAGTCTTTATGAGGAAAACTTCCACTTTCCTGACACCCAGTCCAAGTGTAAACTAATGCTGGCTCCTTGACCGTCAGAGGCTAATAGATCTGCCTTTTGAGAAAGTGGTAGAATAGAGGGTGGGAAAAGGCACAAATGAGGGAAGGTTGTCAGGCAAGAGAAACAGTTACTTCCCAAAGGCCAGACAAAGATTCAGCTCTTTGTTACGCTGCTGGCGCTGATTTAACTTGTGGTCAACTAAATCACGACCACATCAACCTCCAAAAGTTCTAGAGAAGTTTTTACAAACTATGTCAAAACCATTCTGCCTCCCTCTTGCACTCTCTCAACTGATTTTTTCTAACTCAAATACTGAACTTTATGATTTTTTCCTGTTGAATTTCATCGTATTGGATTCAATCTCCAAATCTGGTGAAATCATTATGAATTTTGCTTCTCTCATCTATTACTCCAACTACTCCACCCAGCTTTAGGTCATGTGAAAATTTCACAAACATCCTCTCTTTCTGTATGCCTCTATCCAACCCATCTACCACATGGCAACCAGTGATCTTTCTAAAATCAATATATAATCTTATTCTCCACCCACACACAATTTAAACATGGCTTGCCATCAGGACAAGTAGCCTAGCATGGAACTCAGGGACTCTCACAATTTGCCCCTTGTTTGTTTCCTCTTCAGCTCCTACCAGACATCCTCCATGACCTCCAAATGTACTGAACTATTATTCAGAAGTCCTGATGACTCCATGAACACCCACTGCCAAGCGGCCTAGCTCTGCAGTTCGTTTGAGGATGCACTTCTCTCTTCAGTCTCCCTGGATAATCACTCTTCATCCTTCAAGCTCAGCCGCACTGTAGCTCCTCTGGGAAGCCTTCTCTGGACAAACCCACATGCACAACCTCCCAACGTGGGTTGGTCTTCCACTCTCTGTGCATCCATGATAATTTACATGTATGTCCTAATACTCCACTTCTCAGATCAGTTAAAACTCAGAGCTGGTCAAAGTCTAGTGTTCATACAAATCGCTTAGGAATCTTGTAAAATCCAGACTCTGATTAACTTGGCCTGGGATGGTGAGACCTAAATATGCATTTCCTGTAAGTTCCCAGGTCATGATGATAATGCTGGTCATGGACCACACTTTGAGTAAGAAGAGTATTATTCTTGAATATTTCATTATCAACTGTGAACTCCTTAACATTAGACCCTATCACTTCCTCAGCTCTGAATTTCTAGAACCCAACACACTTAATGTACAAAAAACTATTTTAGATGAATTGACCCTGTGTCGTATCTAGCATTCGTTTTTTAAAAATGTTGAACAGGGCTACCAGAAACTACTTCCTGTGTTGGCATCAATACAATTCCATACTTCATTCAAAGTAAACCTTGGCTTTTTTATTTTTAATTCACAAATTTTAAAAACAAATTGTAGAAAGAAGAGCGCTAGATAGCATCTTCTGCTTTTAGCTGGGGTACAGTAAAGGAGCTAAAAGTAAGTTGGCTACAAGTAACTCTTTTTATGATACTTGCATTAGCCTTTAATCAAACCACTCTCACATACTTATTTTCTTTAATGTTAATTCACAATGTCCTGTGAAACAAGGAGTATATATTCAATGGGCACTCACATGCTCCAGAACCTAACTTACTGGATTTAATTCCTGCCTCTGCCACTGCCCTGCTCTGTGATCTCAGGAAACATAACATCTCTGGGCTTCTATTTCCATCTCTAGAACAGGAATACAGAGAAGCTGAGGCAGAGCGAGATAAAAGGATCTCTAGGAATGAAAGAATATTAGGAGAACAGTGTGACCAATTCAAACAGAATAATATTTGCATTATAGGGGTACCAGAACAACAAGAGTGAGAGAAATGGATACAAAGTGTCTTTGAAGAAATAATTGATGAAAACTTCCCAATCTGGAGAAGGAAATATTTTTTCAGACCATGGAATTACACAGATCTCCCCAAAAAAGGGACCCAAGGAGGACAATCTCAAGACATATAATAATTAAAATGGCAAAGAGCAAAGACAAGGATGGAGTGTTAAAAGCAGCGAACAAGAGGAAAAAGATGACTTACAAAGGAAAACCTATCAGGCTATCATCAGACTTCTGAGAAGAAACCGTATACGCCAGAAGGGAGTGGCATGATATATTTAATGCAATGAAACAGAAGGGCTTTGAACCAAGAATACTGTATACAGCAAGATTATCATTTACATTTGAAGGAGGGATTAAACAATTTCTAAATAAGCAAAAGTTGAGGTAATTTACCTCCCACAAACCACCTATACAGTGTATTTTAAAGGGACTGCTCTAAATGGAAGGGCTCCGAAGGCTAACTAGATGTCACCAGAGAAAATAAAACCACAGCACAAAAAGCAGACCAACAAAATACTAACTAAATGCAAAATGAAGTCACCTATCCACAAAATCAGTCAACAAAAACACTAAGAGTACAGAATAAAACACCTAACATATACAGAGAGGAGAAGGAAAAAAAGAAGGGAGAGAAATAAAGTATCATCAGATTGTATTTATAATAGCTTAATAAGTGAGTTAACTTAGATGGATACATGGTAAAGATGCTACCCTTGAAACTTCGGCAACCATGAATGCAAAGCCTGCAATGGCAATAAGTACATATCTATCAATATCATCCTAAATGTAAATGGACTGAATGCACCTATCAAAAGATACAGAGTAATACAATGGATATTAAAGCAAGATCCATCTATATGCTGCCTACAAGACACTCACCTCAAACCCAAAGACATACACAGACTAAAAGTGAAGGGATGGAAAAAGATATTTCACACAAACAATAGGGAGAAAAAAGCAGGTGTTGCAGTAATAGACAAAATAGACTTCAAAACAAAGTAACAAGAGACAAACAAAGAATGACAATACATAATGATAAAGGGGGCAGTCCAACAAGAGGATATAACCATTATAAATATATATGCATCCAACAGAGGAGCACCTACATATGTGAAACAAATACTAACAGAATTAAAGGAGGAAATAGAATGCAATGCATTCATTCTAGGAGACTTCAACACACCACTCACTCCAAAGTACAGATCAACCAGACAGAAAATAACTAAGTATACAGAGGCACTGAACAACACACTAGAACAGATGGATCTAATAGATATCTACAGAACTCTACACCCAAAAGCAGCAGGATACACATTCTTCTCAAGTGCCAATGGAATATTCTCCAGAACAGACCATATAGTAGGCCACAAACAGAGCCTCAGTAAATTAAAAAAGACTGAAATTCTACCAACCAACTTCTCAGATCACAAAGGTATAAAACCAGAAATAAATTGTACAAAGAAAACAAAAAGCCTCACAAACACATGGAGTTGTAACAACATGCTCCTAAATAATCAATGGATCAATGACCAAATTAAAACAGAGATTGAGCAATATATGGAGACAAATGACAACACCACAATGCCCCAACTTCTGTGGGATGCAGAGAACGCAGTTCTAAGAGGGAAGTATATAGCAGTCCAGGATTGTTTAAAGAAGGAAGAACAATCCCAAATGAATAGTCTAAATTCACAATTACTGAAAGTGAAGAAGGAAAAATAAATGAGGCCCAAAGTCAGTAAAAGGAGGGACATAATAAAGATCAGAGAAGAAATACATAAAATTGAGAAGAATGAGAGAGGCGGAGCCAGGATGGCAGCGTGAGTAGAGCAGTGGAAATCTGCTCCCAAAAACACATAGAGCTATGAAAATATAACAAAGAAAAATCTTCCTAAAATAGAGACCAGAGGACACAGGACAACATCCAGACCACATCCACACCTGCAAGAACCGAGTGCCTTGCGAAGGGGGTAAGATACAAGCCCCGGCCCGGCGGGACCCGAGCACCCCTCCCCCCGGCTCCCGGGGGGTGGAAAGAAACCGGAGCGGTTTTTTTTGGCGAGTGCTTTTTGGAAGCCTTAAAGGGACGGGCCCCCGTTGCTAGGGAGGCAGGGTGGCGGGACCGGTGAGCAGGTGCCTGGGACCGGCGCCTGAGGACAAAGAATATTCCGCGTTTCTCCCTGCGGGACCAGCGGGTGGGTGCCTGAGACTGGCGACTGAGGACGGAGGAAATCGCGCGTTTTTCCCCTTTTTTTTTTCTCTTTTTCGCGAGCGCTTTTTGGAAGCCTTAAAGGGACAGGGACCCCGGTGCTAGGGAGGCAGGGCGGCGGGACTGGTGAGCGGGTGCCTGGGACCGGCGCCTGAGGACAAAGAATATCCCACGTTTTTCCCTGCGGTACCAGTGGGCGGGTGCCTGAGACCGGCACTTGAGGACAGAGAAAATCGCGCATTTTCCCTTTTTTTTTTCTCTTTCTTGCAAGTGCTTTTTGGAAGCCTAAAAGGGACAGGGACCCCGGTGCTAGGGAGGCAGGGCGGCGGGACTGGTGAGCGGGTGCCTGGGACCGGCACCTGAGGACAAAGAATATCCCACGTTTTTCCCTGTGGGACCAGTGGGGGGGTGCCTGAGACCGGCACCTGAGGACGGAGGAAATAGCGCATTTTCCTCCTTTTTTTCTCTCTTTTTGGCGAGTGCTTTTTGGAAGCTTTAAAGGACAGGGACCCCGGTGCTAGGGAGGCAGGGCGGCGGGACTGGTGAGCGGGTGCGTGGGACCAGCGACTGAGGACAAAGAATATCGAGCGTTCTTTCCCTGCGGGACCAGTGGGTAGGTGCTTTTTGGAAGCCTTGAAAGGACAGGGACCCTGGTGCTAGGGAGACAGGGCAGCAGGACCAGTGAGCGGGTGCCTGGGACCGGCACCTGAGGACAAAAAAAAAAAAAAATCACGTGTTTTTTCCTTTTTTTTTCTTTCTGTTCCCTCTCTCATTGTTGCTGTTGCTGTTTTGGTTTGGAGAGTGCTTTTTGGAAGTCTTAAAGGGGCAGGACAGGTCACTTAGGCCAGAGGCATGGAATCTGGGGATCTCTGGGCACTCTAACCCCCTGGGCAGCAGGGAGCACAGAGGCCCCTTACGGAGATAAATAGCCTCCCGGCTGCTCCCCTTCCAACGGGGCTCCACCATTTTGGAGGAACAGCCCCAGCCAGGCCAAGCCCACAGCAACAGTGGAGATAAACCCTATAGCAACTGTGCAGGAAGTGGAAGCCCTGTCTGAGAACAGCTGCCCAGCAAAAGCCACTAGAGGTCGCTATTCTCCCAGGAGAAGGCCACAAAAAAACAAGAAGGGAAGCTCTTCCAGTGGTCACTTGTACCAGCTCTGCAAACTATCTCTATCACCATGAAAAGGCAAAACTACAGGCAGACAAAGATCACAGAGACAACACCTGAGAGGGAGACAGACCTAACTAGTCCTCCTGAAAAAGAATTCAAAATAAAAATCATGAACATGCTGACAGAGATGCAGAGAAAAATGCAAGAGCAATGGGATGAGATGCAGAGAAAAATGCAAGAGCAGTGGGATGAAGTCCGGAAGGGGATCACAGATGTCAGGAAGGAGATCACAGAAGTGAAACAATCCCTGGAAGGATTTATAAGCAGAATGGATAAGATGCAAGAGGCCATTGAAGGAATAGAAGCCAGAAAACAGGAACGTATAGAAGCTGACATAGAGAGAGATAAAAGGATCTCCAGGAATGAAACAACACTAAGAGAACTATGTGAACAAGCCAAAAGGAATAATATTCGTATTATAAGGGTACCAGAAGAAGAAGAAAGAGGAAAAGGGATAGAAAGTCTCTTTGAAGAAATAATTGCTGAAATCTTCCCCAAACTGGGGGAGGAAATAATCGAACAGACCATGGAATTACACAGAACCCCTAACAGAAAGGATCCAAGGAGGACAACACCAAGACACATAGTAATTAAAATGGCAAGGATCAAGGACAAGGAAAGAGTTTTAAAGGCAGCTAGAGAGAAAAAGGTCATCTATAAAGGAAAACCCATCAGGCTAACATCAGACTTCTCGACAGAAACCCTACAGGCCAGAAGAGAATGGCATGATATACTTAATGCAATGAAACAGAAGGGCCTTGAACCAAGGATACTGTATCCAGCATGACTATCATTTAAATATGATGCGGGATTAAACAATTCCCAGACAAGCAAAAGCTGAGGGATTTTGCTTCCCACAAACCACCCCTACAGGGCATCCTACAGGGACTGCTCTAGATGGGAGCACTCCTAAAAAGAGCACAGAACAAAACACACAACATATGAAGAATGGAGGAGGAGGAATAAGAAGGGAGAGAAGAAATGAATCTCCAGACAGTGTATATAACAGCTCAATAAGCGAGCTAAGTTAGGCAGTAAGATACTAAAGAAGCTAACCTTGAACCTTTGGTAACCACGAATCTAAAGCCTACAATGGCAATAAGTACATATCTCTCAATAGTCACCCTAAATGTAAATGGACTTAATGCACCAATGAAAAGACATAGAGTAATAGAATGGATAAAAAAGCAAGACCCATCTATATGCTGCTTACAAGAAACTCACCTTAAACCCAAAGATAAGCATAGACTAAAAGTCAAGGGATGGAAAAACATATTTCAGGCAAACAACAGTGAGAAGAAAGCAGGGGTTGCAGTACTAATATCAGACAAAATAGACTTCAAAACAAAGAAAGTAACAAGAGATAAAGAAGGATACTACATAATGATAAAGGGCTCAGTCCAACAAGAGGATATAACCATTCCAAATATATATGCACCCAATACAGGAGCACAAGCATACGTGAAGCAAATACTAACAGAACTAAAGAGGGAAATAGACTGCAATGCATTCATTCTAGGAGACTTCAACACACCACTCACCCCAAAGGATAGATCCACCGGGCAGAAAATAAGTAAGGACACACAGGCACTGAACAACACACTAGAACAGATGGACCTAATAGACATCTATAGAACTCTACATCCAAAAGCAACAGGATATACATTCTTCTCAAGTGCACATGGAACATTTTCCAGAATAGACCATATACTAGATCACAAAAAGAGCCTCAGTAAATTCCAAAATATTGAAATTCTCCCAACCAATTTTTCAGACCACAAAGGTATGAAAGTAGAAATGAATTCTACAAAGAAAACAAAAAGGCTCACAAACACATGGAGGCTTAACAACATGCTTCTAAATAATCAATGGATCAATGAACAAATCAAAATAGAGATCAAGGAATATATAGAAACAAATGACAACAACAACACTAAGCCCCAACTTCTGTGGGACGCAGCGAAAGCAGTCTTAAGAGGAAAGTATATAGCAATCCAGGCACACTTGAAGAAGGAAGAACAATCCCAAATGAATAGTCTAACATCACAATTATCAAAACTGGAAAAAGAAGAACAAATGAGGCCTAAACTCAGCAGAAGGAGTGATATAATAAAGATCAGAGAAGAAATAAACAAAATTGAGAAGAATAAAACAATAGCAAAAATCAATGAAACGAAGAGCTGGTTCTTCGAGAAAATAAACAAAATAGATAAGCCTCTAGCCAAACTTATTAAGAGAAAAAGAGAATCAACACAAATCAACATAATCAGAAATGAGAATGGAAAAATCACGACAGACTCCACAGAAACACAAAGAATTATTAAAGACTACTATGAAAACCTATATGCCAACAAGCTGGAAAACCTAGAAGAAATGGACAACTTCCTAGGAAAATACAACCTCCCAAGACTGACCAAGGAAGAAACACAAAAGTTAAACAAACCAATTACGAGCAAAGAAATTGAAACGGTAATCAAAAAACTACCCAAGAACAAAACCCCGGGGCCGGACGGATTTACCTCGGAATTTTATCAGACACACAGAGAAGACATAATACCCATTCTCCTTAAAGTGTTCCATAAAATAGAAGAAGACGGAATACTCCCAAACTCATTCTATGAAGCCAACATCACCCTAATACCAAAACCAGGCAAAGACACCACCAAAAAAGAAAATTACAGACCAATATCCCTGATGAATATAGATGCAAAAATACTCAATAAAATATTATCAAACAGAATTCAACAGTATATCAAAAGGATCATACACCATGAGCAAGTGGGGTTCATCCCAGAAATGCAATGATGATACAACATTCGAAAATCCATCAACATCATATACCACATCAACAAAAAGAAAGACAAAAACCACATGATCATCTCCATAGATGCTGAAAAAGCATTTGACAAAATTCAACAACCATTCATGATAAAAACTCTCAGCAAAATGGGAATAGAGGGCAAGTACCTCAACATAATAAAGGCCATATATGATAAACCCACAGCCAGCATTATATTGAACAGCAAGAAGCTGAAAGCATTTCCTCTGAGATCGGGAACCAGACAGGGATGCCCACTCTCCCCACTGTTATTTAACGTAGTACTGGAGGTCCTAGCCACGGCAATCAGACAAAACAAAGAAATACAAGGAATCCAGATTGGTAAAGAAGAAGTTAAACTGTCACTGTTTGCAGATGATATGATACTGTACATAAAAAACCCTAAAGACTCCACTCCAAAACTACTAGAACTGATATCGGAATACAGCAAAGTTGCAGGATACAAAATTAACACACAGAAATCTGTAGCTTTCCTATACACTAACAATGAATCAATAGAAAGAGAAATCAGGAAAACAATTCCATTCACCATTGCATCAAAAAGAATAAAATACCTAGGAATAAACCTAACCAAAGAGGTGAAAGACTTATACTCTGAAAACTACAAGTCACTCTTAAGAGAAATTAAAGGGGACACTAATAAATGGAAACTCATCCCATGCTCATGGCTAGGAAGAATTAATATCGTCAAAATGGCCATCCTGCCCAAAGCAATATACAGATTTGATGCAATCCCTCTCAAATTACCAGCAACATTCTTCAATGAATTGGAACAAATAATTCAAAAATTCATATGGAAACACCAAAGACCCCGAATAGCCAAAGCAATCCTGAAAAAGAAGAATAAAGTAGGGGGGATCTCACTCCCCAACTTCAAGCTCTACTACAAAGCCATAGTAATCAAGACAATTTGGTACTGGCACAAGAACAGAGCTACAGACCAGTGGAACAGATTAGAGACTCCAGAAATTAACCCAAACATATATGGTCAATTAATATTTGATAAAGGAGCCATGGACATACAATGGCAAAATGACAGTCTCTTCAACGGATGGTGCTGGCAGAACTGGACAGCTACATGTAGGAGAATGAAACTGGACCATTGTCTAACCCCATATACAAAGGTAGACTCAAAATGGATCAAAGACCTGAATGTAAGTCATGAAACCATTAAACTCTTGGAAAAAAACATAGGCAAAAACCTCTTAGACATAAATATGAGTGACCTCTTCTTGAACATATCTCCCCGGGCAAGGAAAACAACAGCAAAAATGAGCAAGTGGGACTACATTAAGCTGAAAAGCTTCTGTACAGCGTAATACACCATCAATAGAACAAAAAGGAACCCTACAGTATGGGAGAATATATTTGAAAATGACAGATCTGATAAAGGCTTGACGTCCAGAATATATAAAGAGCTCACATGCCTCAACAAACAAAAAACAAATAACCCAATTAAAAAATGGGCAGAGGAACTGAACAGACAGTTCTCTAAAAAAGAAATACAGATGGCCAAGAGACACATGAAAAGATGCTCCACATCGCTAATTATCAGAGAAATGCAAATTAAAACTACAATGAGGTATCACCTCACACCAGTAAGGATAGCTGCCATCCAAAAGACAAACAACAACAAATGTTGGCGAGGCTGTGGAGAAAGGGGAACCCTCCTACACTGCTGGTGGGAATGTAAATTAGTTCCTACACTGCTGGTGGGAATGTAAATTAGTTCAACCATTGTGGAAAGCAGTATGGAGGTTCATCAAAATGCTCAAAACAGACCTACCATTTGACCCAGGAATTCCACTCCTAGGAATTTACCCTAAGAACGCAGCAATCAAGTTTGAGCAAGACAGATGCACCCCTATGTTTATCGCAGCACTATTTACAATTGCCAAGAATTGGAAGCAACCTAAATGTCCATTGGTAGATGAATGGATAAAGAAGATGTGGTACATATACACAATGGAATACTAGTCCGCCGTAAGAAGTGGAAAAATCCAACCATTTGCAGCAACATGGATGGAGCTGGAGAGTATCATGCTCAGTGAAATAAGCCAAGCGGAGAAAGAGAAATACCAAATGATTTCACTCATCTGAGGAGTATAAGAACAAAGGAAAAACTGAAGGAACAAAACAGCAGCGGAATTACAGAACCCAAAAATGGACTAACAGGTACCAAAGGGAAAGGAACTGGGGAGGATGGGTGGGCAGGGGGGTATAAGGGTGGGGGAAGAAGAAGGGGGGTATTAAGATTAGCATGCATGGGGGGAGGGAGAAAGGGGAGGGTGGGCTGCACAACACAGAGAGGACAAGCAGTGACTCTACAACATTTTGCTAAGCTGATGGACAGTAACCATAATGTGGTTGTTAGGGGGGACATGATATAGGGGAGAGCATAGTAAACATAGTATTCTTCATGTAAGTGTAGATTAAAAATTAATAAAAAAAAGAAAAGAAAGAAAGAAAGAAAGAAAAGGGGGATTACTCCTTGATAGGATAAAACTATTGGTAAATCAAAGATCAACGCATGCTTTAAATATCCTTAATGTTGATCACTTAAAGGGTGTCAGATGATCAGCTTTGGAGGTACTCTATTCTGATAATATTCCTTTCTCTTAATAAAAAAAAAAAAAGCAGTTCCTCTGTGCTGACCTCCAATGAGTTCTGCACAGTGGTATAGAGGGCATGTCAAAGTGTGGGCAAAGGGTCTGTTTGTTTCTATGCAAAAGATCAAGGCCTAGCTTGGATACCCAGAAAATGAACTAAGATACGATATGAGGAGGAGCTTCCGGCATCAGCACTCTCTGGAGGACTTGTGCCGGGGGATGATCATCAAAAAGCCTCCACAGGGATCCAGGCGATGCTGTGGTTGTGGCTGCGTCCACCCCACCGTTTCCTGGACTTGCCATTGGAATGAGGAGGGAGATAGCTAGGCTGGCATGTGCATACAGTGAGACAACGAATTTGACTGGATCTGTACTGTTGGAAATCAACCAGGAGTTGGGAGGGGTGCAAGTCGTAGCACTCCAAAATCTTATGACTATAGACTATCTACGGTTAAAAGAACGTATGGGAGGTGAACAGATCCCAGAAATGGGCTGCTTTAATTTGTCTGATTTTTCTCAGACTGTTCAAGTACAGTTGGACAATATCCATTATATCATAGTCAAATTTTCACAAATCCCTAGGGTGCCTAAATGGTTTTCTTGGCTTCACTGGAGATGGATGGTAATTATAGATTTGCTTTGTTTATGTCACTGTATTCCTATTATGTTAATATGTGTGTACAAATTAGTTAGTAGTTTAAAGCCTATACATTCTTAAGGTACTCTACAAGAAGATATGTCAAAGAAATAATCAATCCTCCCATGTTTTCTTCCATATGCTACCTCTATAGCTTTTCTTCTTCCTTCCTAATTACAACCCTTAAATAGAATTCGTGCCTCATATCGAAGTTACCGAGTATCATAATTCCTCCAGGTGGTAAGGATACCTTGAGACAAGTGCTGGGCATAGAAGCCACAGGGCATAAATCTGCAAAGAAGTAAAAAGCTAACCTTTTCAAACAATATGGCTTCTCTCTCACTTACCAACTTTACATTTCCCTGTATGGCCCTGGAAGATGACTGGTTAGCCAGAGATGGGTAAGATTCCTCAAGGAAGGAACAACCTAAGACAGGCACAGTCACAGGGGGGCCATCAGGTGAGAATTTGGGGATCAACAGAGGTAAGGCTCAGAACCTCACCCCCCCCTGCTTTGAGAGAAATCTTCTGCATCCGTGGATGTCTTGCTGCCCTTGTCTAGCCTGGATTAATACTTAGTCCATAGGCACACACCTGATCATCTACATTTGCCCTCTTACAGCACTAAACTATGTTTTCTACCTTTATCTTGCATCTACCTACCACTTCAGCATTTTATTAAAAATAAAAATAATAATAATAATAGAGGGAGAAATGTGGGATCAACATATAAATCAAGTACAAAAATCAAATGAATATTCATATTTGACCTGATTGTTTATAGGTCATAATCCTTGACCAAAACCGAACGTTTCTGTGATGAATGCCCTTGTACTGTTCACCATGTAAGAATTTATTCACTATGTAAGAATTCGTTCACCATGTAAGAACTTGTTCATTATGCTTCAGAAGATTGGAGACTGACGAGAATTAGGCTTGAGATGGATTAATGATTGTACATTGAGCATTGACCCCCCTATACTGAATTTTATTATTGTTAACAACCATTTGATCAATAAATATGAGAGATGTCCTCTCAAAAAAAAAATTGAGAAGAATAAAACAACAGAATAAATCAATGAAATGAAGAGCTGGCTCCTTGAGAAAATAAACAAAATAGAGAAACCCTTAGCCAGGCTTATTAAGCAAAAAAGAGAATCTGTACACATAAACAGTATCAGAAATGAGAAAGAAAAAAATCACAATGGACACCATAGAAATACAAAGAATTATTGGAGAGTACTATGAAAATCTATATGCTAATAAACTGTATAACCTAGAAGAAATGGACAACTTTCTAGAAAAATATAACCTTCTAAGACAGACCCAGGAAGAAACAAAATCTAAACAGACCAATTACTAGCAATGAAATTGAATTGGTAATCAAAAACTACCCAAGAACAAAACCCCTGGTCCAGGTGGGTTCACTGCTGAATTTTCTCAGACATTTAGAGAACTCATAATACCCATTCTCCTTAAAGTTTTCCAAAAAATAGAAGAGGAGGTAATACATCCAAACTCTTTCTATGAAGCCAGCATCACTCCAGTACCAAAACCAGGCAAAGACACCACAAAAAAAGAAAACTACAGACCAATATCCCTGATGAACATAGATGCACAAATACTCAAGAAAATATTAGCAGACAAATTCAAAAATACATCAGGAGGATCATACACCATGATCAAGTGGGATTCATCTCAGGGATGCAAGGATGTTACAACATTCAAAAATCCATCAACATCATCCACCACATCAATAAAAAGGACAAAAACTACATGATTGTCTCCATAGATGCTGAAAAAGTATTTGACAAAATTCAACATCCATTCATGATAAAAACTCTCAACAAAATGGGTATAGAGGGCAAGTACCTCAACATAATAAAGGCCATATATGACTGACCCACATCCAACATCATACTTAACAGTGAGAAGCTGAAAGCTTTTCCTCTAAGATTAGGAACAAGACAAGGATGCCCACTCTCCCCGCTTTTATTCAACATAGTGCTGGATGTCCTAGCAACGGCAATTAGACAACACGAAGAAATAAAAGGCATCCAGATTGGTAAGAAAGAAGTCAAACTGTCACTGTTTGCAGATGACATGATATTGCACATAAAACAAACAGGATGAGATCAAATAACCACAGAAGACAGGGGAAATAAAAAAAACTGTCCTCTTTAAAGTCTGTTTCTGCTCTATAGTTCATGAAGTAGAAAGTAGAAATTTACATCTTCAATAATTAACAATTTAATTGTTTTTAAGACCCTTTGATCTGTTATTAAAATTTCCAAAAATAACATGATTGTTTAGGAAAAAAATCTCTCCTTTAAAACAAAAACAAGCAATAATTGAAAGCTAAGTTCTTCAGTATGACCTTCCCATTTCCACTTGAATATATAATACTGTCAAACATTATTCACCTAAATGAATTTTTAGGAATATTCCCCATTTTCATTAAATATAAAAATTAGAATATATATAGACATTTCCAATAATGTCATGTAAAAGTTTTTCTTTAATGTTTTAAGAGTTTTTTTTTATTTTTCTATTTTTATGGTCAATGACTGATTACATCAAATAATACAAGTAAATCATTACTCTAAATCTCATGATTTTAGATATGAAAAAGCAATCACATTGTAAAAATAAGGCAATTCAATTCATTAGAATATTGTTAATTTTTAAATATTCACTTTAGTAACATTTTGTACATCTCACAAATCTCAAGTATTAACTTTCCTGATTTTTATTTATTGGCAGTAAGGATTACAGGGTACTGAGAATTTTAAAAAGACTCACAGTTTTGTATCCATCAAATCAATTTTCATTTTATTTTATGCAATACTATTTCAAGTCTAATAATTTACACATAAATAAAATGTGTAAGTATCTATTATTTTTTCCTTAAGGAAGATTGCTGGTGTAGTCTTTCTACTGTCAAATTAAGTTAACAACTAAAGGAATAGAAGTAAATAAATCAAGGAGCTATGTTCCCCCCATTTAATATTTGAAACAGAAAAATATACCCTATTTAATAATTACTAAAAATTATTTTTAATAATTTATGCATGTCCAAAAAATCCACAAATCACTTCTACAGACTACTTTTAAGTTACTTAATATAAATATGTTCAAACTATCAATTTTTATCCTTTTACCTCATCCATAAAAGGTGGCATTGAGGTCTGCAGAACCCATATGATGCTGGAGCGTGAGCTGTCGGCCACTGCGTTTATCTAAGTAAAACCTTCAGCAAATCAAATAAGGTTCCAGAGAATCATGCAATTTATACGTGAGAAATTATAACCACAGGATAACAACTTTAACAAATGAGTCTGGAAGGGAGACTTTGAAAGCTCAAGGAAATCTCAGGAATCAAGTTCAGCTCCAGTAACTTACAGAAAAGGAAACAATAAAAGGAGGGGGGAGGGAGATGGAGATAGAGGGAAAAAGACCTAAGTGATTACACTAGGTATTAAATGATAAACGTAGCATACTAAATAATTTCTACTGGTACACTTGCCCCTGGCCTCTGCTCAGTCACTGCTGTTCTAAAGACCACCTTTCTTCATAATCAATTCACCCTAAGCCACTGGCAGACATCAACAACACAAAATATACTCCTAACCATGCACTGAATACTGAAGAAAAGACATTAAGAAACATTCCTCTGAAAAGAATGTATACAGCTCTTTCTTACAAGTTGAAAAGCATAGGGATAATAACTTCTCCTTTAGAACATGAGGTTAAAAATGGAGTATAGACTCAATCAGGGAAACTACCAATCCTCAAATTTATTTAAATTTTGAACAATTATTTGCACTCAGAAAAGCAAAGTTGTATTTCTGTTTACCTTCTGAATATCTCAAAAGCATGTCTTGGGGCTGGTGGGATGTTGCACTTTGGTGTGGCTGATGGAGTGGGCCAGTATCCTGTCATTAGCACCCGGACTGTGAGGTCAACATCACCTAAAGATACCTGTGCAGAAAGAAAGACATATGCCCCCCAGTGAAGTAGGATTTGTTGCCCATTCCACATTGACACTGTGTTAGAGTTATCAAAGTAGTTAGCTCCATGTCCAATATCTAGCACATAACTCTTCTTAAAGATTAAACCCATCCCCGTGTATTCTAAATTTTAACTATCTTGGCAAATATTTATAATTATTGCTTACATTGTTGGCCTTATAAAATACTAATCAAAGGATAACTATGCATGTGAACAAAGTCTTACTGGTGTCACTGAGAAGTGTAAAATTTTGGCTTGTAAGCTAATTTACAGATAAAATATCAAGGGACCATATATCACCGTCATTTTAAAGAAATTTCTACGATACTATCTTTTATCTCAGCTGTTAAATCTTTTAAACCACTTTAACATACAAACTTATTTCTAATATCCCATTCACATTTTAACTACATTGACAAAACTTGTTTTTTACATGGAGTTCACATTTTAACAACCTCTCCATGGGACACTGTATATCCAGTCCTACATAGTAGGTGATCTAAATATTTGTATAATGTATGACTACCTCTAGAAAATGTATGTTAGAAATACTGTCACAATTATTTATTCTTTGAAGAAATTTAATTTTTAAGAAAACAATAAAGTGTATCAATAGGAATTTTTAAGGGTGAAATATTATCTTTATTATTGATATTCACAGCTTGTTCTAAACCATTACTCCATTTTTATCTAACCTTCATGATTTGTTGATAACAGATCCTTAAAAGAGAGGAATTGAACAATATAAACAAGTATTCCGTGGTCAGATTTCTCCCCACATATCTACTAATTGTTTACTCCACTTTAGAAAAACTGCAACTAGAAATCTTAGATGATGTATAGGAGAGATGATCATAGCAGAGATTCTCAGAGGATGAAAAGAGAAGGTTGGACAACTGTCTGTATTTGTCAAAATTGGGGATTGAGAGTAGGGGGTCACAACTTGATTCGATACATCCTAGACAATGAAGTCTTTTAATCTTTCTCCCATATATCCACACAATTTCTTAACATTCAAGTCTTTGCTCAAAAATGTCATTTTTTCTAAAGGAGGCCTTTCCTAACCACATTTCCCTGCTGCAGATTTCCTCTGCAGCTCCTATCAGCAGCTAAGGTGCTATGTTTATTTATCTGGTTCATTATCGGTCTCCCAGATCAGAATGTAAGCTCCATCATAGCAGGATTTGTGTCTATTTTGTTCTGCTATGTATACCCACTTCTACAACAATGCTTTGCACAGAAAACACTTGATGAATTACTTGTTAAATAGAAGGAATAAGAAACCTTAAAGAACTATTACTAGAAGTTTGTATCATCTCTTTCTAACTATCTCAGCAATAGTTTGAGGCCACTCAGCCTATATTCAGATAGCACATGACAGGGGCAAATACACAGACAGAGGTACCAGAAACGTCTGTAAGGATATGACGTGATTTGTGATATAAACAAAAAATGATTGTAAGATGGTTTTCCTTACCCTGTCCCTGTTTTAAAATTAAAAACAGAGGAAAAAATGGACAAATACTTAAATTTATTTCAGCTTAAGGTTTAGCTAAATAAAATATACCACAATTATTATTAGAATTTCAAGAAAGTACTTATTTTATGACTTCTAAATGAAAGTGAAGAGCCAGTGTCTTGGGATATTTCAACAGACCAAGAACCTTTAAGAAAGTTACAAAGAATCATCAGCTGCCAGATTGGTGATATTTTAAAAGGGCTCAAAGATTTCAGAAAGCTCAAGATCTGTTTTGATTAATCTGTCACTTTTCATCAAATCTGTCTAATGCAGATTAAGGCTTAGGAAATTTAGAGCTTAAGGTTCTTAGGATAAACAATTATAAAAAAGCCAATAATTCCTTATAAATAGTGGCCTTATATTTAAGTGGAATCTGCAATCAAATTAGCAGAAAAAATGGAGCATCTTGATAAGTACTCTTCTTACTGTAGTTAACAAATTACTAAATACTCTACCAGAGTGAAAAATATGTCTGAACAATCAAGATTTATGTCTGGAAAACTCACAAACTTTAAACAACTGAAAGGCAAACAGATCTGATGAAATCATTATGTTGAATAATCATTCTCTCCCTCTTTTTAAATGAGACAACCCCAACAAAGTAGTCAAGAGCAAAGAATCTAATTTTCTTGTCAAAGGGCCTTCAAGATCACAGCCCAGGTGATTTTCAACAATACCTAAAACAGTAAGGGTGTTAAACCTTTCCTTACAGGTAGTTTCAACAGAGTATTTATTCTGACTAGTTGTCCCCCTATAGCTCTCCATATATGTAAAGTTAGTCATAGAATAAGAATGAACAGTAATAAAAACTGAATCAGATGAAAATATGTATCAATGTATTAGAATAAAGTTACAAATCCCTGAACAATCTAAAAAAGACAAAAGTATCTAGGATGATCACATTATTCAGGTTCTCACCACCCAAATTTCTATTTACCATAGACTTTTATCTTTCCTGCTTTCAGCCCTTCTACACTACAAATATGAGGCAAATCATACAACTATTTAAAATGGAGAGGGACCAGAAGTCCCAGTAATGCCTTAATATATATAAATGCCCATTTCTATAGAATTAGGTATTTTCATTTATTTTATTTGTGAAGAGACTGTGGAACCAGTAGAAGTGATCTCATATTTAAATATCAGAGGAAAGATCTCCAAATTTCTTTCATGGGTGTGAC
This sequence comes from Manis javanica, assembly GCF_040802235.1. Lineage (NCBI taxonomy): Eukaryota > Metazoa > Chordata > Mammalia > Pholidota > Manidae > Manis > Manis javanica. The sequence goes on from NC_133157.1 coordinate 208,140,068, forward strand.
ATATCTTAATTACAAAGCAGTACATACTACTTGAGAGAGAAAATGTCAAAGAAAAGCTGGAGTTCTCTAAAACTTATGGTTAAAGGTGAAGTTGAAAAACAGAAAAAAAATTCTGAACTTCACTGAATCCTCACAAAACCCCCGCTGGACTCCAAAGCTGTATAGATTCTAGCTTACTGCCTTTTGGGAGTCACAATACAAAATCACATTTAAAATGCACTGGTGTCAGTGTTTAATACTCAGTTCATCAGACATCAGGCCCATTTAGGCTGATCTTACAGATGTGAATGAGGAGACTGAGGCACAGGACAGCGGGGAAACAAGTCTCCTACAGCACAGCGCTGGGTGCTGAGGGCAGTGAAAGCAAGAGCACTAAAACTCAGGACGCCTGTCTCGGCCCATGATTCTTTCCGTGATCTAGAATGGTTACAGCAGCAGAATCATTGTTCATTAAATGTTCAGTGCGTTCCTTCATGTAGGGAGGATAAACTTAGTTTTAGAAGAGTAAGAAATAAGTATTTTAACATTGATAGTTAGAAGAAGAGCTTATCTGGGGGAAAATGATTTTTAAAGCACTCGGACAATACATATGTTGTCTCTCATGACATTTAAGGAACCAACCCCAGCAATTCAGTTCTGATAATGGATGAAAATGCCCACTGCAGAAGACTACATGAGCTGATGAATAACAGTGTCATATACTTTAAACCAATGTAATATTGTTATCAACGATGCTTTAATTAAAAACAAAAAGACTTTACATGAATGAATTTCATTTAAAAGTAGAAATAAGTGGAGAATCTTACCCCAGTTGTCTGTAGATGTTGCCTGAATTCATCCATAGTTATGCTTGAGATGCTCATATCCCTAAACATTCCTTCCAGTTCTGATGTTAACTGACATCCACATTCAGTCTATGGAGGAAAAACACAAACATAAATAAATGAGGGATTTTTGGATGAGAAAATGTACAAAGAAATAAACTATTCCAAGCTACTGCCATCTTTTCTAAATCTTTCCAAGAGTTGCTCTATGAATAACCCAAGGATTCTATTTTATAATGTAGATTCCCAGACTCTTTCAGATTCTGATATGCCTTCCTGATGGTAGGGCCCAGAACTCTGTTTTTAACAAGCATCTCAGGCGGTAATGGGTACAGGTAGTCTACGGACCACACTTTGTGAAACAGAACTATATGGTGATACTCCCCATTTCCATGAACGTGCCCTGTCATACCAAGAGAATTTCCAGCCAACTGTGCATGCCCCAGAACCTGAACTACAGTATAGCCTGCTCAAAAAAAAAAATCTACCTTTGCTAATTAAAAAAGATTTTAACTAAATTAAGTATTTTCTAATCATATGCTACTAGTGTTTAATCATGTGGTAAACATCAGTTGGTTGGACAGACTCCATTCCATCTTGTGTACCGCTTACCTTTCACTTAGATATCATATTTTTTTCAGAGTCATCAGAAACACTTTTATTTGTGAGAAGTCTCCTTGCCAAGTGTTGCTCATAATAACATTCAAATATATCTTTTTCTTGCATCAACCTTAAAAGGACCATTGCCTTATCCAATACTGTTTCTACTTCTTGTTCTGTTTGCTGAAAAATCAATGAAAAGAAGATTTAACAATTAAAACATTTAAGTTCTACCAAAATAGCACCATAGTTCATCTGTAATTAAAACCAGTACTGTTTGGTAACAAATCATCGGGTTGGGAACTCTAAGGAGGAGGGAACCGGCCTGAGAGAGGGCCCCCTGCTTCAGACAGCACGAGCACAGCTCCCACATCCCCGCCCAGCACAGCCCTCATCCGGGGGCAGAGTGGAGCTCCAGGCCCCAGGGCTCCGCTGAGATGGAGGCATGCAGTGACACGCAGCAGGATTAAAGGGTGACTTAAACAGATGCAATGAAATTTTAAGCACAAAAATCTTGCAGTGACTTTGCATAATACTTGGGTAGAAACTTTCATAGCCAAAAAGACTGCTTATTTTCATATAAGCTCAATAAAAACCTAAATTTTGCCAAAGAAGGGTAATAATTTGTTATTAATTAAAAGAGTCAGAAGACCCTTTGCCTGTTGCTCTTCTCTTTTAAGGAAGGGCAAGATGATACTGGTGCAGGTGGTATAAAACTTGTATTAAAAATTATGGAAGACCAAACAGATGTCTTTTCTAGTCTGTGTCCATGGTCGTCTTCTTCCTGTTTCTTTGTTGCAGCTGCCTGCCTGAGGACCTACAGACTATTGTTTTTCGTTTTTGCTGCATAAGTTCCAAAATGAAGTTTAAAATAAAATTTTGTGTGATCACAATATGCTTAATATGATTTTCTATGCTATGGTGAGCTTCCAAGGTCCCAGTATATATAATAAAGGCTTAAAGATGAGCTTCAGTATATGCTTTCAAACTATTTTTTGATAGACATTCTAGTTTATGTCTTCAAATTCTCTGCATCCAGGTATTGTTTGATATACAGACCCCAGAACAAGATGACAGCAAACAACATTCTGTACTGCAGGTAGCTGTTTTCTAGTTACATCTCTATAGCATATCTGATGCTTACTGTCTGTGGACTGGTCAGTAACTATGGCTATCTAGTTCTTTATTTTTATGTCAATTACACATTAAGGGAAATGTCAAAGTTCTTCTTACCACTTCAAATACTTAAACAATTCTTTTCAAAGATCACAGTACACATGTAAGGGAAGTACATAGTACAGCAAAGAATAATGTATGCTTAATTTCAAACTTACAAAATACAGTAATTTTGTATTTACAAATAAAATTTAATGTGTTTCACACACATTTATACTTACCCCTTTTACTCCCTTTTTCAGCTTATCATCAATAAATAATGAGACGTATTCAGGGGACCTGGAGTTGCGGTTGAAAAATACTCCAAGTCACCTGCAATAGTTTGTTTAAAGAGCCAGTCATTATTAAATGATTCCTGGAGGAAGCGATCAAACCCACTCTTCAGATCCAATAAGCCCTTTCAAAAAACAAAATAAATTTAGGATATATTATTAATAAAATTTCTATTAATAATATACTTGTGATCATGTATGATTATCATTTTGCTGATAAATGTGTGCATTCAGTGTTAAACTCAGATTCTATGTTTTGTTTTCAACTTCTTTTCATTTCATTGTCTCAACTAATGGGTGACACGAACAAGAGCTTTAAAAATATTCAAAAAAACTTCTTATTTATACTTAAAACATGGAAAAACTGCAGCATAATTTATTCATAATACTAACTGAAAGCAAAACCATTTTGAAACAAACAGTAACAAACAGTTTTTCTTCCTACACAGGAGGTGTATGAACACTAAGGCATATAAGGGCTTCATCAAATAGGTTAGTAAGTGAAAAGAGCAGCTGAGTCCTGCTACCTGATATAAATAGTCCTACTTTGCAAAATTCTTAAATATTTAGGATAATTTACACATATTAATTTACCATTGGGACAAAGTAAAAAATACAAAATATATAGCTTAGTAAAACTGACCTTTTAGCAGTTGTCAAAACCACTTTGTCATAAACTTATAATCTTCTATATTTACTGACCTGAATATAATCAATGGGGTTCTTTCCTTCTCCTTCCTCAGAAACAAGGGCTTTAGCTTGTTCCCTCAAACAGGAACTCACACACTCACACATGGTCTTCAAACCATTTGGCACATGACTAAATAACTTGTACATGCAAGCAAGGTCTGTAATCAGAAAACACAAAAACCAGCTATATTAAAGATTAGGAAAAATATGTTAATCTCTCATCATGTTGATCTGTGCCTTGGCACAGGAAAAACTACTAAAAGGAAAGAAAAAACCTCCACCAAACTGGAAAGGGAAAAAAAATCAGGGCTAATGATTATTATTTCAACTCATGAAATGCAGCTTTCAGATTAGTGCTTTTAAATATCAATAAAATATCATAAATTACTAAATTCATTTACATGGAAAAGATGATGCCCAAAGATTGTAAACAATAAAGCCACAAATAAATGAAAACTGTTTTGAGTTTCTATGTAATTTATCCTATATAATTCTAATCTAGAACCTGGTTATTCTACAAAATGTCAATCAAAAAGACAACTTTAATTATGGTACAACTGATAGTCAACCTAATAAGGAAGAATTTAAAAACCAAATTAAAATCTTACAGATATTTTTCAACATTCCTATCTCACAAGTTCAAACACCAACCAGGAACAACAAACAAATAAAAATATACAAAGGTTTATTTCATTATACATCATGGTAAAGTCTATATGAAATTATGAATTAAAGCATAAGTTCCTATTCTTTAATATGTTCCTCAGAGCAATTCCTAGTTATTTCCCAGGTAATGGCCTAAGCCAGTAACATCTGTTTTTTAAAAAATGGTTTATCTCACTATATTGTTTTTATTTAAAATGAAAACTCTGGACTCTGTCCATGTTTTTAAATCATTTTTCACAAGATTAAAATATGGAGTTAAAATACTTTTCTATATGTTTAGTGTTTCTCTAAAGTAAGAGCTTACTGGGAGACTATAGTGTCAGAACTTGACAATCATATAAAAAAGTTTTACAATCAGGAACTTTTGAAAATGGGAGTTAGAACAGTGGTTACCAGATCAAGGATTTTTTCTATAAAGTACTAGGTAGTAATACCTTGACACACTGCTCAAGAGCATGGCCTAGCACAACTAAGACATTTTGCACTTAGATTGCCAGTGGAAAGTTAGGACAACTGGAACTAGGATTTAAAACTTTAATTTAGAATCACAGGCAACTGGTTAGTTGCTGAAAATATTTAGTACTAAATAGAGAACTACAGTAAGTAGCTATGCTGCTATTTCTACATTTATGTACTTACTAAGTGCTTCCCATGTGGTAGGCAAACTCTACATTTACATACTTACTAAGTGCTTGCCATGTGTTAGGCAAACTCAGTGCCTTTGCCACAAGTCTCCATGCAGGTTACAGATTTGCTGTAAATTCAGGCATGCCCAACAACCTCTCCATCAAACATTACCTAGTTTCCTAATCTTCAACCCATTTAATCTTTCCCCACCCAGCTCTCTAAAGTATGTAAGGGAACATTAACTCAATTACCAAAAAGTATGTTAGAAAATTTACTGATTCTCTAATTCTTTAATTGGAGGAAATGGCTTTTCATAAAGTCCTAGTCTGCCAGCAAGCACTTAGACTGAGGTCAACTATGCAGCCCATGGACCTATGCCCACGGCCTGTTTTTGTACAGCTCACATACTAAAAATATTTTTCACATGTTTAAGTGGTTGAAAGAAGAAATCAAATAATGTTTCATAGGAACATAGTGGAGATTTATTCATTTGTGTTATTGTGTATGCCTCCTTTCTTTCCTATTACAGCAGAGATGAGTAGTTTACCATATGGCCCACATGACTAAAATATTTGCTCTCTGGCCCTTTGCAAAAATTGTGTGCAACCCAACTTAGACCTTAGACATCTACAAGAAAACATGACAAACATACTTAAAAATGACTGATTTTTGTTTTTGTTTGCTTTACAAAACAGCAGAAGGGTCTTTGAAAATGTAACTTTCTCTGTTTTAATAAAGCAACAAATTTATATACAACTTGTCAGGAACTTAACACAAATATATAAATAGTACTCTTCAAAACACAAAGCTAGGATTCCACTAGAGGTACAACCTCTCCACAATTTTTCTTTTCCCTTCTCTTATATACTTCTCTCTTTCTCACTTAAAATTTTTATTTTCATTCCCTAGGTATATTTATTTATAAGAAGTGAGTGGCTAAAACAGTAACACTTCATTAAGAAGCAGGAAATGAGTTTAAGAGTATCATGTTTATTTTTTAATACTATACATCAGTGATTTAAAGAGCCATAGTTTTAAAACAAAGCTTTAGAAAATTAAGAATGAAGACATCACTGTTAATTATTCTAGTTACAATTTCTTCTGAAGTACTTGCCACAAAAATATTGTTTTCAGAAAAGTGAAGGGAAATGTTCCCAAAGAGTAAAGGCTACAGTTACTCCAAATGTTTATTTTTATGTAATTCTCTTTTCTCCTTTTTTAGTCTTTGACTTCAGAGTTCTTCTTCAGGGTTCCCAAAACCAATCCACCAATTTATCTAAATACACTGACATGGAAGCATTTTTGGTATCTCATCACAACTAACTCCCAAAGGAAAGAAAACAAAAATGTTAAGATTAGAAATTCAGATTTTCAAAGAATCACAAAAATTACAGGAGCGTATACAGGAATGGAGGGAGCCCAAACCCTATGGCCTATGAAAACAGAGTACAGGAGTAGATGAGGAGCTCATGGGCCTCACCAAGAATACTAGACTCACCTCTGGATTAAAATGCAAAATGAGGGAACATAAGATGAAAAAAAGAAAAAAATAGCACCAATTCAATTCACAAGAAATACCTAAAATTCTCATAAATATAAAGTTTTACTCTTAAAACTTATCAAAGTAAAAATAGTGAGAAATTAATGATAGGGCATTTACAGTAATTTTAATTATAGGAAAATAAAAAAAATTACTGAGAACCTGGTAGAATTATAAGCATTTACTTATGTTCAATTGCCAAAATATAAATGTTAAAATCAGGAAACTGGCAGTGGCAATTACCACTACCTAATTCTCAGAACTCATTCAAGTTTTGTCAGTGATTCCAGCCAAAGGATCTAGTTCAGAAGCACACACTGCATTTACTTGTCAAGGCCCTTTACTCTCCTTCAGTGAGGAACAGTTCTTCTCTCGACTTCCATGACCTTGATATCCTTAAAGATTACAGGCAAGTTAGCGCACAGGATGTTCATCATCTGGTTTCATGTGTTTCCTCATGATGTGAGTCAGGTGGGGTATCTAGGGAGGAAATACCATGGAAGTATTGCTGTGTCCTTCTCATTGCTGCTATCGGCTGGGGCACGACTTCAGTCGATCCTGCTCCTGCTGATGTTCACTTAGATCACTTGACCAGGGCGGCATCTGCTGGCCTCTCCTAACAGGGAACTAGGAGTAACTTCCAAGTTACTCTTCAACCTTTTGTAATCTGAGGCTCTGTTCACTTTTGTTCATTCCCTTTCCTCTCTCTTCTGCAGATTGCATACTCTTTATTGAATTATCATCAAGCTTGCTGTTTCTTCTTCTCTCAGTTCAGAGATAGTGTTGAGCCCCTTTAATAAATGATACATTTCAATGATTGTACTTTTCATCCCTAGAATTTCCATTTCATTTATAATTTCTAGCTCTTTGTTGATAGTTTCTATTTGTTGTGATGTTGATATCACACATTTCTTTACCTCTTTTATCATAATTTCCTTCAGTTCTTTGAACATGTTAATAATGGCTACTTTGAAGTTTGTGTTAAATATAACATCTGGTCCCTCTCACAGACTATTTCTGCTGCCAGCTCTTTTTCCTGGGTATGGGTCACACTTTCCTATTTCTTTATGTGTCTCATATTTCTTTGTTAATAACCGGGAATTTTGGGCAATATGTCATAAAAATTCTGGAATCCCCCCTCTCCTGAGCTTGCTATTGTTTGCTTACTTGTTTAGTAACTGAAGGGACCAGTGTAGTGAAGACTGTTACCCCTAGAAAGTGAAGCCTCCTCTGAGGTTCTCAGCCTTGGGTATGTATGTGTTCTGCCATCCTGGGGTGTCTGTTTTTTTTCAAGCATATGATTGGACCAACAAGACCAACACATGTGAAACAGTTAGTGAAAGATGTAAAATGTGTTAAATTGTTTTCCTAAGGCTTGTTTTCTCCCTCTCCAAATTATTAATGCATCCAGAGCAAAGATTACATTTTCCACTAATTGTATCTTTTAAAACACTTGGTGCTTTCCTGGGCATAAAGTGAGCACCCAGTATATTGGTGTTAGGAGACAGCGAGTATAGAGGTTGGATAATTATGGAAAAAGTAGAAAGTCTGGACTATTAAGACGAGTTCAGGTTTCACTAAATGCCAGCAAAAGACAGAATCTGAAACCCAGAGGGGCGGTGATCCTCTCAAGATCACATAATCAGAGACAGATGAGGCAGGAGCCCCAAATCCTTGCCCAATACATCTTCCCCAGAGTCCGCTGCCTGCCTAGGTCAGCACAGCCCATGTGGTACCACTTCACAGATTTCCATCTCATGGGACTAAAAGGTTCCTCCTGTTCTTCCTATACTATTTCTATCTCAGCATTTTTAGGAAATTTAATCTTGATGCTTGTCCCATATCCCTGCCCTACCTCAAATAATTATAGCAAGCAATACTTCCTCATTGTTTCTCCCAACTTTTATTCTTTTCAATATTGGTTTTTATATAATTGTAGTCAAACTATATATAGAATACTGTGTTATATGTCAAATACACAATATACTTGACCAAAGCAAGCCTGCCCCCCAGGGGACATGTGGGAACATGTGGGATGGTTTCAGTTACCAAAACCAAGCAGGAGGGTGTGCTGGACCACTGGTGAAGGTCAGGGAGGCTGTGAAATATCCTGCAGTGTGCAGGACAAACCCCTGGACCCCACGGAAGCATTACCTGATCCAAAATGTCAGTGTCGCGGCAGTTGTAAAACTCTGTTATACTTTGTACAACTTATATTACTTCACGTATAGAGTTCAATATTACTGCAGGGCCTTTGAACTAATTTAGTCTATGTGCTAGCTTGCTGGCACATTGTGGGTACTGAAGGAAACTTATTAATGGATGCATCATAGTCCATTGAGTTAATGTGAAGAAATTTCCACAACTATTCCCCTATTGTGGGACATTAAGGTTAAGAGATTTTGCTCCTAAAAATAACACTGCAATGAACTTATGAAAGTATCTTAATTTGAATTACTTCCTTTGGATTAACTCCCAGGTGTGAGATAGTCTGCTGCAGAAAAGGAGACTGTGAATGTTTTGTGAGTAATACCACGTGTTTTAGGTTCTCCAGAGCAGGGATTTGCTTTATTTAATGTTTGAATCACTAAAACATAATACAATGCCTTGCATATGCTCTTTCTTAATAAGCGTTAATTAAATATAAATTTTTATGATGCAAAGGAAGTATTCCTTAAGATTCAGTTTACTAAGACTTGAAAAACTAGGATGGTCCTATTTTTCTCCTTTGATCTATGAAATATACTTCATTAATATTAACCAGTTTTCTAATGTTACATTATCCCTGTGTTCTTGAAATTTATCCATCTTGATAATTCATGTTATTCTTATTATATATTGACTGATTGGAGCTGTTATTATTTCATCTAACTCTTGCTCTCCAAAGAGATTGGTTTATAATTTTGTGTGTGTGTACTAACTTTTCTGAGGCATATAAAAAGGGAGGGGTATGGTGGCAAAATGTCCACATAGTTGGAGTGGGGAAATCACAGAAGAAAGTATGGGAGAAAATCACATGGAGAGGTAAATGTATGGGGAGAAAAAAGTAATAATCAAAGCTTCAACACCTGGCTCCGTTTTCAGTATCTTTAAGATAACAGCAGTATTCACAATAGCCAAAACATGGAAACAACACAGAGGTCCAGCAACAAATAAATGGATGAACAAATGAGGGTATGTGCATACAATGGAATATTATTCAGCTATAAAAAGGAATGTAGTACTGATACATCCTATACAATATGGATGAATCTTGGAAACATGCTAGGTGAAAGAAGCCAGATACAACAGGTCACATATTACATGAAACATCCAAAATAAATAAACCATAGACAGGAAATAGACTGGTGGTTACCAGAAGGGGAGATGGGGGAGCAACTGCTTAAAACATAGAGGGTTTTCTTCTGAAGTATTATATATGTTTTGTAACTAGATACGGGCAGTCTTGCAGAACATCACGAATATACTAATTACTACTGACTTGTTTACTTTAAATCATTAATCATATATTATGTGAACTTTGTCTCTAAGAATCCAGTTTGTACATTTTTAAAATTATAGTCAGTGTTTTTTGTGTCTTACCCAAGAAATATTTGGTGACCCAAGGTCATGACAATATTCTGTGTTTCCTTCTGCTGTATGATTCTGGATTTTAGGTTTAGGTCAAGTGACTCTTTTCAAATAATTTCTATATATAGTATGACTAAGCATTTATTTATTTTGCATACAGAGAACCAGTTGTTACAGCAGGATGTGTTAAAAACTTTCCTTTCCTCTTTGAATTAACTTGACTTTTTGGTAGCAAATCAATTAACTGAATATATGTCAGTCTGTTTCCAGATTTTACTGTGTTCCTTTGCTCTATTCAACCTGTCCTTATACCAATACCACACTGTTTAGATCACTAAATTTACATCTACCAACTTTTTAACCCCCTCAAAATTTTGGCTATTCTAGGTCTTTCAAATTCCCATTTAAATTTTATAACCAACTACCTTGTCTGCTTGTTGAGATGAAATTTTATTAGATGCTGTTGAGTGGGATCTCCTACATGAATTACCTACTTAGTTGATAGTAGACTGGTCTAAGATGGTTTTGAAAGAAAAGTTTTTGCTTTTCATTCTTTCTTCTCCATTGTTGTAGGTTACAAGAGAAATGCCAGAACATGAGCAGGAAACAGCTCAGAGAACAAATATCTGGCTGTAAGAGAATGACGCAGCAACATCAGAAACAGCTGGTGAATCTGGAAAATAATCTAAAGGCTAAGATGGATGAGCATCGTCACAGATTAGAGAAGAATCCTGAAACTGAGCATAACAACGTTGCAGCAAAAATGAAGAAACTTATCAAGAAACATCAGGCTGCTGTGGAAAAAGAGGTAGCTGACCAGTATTAGTAATGTATTTATTCTAACTTGTGGCTATTTCAAAATTAACCAAGATGGCATTTTGATGATAGGGTATCTGTTCTCCAGAACCAGCAACTCAATTGGGGAAAGGGAGAAATATTTACATAACAGATAAAATATCAAGTGCTGAGTCAGGAATGAGTAGATATGGAATTATGTCCTGATAACTTGATACTTTTATCATGTAACAATGGTTAAGTCAGGTAGATCAGATTAAAGATGACGATGTGAGAGGTGAGACAGAGGCCTCCTCCCAAAACCACATATAATATGAAATTATAGTTAATACAACTAACCCTAAAAGATCAACAGGAAAGAAGGCAGCACCAGACTGCTTACACCTGGAGAAAAGAACAGACCTCAAAAAGGGTAACATACCAAAGCTGTGATCTGGGGCTACCCATGCACTTCTCCCACCCCAGCTCACTGGCAGAAGGAAGAGAAATGGAGTGAGGAGGGGGTGGAGGCCTAGGACTACTGAACACCCAGCCCTGGAGATCTGCTGTGGGAGCACAAACCTATATTGCATTGTGCTCTGGAGATTAGTGGGGTTCAAAAATTAAGACACGAGGAATACTTGGAGAGACTGAGATTCTAGCTGCTTGTGGAAAACAGGGATCCACATCCAGCTGCTCTGAGACAAAAGAAAGGCAGGCAGTATGAGAGACTTCCTAACAGTGAGAGGGCTACTAAATGGGAAGGATTGCAGAGGGCTTGCTGCTCAGGAAAAAGGACAGGTAGACAAAATTGTCCAGGTGCACTGTGCCCAGCAGGTTGGGAACTTTTCAGGAACTTCAGGCACTCCATCCCCCTGGCTGGCTACCCAGCCTGAAGTCTTCCACCATGATATGCAGCCTCCTGCACCTTTTGGCCAGCTGGCACTGGCTCACAAACCAGCTGCCTCTTCCCTGGCATCAGTCCAGCCAAGGGAGCCCCTGCCTACAGCAGCTACAAAGGCAAAGCACAGAGGATTACATCTGTGTACTTGGTCCACTGGTCAGTCTGTGGAGAGGGACACAGTAGCTCGGAAGCAGGAAACAGCTCTTCCCAAACCCCAGTCACCAGCACCACACCCAGCAACCACCGACATTGCTCCATCGGCTAAGCAGCCCCAGAGAGTAGACCTTCTGGGCACTAGAGGGTGCCACATACAAATATGAAATGTCAAAGGAGACTGGTTCAAACCCAAATCCTCAAAACACCAGAAAAAGGGTCAAATGAAAATGAACTCATCAACCTTCCTGAAAGAGATTTCAAAAAAAAAATCATAAACATGACCATGGACGTAGAAAAAACATTCAAGGACTCAGGAATGAATTCAGGACAGAGATCCATTCATTAGAGAGTACAACTGGGGGATTTTAAAGTGGATTAGATACAGTGAAGGAGATGGTAAATGAAAAAGAAATTGGAGAAGAGGAATACAAAGAAGCTGAGGCTCAGAAAAAAAGGATCTTTAGGAACGAAAGAATATTGAGAGAATTGTGTGACCAATCCAAATGGAATAATATTCGTATTATAGGGGTAACAGAAGAAGAAGAGAGAGAAAAAGGCAGTGTATTTGAGGAGGTAAGTCCTGAAAACCTCCCCAATCTGGGGAAGGAGATAGTCTCTCAGGCCATGGAGGTGCAGAGATCTACGAACACAAGGGACCCAAGGAAGACAACACCAAAACATATAATAATTAAAATGGCAAAGATCAAGGGTAAGGACAGAGTATTAAAAGAAGCCAGAGAGAGAAAAAAGATCACATACACAGGAAAACCCATCAGGCAATCATCAGACTTCTCAGCATAAACCTTCCATGCCAGAAGGGAGTGGCATGATATATTTAATGCAATGAAGCAGAAGCAAGAATACTCTACCCAGTAAGATTATCATTTAACGTTGAAGGAGAGATCAATTTCCAGATAAGCAAAAGCTGAGAGAATTTGCCTCGCACAAACTGTCTCTGCAGTGTATCTTGGATGGACTGCTATAGATGGAAGTATTCCTAAGGCTAAATAGCTGTCACCAGAGGTAATAAAACCATATTAAAGAAAGCAGAGCAATTAATTCCTAAGTAAATGCAAAATTAAATCAACTACCCCAATGTAGGTTAAGGGATAGACAAAGAGTACAGAATATGATACCTAATATATAAAGAATGAAGGAGGAAGAAAAAGGAAGAGAAAAAAAATACAGTCTTTAGATTGTGTTTGTAATAGCATGCTAAGTGAGTTTAGTTAGACTCTTAGATAGTAAGAAAGTTACCCCTGAACTTTTGGTAACCATGAATCTAAAGCCTGCAATGTCAATAAGTACATACCTATTGGTAATCGCCCTAAATGTAAATGGTTTGAATGTACTAATCCAAAGACATAGAGACCCCTCTATATGCTGCCTACAAGAGACTCACTTCAAACCCAAGACATACACAGACTGAAAATAAATGGATGGAAAATGATATTTCATGCATCAAATAGGGAGAAAAAAGCATGAATTATAGTACTTGTATCAGACAAAGTAGACTTCAAAACAAAGAAAGTCACAAGAGACAAAGAAGGACATTACATAATGATAAAGCGGTCAGTCCAACAAGAAGATATAACCATTATAAATACCTATGCACCCAACACAGGAGCACCTACATATGTGAAACAAATACTAACAGAATTGAACATGGAAATAGAATGCAATGCATTCATTTTAGGAGACTTCAACACACCACTCACTCCAAAGTACAGATCAACCAGACAGAAAATAAGTAAGGAGACAGAGGCACTGAACAACACATTAGAACAGATGGACCTAACAGGTATCTGCAGAATGCTCCACCCAAAAGCCACAGAATACATGTTCTTCTCAGGTGCACATGGAACGTTTTCAAGAATAGACAATACACTAGGCCACAAAAAAGAGCCTCAGTAAATTAAAAAATATTGGAATTGAAGCAGCTTCTCAGACCACCAAGATATGAAACTAGAAATAAATTACTCAAAGAAAATGAAAAAGCCTACAAACCCCTGGAGGCTTAACAGCATGCTCCTAAGTAATCAATGGATCAAAGACCAAATAAAAACAGATCAAGCAATATATGGAGACAAATAACAACACTAATTCAACACTGCAAAATCTGTGGGAAGCAGTGAAGGCCATGCTAAGAGGGAAGTATATTGCAATACGGGGCTGCCTCAGGAATGAAGAAAAATATGATATGAACAGTCTAAATTCACAATGAACAAAACTAGAAAAAGAACAAATGAGGCCCAAAATCAGTAGAAGGAGGGACATAATAAAGATTAGAGCTGGCCTAAATAATATTATGAATGGAATCATGACATTATGTAATGTCTCTCTTTACTCCTTGTAATTTTCCTAGCTCTGAAGCCCTGAATATTTCATGTAGTATTAATATAGCCTTCAGCTGTCTTTTGTTTAATATTTTACATTTCCCTAATGGAGGTCAGATTCTCTTAGCTTCCCTTCATCTAAGTCTCTCTCTCTCTCTCTCTCTCTCTCTCGTGTTTTGCATTCATTCTATAAGACTTTGCTTAGGTAAAGGATTCTCTTCTGGGTTGGCAGTTCTTTCCTTTCCTCACTTTAATCATTCAACATTCTGTGGCCTACATTGAATTTTATGAGAAAACTGTGATCATTCAAATTTTAGCTTATCTTTGCTTTTTAGCATTATGACATGTTTAGGCTTATCAGGCCTAGCTGTTTGTTACTGATTTTGAGTTTACACCTTATCAGGCCTACATTCTTTTGAAATTTCTCTGTTTGGGGCTTGCTGAGCATCTTGAATCTCTAAATTTATGTTTTTATCAAATCTGGGGTCTTTTCTGCTTTTAGTAAGAATACTTTTCTCTAAAAAGTAAAATCTTTTCTTTTATAGAATACCTATAATGTGAAATTTAGACAATTCGATACTGTCCCACAAGTTTGTAAGGACGTATTCATTTTTTACAATGTTTTTTCCTCTATTTTCTTCAGTGTAGATAATTTCTGCTGCTCTATTGTCTTCAAGTTTCCAGACCCTTCTATAATGTCTTTTCAGTGGTTGAGCCCATGCAATTTCTTTTGTAATTTCTGGTAATCATATTTTTCAGTTCTGAATTTCTCAATGTGGATCTTCTTTTATAGTTTTTATTTTTCTGCTAAGAACTTCAGTCTTTCCAATTATTTCAAGAGTGTTAACCATTATCGCATTTACTATGGTTATAATAACTGCTTTAAAGTCTTATGAGATAATTCCAACATTAGGCATCTCAAAATAGGCATCTGTCCTTTCTTTCCCTTGGGAATTTGTCACATTCTCCAGTGGTGTATGTGTGTGTTGTTTGCTTTAGCATGTGCAGTAAATTTTGGATTTTATTCTGGTCATTTTGAATATGATATTGTCATTTCTGAGTCATGTTTGCATCTTCTGGAGAAGGTTGATTTGTTTGTTTTAGCAGACACCAACCAGTGTAGATGACACGTTCTGTCTCACCTGTGGGTGGTGGTTCTAATACCAGTTCTACTTTCAAAACTTTCCCTGTGCTCTTTGCATTTGCCCTGTGCTATGTCTCTCAGTGATAGTCTAGGACTTAGGCAGTAGTATATATCATACATTATTAGTTCTCTTTCTCATAGCCTTTGCTATACTTTATGAGTCTATTTAAAAAACACAAGTTGTTATTTGTATTACTTTATACCTAGAATAGGGATGTCTTTTCAAGTTCTTTCTTCTCCATGATTTCTCCCATTCTCTTCAGTTTCCAGTGGTCTTTTCCCAGTTACTTTGATCAGAAAGACACAGATGCCTTTGGACTTCTGCATTGTACAGTTCCCCCATAACTGGGGCTGTCCTTGCATAAAGTGCAGAAAGAAGAGAGAAAAGGAAAAAAAACATAATGGCAATTCCCCTCATAGTGTTTGGATGACAGAGGCCCTGTTTCTAGCTTTTCTGGCCAGAGAGAAAGGTTTTTCCTGTTCCTCTGGCACTGCAAGTCTAGGACTAAGAGGTAAAAGAACAGGAAAAAAACTAGCATATTTCCTCATGATCTCCAGATCACAGGGTCGGTCCCCTTTGGGACAGAAGAAGGGGACTCCTCTGAAGGGTTTTCTTGTCATCAGCACTATCAAAATAGTTACTCAGGCAACTCTTAGGCCAAAGCCAGGAGATAGAGGAAAACAGAATCAGAAAACTCATGACTACACCCATTATGCTTCAGGTTTTGACTTCTCCTCCCAATTATTTATATTACCTGTTTATGGAATGTTGATATCCCTTGGCCATTTATATATTGGTGGATTAGGTACTTTCTGAGTGATTTGAATGATATGTATATATTTAAGGAATATTAACCCTTAATTAACCCTTAATCAGAATGTTTGCATTCTTGTGTTTGATTCAAATTTTTTGACATAGAAATTTTTTAAATGTGTTAGTCTTTTGTAGATTAAAAAACTTTGCTAATAGCCATTTGGATAGTCCCCCTAATCAGAGTATGTGTTGGGGTTTTAAAAATATTCTGTTTTATTTTTCTCAAATTTAGAACAAAATTTCTTAAATTTATGAAAGTGATTGATACAAAAATTTAGGTAATACAGATGTCTGGGCTAACAGGTAATGCTCTTCACAGCCCTACTTACTTTAAGAGAGCAATATTAGCAATTCATACAGATCCTTCCATACTTTGTTCATAAGTTTTCAATATATATATATAACTGAGGTATTACTTACATGCAGTAAATGCATCCACAAGTGTACAGTTGGAGTTTTGTAAAGTCTACACTTGCATAATTCACTATCCCAATAATACATAGAATATTTTATCATCCTGTGAAGTTCCTGTGGGTACTTTTGTATTCACATCCCCTTTTCTGTCCCCTACTAGCCGCAACCATAGATCTATCACTTTAGACAAATTTTACCTGTTAGAGAATTTAGGGAAATTGTATAGTATGTACTATTTTGTTTCTGGATTTGGCTGAACATAATGCTTTCCATAGTCACCTGTGTTGCAGCCATGTATCAGTACTCTACACCTTTTTATTACAATGAATAGTATTTCATTGTGTGAATATACCATAATTCTATAATACATTTACTTACTGATAGATATTTGTATTATTTGCAGTTTGGGGCAATTATGAATAAAGCTGCTCTCTACTAGATCCTGTGTGCGAGTGTTATAATTTCTCTTGAGTAAATCATAACTAGTTAAAACTTGCTCTATCATAGTAAATGTTTATTTAACTTGATAAGCATCTCTTAAAGTTTTCCAAAATAGTTGTACAGTTTTACACTCCCATCAGCAATGTAATGAGTTTCAGTTCCCTACATCGCACATTTATTTTTTTAAATCTATTTTATTTTTATTATTTTTTGGTATCATTAATATACACTTACATGAACAACATTGTGGTTGCTATACTGCCTTCCCCGTGGCCCCCCACACACATTATGTGTGGTAATCATAACGCCCCTTTTCCCCCTTATCCCTCCTTTCCCACCCATCCTCCCCAGTCCCTTTCCCTTTGGTAACTGTAAGTCCTTTCTTGGTAACTTGTGATCTGAAGACTACCATTAGGCCAAATGGTTTCTCTTCCCTTGTATGAGTGAGATTTTGTAAATCTGAATATAAATGAGGGAAAAATCAGTCAATGTGACTTTAAAGAGGGCTACCAGAATTCAGTAGAAATTATAAATGTCAATAAAGGAAGAGTTCTCAGCTTCAGTTTCTTTTTCTAGACAGTGTTCAATAAAATTAGTTTCTCACAAAGAATCATTTCCAATGCAGACCTATTGTAGTGATTTCATAAAAGTTCAGACAACAAAACCAGACACACAGCAAAATAGACTTCAATCAGTAATCCCTGTGCACTAGAGGCAAGTCTGCTAAATGTACAGCACACTCTTCATCATTTTAAGGAATCTGAGCCTGAGAAACTTCCAGTTCTTCCCAACTCAGAGGGCCTTTTCAAAGGCAATGCTACAAACTGGTGGGAGCACTATCACGTTAGATGAGGAAAAATAGCAAATTTGTTTTTCTTTAATAATGATCTGTATTTTGGTAAGCAGCTCAAAGATGGCAACCCAAGATGTGACTTTTCCCCTTAGAGGAAGAAGTTTATCTAAAGAACAGAAACCTCCTTACATCACTAATAGAGAGTCATACTTATATACTTAAACATATGATTTCCTGAATTGAATACACACTAGACACTTTACATTGGGAGAATGGGACAAAAATATGCAGGACCATGTAAAATTCCTAGGAAAGGGCTGCTGTGTTGGGCCACATCTGTGCTTATACGGTAGCGGCTCAGAAGGGGCAGAGGGTGCATGAAGAACTATTAGCAACCAGGAAGAGGCAGCTGGAGAGAGAAAACCCCCTGCCAACACCACATCCCTCTCCCAGTGGCCACTGCCTGTTGATTTTAGTTTAGGGGACCCTTAGATGCCTGAGCAGTAATTCCTTTCTTGCCTGTTTTGGTCCTCAGCAAAATTAATAGTTATTAGTACTAATGGAGTACAGGAAGTACAAGGATCAATGGCATCACTAAGAAAACTGTAGAGATAGCGCACATGAAGATTATGTGATTGGTTATCATCTTTACAGAGGAATCGCCAGCAGTGTTTTTCAATTTCCATGGTTCATTTCTCTCTGCATCACTTATTTTTTACTGTATCATGATACAGACCCATGGAAACACTAACTGGCTCCATCCCCAGTACTATTTTACTGCATTGCAACTTATGGATCCACATTTTACCCAACTTTCTTTCCACCCACACAAGTGCTAAGAGGGTATTAAAAAAGAAAAGATAGCATCTAATGACCATCTTTTCATAAATATCAACCCAGAGTACTCACTCTTAAGAAACACATGCATTCTTGCCTTAACTGAGGACAGAAATAACCAAGTAACAGAACCTTAAGTGCCCTGATGGAAGTGTACAGTATGAGATACATCCACCTATCTATACACACATATAGGCACTCATGTGTATATATAATATATACATACAAATGATAATAGCTCTACCAAAAATGTGCATACTTAACAGCTTTTTAAAAAGCCAGTAGATCATGGTATAATACAATTTATTTCCACTAGTGAATGGCACAAATGGAGAAATTCAAAAGAGATGTTTCAAGTACAATAAAGTCATTTTTCACAGATGAAAATGAAAATAAAGAGTATTATTCCAGTGTCCAACACAATGTACTCTATGAAAGTTTAAAATGCCAGACATTTCGTACTTCAAGCAGAAAGTTGCTAAAGTCTTTTTCAGACACACTCATAACAGAGTTTTTGGTTTTTGAAAAGGGGGTGAGGAAACAGGCGGGAGTGGGAAAGAGTGTCAAGGACAGTTTCTTAGTGTGCTGAGTGGTGTTTACCTGATGTCTAGGCAGCTGAACATCATGAGGATTATGCTAAACAGTTCAATTTACTGGTAAATCCTTGGCTTAGAGTACTAAGCATATTATACCTGTGGGTGTGGCTTTAAATGCAGGGCTATTCATCTCCAGGTGTAGAAATTACTAAAAGTGAATGGCAGCTCTGAATAAAAATAATATAAATACATTTTCCAGCTAACCTTATGTACCAATGAAAATACCTGTAGATACTGTAATTTGGGGATAAAGCTGATTTTAATAAAGGGAGAAAAATATGTATGAATGGAAGGGAACCCAATTAAGGAATATCTCAAGGTATGAGGTTTTACATTTTCAAAATGTTAACTTAAAAAAAGGGAGAGATAGTGAACACAGGAAACTTTTTACTGCCAAGTTCTGGATACCAGATATAGCATTTACAAATTTCTGATATGCTGGACAAATTTCCCATATTTTTTATTTTCTTAAACACACATATATTAAGTGAACACCAACACCGGGGAGGAGGTAGTATTAGTTTAAACAAAGGTTGACATTTGTACACTGATTGAGAAAGTGCCTGCTTCTTTCTTCAGGATCTTTCAAAATCTTTCAAATTTTCCTGCTTTTACTCTTTCATGATTCCTACCATGATTGAGATTCCTCAGAAGTTAATCTTACAAACACACACAAACCAATCTGAATGATTAAACTGAACTGATTTGAATCTTTTTGCAAACTATATATATTTAATTCAAATTAACTTAATGGAATAATCCAGGTATAGTGATGTAAAACTGAACAAAGCCCTACTGGACAGACATTTGGACTCAGTATTCAATCACGATGTTACAAGTACATATATATAGTCTGCATGAACTCAGTAATTCAGTTTGACTGATTTAAGTCCATTTCGATTTTAGAGTTTTCTATGCAAAACTGGTCTGCTTCAGTAGTGTGAAGGAGCCAGATCTAGTAAGAATTTTTTAAAAGGTATCAAATTCCATTATATTTTTGGACATTTTGTAAATTCTAAAGCTTGGTCCTATCATTTTCCTCTAAACATGTAGATATCTCAATTTGTCGGAGATACTGTACAATATTTGAATGCAGAAGAGACATTGAAATAATTAAAAGTCCCTTTCAGTAGAATCAAGTACATGTTATGTCCACCTAAAAACTGGTTATCTGAACCGTGGCCAAGAGGACGATGGACCAGAGCGCTACATGGAACACTGCCTATGACTGTGTGTGAATTCTACTGTGATTTGGTTTTAAAAATATTTATACTAAAATATTAATTTTTCTCCCAGTTCTCTTTAAAGGAATGCTAGAAACTCCTAAAGGGGTGGATTTAGGCAGACTGGACTGACGTGCCTGGAGAAGACTTACATTGCTTGAGAAAACCAAGATTTCAATGGTGATTAGTCTGCTCTAGGCGGAGAGCATCACTGAGAGGGCCTTGGAGAATTCGACCTGGGAGCCCTCTGTGAAAAGCAGGAATCTGTCAGCAGCAGGGCTCCTGGTTCTTCAAGACAACTGGGGAGAGGGCAGGACAGTGACCTAAAGGAACTTTGAGTGCTCACTGGAAAGGATATTTTTTCCCTTCAAGTCATATTCATGGCTCCCCACCTGCCTGCAGCTCAGTCTCCACACTGGCGGTGGGACCCCAAGTCACATCTGACTGTCAGCATCGGGTGGATCCTTCATTGCAAAACAAAATAAAATAAAACAAAACACACCCCTCTCTGGAAAAGAGAAGTTAGCTTTCGTCAAGAGATTTCCTGACCACCATAACTCACTTTAGTTTTTGTTGTTTTTTTTTAATTTGCCAAACTGGCTGGTTCCTTTTCAGTAGTACTTTAGCACCGAGGCTTTAGACTTCTGGAAGTGGTGTTTTCTGTCGTGTGATGTTCACATGATGCCAAGCAATCACTAAGTCTCAAGGAACTGGAAGTTTGTAAAGTATTGCAGCAACAAAAACAGCAATAAAAAAAAAAAAAGAAGACCTGCACATGCAGCAAAACCTACAGTGGTGCTGAGGGTTAGTCAGCAGCTGGTAAAGTCACAGGCTCAGTGACTCCTGGCTCACTATGGCAACTAAGCACTTAAATAATGGGCTATTCTACTTGTAAACAGGAAACCCCATAAACCAAAAAGGGGTAAACAAATTATGTCTAAGTAGTGTGATGAGAATTCCAGGAGATGGCGGTCTGTAAATACGGCATCATTCAAATACTTCCGGCATTTCATTTGTATTGGCTATATGTGTTTGTTTTCCTATAAACAAAGTAAAAGTACAGTTTGGGGTCTTGGAAGTTAACAGAGCTTAGCTCAGCTAGGATGACATATCGCAGCATTAGCAACAAAACGTCAGGATATATATAGGCTTCATCTCCACACTCTGCTACTGAACAAACCCATCATATGAGCTTTCAGGGGCCCCTCTCACCCTTTTTGTCTTCCCCTTTGGAGGCTCACAGGTTTGATGATGCAATTTCCACAAAACCTGTGGTCTCCTGAAGCACCTCCATCTCACCATGCCACAAAGAAGGCACAATTGAATGGACCAAAAAAAAAAAAAAATCACTGACAAGCTTGCAGCATTCAGAAAAAGAATTAGGTTGTCTTCTACTCTCTGAAAGAGTCAGTGCAACCCTTTAGTGTTCATGGATTTCCACTTTTTTCCTACTCCAAATGAGGCCAATTTTATCAACAAAAGTCAGACAAAATACATTTATTTAATAAACAAAATACATTGGTGAGGGTATACAGGTGTGTTTCCATAATAAGTTGTTTTAGCACATGCTGCCTGCTGTGAGTGGCTCATAAGAACCTGGGGTATACAGAGAAAGGCTTTAGATCTTTTCACAAATTTCTTAGGACACAGTTGTCCAAAAGTGATGACTCAAGCCACGTTGCTGGATTGTTTTTGCAGTTTTCAGAAAATACCCCCATCTAAGTTTCTTTTTACCATGTGCACTGTATGTGTGCACGTGTGTGCATATTTGATAAACACACATACACACCAATTCCCCTTTACATAAAATTTCCCCAAAAGTTAAAACCAAAACAAAACACAAAACCTGGCAGCTAAATACTATGACATCCCAATTAGTAAACACAAAACAGAACGCTTTACAAAAATGAATAAAATATACCATATGTACTCAGCTTCCACATGGTAGTACCCAAGTGAGGAGGCTGCTTGTGATGATGTCTATAGGGAGTTTCTTTTGGTGGACTGTTCAGTGGAAAGACCATTCTCAATTCTTTTGATTTGGTTGTTGATCCATTGATTATTTAGGAGCATGTTGTTAAGCCTCCATGTGTTTGTGAGCCTTTTTGCTTTCTTTGTGCAATTTATTTCTAGTTTTATGCCTTTGTGGTCTGAGAAGTTGGTTGGTAGAATTTCAATCTTTTTGAATTTACTGAGGCTCTTTTTGTGGCCTATTATGTGGTCTATTTTGGAGAATGTTCCATGTGCACTTGAGAAGAATGTGTATCCTGTTGCTTTTGGGTGTAGAGTTCTATAGATGTCTATTAGGTCCATCCGTTCTAGTGTGTTGTTCAGTGCCTCTGTGTCCTTACTTGTTTTCTGTCTGGTGGATCTGTCCTTTGGAGTGAGTGGTGTGTTGAAGTCTCCTAAAATGAATGCATTGCATTCTATTTCCTCCTTTAATTCTGTTAGTATTTGTTTCACATATGTTGGTGCTCCTGTACTGGGTGCATATCTGTTTATAATGGTTATATCCTCTTGTTGGATTGAGCCCTTTATCATTATATAATGTCCTTCTTTATCTCTTGTGACTTTCTTTGTTTTGAAGTCTATTTTGTCTGATACTAGTACTGCAACACCTGCTTTTTTCTCCTTGTTTTTTGCATGAAATATCTTTCTCCATCCCTTGACTTTTAGTCTGTGAATGTCTTTGGGTTTGAGGTGAGTCTCTTGGAAGCAGCATATAGATGGGTCTTGCCTTTTTATCCATTCTATTACTCTGTGTCTTTTTATTGGTGCATTCAGTCCATTTACATTTAGGGTGATTATTGAAAGATATGAACTTATTGCCATTGTAGGCTTTAGGTTTTGTTTACCAAAGGTTCACGGTTAGCTTCTTTACTACCTTACTGTCTAACATCACTCACTTCTTAAGCTATTATAAACACAGTCTGATGATTCTTTATTTCTCTCCCTTCTTATTCCTCCTCCTCCATTCTTTGTATGTTAGGTGTTTTTTTTGTGTGTGTGTGTGTATGTGCTCTTTTGTGTTTCCTTTGACTGCTTTTGTGGGTAGTTCATTTTATTTTTTGCCTTTAGTTAGTATTTCATTGCTCCTCTTTCTTTGCTGTGATGTCATTTTCTCTGGTGATATCTGTTTAGCCTTACGAGTGCTTCCATCTGGAGCCGTCCCTCTAAAATACCCTGTAGAGGTGGTTTCTGGGAGGCAAATTCCCTCAACTTTTGCTTGTCTGGGAATTGTTTAATCTCTCCTTCATATGTAAATGATAATTGTCCTGGATACAGTATCCTTCATTCAAGGCCCTTCTGTTTCAATGCATTAAATATATCATGCCATTCTCTTCTGGCCTGTAAGGTTTCTGTTGAGAAGTCTGATTATAACCTGATGAGTTTTCCTTTGTAGGTGACCTTTTTTCTCTCTCTGGCTGCCTTTAATTGATCTTTGCCATTTTAATTATTATGTCTTGGTGTTGTCCTCCTTGGGTCCCTTGTGTTGGGAGTTCTGTGTGCTTCCATGGTCTGAGAGGCTATTTCCTCCCCCAGTTTGGGGAAGTTTTCAGCAATTAATCCTTCAAATACACTTTCCCTTTTTCTCTCTCTTCTTCTTCTGCTACTCCTATAATGTGGATATTGTTCCATTTTGATTGGTCACACAGTTCTCTTAATATTGTTTCATTCCTGGAGATCCTTTTATCTCTCTCTGTGTCAGCTTCTCTGTGTTCCTGTTCACTGATTTCTATTCCATTAATGGCCTCTTGCATCTCGTCCATTCTGCTTTTATGTCCTTCCAGAGTTGTTTTATTTCTGTATTCTCCCTCCTTAGCTCTTGCATATTTCTCTGCAAGTCCATCAGCATGGTTATGACCTTTATTTTGAATTCTTTTTCAGGAAAATTGGTTAAATCTATCTCTTCAGATTCCCTCTCAGGGGAGGATGTTGGGTTAGTCTGGTCTGTATCAAATTCTTCTGCCTTTTCATGGTGATAGAGGTAGTCATAGGCATTTGGCATGTGCGTCAGCTGGGAGATCAAAGTCCCTTTCCACTTGCTCCTGGCCTTCTTTCCTGGGAGAACGGCGACCCCTAGCAGCTTTTACTGGGAAGCTGCATGCAGACAGGGTCTCTGATTCTTGCCCCGCTACTGTGAAGTAAGCTCCGTGCAGTTGCTGTGGGTGTAGCCATTTTTAGGCCGCAGCTCTGCTCTGGTGGGGCCAAGCCAGAGGTGGAACAGGCAGGAGGCCATTTATCACTGTGAGGGGCCTCTGAGCTGTGTTGTTGCCCAGGGGCTCGAGGCGCTTGGAGTGCCCCGGGATTCCCAGCTACTGGGTTGAGTGTGCTGGGATGCCTCCATCCAGCTGTGAGGCCCCTGTCCTTTTAAGACCTTCAAAAAGCACTCGCTTTTCTTTTGTCCCAGGTGCGCCAGCTGAGGGTACCTGCTCGCAGGTTTTACTGTTCAGTTTCCTTAGTATCCAGCACACCACGCACTGTGTGTCCGTGCTCTGGTGTAGATGGCTAGGGCTGGGTATTTAGCAGTCCTGGGCTCCCTCTCCCTCCCTGCTCTGACTCCTCTCCTCCTGCCAGGAGCTGGGGTGGGGGGGTCGCTTGGGTCCTGCCAGGCTGTGGCTTGTATTTTACCCCCTTCGCAAGGCACTGGGTTCTTGCAGATGTAGATGTAGCCTGGCTGTTGTACTGTATCTTCTGGTCTCTGTTTTAGGAATGGTTGTACTTGTTGTATTTTCAAAAATATATATGTTTTTGGGAGGAGATTTCTGCTGTCCTACTTATGCCGCCATCTTGGCTCCTCCTCACCATTCTCAATGACTAAGTTACGTGTAAGACATGTGTGACCCATTGGATATTTTTCAAGTGTTCCATCCATCCCCCAGCAGCTGTCCGCCTGAAAACCCGAAGGCTATTGCGAACTCCCATACTGCTACCTCGGGGTACCCCATGCATTGACTCAGAAGGGTGACCTGCATGTCTGGGGACCCACCTTGCACTGGATGGCCCCAGGCTTGTGGTAGGCCACCTATGGGATGCCCCCTGTGAGGAGCTCCGGGGGAGCTGTGGCTGAACGCCTCAGGGGCAAGGTTAGAAAGGATGTTTCTAAAACCTAGTCCCTCGCTTTCAGATTTGAAAGCATTCATCTCTTTTGCTCGACGCTCCAGCAGGCTTCGTATCCTTTCAGTGCACTCATTCTGTGATGTCAATATCTCTTCTTCCATCTGTTGTGGGTTGGTGGGGGGAAGCAAAAAGAAAGCTCATTTATTTAAAAAAATCTATAAACTACAGAAACAGTAATTTTTCTGGTTTAAAGGGAATCATATAAATGTCCCCTCTGGCTATTTTAAAGGATGTACATTTAAAAATCAAAGAGATGTACTGTAGGAATCATATATAACTTATATTGCTAAAATGTGTAAAATCAAGTTCTTAAAAGCAAAGGTAATAATCTCTATTGAAATAATAAATCAAGGCAATTATCATCAATGGCTACCAAATCCATTAAGTAAAAAGACTGAAAAAGAAAATGTGTAAGGAGAATCTAGCCTTATTAGATACACCATAAGGTCACTCTAATATAATAAATATGGTATTGGTATAGGAACCAGTAATTAGTAAAACAGAAACAGAATGAAGTTTGTAAGTTTTTAATGCAGGACAAAAGCACTAATTAACTTAATGGGAAAAGCAACACAGGCACAAGTGGCTAACCATCTGGAAGAAAATAAAAATGGAACCTCATCTGATACCATATTCCAGAAAGATCAGAGCATTAAGTGAAAAACAAACGAAAACCATAAAGTTTCCATTAAAAGTTAGGAGACTCTATGTACTTAGAAATCAGTGGTTGGGTAGCTGTCAGAATCAGTTTTGGACAACTCAAAGGTTTACAAATATATATAGCTGACTAGAAATAGTTTTTAGTGTGAAAAAATACACAATAAAGTCAATGACAATGGGAAGAAGTTGATGGAGAAATTGTTAATGAATGAGAATATCTTAGCCCACTCATCAAATATGACCTCAAAGTGGGACTAGACATTATATATCTTTTGATGTGATGCAAAAGGAAGTGTAACGCAGTAACCCTTATGAAAATTCCTCGCAAAAATTTTTAAAAGGAAAAAAAATTAAAGTAAATATAATCATGCCGCTAGATCTAATTACCAGTTTACAGGAACTGCAAAGTAAAGAGGAATGCATTAAATGACACCTTGAGGGTGGAATCAGCCAAATTCAAATGCGAGAATTCCTACAAAGCAAGTGAGCCAGTCCACAATAATAAAAAAAGGGCACGGGAGACTAAAAGGCTTAAGAGACAATCAAATGCAATGTCTACGCCATGTTTGGGCCCCAATCTAAATAAACCAAGAAGACCTTTTTTTTAGATACAAAGGGAAATCTAAGTATGGACTGAGTATTAGGTAATCTTAAACATTTATTATAATTTTGTCAGTTAACACAATGGAATTATGACTATGTTGAAGTAAAAGAGTCCTTATTTCCTTATCTGTGTTGGGAGTAAAATGATTCTATGCTGGGATTTGCTTTAAAATATTTCATATACTCTGCCCCCTATTCTGCTCCCCTAAAAAGCCACATGTGGAGTGGGGAAACAGACGAAATATAAGCAAGATACTGATAACTGTTGAAGTTGGGTAATGAGTATTTGGGGACTTCATTGTACTAGTTCTTAATAATTTCACTAATACTTTTTGTGTATGTTTGAAAATTTCCATGATACAAAGTTTTTAAAAAACAAGAAATAAAGAGTATTTGTAAAGAAGTATTAAATTAGGTTTCAAGATACTTGAGGACTTAAGCCAATAGTCATTCTTCTCTACACAGAAATCTAGCTCAACAAATGTGCTTAATTTTTATATATCTTTTTTTTTACTAAGTTATCATTGATATACAATCTTATGAAGGTTTCACATGAGCTACATTGTGGTTACAACATTCACCCATATTATCAAGTCCCCTCTTATGTATCATTTTTTTAAGTGCCCTTTTAAAAACACACAATTTAGCATGGAAACAAACGCAAATAAGAAACTGCCACATAATATGGTAAGATTTAATAACAGATTTATAAGGTAAAGCAGAAATACAAAGGGATGGAGTACTTCACTCTATAGGGGAAGAGGAGTAGGGCAAAGAAGTCTTCTCAGAGAAGGTGACAGAAACTGGATTCGGAAGGAAAAGCACAAGTTTACCAGAAGACAAGGGAAGGGAAAGATATTTTCAGCAGAGGGAACATGGGCAAAGGCATGCAGAATGATAAAATGTGTGTGGGGAATTACAAATAGGCCAGAATGGACTTTGGTAGGGTGAGTTTGAAAATTATTAAACTCTAAGTACTAAAGTGTTACAAAGGTTTAGAGAGGGCACTTCCTAATGAAGGTTGAAAGAGAACCTAGATTAGACAAATGCTTCTTCTAAGGGAAAGATATCAAATTGTTAACTGGTGATTTCTGAGTGGTGAGATTAAAGACATTCTAATTTCTACTTGTTTCTCTATAATTATCAAGTTTAAAAAAATATGTATTTGTAAAATAACTTTTCCACTCTTTTAATATCTACATATAAAATACCCAATTCATATAGAATTAAATTTATATATCTGTAAGGATTCAAATAACTTCAAATTTTTCTTTTAAATCTTTTCTATTTTAAAATTTCAAAAATCCATTTATTAAGAACATTTAATTCAAAGGACCTAATAAAGGATAGGTTTGTACTGAGTATTTAACTAATTTGAATGCCCTGTATATTATTTGAAGGAAACTTATGACAAAAATATTAAACACATTAATGCTTATCCACTTTTATCCAGTAAGGACAGCTTAAGTTTTGTTTGCTAAATTAGTTTTGTCATTTAAGAAACTCAGAATATTTTTCAATAAAAATTAAAACTAAGATTTGTGATAGGTTAATTAACACCCATTTCTTTGAAAATATCTTATTTTTTACTGTAAATAAGGAAGGTGGTTTCACTGGATATAAGACTTCTGAGACTTCTCTCCTAACCTATCTTCTCTGAAATCAAATGTGTGAATATTTTCAGTTCGGAAGGTCCTATAAGATATTCCAATTGTCAATTCTTATTTAAAAACTACCAAACATCTTGTTGATATTAAGTGAAATATTCAGGGAAAATTAGAGGAAGTGTTAAGACAAAAAAAAGCCCATTTATACTTTGGAGATACTGCCACTTTTTATGCATGTATGAAATTCACATAGTTATGTTGTCATTTTGCTGAAACTTTAATGTAAATGAAGCACAAGGAAAGTTGCAGTAAGACCTCATGTGAGCCTCAACTGAGGCGTCCTCTGTTGGTGTCTCGACCTGGAGGACAATTCTTGGTTCATTTGGAGGCTGAAAGCAATCTTCAAACAGAATTATTATACGTCTAGAAACAACTAACATTCTCTCTGGTTCCACCTCTATTGTCAGATGACTGTTTCTTATCTGTACAACCAGTAGGCACAACGTACAGAAAATACGGATGTTACAATGTTTTCAAATCATACCATGGGTATATCACTGCCTTGGCAGTTGCCAACTGACTGACCCCAAACTGCTTTATAGTGATGCACCTCACTTGAAATATAAACATGAGCCCTGAAAATCAAGTAGCAACTCAAAGCACTGTAGATTTATTCCACTGTTTCTTTTATTATTTTTAATACTAAATAATCTTATTCATGTCAATTATCAAATACAAACCACCAAAACCAATCTACCATATTAATATAGCCATTATAAGTATTAGTTCAACTCACTTTAAGTGTGATTTGTCTTTATTTTATTCAACACCTCATAAGCATTTTTCCAAATTAATACTACCTTTATAGCCATTATTTAAATGGTTGAGTAAGATTTTATTAAATGGCTTGGTCATAAGCACTTAATTATTTTAGATGGTTAGGTGTTTTAAACCATTATAAACTTTGCCATAATTAACATATTTATGTGTATTGTTTTTCCTGTATTCAGGATTTCTTTTCTCTAAATTCTCTAAATTCTTTGCTTAACATTTTCAAAGATCAATATATACTTCCAAATTGCTTTCCAAAATGCATTAACAATGTATGAGAGTGCCACTGTACTTCTGGCAATGGTATCAGCCCTATGCCAACATTTTACCAGATTTTGTAGAACATAAAGGCCTTAGTTCATATATTGAAATAAGACTACAACTAAGATACTAATTAGCACTCTTAAACTCGGAGCCACTAGGTGGAGCTAAAAATACAAATAAAAGAGTACCAATATTTCTCTCATAACACTGTTACTCAAATACTATAGGTTTCTCTTTTGGTGATAATTTTGAAGCATAAGAGATGGAACTTTAGATTAAATTTTAAATATGCAAGTTGAAATCAGGCAGATTTATGAATTCTGTACATGGGACAACTACATTTTTCTAAAAATTTATATGTGTTTCTGTGTCCCCATGTTGAATGAGAAACACAATTGAGATAATTTTTAGAGGCAAGTAACTCTTAAAGACCCAGTAATAAAGACAGCTGTGCCAGAGAAATAGCAACACCTTATTTAGGTGGAGTTTTTAAGAACATATTTTTTTTAATAGAAATGAGGAATTCTATTTTTATCACAAGAACTGTAGAAAGTAGAGGAAAATCTATGGGCCAATTAATGGTCCAGAAGCAATGACAATTTTTAATAGACAAAACCATTAGGCACGAGTTAACTTACAGTGGACCTAAGACCGTGAACTTAAGGCTCTGGATTTCTGGAACATAGCATTCAATCCTGGATACAATTGATATTCTACTACTACTCAGGACAAATGCCTTTCCTCTTTCTTTCTTTCTCAAAAGCTTCTACCCATTGTTCTTTCTCCAATACACACACACACACACACACACACACACACACACACACACACACACACATACAGCCTCAGTACCTTAAAGGACAGAAGTGAATTTAGGGATTCAGGGTCTAATATATATGACAAAGAATAAGTAAAATAAATAAAGCTACATCTAGAAATAGTATTTTCAACCTGACTCTTCATCTGTGTAAAACTGGTTTTACCTTCTCTTTTCTAGTAATGCATCAATCTGTACAGTTTCAGACCAGGGATGAATGAATAAAGTATATTTCTGATCCCTTTTCCTTGTCTCTCTCAAGCAATTACTAAAGTTTTTTCCTTCACTATCCAAGTTTCTCTCCAATTTCTTTAGGTACAACTAGGTACACAAAGAAGTGAGGAAGCCGGAGCCAGAGCTATCCTTTTACAATTCAACTGTCTTCGCATAACTCCACATCATTCCTCTAGCAATTACTACTTAAGTATATTCCTTTAATATATCACACTCATTAATTTTAAGGATCATTACTGAATCAGTAATTTTAAAGAAAAAGAAAACACTACCAAAACTAGAATTAAGGAAATATGGTATTGTCAAGACAATCTAATGCCACCTCTGTCATCATGAAAATATATTTATGAAATGATTTTGATGAAAGCAAATACTGGCACAATTACTTTTTTCTATTATGTATACCTGTTGTTTTAAGAGTGCCTTGCGGAGGGAGACCCTCTCTTCAAGCTCCCGAAGCTCTTGAGCGTGTTGTGCCTCAGCCTGCATTTTGATCTTGCTCTGAAGTTCAGTCAACAGCTCCAGTTCCTGCTGCAGCTGCGTTTTCAAAGCCTGGCACTCTGCCTCCTGTGCTTCATCCAAATGCCGCTGAAAGAGAGAAAGAAAACATATATCCTCCTGTGAGCTGCCTTCTCATGACCTATGGAAAGGAGGAGGTGTAAGTGAAGACAGACTACTCTTCCATAGGGCACAACTGTTCTCTTTTACATCTTGGAGTAAACCTCTCTGGAAAAGGAAAACACAGCAACCAATGACGGCGTTATAAGAATAAAGCTATCATAAGCTATTTGGATGATGCCTAAAAAATCATTATTTTTTAAAGAAAAACAAAGACTCTGATTGATATAAGACTGTGAATCTCTTCTCTCCAATGGAAATAACTACACAACAGGGACAAGCACGCCACAGCTTATGGGCCACATCTGAACAGCTACCTGATTTTTTGTTTTTGTTTTTCAATAGTCCACTAATTAGGGATGGTTTTTTACATTCTGAAATGGTCACATTTTAAATGGCTATGTAAATACCCACATAATAACCTCAACTTTTCCTCCTAAAATATTTACTATCTGGCCCATTAAGAAAAAGTCTGTAAACTTACATAGCAACTATTTTGTAGCTGCACTCAAATGTGACCATCTGGATTCCCGATAAAGTACTACTCTTTGAACACTGCTTAACAAAGTTGCTTCTCCAATCTTGATGCGCTGTTGGTATATGAACTGAACGTCTGCAAGGCACCAGCAGAGAGCCTATGTGGAGCCTCATGTCCAAATGTATCAAGGAGAATTACATATGCATCATGCATATTTCCAAGCAATGCTGAGAACAAGAAGAATATGGGCCACCATGACTATTTCCCAAGGTGCAGCAGAGTTTTCATTTCCAACTTAATATTTCAATTGTTAGGATTATATTCAGGCGGTGGAAGGAAAGGGGCACTAAATTTGTTTTGCCTAAGTAAAATAAATTTACAGCTCGAGTGGAGAGCATTTCATTAATGTTGTGGTCATACTGCTCAGTTAAGATGGCTAAGTTTTGGGTCTGCTTCTCCTTAGGGTTTACTCTTTAGCACCACGAACAAAAACCTGAAAGTCAGCTAACTAATCTTTCAAAGGTCAAAGAAAAGTTATAAGGCAAGGGAAGGGACAACCCTTCTTGTGGTAATGATAGCAGACATGAACTACATAAACATTTTTGAGATAAAATAATTTGAGTTCAGAAACAGAATAACTCTGGCTTTAAATCACAGGTTAATTATTCTATGAACTCAAGTTTCATAGAACAAAACTTAGCAAGATGAGATCTATTTGATAAGGTGTACCCATCAGGCCTACAAGTAACAACACTCATTTGCTACACAAAGGCAGAACCTACAGTTGAAATTATTTACCTCAATATATATACTGCCAGATATTGAATGGTTGACTAAGTCTGCAAATGCATGTATGACCAAACACTCTTGTCAGGGAACTAGTACACACTCTTTGCTCCATTACTACAAAATCAAATATATATCCTTTTCTGCATTTTACACCAATTGAGGTACTAAGTCATAGTCATGTGCCTTTATTCTGTGAAGGGTCAAGAAATGTCTAGAAAGAAAGACAAACTCTTGGTTTAGTTACTCTTAGCACTGCTCTTAAATACTGCCCTTGGTTAATAAAATTCCTCCAAGTTAGCCAGAAATGGAACAATGAAATTTAGAATTCTCTTCTGACTTTGTGTAACAGCCTCCATTCTTTAAAAACCTTTTAAATATTCAAATATATTGCCAAGAAAACTATAGTCACTCCATATCACTAGCTAATGACAAAAAGGAATGCCCTGGAAAATTTTTTCGACAAGATTAATACTTATACCAAGAACAAACTATATTCCTCAATGTTTCACTCAAGTGAAAGCAGGATAAACATGTTCCAGTTGTTTCTTAATCACTTAATACTGAGAAAACATCACCTGATGGCAGCTGAAGAAATGGCAGATAAACAATAGGTGTTTACCCAAGTTATTCCTCAGAAATGGTGCCCCAATGTCTACAAATACTGTCAGCTTACCTAAGTGTGCAAACTGAAGTCCTCCTATCCCCCTTAAAGTCTTGGAGAAAGTTGGAATAGTTGCAGCTATTGAAGTTGAACTACTACTTAGTAAGTACAAATTTACCTAAAAAGGTTACAACTATTACTTATGTAAATGAAATGACATGATGTTAAAATAGAGTCTGTTTTCTCCAAGAAGGGACTAGGGTTACCAAAGGGAAGGGGTTGGGGAACGTGGGTGGGGAGGGAGGGAGAAGGGGATTAAGGGCAGTATCATTAGCACTCACAATATAGTGGGGTCACGGGGAACGGAGCACAGCACGGAGAAGACAGCAATGACTCTATAGTGTCTTACTACGCTGATGGACAGTGACTGCAGTGGGTTGGGGGGGACTGGATAGTATGAATGAATGTTGAAACCACAATGTTGTTCATGTGAAACCTTCTTAAGATTGTTTATCAATGATACCTTAATTTAAAAAAAATAGTCTGTTTTGTTCAAATTGTGCAAGTATATAGATATATACAACTAAGAGGAACATGGTGATTTTCTTTCCGACTAAAGTAACAGAACAATCTCTTTTATGGAAAATCTTGACCTTATGTATCATGAGAGGGACGCTTCCTATCTGAAGTCTGACTACGATTGTGAGACGTTATCTTTCCCCTCGATTTTTTAACAGTATCTGTGAAAATCAGACTAGTGTCTACAAGCATTCAAACTGAGAAGGCTGCCACAGCAGGGAACCAAAAGGGAGGGTTAAACCATAAACAAGTAACCTCTTCCAAGCCCCAGAGAAATGAAGTCATATCAGATTTATGGTCTGACCAAAGAAAACTAAACAAGCTTTCAGGTTGGTTTACTTCTGGGCGCTGCTCACTTTAAAACTGTAATTCATTTTATAGACATGCTTTAAATATCTTTTGGTGGGAAACCCTACTATGTACCCACTACAAAGACAAAGTAAATCTGGAAAATCATTATGAATTCTGATTGTGATAAGCATTAACTAATGACGGTTATGAGGGTAGTCAACGTACGAGCCACTCTGTAAACAATGTTCATTAGCTGTTTTGAAGATACAGCAAAGTATAAAATTTGACTTAGATTCACAAGGAAAGGGCAAATCTTAGCTTTGGTTCTGTGTTTTGTTCAGGACAACTTGTATGAATGGAGTTGAATAGGAATCAGAGACACCACTAGGTGTGGTTTAGCTTCTGGTTTGGACACAGATTACTTCTGTGAGTGAATTTCACTTCACTTTAGGAGAGTTATTCAGGTAAGTGTTGTTACCTGATAGTTTTATAGTTAAATGGTCAAAGAGTTTGAAAAGGGGGTAAAGAAGATAGTGTGGAACCGGGGCTTTATTGGATGTAAACACAAGTTTACAATGTGCAGACATGTACAGATTAACTGAGGTACTACTGTGGGTGACAACATATATAGTGGGTCATTTTGGTTTTTTGTTTATTAAGATTCATGTGATTATACTTCACATATTCATTACAAGTTATAAAATTTGAAAATTCCTTGGAATTGTTAACTCTGGTTGATTTTGGTAGAGGGGGCTGGACCAGGTGGCCTAAAGAACAAGGAGAGGGAAACCTTTAACTTTATAATAAATACACTTTGGCATCATATAAATATATTTCTCTATCAAAGCAAATACAAAATTTAAAGTCCTTTGATATTATATATCACCAACACTTGTCTTTCCTTATTTGTCTACAAGACAGCATATAATACCTTGCTTCACTCTGATGTACTAATTAAAAATACACTCCAACTACACATGCCCTGGTCTTACCTATGTTACCAAACACAGAAAGAATGGGAGTAACAGTGTGATAATTCCACTATTCCTCTAAAGATGAGTATTGACAATGAAGGGAGAGGGGGTAAAAAGGCATTTTTCATTCACTGGTTTCTGTACTAATTAAGAACTTACTGACTCTTTTGGATACAAATCACATTCAGAGAAATAAGATTCCAAAACTATAAAACTTGGAACAACAGAGAGAAGCCAGCAGGTTAGTATGTTGATATGTAGACTGTAGTTTCAACACTGGACACTTGAGTACACTTAAAATGAGAATTTTGAATCTTATTCATGACACTTTCCACAGTTAAAAAGTTCTGGCCATTTTTTGGTACTCTGCTGAGAAATACACAAGCAGAAGTCTGTAGCCATAGACCCTCTACACCAACACTAACCAAACATGCTAAAAATGAAAAGAAAAAAGCTTATTTAATTTCTTGATGACAGGCATCTGGCTTAGACTTTTACTGGTTACATGATGCCTTTTATCTGTTCTCCTTTGCCAAGAAGCTTAGGCTAAATGTACCTTCAGACTCTGAGGCTGCTGTCGAACCTGCATGACATGCTTCCGCCTCAGTTCTCGCTCTCTCCGTTTATTACGCTCCAGCTGGTCAGTGAGCTCGGTTTGATGCTGCAGACTCATCAATTCACAGCGCATCTTCTGCACTGTGTTGAGGTGGCGGAACTCCAGTTCTTTCATGGACTCATGCTGTCGCAGCAGCATTGCATGCTCTAAGTCCTTGTGAGCCTTTCTTTTATTTAATTCCTAATCCATAAAAAAAGACAAAGGTGTAATTTGCTGATGTACAATGCCAGGAGAAAAAAAATCCTAAGAAACAGAATAACCAGGATATATTGATGTAATCCTCTGATTTAATAATGGCTGCACAGTGAATATTAGACTTTAATTACTGGAACTGTAGAAAATGGGCAATTAGTAGTACAATTGCCTTATCTGTTCATTTACTATTTATACTGCTTTTAGCAATAAGCTTAAGACATATCAAATCTGTCCCAAGAGACTTAATGTCCTTTGTACTCTCTTTCCATCATTTATGTTTCCTAATTTTGTATTGAACAGGATTTCTAAGTCATCCTTTGAATTTCTTCAGAGTATACATTCAATTCTATTACATGCAGTATACCCAGTATAGTGCAGTGGTTAAGAACACAAGACTCTAGGGCTAGGCTGCCTGCTTTCTGAATCCTGGCTCTGCTACTGACAAGCAGTGAGTCCTTGGGTTAATTACTTAAACTCTCTGTGCTGCCATTTCATTACTTCTCAAATGGAGACCATAACATAGCTGTTTCATAAAATTAACGTGAGAGTGAAATGAGTTCATAAGTGGAAAGCTCTCAGAATACCTACCTCATGATCAATAAATGTTACTACAATTTTTTCCAGTTTAAAAGATTAAATGTACAACACACACACATACACACATTCTCTCTCTTTTTCTATGTAGAAGGAAGTCAGACGTACCCCCTTTGCCTCTGCTGCCCCTTCTCCAGGGGCCAACATTTGGTGCATGTTTCCCAAGCATCCCCACGCTTATCGTGACACAACTATTACACAAAAACATACAGTTTTAAAATTGTATAACAATATATATTATAGGCATATAATATGCCTTCTTTACCTAAAAATATAATGGACAAATACAGATTTTTAAAAAATTTTTTATAGGAAGCTTGTGCTTTCTGATGCCATAGTTTTTCTATTTCTTGTTTTATGACAAATTTTCAATAAACATCTACACATAATACACCATATAATTATGTTACTATTTCTTTAGGATAGAATTCTAGAAGCGGATTCGATGGGTAGAAGATACATGCAAATTAAATGGTTAAAGCTGCTGAATTATGCTCCAAAATGGCAGTGTCAATTTATATTCTTACCGGCATTGACCACTTTACCATGCCACTACTAGGACTTACCAAGTTTTTAGACCGATCTTATCTAATTGATGCAATTGTTTTCATTTGAATTTCTTTAATTATTAGTGAATTTGAATAATTATGTTATACTTGAAGTTTATTTTAAGCCACTCTTGGAAATAAATTGATCTATGCTCATAGGTATACTTGATAATGAGAACTGTTGTTTTCATTGGCATAAGTTTCTACATATTCCCAATGAATAATTTCATGATTATACAATTATGTTAAATGGTAGTATATACCTTCATGGCACCCATTTCAGATGAAAAGGCATAAGTTATCCAATTAATTTTCTCATATTTAAAAATTAACAGTTCTTTCATGGAATTAATATTTATTATATATTTACTTAATACATATTTATTGAATACCTATTATGGGCCAGCCACTAGCTACAAGGCCTGGATATATCTAGCCACTGGATATAAAAGCCCTGAACAGAACCTGGGACTTCATCTAATTTCCATTCTACTTGGGGAGAGAGAGATCCCCATAAAAAGTGTGTGCACGTACATGTGTATGTGTGTGGTGTGTGTGTGTGTGTGTGTGTGAGAGAGAGAGAGAGAGAGAGAGAGGAGTGCAAGAATATTTAAAGAAGGGAGGAGGATTTGGAGATCAGAATTGAGGAGATATGAAGTGAGGGGGAAGGTGAACCATATGGGTTGGGTTTCAGGGAAGAAGGACTTAGGCAAAGGCAAGCAGAGGCGCTCTAAGGCCCTGAGGGTGGGATGTGACTGACATATTTTCAGGAAGATTCTGATTTCACACCATTTACACATACCTCCCTGACAAGGTCCTGCTCCAAGTTATGGCACCCGAGTAACAGCTTTCTTTTGAAGCGACGGCATTGCAGCTCTAGGTACCGTCTCTGATGCTGAAGAAGATTGGTCTTTTCCTCTTCTTGGAAATGCTGTATGTTCTCTTTCTGCTTTGAAAGCCATTCCTGTTTTTCTTTTCTTGGGGTGCTCTTGTTTTCATTCAGCTCCTGGCAAGATAAAAAACAACTGAGTTCAAAATACATAAAAATTAACTACATGAATATACTATTTGCTAGCTGGTAATCTTCAGTAAAAGTACTTAATTTGTGCCCTCTCTCATGGGCAGGCAGGGCAATGACCTTAAAGGAGGTAGGTAGTATTTTTCTGTTTCTGGAGTTATACATGAAGTAGGACAAGAAAAGAGAAAACATACACTAGAAAACACGCATACTTTTTAGCTTTGCACGGCTATATTTAGGATGGCTCGTAGCTTTGAAAGCACACAATGATTGGTGAATGAAGTCAAACATCTTTCTTTAAAGCCCTCCAAAAAGGGGAATAAGACAGTGCTTTCAAGTTAAAATCACACATGAATTAAAATTAAGGTTAAAATATAGTTATGGCTCACTTCTTGGTTTCAACAATAGAAATACTAAGTTTTTGGCAAAGTTAAGGATGGGTTCAGTATAAAAGACCAGAAATTAAATGGAAAAATCAACAAAACAAAAGGAAAACAGAGACCTTTTAGAATAGATTCAGCACTATAACCACTGAAAAAGGCAAGACCAATGTTTTTCTACAGCATTTCAAATATCATCTCACAAACTACCTAAAAAGAATGTATTTATACTGGACAAGATGAGAATATTGACAATACATTCAATGATGCAAACCCGAGGATGTTAATTAATACTAGTATATTTCAACCTAAAATGCATGAACCTTGCAGAGAATATAAATCAGCCATCTTTCCCAGGTCTAAGATGATTATTTTTAGAGACTGTTAACCTATGGTTCTTCATCTGTTGTTCAAGAAAGAAACCAATTATTCATTACTTTCATTGATAAGATATTCAAGCACATAAAAATAAAAAACACATAAGTTTGTAGTTCTCAACTTAAGGATGTCAATGAGAAGACAGGGATAATACAGGCATATACAGAATCACTTGGCTATGTTTTTCAAAATCTTTTGCCAAGGAAATTTCCCACCCACAGGACTATAGTATGTCCCTTCCTCTACACTGATAATAATCATTCTAAATGAACACACACACACACACAGACATACGCAGACACAAAACTACCTTCTAAAAGAAAATGGACTTATTAGTTAGACTATGAATTATATGCTTAAAGGATTATCTAAAACAACATATTCATTTATAAAACTAAAACCTGGTTTCACTAGGAAGCAACTATAGAACTGCATTTTGTTGGATATTTATTTACAGTTGGGAATCCTATTTACCATCTTTTCAAATCCCATGTTCTAGTATTGAGTTTAGCTTTTAGATTACAGTAATGGGAATACATAGCAGGTTATATTCTTCAAACTTAGAAAAATCTTATCAATGAACCTCACTCAGCAGGGTATATATAACAAGGCTTTGTGCCACCAATGTTCTTAATAAGACTTATTTGTCTAAATATAGGTCAAGTTCCTACACACGTAAAAGCACTATACCAAAGAGATTATGGTTATTTTATCTAGATTAATTTATCTGTGTGCTAATAATTAATTACATGGACTAAAAATTTCAGTCCATCAGTCTGTAAAAGAGGGTGTAAACTGGGGAAGTCTTGGTGGGTGGGGAATTTTCTTGGCAAAAGATTTTGGAAAACATAGTCAAATGATTCTTTGTGTATATGCCTGTATTCTCTCTGTCTTCTCATTGACATCCTTCAGTTGAGAACTACAAGTTCATGTGCTTTTTATATTTATGTGTTTGAGTATCTTATCCACAAAAGTAATAAAGAATTGGTTTCTTTCTTGAATAATAGGTGAAGAACCATAAGGTCAATAGTCTCTGAAAAATCATCTTATACCTACAAAAGATGGCTGATTTATATTCTCTGCAAGATAATAAATATGCTGTAGTTGACACATATCATTTTCCTGTCCTGACCACTATCCTGAATAATAATCCCCTTTCAGAAATTGCCTTAGGACAACATGGCTTTCCTCACAGTTAGACTAGATCTGCGATAAAAATAAGTTCAAGAAAGCAGCACATAAAGGGCAAACACACATGAAATCCTGTAGCCATAAAGACATAATTAGCATGCTTTCGTATTAAAGAAAATGGGATGAGAAGAAATGCCTCTTATCCTTCTTCTGTGTTAAAATCAGAATAAGAACAAATTATTGTAATCTGAGCCCAAAGTAAGAACGTATGATTTACTTTTAAAGGAAGAGATGTATGGCTCTTTTTCAC
Source organism: Manis javanica (assembly GCF_040802235.1). NCBI lineage: Eukaryota > Metazoa > Chordata > Mammalia > Pholidota > Manidae > Manis > Manis javanica. Next base: position 208,180,102 of record NC_133157.1, read on the forward strand.
AGCTAAAATATTTTTATTTCCAGTGACTCAATTACTTAAGAAAGCTACTAAATAATAGCTTTATAAAATAATTCACATTTTCAAGAGATCACTTTTTAGATCCCACTCAACTGAGGATCTCAGCCATTGAAAAGTAATAGGTTATAATCAATATCCTCACTTAAACTGATATATTGTTGGTGGCCACAAAAAAAGAAAATTTTATCTTAATGGTTCTATGAGTAGATCAATATTGGATATAACCAGTAAGCAGGTAAGTGGCTTGAAAATTTTTATAAAGTAAATACCTCCTTAAGCTGTTCCTTTCGAAGTTTGTATTCTCTCTTCTGGGTCTTCAAAAGGCTATTCAGTTCTTTCTTCTGCTCAGCCTGAATACGTTGCTGAAATTTTTTCGCCTCGTTGGACATCACTTTAGCCTATAGGAAAATTTTTAAATGGATCAAATTAGCTAACTAGATAAGCTTCAAAGCAGCAGTTTAATACACATTAGCAAGGATATTTCCTCCCACCTAAGAATATAAAATCAATATAATCATTACCAAAACAAGAATATCCAATAAATTATTAACAAGTGTTACTCAGCATCCTTATGATTTGAATTTCAGAGAACCACTAAAATGGAACTCATCTTTAAAATGCTGATCTTTTACATGCTCAGTGTTTCCACCTTATTTCCCCCAGTTAAGTGGAGTATGCTGCCCGACCCACCCCACTAATAAAACAAAACTAATGTAATTAAGTTATGACCTTTTATCTAGCTTGACTTGTGTATTAAACAATGTAATATGTTCATCTTCAAATTAAACCCTGACTTTTAATTTGTATCTTAAATAATGTTAAATATTAAATACTTGTATATTATTATTTTATTTCTGATGATACATGCAATAGTTGACCCTTAAACAATGTGGGGATTAGGGGTGCTGACTCCCAACAGAGTAAAAAAAAATCCTCCTATAACTTTTCATTCCCCAAAAACTTAACTATTAAAAGCATACTGCTGACTGGCAGCCTTACTAACAACATGAACAGATATTCACACATATTCTGTATGTTGTATAAATTCTATACTGTATTCTATAATAAGGAAAGCTAGAAAAAAGAAAATGATCTTTTAAACTGTCTCCCAAAACATTTTCCAAGACCTTTATTGAAAAAAAATGTGTATAAATGGGCCTGTGCAGTTCAACCCTATGTTATTCGAGGGTGAAATATACATATCCATTGTAGAACATTTAGGAAATACAGAAAAACACAAAGAAGAAAAACCTTGCATGATTTTACCACCCAGATATAACCAATATAAACATTTTGGTGCATACCCTTCCTATTTTTCTCTAGGCATGTATAGATATTGATATAAATATATAAAACAAATCTAAAATCACATTGTACATCCTGTTTCATGAATTCCTTTCCCAAAAATGTTAGTATCTACCTCTTTACAAAGTATTCAAGAAAGTACAACACCAAACAGGATTCTAAATATTTCTACATTCTTTCACCAAATTATTTCAAAATCAAATATTCATTTACAACAGAAATTATTTTGCTAAATTCTCTGTTCCTGTGAGAGAGTGATTCTTCTTTTTTTTTGAGCTATAAATGCCCAGGGCAGACTAGCCAGACATATTTTAAGATATGGTGTAAATTTACTGAGAAGTTTACATTTTATTTGACAACTGTGATTATCAAAATAAGTTGAAACTAATGGGATACCTGGGAAATTAGAAACCAGTTTTCACAAAAGACTCCTAAAAAATGCACCTTTATCATACAGTAGAATGATACTTATTTGTAGTAAACAAATGGGTTAAATCTGAACCTGAAACCCTCTTAATTCCTCTTAATTTAACATTCTCTGTATATAACAGTACTCTTCAATTCTTCTGATATAAAAATGCTACTAAAAATTTAAGGTTTCCAAAAAGTACATAGAGAATGATGAATGTTTTTTGACACCTAAATCACCTACTAACTGATTTATCAAACTTCTCAGATAACCAAAGTACCCAAGGCCTAGAACAGAATACTTAATGACTTTATTTTTCATTAAGCTTTCACTGATATACACTCTTATGACGGTTTCAAATGAAAAATAATGTGATTACTACATTCATCCACATATATCATTGAGTTCCCCCCATACCCCATTGCAGTCACTGCCCATCGGTGTTGTAAGATGCCACATCACTACATGTCTTTTCTGTGCGACACTGTCTTCCCCATGATCACCCCCACACCATGTATACTGATCGTAATAGCCCTCAATGCCCTTCTCCCTCCCTCCTCAACCGTCCTCCCGCACCCCTCCCCTTCTTGGAGTTTGTGAGTCTGCTGCTTTGTTCCTTCAGTTTTGCTTCATTGTTATACTCCACAAATATGAGAAATAATTTGGTACTTGTGTTTCTCTCCCTAACTTATTTCACTGAGCATAATACTGTCTAGCTACATCCATGTTGCTGCAAATGGTAGGATTTGTTTCTTTCTTATGGCTGAATAGTATTCCATTGTGCATATGTACCACTTCTTCTTTATCCATCCATCTACTGATGGAAACTTACGTTGCTTCCATATCTTGACTATTGTAAATAGTGCTGTGATAAACATAGGGTGTATATGTCTTCTTATATCTCACAACTTTTTTCTCTGGGTAAATTCCTAGGAGTGGAATTCGCGGGTCAAATGGAATTTCTATTTTTAGTTTTTTGAGGAACCTCCATATAGCTATCCACAATGGTTGAACTAGTTTACATTTCCACTGGCAGTGTAGGAGGGATCCCCTTCCTCTGCATTCTAGCCACCATCTGTTGTTCCTAGTCTTTTCGATGTTGGCCATGCTAAATGGTATGAGGTGATATCTCATTGTGCTTTTAATTTGCATTTCCCTGATAATTAGTGATATGGAACATCTTTTCAAGTGCCTCTTGGCCATCTGAATTTCTTCTTTGGAGAAGCGTCTGTTCATATCCTGTGACTATTTTTTAATTGGGTTATTTGCTTTTTGGGTGTTGAGGCATGTGAACGCTTTACATATTTTGAATGTTAATCACTTGCCGGATATGTTGTTTACAAATATAGTCTCCTATACTGTAGGATGCCTTTTTGTTCTGCTGATGGTGTCTTTTGCTGTACAGAAGCTTGATGTAGTCCCATTTGTTCATTTTTGCTTTTGTTTCCCTTGCCCAAGGAGATGCATCCAGGAAAAAGTTGCTCATGTTTATATTCAAGAGATTTTGCATATGTTATCTTCTAAGAGTTTTATGGTTTCATGACTTACATTCAGGTCTTTGATCCATTTCAAGTTTACTTTTGTGTATGGGGTTAGACAATAATCCAATTTCATTCTCTTGCATGTAGCGGTCCAGTTTTGCCAACACCAGTTGTTGAAGACACTGTCATTTCCCCATTATATGACCATGGCTCCATTATTGTATATTAATTAAACACATTTGCTTGGGTTTATATCTGGGATCCCTAGCCTGTTCTATTGGTCTTTGGGTCTTTTCTTGTGCCAGTACCAAATTACCTTTGCAGTAGAGGTTGAAGTTGGGGAACATAATCCACCCCCTGCTTTATTTTTCCTTCTCATGATTGCTTTGGCTATTTGGGGTCTTCCGTGATTCCATATGAATTTTAGAACTATTTGATCTAGTTCACTGAAAAATGCTGTTGGCATTTTGATAGGGATTGCACTGAATCGGTAGATTGGTTCAGGCAGGATGGTCATTTTGACAATATTAATTCTTCCTATCCATGAGCAAGGGATGTTATTTCCATTTATTAGTATCTTCTTTTTCTTAAATGTCTTGTAGTTTTCAGTGCAAAGGTCTTTCACTTCCTTCATTAGGTTTCTCCCTAGGCATTTTATTCTTTTTGATGCAGTTGGGAATGGAATTGTTTTCCTGATTTCTCTTTCTGCTAGTTCATCATTAGTGTTTAGGAATGCAAGAGATTTCTGTGTATTAATTTTGTATTCTGCCACTTCGCTAAATTCAGTTCTTAGTACTAGTAGTTTAGGGGTGGATTCTTTAAGATTTTTTATGTATAATATCATGTCATCTGCAAACAGTGACAGTTTAACTTCTTCTTTACCAATCTGGATGCCTTTTATTTCTTTGTGTTGTCTGATTGCTGTGGCTGGGACCACCAGTACTATGTTGAAGAAAAGTGGAAACAGTGGGCATCCTTCTCTTGTTCCCCACTTAGAGGAAAAGCTTTCAGCTTCTCACTGTTAAGTATGATGTTGGCTATGGTCTTGTCATATATGGCCTTTACTATGTTGAGGTACTTGCCCTCTATACTCAGTTTGTTGGTATGTTTTTACCATGAATGGATGTTGAATTTTGTCGAGTGCTTTTTCTGCTTCTGTGGAGATGATCATGTGCTTTTTGTCCTTATTTTAGTTAATGTGGTGGATGATGCTGATGGATTTCAAAATGTTGTACCATCCTTTCATCCTTGGAATAAATTGTACTTGATCATGATAGACGATCTGTTTGATATATTTTTTACTATGATTTTGTTGAGTGTTTTTGCGTCTATGTTCACCAGAGATATTGGTCTATAATTTTCTTTTTTTGTGGTGTATTTGCCTAATTTTAGAATTAGAGTGATGCTGGCCTCATAGAATGAGGGTGGAAGTATTCCCTCCTTGTCTACTTTTTGGAAAGCTTTAAGGAGGATGGGTATTAAGTCTTCACTAAATGTCTGATAAAATTCAGCAGTGAAGCCATCTGGTCCAAGAGTTTTAATTTTAGGTAGATTTTTATTACCAATTCAGTTTTGCTTGAGGTAATTGATCTGTTCAGATTTTCTGTTCCCTTCAGGGTCTGCCAAGGAAGGTTGTACTTTTCTTGAAAGTTGTTCATTCCTTCTGGGTTATCAAGTTTTTCAGCATACAATTTTTCACTGTATTCTCTAATAATTCTTTGTATTTCCGTAGTGCCCATACTGATTTTTTCTTTCTCATTTCTAGACACTCTTTTTTTCTTGATAAGTCTGCCTAGGGTTTTTTCTATTTTGCTTATTTTCTCAAAGAACCAGCTCCTGCTCTCATTGATTCTATTGTTTTATTCTTCTGGATTTTATTTAAGCCTGCTCTAATCTTTATTATGTCCCTCTTCTACTGACTTTGGGCCTCATTTGTTCTGCTTTTTCTAGTTTTATTAATTGTGAGTTTAGACTGTTCATATCGGATTTTTCTTCTTTCCTGAGGCAGGCCTGTATTGCCATATACTTCACTCTTAGCACAGCCCTAGCTGCATCCCACAGATTTTGCATTGCTTGATCTGTTTTTATTTGGTCATTGATCCATTGATTATTTAGGAGCATGTTGTTAAGCCTCCATGGGTTTGTGGGTCTTTTCATTTTCTTTAAGTAACTTATTTCTAGTTTCATACCTTTGTGGTCTGAGAGGCTGGTTGGTTCAACTTCAATATTTTTGTATTTACTGATGTTCTTTTTTGTAGTCTAGTATATAATCTATTCTTGAAAATGTTCCATGTGCACCTGAGAAGAATGTGTATCCTGCGGCTTTTGGGTGGAGCATTCTGTAGATATCTGTTAGGTCCATCTGTTCTGATGTGTTGTTCAGTGCCTCTGTTTCCTTACTTATTCTCTGTCTGGTTGATCTGTACTTTGGAGTGAGTGGTGTGTTGAAGTCTCCTAAAATGAATGCATTGCATTCTATTTCCACTTTTAATTCTGTTAGTATTTGTTTCACATATGTAGGTGCTCCTGTGTTGGGTGCATAGATATTTATAATGGTTATATCCTCTTGTTGGACTGACCCCTTTACCATTATGTAATGTCCTCCTTTGCTCTGGTGGCTTTCTTTGTTTTGAAGTCTACTTTCTCTGATACAAGTACTGTAACTCCTGCTTTTTACTCCCTATTGTTTTCATGAAATATCTTTTTCCATCCCTTCACTTTTAGTCTGTGTATGTCTTTGGGTTTGAGGTGAGTCTCTTTTAAGTGGCATAAAGACAGGTCTTGCTTTTTTATCCATTCTATTGCCCTGTGTCTTTTGATTGGTACATTCAGTCCATTTACATTTAGGGTGATTATCAATAGGTATGTACTTATTGCCATTGCAGGTTTTACATTCATGGTTACCAAAGGTTCAAGGGAAACTTCCTTACTATCTAAGAGTCTATGCTCACTTAGTGTACTATTACAAACAAAATCTAAAGATTCTTTTTTTTTCTCCTCCTTTTTCTTCCTCCTCCATTGTTTATATATTAAGTATCATATTCTGTACTCTTTGTCTATCCCTTAAGCTACTTTGGGATAGTTGATTTAATTTTGCATTTGCTTAGTAATTAATTGTTCTGCTTTCTTTAATGTGGTTTTATTACCTCTGGTAACTGCTATTTAGCTTTAGGAACACTTCCATCTATAGCAGTCCATTCAAGATACACTGCAGAGACAGTTTGTGGGAGGTAAATACTCGCAGCTTTTGCTTATTTTGAAATTGTTTGATCTCTCCTTCAATGTTAAATGATAATCTTGCCAGGTAGTGTATTCTTGCTTCTGCTTCATTGCATTAAATATATCCTGCCACTCCTTTCTGGCCTGTATGTTTTCTGCTGAGAAGTCTGATGATAGCCTGATGGGTTTTCCTCTGTATGTGATCTTTTCTCTCTCTCTAGCTTCTTTTAATATTTTGTCCTTATCCTTGATCTTTGCCATTTTAATTATTATATGTTTTGGTATTCCTTGGATCCCTTGTGTTGGGAGATCTGTGCACCTCAATGACCTGAGAGACTATCTCCTTCCCAAGATTGGGGAAGTTTTCAGCAATTACCTCCTCAAAGACACTTTCCCTTTTCCTCTTTCTTCTTCTTCTAATACCCCTGTAATATGAATATTGCTCCGGTTGGAATTGTCACACAGTTCTCTCAATATTCTTTCATTCCTAGAGATCTTTTTTCTGTGCCTCAGCTTCTTTGCATTCCTCTTCTTCAAATTTTTTTCATTTATGGTCTCCTCCACCATATCTAATCTGCTTTTAAATCCCCACATTGTATTCTGTAATGAATGGATCTCTGTTCTGGATTCATTCCTGCATTCTTGAGTATTTTTCTGTACCTACATGGATGTGTTTATGATTTTTGAAAAATCTCTTTTAGGAAGATTGATGAGTCCATTTTCACTTGACCTCTTTTCTGGTGTTTTGGGGACTTTGGTTTGAACCAGGTTCCTTTGGCACTTCATATTTTGTATGTGACACCCTCTAGGACCCTGAAGGCATACTCCCTGGAGTTACTTAGCCGATGGAGTGATGTCAGGGTCTCACCAGAGCGACACTGGTGACTGGGGGTTGGGAAGAGCTGTTTCCTGCTTCCCGGCTACCCTGCATCTCTCCACAGCCAGACTAGTCAGCTGAGCACACAGGTGTAACCCTCTATGCCTTGCATTTATAGCTGCTGTAGGCAGGACCTCCCTCTGGATGGACTGACACCAGGGCAGGGGCAGCTGGTTTGTAAGCCAGTGCCAACCTGCTGGAAGGTGCAGCAGGCTGCATATCATGGCGGAAGGCTTCGGAGCTGTGTAGCCAGCCAGGGGGATGGAGCACCTGAAGTTCTTGAAAAGTTCCCAACCTGGTGCGCAGAGTGCATCTGGACAATTTTGTCTACTGGTCCTTTCTTCTGAGTTGCAAGCCCTGTGCAATCCTTGCCCATTTAGTAGCCCTCTCACTGTTAGGAAGTCTCTCATACTGTCTGCCTTTCTTTTGTCCCAGAGCAGCTGGATGTGAATCCATTTTCCACAACAGCTGGAATCTCAGTCTGTCCAACTATTCCTCCTGTCTTAGCTTTCCAACCCCACTAATCTTGAGCACCATGCAATATAGGATCTTGCTCCCACAGCAGATCTCCAGGGCTGGGTGTTCAGCGGTCCTAGGCCTCCACCCCGTCTCCACTCCATTTCTCTTCCTTCTTCCAGTGAGCTGGGGTGGGAGAAGAGCGTGGGTACCTCCAGATCATGGCTTTGGTATGTTACATTTTTTGAGGTCTGTTCTTTTCTCCAGGTGTAAGCAGTCTTGTGCTGCCTTCTTTCCTGTTGATCTTTTAAGGTTAGTTGCATTAACAATATTTTCATATTATATGTGGCTTTGGGAGGAGGCCTCTGTCTCACCTCTCAGATCGTCATCTTCAATCTGATCTACCTGACTTTAAACACTGTTACATGATAAAACTGTCAAGTTATCAGGAAATAATTCCATATCGACTCAGCACTTGATATTTTACCTATTATATAAATATTTCTCCCTTTCCCCAATTGACTTGCTGGTTCTGGGGAACAGATACCCTAACATCACAATGCCATCTTGGTTAATTCTGAAATCGTCACAAGGGAGAATAAACACATTAGTAATACTGGTCAGCTACCTCTTTTTCCACTGCCACCTGATGTTTCTTGAGAAGCTTCTTCATTTTTGCAGCAAAGGTGTTACGCTGAGTTTCAAGGTCTTTCTCTAATCTGAGGCGATGCTCATCCATCTTAGCCTTTAACTTTTTTTCCAGATTCATGAGCTGTTTCTGATGTTGCTGTGTCATTCTCTTACAGCCAGACATTTGTTCTCTGAGCTGACTTTCCTGCTCATGTTCTGGCATTTCCCTTGTATCCTACAACAATGGAGAGGAAAGAATGAATTAAAGCATAACTTTTTTATTTCAAAACCATCTTAGACCAGTCTACTATCAACTAAGTAGGTAACTCATGTAGGAGATCCCACTCAACAGCTTCTAATAAAATTTTATCTGAAAAAGCAGACAAGCTAGCTGGTTCTAAAATTTAAGTGGGAATGTAAAGGACCTGGGATAGCCAAAGTTTTGAGGAGGTATGAAAAGTTGGTAGATGTAAACTTCAGTAATCAAAACAGTGTGGTATTGGTATAAGGACAGGCTGAATAGAGCAAAGGAACACAGTAAAATCTGGAAACAGACCCACATATATTCAGTCAATTGGTTTGCTACCAAAATGTCAAGTTAATTCAAAGAGGAAAGGAAAGTGTTTTTAATAAATCCTGCTTTAACAACTGGTTCTCTGTATTCAAAATAAATAAATGCTTAATCATGCTATACACAGAAATTAATTTGAAAAGAGTCACTAGACCTAAACCTAAAATCCAGAATCATGGAGCAGAGGATAACACAGAATATTGTCATGACCTTGGGGTCAGCAAATATTTCTTGGGTATGACAGAAAAAACACTGAGTATAATGAAAAAAATGTACAAACTGGATTCTGGAATAGAGGCAAAATTCAGATAATGTAAGATTAATCATTTAAAGTGAACAATTCAGTAGCATTTAGTATATTCATGATATTCTGCAACCACTGCCCCATTGTAAAGAAAAAAATGTACAAACTGGATTCTTAGAGACAAAATTCACATAATGTATGATTAATCATTTAAAGTAAACAATTCAGTAATATTTAGTATATTCATGATGTTCTTCAAGACTGCCTGTATCTGGATACAAAACATATATAATACTTCAGAAGAAAACCGTGTATGTTTTAAGCAGTTGCTCCCTAATCTCCCCTTCTGGTAACCACCAATCTATTTTCTGTCTATGGATTTACCTATTTTGGATGTTTCATATAACATGTGACCTGTTGTGTATGGCTTCTTTCACCTAGCATGTTTCCAAGGTTCATCCATCTTGTATAGGATGTAACACTACTTCGTTTCTTTTTATAGCTGAATAATATTCCACTGTATGCACATACCCTCATTTGTTTATCTATTTATTTGTCACTGGACCTCTGTGTTGTTTCCACCTTTTGACTATTGTGAATATTGCTTTTATGAACATTTGTGTATATGCATTCGTTTAAGTACCTGCTTTCAATTGTTTTGGGTATATATCTAGAAGTAGAATTGCTGAGTCATGGGGCAACGCTATGTTTAACTTTTTGAGAAACCATCAACTGTTTACCACAGCAGCTGACATTTTACATTTTTAGTAGCAGTATACAGCAGGAGTTCCAATTTCTCCACGTGCTCCCTAGTTGTTATTTTCCATCTTTGTTTTTGTTTTTCTCTTTTAATAGCTAGCCATGTAACAAAACAGCAGCAGACTCACAGAGTCCAAGAAGGAACTAGCAGTTACCAAAGGGAAAGGGGTGGGAAGGGTGGGTGGGAAGGGAGGGAGAAGAGGACTAAGGGGCATTATGATTAGTACACATAGTGTAGAGGGGGGAGACGGGGAAGGCAGTAATAGCACAGAGAAGACAAGCAGTGATTCTATAGCATCTTACTATGCTGATGGACAGTGACTTCAATGGGGTGTTAGGTGGGAACTCAATAGTATGGGTGAATGTAGTAACCAGTGTTGCTCATGTGAAACCTTCGTAAGATTGTATATCAATGATACCTTACCAACAACAACAACAAAATAGCCGGCCATCCTAGTGGCTGTAAGGCAGTACTCATTGTAGTTTTGATTTGCGTTTCCCTAATGACTAATCTTATATTGAGTATTTTTTCATGTGCTGTTGGCCATTTGTATATATTCTCTGGATAAGTGTCTATTCAAGTCTTTAACACCTTTTTTAAAATTGGGGTGTAGTTTATATAATAATTTGAATAGGTTTTTGGTGGAGTCTTTAGGGCTTTTTTATGTAGTATCAGGTCATCTCCAAACAATGACAATTTCACTTCTTCCTTACTAGTGTGGGTGCCTTTTATTTCTTTTTCTTGCCTGATAATGTAGCTAGGACTTCCAATACTCTGTTGAATAAAAGTGTTGTAAGTAGGCATCCCTGTCTTATTCCTGATTTTAGAGGAAAAGCTTTTAGCTTTTTCATGGCCTTTACTCATTTTTAGTGGGTTGTTTGAATTGGATTTTAAAACTAAAAATTTTAATTTATCACAGACGGAGAAAAAATATTTGCAGGACATATCTGAGATAAAATACCTGTATCTTTCTTATGAAAGTCAAACATACATATGCCCTATGACTCAGCCATTTTATCCTATGTATTTGTCACAGAAATTAAAACATCATGTTCAAAGACATATACATGTTTGTAGCATCTTAGTATGCTGATGGACAGTGACTGTGCTGGGGTATGTGGTGGGGACTTGGTAATAGGGGGAGTCTAGTAACCATAGTGTTGCTCATGTAATTATACATTAATGACACCAAAATGATAAAATAATAAATAAAAGTATTGATTTCATCTTCCACTTGCCCATAGCAACCTCTAATCTACTTTCTATGAATTTGCGTATTTTAGATATTTCGTATAAGTGGAATTCTAATAATATTTTTCCTTTTGTGTCTGACTTATATCATTTAGTATTTTTTCAAGGTTCACTAACATTGTAGCATATATTAGAACACCGTTCCTTTTCACAGCTGAATAATATTCCATTGTGTGTGTGTGTGTGTGTGTGTGTGTGTGTGTGTGTGGTGTGTGTGTATACACATACACTATGGTTTGTTTATCCATTCATGTGTTGATGAACACTTGGGTTGTTTCCATCTTTTAGCTATTGTGCCTAGTATTGGTGATACTGAAAGCAGTGAAGTTAAAAAGGAAGCATTCCTATCAATTGTGAAAAGGAGTTACCTGACCTTCCAATGTTTTCAAGAAAATTTAAAATCTTACATGTGAAAGTGTAGCAAACATCCACATTTCCCAAACTGAGAAGTTGTAATTTTCTACAATTACACCCAGTGTTATTTTTAAAATGTAAACATTACGGAAAATGCAAAAATCACTTTTCATTATCACCCACCTTAAACCTTTCTCCACATCCCAAAGGCAACCATTATCACTAATATCATGTTGTATACTTACAATTTTAAAATACCTTCGTTTTCATCTAAGTAACTTCAAATAATACATTATATGGTATTTATTTATTTATTTATTGTAAGATTTTTAAAATATTCTTTTTGCATTCTCAAAACATGTTTCCTAAATGCAGACATTAAACTGGGAATTAAAAAGCCTTTTGCCATTTTAAAATAAGTTGCCTAAATTATGTTCCAAACTTCTGATACATCAAAGGAAAAAAACCCCAAACTCTTAAACTAACCAGACTAGGAAAATTAGTTACCAAAGGTGAAATTTTTTTCACTGAAATCCAAATACTCACAGGTCTTGAACGGATGGCAGAATTATTAGTCATAATTGTTTCGATTCGCTCCATCACGTGTAGCTCATCCTTGCTTTCTGAGGCATCCTGAAGAATGTTAACCCTACCACTTTGACTCCTGGTCCTGTTGGACATACAGGGAATAGACTGATGACTTCCAATATTGTGCACTGCTGTCTGTCCAACACCGTGATCTTGGTCCTGAGGGAAAAGAGTATTAGACTCAAGTATCTTTATCTCCTGAATTTTTTATTATTAGCACCTAGCACACCGCTTGGCACACACAGTCTTCAGAATGTTAGTGGTCTATTTTGAGAAATTCCTTGTATTTGCCAAGACCAGAAAGTTTATCAGTTGTTAGTTGACAGATTAAAAATGTGACCAACTAGTAAATACCAAAAAGCCAAACCAAGTCTGTGAAAAAGTTAATCAGAGTTATTTCCAAAGTGTAGTCTTCTCTCTAAAATTTTTGACATTACCTTGAAATCCATTTCTCCTACACATCTCATGGGGTATACACAGAGATGCCGCTCATTTCTCAATGCTTCCAATGGTGAAAACAAACCCCAACCTTTTTTTTAATCGTATAAACATCCCTTTTAGTTATTTTCTATTGAAGCCTTTCATATTTCTTTTCTTCTCAGAATGTAGTCTTTAGCCTAAATTTCTTCCACTAAGTAATTTAATATTAATTCCTATCTATTTTTATGTAAAATTAAATATTGTATATATATTTAATCATAATTGGAAGACTGTTCTTCCCAAGAAACCCAGCAAGCTTTGGTATTTGGGCACCAATATTATAGTCTTACCATACCAAACCTCTTTAAGATATGCAGAATAATAAATACAGACCCATGGTATATGGAGGATCTTTTCTTACATCCACAGCCTTAAAAAGTTGCTGTTATTCTAATGTTTAATGACATTAGAATTTTATTAATTTCACTTTACTAAAGCATTTCATATACCTAAAATAGCCCCAATTTTCTAGTGACTACTCTTAGAAGTAAAAAACAGTATCAAAAATACCAAAATTGTATGTAAGAAAGTTTTCTATTTTATAGTTGATTAATTATGTAGTGTTATTAAAAAGAAAAGTAACTACTACTCCTGTTTTCAGAATGCAGGGATCTTTCTCAATAGAAAGCAATAAAAAAGAATCAAAGCTTTGGCATTGGGACATGAGCAAAGAAGAAAACAGAAAATACTTAGACTAAAAAAGATAGCTCCACAAATCATAAGCTTTATATTTTCCTTTGAGGAAGTTCTGTAACATTTCTACTGCAAATTTGGAAACATGGCAACATGGAAACAACTTGGTCTCAAGAGTAATATATGAATCCGAACCCATATGCTTGTACAGTAAGTTAGTTAACCACTCTGAGCATTACTTTCCTCACCTATAAAATGAGTATTTTAGAACCATGTAGGGAAATGAATCCCTATACACAACTGAAAAGAATGAAGTGTTCTTACTAACAGAATAAGAATGCTTGGTAATTTTTTTCCCCCAGGATAAATTTAGCTAAGTCACATGTTTATTTTATTTATTTATTTACTTATTTTTAAAAAAGCAAGAAATTTCCACTTTAATAAACATATATCAAACATTACACTAAAGGCACTGGGGGAGAGGTTTATACAATAAACAAGAGAAGGACAATGGGTGGTAATTCTAATGACTTCTCTGTGAGCACCGTCAACTTCCAAAGCCTGTAATTTCAAATACTTCCAAAAGCGTGTCCCATGCCATCAGACAATCAGGCAAAAAAGTGTTCAGTAGACCAGAATTTAGGGAGGGACTAGATTAAATAAAAGTTGAACAGGTTTCTCTGATAGAAGACTTCACAGAGCTTTACTAGCTAATGTACACTACCAAGAGGTTGGTTTAAAGAATGCAAAAGCTTTTCCTCCACCTGGGACCTCAAAGAATCACTGTGAAGACACAATCTGGAAACCACTGATAGAAAAGATTCTTGGCAAGAAAAGTTCCATAAGGAAATAAGCCAATAAGGAGACCCCAATACTTGAGCCGTTTCTAAGTTATTACCTTTTCTTCCTGTGCTTCTGCTGCTGGCCCTTTATGTGCCTCCTGGGAAAGGACCTTCTTCGTCTTTTCATTGCGCAGATTGTCCAGCACTCTTTTTTTCTCTTCCTTTGTCCTTCGAAGGAGATCTGTTACCACTGTTGTAGGGCGCTCCCGAAGAAGAAACGGGTGCTGGTTAAGAGTAGAAGGCAAAAGTCAGGTTGAGACCTATATATTTTTTCATTCAGAACAAATGAATCCCTTCTTGGACCCTAGAGTTACTATCCTAAATAGTTGTAGATAATGCATGTAATCTATACTTATCTAATTCTGCTATGCTTTTTACTTCTTATATTCATAAAATTTAATTTACATGTGTACACTCTGTGCCTACATAACTTCCCCTGTACTTTTCATGAAAACTTTGAACATGACACCTTTGTTGGCCAAATGAAAAGGCAGAGTTGAAATAATCAGAGTCTAAGTAAACATTAAGAATTAGTCCAAATAGAGCCCTAAGTAAACGCTTACAAATTCTTAGAACTGGTCTCATAGAGGAGACACTATCAGTTCTGAATTACGTTAGATTTCAACAGGAATGTATTTACTGACGGTGAATCACATAACATACTACTTGGGTATAATGGGTTCTTTATGTTGCTTAAATGAAACTTCATAAAACACTAGCAGTTGATTAAAAGACATTATGTATTAGTGATTTTTACCATTAATATTTAATAAAGCTTAAGATTATTCAGTACAGAAAAGTAGAAAGAACAATTCTACTATAAGATTATCATTGTTATATTTGGTATTTTTTGGATATTTATTTCTTCTCAGAAATTTTCTGTGTATAGATTTTGTTTTGTAGTTAGCACACAGACTGCAGAAAGATGACTTGTGCACTGGAGTTCATGAGATGATCTTGAACTCTTTTAAGACTTTTACCTCCTTTATTAGCTCAAATTTATTTCTTCTCTGAAGAGTTGTAACTATATATTATTCTCTTTTTATTGCTATAAGTATTATGTTATTTCAACTCATAATGCCTACAGACTATTTCATCAAAGGTTCATGCCAAAATTACATAACCATTATTCTAATTCTGGATAATTATTCTCAATTTTTCATTCTGAGATAAATACCTTCACACAGTAAGTCACTTTTTTCCATTTTATTTTTTTTCCTTATGACAGACTGCAACAGAAATGTGATTAGGCCAAAGGGAAGGATGCACTTGACAGATTCTTCCTATCACTTCCCATAATGTCAATATACAAAATGGACCAGGTACATGAATACATATGCAGGTTTGGGACCACCCAAGGTCAAGTATCCATTCCTGGTAGGTTGGGTTATTACCAAAAGAGCTTCTTTTGCCTTCATTAGGCAAATGTAAGAAGCCAGTCACATTCTTCCTTTTCCTGAGCCTTAGCTTGGTATGTACCACTATTTATAATATTCGGTCTTTTTTATCCAAAAATAATATATCTTGTAATTCTAAGTTATTTGATAGTTTTCTACAAATGGATCCTGCTTATTTTTCACTTACTATAGTATAGCTATAATTCATAGCTATACTAAACCTTTTGTTGCTATTGTGAATACCTAGTTTTTTGGCTTTCATTTGAGACTGTAAGTGTGCTTAAGGCCTAGAATTCCCTAAGTGTTACTGAAACTTTATACTGCTCTTCTACATACTGTAGGTACAAATAACCCTACTGAATATGTACATGGACCCTTTCAATATCCTTGCATATTGAACTGTGTGTAGGTGAAAATAAACTGAACTTCTTTGAAATTCTAAAACATTCATGCTGAAAGTCTAATTTTCTAGTGAAAAAATCCACCAAATTCCTTAGGGTCACAAAAAGATAGTCAACTGCTACTCACTAATGCCTTATCTAGATGTTTTAATAACTATATTAAGTCGAACAATACTATTATTCCTATTAATAAGATGTCAACCTCTAAATGAAAACATTTTTGAGAACAGAAAGCATATACTAATAATTTATTTAAATTAGATAACCAAACCTATTGAGAAATGAATAGAATTCACGTTACTTTTAAAATATTTTCATTGCTAAGTTAGAAAAACATATTTCTGAAAAGGAAACAAAAATGTGATATCCATTTTTTACGGTTCTTTTGAAATCTCTTTTCTCCCACAGTATTTATGTAAATGTATTACACATCATTTCTCTTCCTTTCATATTACTTTATATAGGACAGATTGATATATAAAGTATGGTAGATACAAAAATTAAATCCAAAGTTAAACTATGCTTTGCCACCTCTGAAATGATATTGTTCCACATGAATTAAAATTTGTAGTTGTAACTCATGAATATATTCTTGCACATATAAAAATTAAGTCATTTAGTACTACTATACTGAATATTTAACTATATATTCTATTCAGACATGGTAAAAGCAGTTATTTTGAAAAACAAACGAAAACCTTAGCAACAAAGAAAATTTCCAAGAAAGAATGGTATTATGAAATTAGTATTTTAGCAAAGCCCAGTACAGCATACTTAATATTGATTCTGAATCAAAGAAGAATAAAACACATTCTTTAAAATAATTTCTTAGGTGTACAAAACAGAGTATAACTGACCTTTAAAAGTTTCTTTGATGTAGGGCGATCTTTAGGGTTTTTCTGGAGGCAAGACTCTACAAAGTTGCGAAAAGAACTGGACCTATTGTAAAGGAAAGTATTAAGTGAACATATTCCTATTTCCTTTAAAAACACATCCACAAATCAAGGCATGTCCCTATGGGTGGGAGGGAGAATAGAAATCATAAAAAAAAAAAAGCAGACACAATACACTATATATTTCATCATGTAAGTATATAAAAAGCTATGCAAAGCAACTAATGAATCTTTACCATTTTCGATAGAAAATGGTATTTTTGCACACATTATTTTAAAATCCTGCTCTCACATACTTAAGTATCACAACTCATTCTACGTTGCGGTAAATTATGGAAGTCGTCATTTTCCTTTTTCATTCAAATCTAAGATAATATTCTTCTTAGTATTTTTTTTTCTTTTCTCTAGACACATCTCGTTCTTGCTTGGCCCTTGGATCATCTTCCATATAGCATGTTTCAGAACATCACGCTATTTGTTTTGGAAAGAACAATTTTTATACCTAAGTATTTAGTGTCCTTGAGCAAATGGACAAAAGTTCCAGAAAACAATAAAATTTTTTTAAAAAATTAGAATTCTGTAACATACTATTGTATAGTGTTACTGATGAGAGTTCAGTAAGGCAGTAAGTAAAAAATATTTCATCAATGTTTGTCATCAATATTCAAATAAGATTTAATTCTTTAATACAAGAATTCTTTTTTGAATCCCCAAAGTATCAACCAGTGTAAAGACAGCCTGTGTTTCGTGTATTTATTATTCAGATGTACCATAATAAACTCTGAGCCAAGATTTCCTCAGAACATCTCTACAGAAGCAGCAAAGACCTGTGAACTTGCCTTAATAATGTAATGATAAAAAATAAATTATTCCTAATTTATGCATCTTACTTGTGAATTTTAAAGTATTTGTTAACTATTTGTTAAGTACGGTAGGTAGTCCCCTAGAATGTTTCAAATGCTAGATACACCTGAAGACTTTCCCATTAAAATTTTCTATCACTGATAAAAATCCTTTCATAAAATTGTCCATCTGTTCTCAATAAACTTCTTTACATGAATAACAGTATTATCAAAAAAGCACTAGGAGATGCAACATCAAAGCACATTTGGAATAATAAATAATAACAATTAGAATCATCCAAAAATTATGAATTATGTGGTAATTCTGATAAATTATCAAATCACTTTTACCTAAGTTTTATACCATATCAATCATAAACCATTCCCCAATCAAATATCTGTACAGGTTGTGGCAATATATATTGCAGTTTTAAAATATGAATGTTTAAATCATGCTATTTATTATAAAATCAGGGTTGTATGTGTCACTATGGTACAAAAAATATATTACTTTTTATACAAAAGCCATACTTTTTGCTCCCATGTAGCATCATCTATCTTTTATTTCTGAACTGAGTCACATATATGCTATGAAAAGTAGAGATAATAAAGGATAAACATGATGTAAGGATAAAATAAAGCTATTTTAATATTTCTTCAGGTTGTATACACTTCACCTCATTGACATGAAATCATTTTGATAACATTATGAAAAAGTATTTAAATTTTACCATGTTGAACAATATATCTCTCAGCCATACTCACCATTCATTAGACTGTAATGTAGGGGGGTTATTTCTGATAATGTGATATAAGGCACGCTTTGCATTCATATCAAATAAAGGAGGCTTCCTTTCCGCTATAAAAGAAATGAAACTTCCTGTTAAATATGTGCCTGTTATATAGGAGCATGGAAGCACTGTTAGTTTTTTTTTTTAAATAAACCCCAACTTAGGAAAAAAGTTGCAAGTAGGATTCAGAGAACTTAGTTAAGTGAGTCAATAGTGAGGAAATTGCAGCCCTGATGCACACTTCTAAATAGTGCATTTTTCTAATACACAAAAACATTCTAACAGAACCTAATAGTCATTAAATCAGACCATTAATATGAACACATGACTATTATCTAATCTCAAGCTCTATTGTAGTTTCAATCAAATGTCCCAATAATGTCCTTTGTAGCAAAAATGACCTTTGATCATCTGCATGCTTAAAGGAAATTCTCCATTTTTTCTAAGTTTTAAACTTACACAGAACTGTTCATAAAATATTTCTATAATCCTTTCAATATGTGTAAAATCTGGAGTCATGTCACCTGTCATTCCTGATATTGGTTGTTTGTGTCTTCCTTCTGTTCAAACTAGCTAGAGGTTTATTAATTTCATCAATTTTCCCAAAGAACTAATTTGTGATCTCATTGATTTTCTCTATTGTTTTCATTTTCTATTTAATTGATTTCTGTTTTGATCTTTTCTGGGTCTCTTTGTTCTGTTTACTGTGGATTGAATTTGCCCTTCTTTTTCTAGTCTGAAGGTGACAGTTGAAGTCATGACCTTGACAATTCACAAGTATACAATTTTGACTCTCGAATATCCCTCAGTTTGGCTTTGTGCTGTCATTAAATTTAGTTTCCACATCTCTGGCAGGAATATCACAGAAGGAAGTGTCATGCTTTCCTCAGTGTATTCTATGATGATCCTATGGAACAGGTCCATGGTTTCAGATCGTCTTGTCATTGATGGTGATCACTTTGATCACTTACGGCCATTCCACAAGGTTTCATGGTGAAGTTTCACTTTTTTCCTTTGTAATTATTAAGTATTTGTGAAAAGGTACTTGAGTCTATATAAATATTCTGTTTTGCATAAAGATCATTTTATTCTCTTATTGTATAGATTTAGATTCTTCATTTAATAATTTATAACCTGCTACTATCATTTATTTTGATGTTGAAATTGTTTCATTTTTGAGCAGTTGAGAATCTTTTTAGCCGACTTCTGCCTTTCCGGCATGGCTCCATCATTCCCTGCTCAGCTCCTTGCTCTCTGGCCCACTAAGATATTCCAGGATCATCTTATGCTTTCCCTACTGTAGACATGGCTCCAAGGAGCTGTGGCAGGCAGTGTGCTCAATGCTACTGCCCGTGTCACTTCTCTTAGATCCTGTCAGTGGATAAAGGAAGGGAACACACACGTCCCTCATCTATTTGTATTCATACTTGCACATTAAACATCTTTAGTTGTTTATTGAAAACAACTGAGTTCACTACAATATCTCAAATCCAATGCTATAGTACTATTTATTCGAGCCTTCTCTTTCCATTATTTGTAGCACCCTTCTCGGATAGTAAAAAACCGCACTCTCATTATCCTTAATATATTTGATGACTCGCCCCTGTACATAGTCTCCCATCTTAGCCACCACCCTTTCCCTTTTTCCCCTTCAAGTTTTCAAACCCCATTCCAAGCCTGTCTACAGTGTGAATGTCCACTTCATCCACTCAGTTTCTGACACCCCATATAAACTGGATCACTTTCTGCAGTGAGGCCCTCCTCATCAGCCCTCAGGAGGGAAGCCCCCTTCCTTTCAATCAGGCACTGCCACGGTGTCACGTGACCCACCACCAAATGTGGACGTGCTCCTTGGCCTCTGACACCCCATGCTGGGCTACTTCCAGGTCTGAATGCTTTGGTTACCCCACCAGGACTCTGAATCTCCAAACTTGACTGCCGCCCTCCCTGCACAGGTTCTGCTTCCACATACAAGGCATTCTGTCTGTGGGAACTGCCTCCTCTCCTCACAGGACTCTGACACGCCACGCCGGGCTACCATGGCTCAGCAGGTGACATGGACACCTACTTTATACTGTCCTCCCAACAGCTTTAAGAATGAGTAGTTTGATTCAGGAAAGGGAAGGGATTACTGAAGAAATTCTTAATAAAATAACGTGTTTCTACTGTGATTTATAAAAGTATTCAAAAATTCTAAGTGGTGTACCATCAATATATCAAACCAGAGTGTGATTTTTGATCTGTCATTTACTATAAAGCTGAACATCTCTATTTACTCAAAGAACACTGAACTTAGCTAAAAACCATGGAGATTTACTAAATCTAGACTGCGGTAGCCTTCAGTGGATTCAAAGGATATTTTCCATTTCAAATATTTTTTTTAATTGAGGTATCATTGATATTGAATCTTATATTAGTTTCAAGTATACAACACAGTGGTTCAACAGTCACCCATATTAAATCCTCACCCCCATTACAGCAGTTACTGTCAACATAGGAAAATGTTACAGAAGCAGTGCTTATATTTTCCATGCAATACTACTATCCTGGTGACCAACTTATGACTGAAAATTTTAGTGCCCTTTTATTACCCTCACCCTCAACTACTCACCTCAATCCCTCCCCCACAGTAACCACCAGTCACTACTCAGTGTCTATAAGTTTACTGCTACTGTGTTCCTTTTGTTTTGTGTTTAGATTCCACAAATAAGTGAAATCATATGGTATTTTGTCTCTGTCTTATTTCACTTAGCATAATACCCTTTAGGTTGATCCATATTGTTACAAATGGCAGGATTTCTTTTCTTCTTATGTCTGAATAATATTCCATTGTGTATATGTACTGTATCCAGCACAATTATCATTTAAATATGAAGGAGGGATTAAACAATTCCCAGACAAGCAAAAGTTGAGGTAATTTGCCTCCCACAAACCACCTCTACAGGGTATCTTAGAGGGACTGCTCTAGATGGAAGCACTCCTAAAAAGAGCAGAGAAGAAAACACCCAGCATATGAAGAATGAAGGAGGACGAATAAGAAGAGAGAGAAATAATCATCAGACTGTGTTTATAATAGCTTCATAAGTGAGTTGAGTTAGAAAGTAAGGTAGCAAAGAAGCGAACCTTGAACCTTTGGTAACCACAAATCTAAAGTCTGAAATGGCAATAAGTACACATCTTTCAATAATCACCCTAAATGTAAATGAACTGAATGCACCAATAAAAAGACACAGATTAACAGAATGGATAAAAAAGCAAGACCCATCTATATGCTGCTTACAACAGACTCACCTCAAACCCAAAGACATGGACAGAATAAAAGTCAAGCGGTGGAAAAAAATACTTGATAGAAACAACAGGGAGAAAAAAGCAGGTGTTGCAATACTAGTATCAGACGAAATAGACTTCAAAACAAAGAAAGAAACAAGAGGTAAAGAAGGACATACATAATGTAAAGGACTCAGTTCAACAAGAGGATATAATCATTATAAACATATATGCACCCAATATAGGAGCACATATATATGTGAAACAAATACTAACAGAATTAAGTGAGGAAATAGAATGCAATGTATTCACACCACTCACTCCAAAGGACAGATCCACCAGACAGAAAATAAGTAAGGACACAGAGGCACTGAACAACACACTAGAACAGGTGGACCTAATAGACATCTATAGAAATCTACATTCAAAAGTAACAGGATACACATTCAGCTCAAGTGCACATGGAATATTCTCCAGAATAGACCACATACTAGACCACATAAAGAGCCTCAGTAAATTCAAAAGATAGAAATCCTACCAACCAACTTTTCAGACCACAAAGGTATAAACTAGAAATAAATTGTACAAAGAAAGCAAAAAGGCTCACAAACACATGGAGGCTTAACAACATGTCCTAAATAATCAATGGATCAACAACCAAATCAAAATGGAGATCCAGCAATATATGGAAACAAATGACAACAACAACACAAAGCCTCAACTTCTGTGGGACGCATCAAAAGCAGTCTTAAGAGGCAAGTATATAGCAATCCAGGCATATTTAATGAAGGAAGAACAATCCCAAATGAATAGTCTAATGTCACAATTATTGAAACTGGAAAAAGAAGAACAAATGAGACCTAAGGTCAGCAGACGGAAGGACATAATAAAGATCAGAGAAAAAATAAATAAAATTGAGAAGAATTAAACAATAGAAAAAAAATCAAGGAAACCAAGAGCTGGTTCTTCAAGAAAATAAACAAAACAGATAAGCCTCTAGCCAGACTTATTAAGAGAGAAAGAGAGTTAACACACATCAACAGAATCAGAAACAAGAAAGGAAAAATCACAACGGAGCCCACAGAAATACAAAGAATTATTAGAGAATACTATGGAAACATATATGCTAACAAGCTGGGAAACCTAGGAGAAATGGACTTCCTAGAAAAATACAGCCTTCCAAGACTGACCCAGAAAGAAACAGAAAATCTAAACAGACCAATTAACAGCAACAAAATTGAAGTGCTAATCAAAAAACTACCCAAGAACAAAACCCCTGGGCCAGATGGATTTACCTCGGAATTTTATCAGACATACAGAGAAGACATAATACCCATTTTCCTTAAAGTTTTCCAAAATTAGAAGAGGAGGGAATACTCCCAAACACATTCTATGAAGCCAAAATCACCCTAATACCAAAACCAGGCAAAGACCCCGGCAAAAAAGAAAACTACAGACCAATATCCCTGATGAACATAGATGCAAAAATAATCAACAAAATACGATCATACACCATGACCAAGTGGAATTCATCCCAGGGATGCAAGGATGGTTCAACAGTCGAAAATCCATCAACATCATCGACCACATCAACAAAAAGAAGGAAACAACACATGATCATCTCCATAAATGCTGAAAAAGCATTTGACAAAATTCAATATCCATTCATGATAAAAACTCTTAACAAAATGGGCATAGAGGGCAAGTACCTCAACATAATAAAGGCCATATATGATAAACCCACAGTTAACATCATACCAACTAGCGAGAGGCTGAAAGCTCTTCCTCTGAGATCGGGAACAAGACAGGGATGTCCATTCTCCCCACTGTTATTCAACATAGTACTGGAGGTCCTAGCCATGGCAATTAGACAAAACAAAGATATACGAGAAATCCAGATTGGTAAAGAAGAAGTTAAACTCTCATTATTTGGAGATGACATGACATTGTACATAAAAAACCCTAAAGACTCCACTCCAAAACTACTAGAACTAATATCGGAATTGAGCCAATTTGCAGGATACAAAATTAACACACAGAAATCTGTAGCTTTCCTATACACTAACAAGGAACTAATAGAAAGAGAAATCAGGAAAACAATTCCATTCACAATAGCATCAAAAAGAATGAAATACCTAGGAATAAACCTAACCAAGTAAGTGAAAGACCTATACCCTGAAAACTACAAGACACTCTTAAGAGAAATTAAAGAGGACACTAACAAATGGAAACTCATCCCATGCTCCTGGCTAGGAAGAATTAGTATCGTCAAAATGGCCATCCTGCCCAAAGCAATATACAGATTCAATGCAATCCCTATCAAATTACCAACAGCATTCTTCAATGAACTGGAACAAATAGTTCAAAAATTCATATGGAACCACAAAAGACCCCGAATAGCCAAAACAATCCTGAGAAGGAAGAATAAAGTGGGGGGGGATCTCGCTCCCCAACTTCAAGCTCTACTACAAAGCACAGTAATCAAGACAATTTGGTACTGGCTCAAGAACACAGTCACAGACCAGTGGAACAGAATAGAGACTCTAAACATTAACCCAAACATATATGGCCAATTAATATGCAATAAAGGAGCCATGGACATACAAAAGGGAAATGACAGTCTCTTCAACAGATGGTGCTGACAAAAACTGGACAGCTACATGTAAGAGAATGAAATTGGATCACTGTCTAACCCCATACACAAAAGTAAATTCAAAATGGATCAAAGACCTGAATTAAGTCATGAAACCATAAAACTCCTAGAGAAAAACATAGGCAAAAATCTCATGGACATAAACATGAGTGACTTCTTTATGAACATATCTCCCCGGGCAAGGGACACAAAAGCAAAAATGAACAAGCGGGACTATATCAAGCTAAAAAGCTTCTGTACAGCAAAGGACACCATCAATAGAACAAAAAGGTATCCTACAGTATGGGAGAATATATTCATAAGTGACATATCCAATAAAGGGTTGACATCCAAAATATGTAAACAGCTCACACACACCTCAACAAACAAAAAGCAACTAATCCAATTAAAAAATGGACAGAGGAGCTGAATAGACAGTTCCCCAAAGAAGAAATTCAGATGGCCAACAGACACATGAAAAGATGCTCCACATCGCCTGTCATCAGAGAAATGCAAATTAAAACCACAATGCGATATCACCTCACACCAGTCAGGATCGTCATCATCAAAAAGATAAACAACAACAAATGTTGGCAAGGTTGTGGAGAAAGGGGAACCCTCCTACACTGCTGGTGGGAATGTAAATTATTTCAACCATTGTGGAAAGCAATATGTAGGTTCCTCAAAATCCTCAAATTAGAAATGTCATTTGAAACCAGGAATTCTCCTTCTAGGAATTTACCCTAAAAATGCAGCACTCCAGTTTGAAAAAGACAGATGCACCCCTATATTTATAACTGCACTATTTACAATAGCCAAGATATGGAAGCAACCTAAATGTCCATCAGTAGATGAATGGATAAAGAAGATGTGGTACATATACACAATGGAATATTACTCAGCCATAAGGAAAAAACATATCCTACCATTTGCAACAACATGGATGGAGCTAGAGGGTATTATGTTCAGTGAAATAAGCCAGGCAGAGAAAGACAAGTACCAAATGATTTCACTCATCTGTGGAGTATAAGAACAAAGGAAAACTGAAGGAGCAAAACAGCAGCAGAATCACAGAACCCAAGAATGGACTAATAGTTAACAAAGGGAAAGGGAGTGGGGAAGATGGGTGCAAAGGGAGGGATAAGGGTGGGGTAAAAGAAAGGAGGCATTACGATTAGCATGTAGAGTGTGGGGTGGGCACGGGGAGGACTGTGCAACACAGACCAGACAAGTAGTGATTTTACAGCATCTTACTACGGTGATGGACAGTGACTGCGAAGGGGTATGAGGTGGGAGACATGGTGAAGGGGGGAGCCTAGTAAACATAATGTTCTTCATGTAATTGTAGATTAATGATACCAAAAAAAAAATCAAGCTGTACAATAAGGTATGCAGCCTGATAGTCTAATCCTCATACCTAACACAAAGTATTAAGTAACCATAGTAGCAGTAAGTAATTCATGAATGCTTTAGAGACCCTTCATAGGTGATAAATCTATAACCATAGACATATTCTAGGTGTTTAACAAATACTCATTAAATATTAGACACAGATACCACAAAATTAATACCACAGTAGAAACTATTTTAGACCTAATTTAATACAGCAAATATAATATACCTAAACTAACATATATATATATATATATATATATTATATATATTATATATACACACACACACACAAATTGCCAAATAACCAAAGTGACAACCTTCATAGATTTATTGCTCCCCTTAAACACTGACATAAAAATAAAAATCTGTTATTTGGTACAGAAATTGAGGTAAAACATTCATCAAACTTACTACACAGTAATAAAGAGCAATGCTTACCTATTTGAATACATGTTATTCCCAGAGACCATACATCTACTTTCCTATCATATTTTTCTTCATTCTTGCGTAAAATTATTTCTGGGGCTATCCTAAAACATAAAATGATACTTAAGTTAAAAAAGAAAAGAAAGTATACTATTCTTTAAAAACGTAATGACCGTCCACATGGAGAATACCTGTGTGAATTCCAGATGATATACCTGGACATAAGAATTCTTATAATGGGAAATAAATGCATTACAGGTTGTGAGGTAAATATTTACCGTTGCATATACAGTGTTAGAATTATTCTCACCATTTGTCATGATCACGTACCAGCATCCTGGTGGAAAGACTCCCCAGAGCAGGGTTGCATTCTGCATCAATTCAAGTTTGCAGATTGTAATATTGTATATCCTTTATGCAGTGGTTCTCAAACATTTCGGTTTCAACATCTTATTACAAAAGTCTAAATTTTGCTCGAAAGAGGGCATTTTGTCACTGGCACTTGTTTTCTTGAAGTAAACAATCTCACTACATTTAGCTGAGAAAATATCTGCCACAATAAGCAACAATGAATAAGCAGTTTGTCAGTCTTTTTTGCAAATAGGAGTAGTGTTCTGTGATAAAAGTGGCTAGGACCGCCACCCATAACTAAATAAATCATACAATTATTAACTCTGGAGGCGTCTTGGTTATAAAATGAAACGCTAGTTCGCATCTTCAGCTAGACTCTAATGTTCTCACTGGTGCTTCACCTTATACTTCCTTTGTACTTGTTAAGCACAGACAAACATTTAGAAGTTTCTGCTCAATAAGATTCTCACCAGGCGTATGTGTGTTCCTGTGTGTAAAAATATGTAAATATGTACATAGTGCTGTGTTCCTAATATACCATATACAAATTAGTACATATGTAAGTTTCAATTGCCAATAATAGAGGGCTTGTAATGTGTTAAGATGTTGAAGTAAGCTTGGGGAGCCACTAAGTTCAACAAAGTTAAAAAAGTAGTTTTGTTTTTAATGCACAACTTTCTAGCTCCTTTCTAGTATCTAATATTGACCACTGATTTATAAAGAGGGGGACCATTAAGAAGCATTATTTGTCCAAAGAACCCTTTTTTTATACAGGGGAAGAGGATTCTATCTAAACTAGGGTTCTACATAAGAAATTTTTGGTCATACAGAACAGTAGTCTTCAAAGTTTTTATTTTCTTACTTCCAATGAATTTACTAAAAGAATGTATCCACTTGTACATTTTTGAGTTGGTATCTAAATTTTATAAACTTAATAATTGCAAAGGATATAATGCACACATATGTATATAC
This sequence comes from Manis javanica, assembly GCF_040802235.1. NCBI lineage: Eukaryota > Metazoa > Chordata > Mammalia > Pholidota > Manidae > Manis > Manis javanica. The sequence goes on from NC_133157.1 coordinate 208,207,587, forward strand.
ATTATTTTGTATATGTGCTTTACAGATATTTACAACTTGGAGCTGAGGACCTCTCTCATTCATTAAAAACACTGCTGTATAATATCCTAATTAGCAATCCCAGTCTGCATGGTCATATCAACCATTCAAATCAGAATTATTTTCTGTCAGGAAATGCCAAACTTCATTTTTCATTGTAAATAACATGTGAATGTGTCCTCACGACAAATGTCCCCATTGTAAATGAGATAATTTGTGATTCACTAGAAAAGAAGATGGGTGGAAAGGACAATTGGGGAAAAGAAAAAGTAAGGAGTAAAAAGAACTGAAGAGAGATGACTGTGAAGGCAGAAGGCCCTTTGCCAAAACTTGGTGTCCTAACTCTTCAATATTTCTGATGCTATATATTCTAGATGTTACATGTTCTCAGATTGTCCCTCTAGGGTTGGTTTGAGGTTTTTAATTCTCAGAACAATGCATCACTCTACTCGTCAGGATGGGTGAGAAGCCTTTCTTTAACAAACTGGGAGTTGGGAGATTTGAAAGGTAGGTGGAAAAGAAGATGCAGTAGACCTAAGACACTTCTCAACATATACAGAGAGAGGACATCTATGGAAGTTGAAGATGTGGAAAATTATTTACTTCAGACTTGCTGACATAAATATGGAATTTTTTATGAATAAAATTAGATGATGTCTAGAAGTCACTTCAAATAACTGGAGGTGGGAGGGAGGGCAAGAAGATCAAGTACACAGGGCAGCCAGGCCCTGGGGAGGTGCTGTTAGGCTGAGCTGACCGCTGTGTAAGCCCTTCGTTATATTTTTGTCTATTTCCCTGTATACTTGAAATTCTCCACAATAAAAAATGAAAACAAAAGTTCCTAATCAGCTACCAGTCTTCAGGTACTCTTATTCAGAAGATACTGACACACAGTAAGTATAAATCTAAAGAAAATTTCCACTTAGCATTTCTATCTTCTCCCTTCTTAAAGATTTAAATTTTTTCACTCCTACCCTCAATACATGATGTGGATGATAACAGGAAAGAAACACAGAGGGGACAAATAAATCAATAGGAGATCCAAGGGCAGCACTCCAAATCTGTATCTGAAACTACAGTGCTTAGAGTAATATCTAAAGCAGCACTGTATTTCCAGGAGAAACATAAAGCACCTGATAAAAGTACCACCACACACTGCCCATTTCAATCATGAGGATCAATACCAGATAGGACTACGCTTACCAATGCGGCGTCCCCAGAAAAGACTTGGCAGAAGAAGCCATGGAAGCAAATCCAAAGTCAGCAAGTTTCACCCGGCCTCGTGGTGTCAGAAGGATATTTCCTGCTTTGATGTCTCTGGGTTTAAGGAACACAGAAAATTATTTGTCTTTCCTTTGTAAGATTATACTGAAAATGATAAAATCATATAAAAATTTATAAAATAGGGAAGGAGAAATCAGAATAATTAAGGCCTTGGATAATCTCTCAGTTGGGATAATGAGAATTAAGATCCAAACTAAGAAATGAGATACACAGAATTCCTGTAAGTATATAGTAACAATTTTCTAAAAGAGAAGATAAAATAGCAGGAGAAACAGAAGAAAAAAATTAGGTAATTAGTAGCAAGGACTCGATATTTGAGTGCCTGTTTATTGGCACAAATAATGGTTTTAAAAATTTAGCTGAACATTCTTATATGACTGTAAGATTTCTGAGTATAGCCTTAACAATAAAATGGAAAAAAAAGAACCTGATGCCCCAAATTTTTTAAAATTACTCATATCATTCCAAATTTTATCATAGTTCTCCTACCTAAATATGAAATGAAAACTGAAACATATGGGTAAGGTAATATCAATGATCCCAAATTTACTTTTAAGCTCTTTTCTAAATCAGCAATGTATATGTGAACTAAAAAAATTATAATGGTATTGTATGCACAATGGGCACTATAACATTCAAAAAGAAAAAAATTTCTAAGCACTTGTCAATTCATACTATATAGTATTATAATGGATGTAATATTATGTCAATCTATTTTCTTCCATTTGTTTTTTTTTAAAAATGGAAGGTTCTTTGAAATTGAGAAGACCTTAGATTCTGCTTCCAACTCTTTCATTCTCTTATTTACTATGCATGTGCATTTCTCTTGGACCTTACTACCCTCATCTAAAAAACTGATAACCCATTAATTTGCAGTGACTCTATTATGTAAGTTTACTATGTATTGTCTGATTCACATAGATAATTTTTAAAATGCTACCTTCCTTCTAAAAATAGGCAAAACCAGTACCAATGCTAAAAATGTAGTTTATGATGGTTTAATCTTTAAATTACTATCCATTATCAAGAATTATCTCAAAAGCATAGAGTGTTAAGTAGCTTTTACTTGTCTCTGTCATGGAATCAATGGAACAAATCCGGCATTATGGGTCACCAGGAGGACAAAAGGTCTAGGTTAGCTCTAGTCTAATCTATCTTGCTTTATCAGCTTTGAGAAGTGAGTCACAAATTGGGGCATCAGTTTCCTCATTTATAAAATGAAACAAGTAAGACTACATAATCCCTATCATCTTTTCCACTTCACAAATTAAACTTTTCTATAATTAAATTTCTATCACAAATCTATAAAGTGCACATACTTCGGAAAGTCCAGCAGCATGTGTAGAAAAAGATAAAAATTATTCTCAACAGAGAGATCAAATAAATTAGTATATTCATTTTAAGACATGGATAACCTAAAAAAATATGAGTTTGTAAAACTCCAGAGTACTTTTATTTAGCAAAAATCAACAAAGCTTTCAGGATTAATAAATTCTAGGTCTGAGAAATTTGCAAATTAATATATGGTAATTTTTAAAGTACTTACCTATGGATCATGGCACGAGAATGTAAGTAGGCTAATCCCTGAAGAGCACCATGTATAATTGCTGCTATTTCCATTTCTTGTAATGGCTTTTTGTGAACTTAAAATAAGATTTTATTTGAAAATAATTATTCTATAGAAAACTTCTATTTTAAAATATATATACACATATCTAATATATGGGCAAATTTTGAAAAACTAACATTTAGCAAGAAGGAATTTTTTGCTTTCCAAGATAATAAAACAAAGCAATTGAACTTAATAAGTGCGCAGTTGTGCCTAGTTATTATAGTTCACAGCTAATTTTCCTCTAAGTTAACATTTAACAATTATTTCATGATTATAAAACAATGAAAGAGGAGCTTTCCCTTTTTATATTCCTACATATCTTCATTCTGAACAGAAGGAACAAATCAAGTTTAATGATAAAGAATGCAGAAAAATGCCGCTTAAATCATAATGAAAGAAAACTCATCTGTTATGCTAAAACATAGTATTTAATGAGGACAGTGCATACCACGCTGAGACTCTAGAATTTAGTACAATAAAATGAGAGTGCATTCACTAAGAGATTTTTTTAATAATGTTACAACTTACCAGGAAGAGACAATCGTTTTTGCTCTTCCTGGAAAGTTGTAACATTATTTAAAAAATCTCTTAGTAAATGCACTCTCATTTTATTGTACTAATTTCTTTTCTTAATAAATAAAGGAAACTTACCCTTCAGCAAATCTACAACAGATCCTGAACAATATTCCATTACAAGCTACAGGGGAAAAAATGATAAAAACATTAAAATACATTATTAAAATAAAAAGATTCTATATGAGATAAAATAAATACACCAAGGAGATCAAGAAGATACTTAGAAGTGAAACAAACTCTAGTTATCAATTACCTTTAAATATAAGTATACATTTTGGAACTTGTTAAATGCATACATGAAGTTAAGCCAATGCTACATTAATCTTTCATAATGCCGACATATAACTGCTTGTAGAAGATGTGTGTTTCATATAATTACTAACTAAAGCTATAAAGGAATATACATATTCCATTAATATTAACCTATAGTAGCAATACTGGTATTGTTAGGAATCAGAAAATCGTCCTCTGGTACTATATATACAAAGTTTAGGTTACAGTTTAAATCTTTCCTATAAAGCAAACACAGAGCACCTCTTACGTGCCAGGTATTTTATATATATTAACTAATTTAATCCTCATAACCACCTCTGGAAGGAGACCCTATTATCATCCTTGTTTTACAGATGGAGAAACTTGAAAGACAGAGAGGCAGCCTACCCTCTCTGCCACTGTTTTTTCTTTTACCACAGACTCAAATTAGGAGTACCATCACCATCAAATTAAACCAAACATTACAAGTCTAAATAAATCTAAGTTCTGTATACTAAAATGATAATCAGCTGTAGCTTATTAAAAATAAAAGGTCATTCCTGTTTAAAGAAAAATTAGCCTTTCTCTGAAAAGACATAATTACTATGCCTATACCATTGTAAGATTACTACCTTATCTTAGTTTCAACGGGGCAAAATTAATCTCCATTTTCTACAATAAAATGTCCCAATTTTCTACCTTCAGTATTATTCAGCCAAAGAATCACAATCAGTTCAGATTTCACCAGGATTCACCACCAATATTCCAACCAAGATCCTTGTGGTTAAATAGCTTACAATGCATTTATGTCAAAAATAAATGCTGATTTTCATCCTTTGATAGGATTGTTCTCAACAAATGTTTGATAAAGCATTTGAAGAATGACACCGCTAACATACATCGGAACATTTTCCCGTGCACAAAACGGTCAGCTGAATCTCTGCAGTCAACCGGCAAAAGTTCTCTTATCTCTTACTGCCTAGGAGTTTCAGGAAAAGCTGCTCCTCTTTTCTCAGTATGAGCTAACATTTCAAGGTGTTTGTGCGTGGCTTTACACAACTATTTTGAGACATTTTTGAATTAATTATAAACTAAACCTACTAAAATTACAGCAAGGGGAGAGCAGATACCTACCCATGCTCTGTGCTCACGTAAATAGCAGCCTTTGTATTCTACAATGTTGGGATGTTTTAATGTTCGTAGGCACCTGACTTCCTTAATAATACCCTGCCATCTCTGTGGGGAGAAAAAAAAGAATAAAGGAAAGAATTAGGAACAGTTGCCTTTCCTTAGAAAGCTATCTAAGTACAAAAGTAATTATCAGATTAAAAAGTTAACAAGAACATACAACTTTGCTTTATTTGTAACATTTAAATGTCAAACTAATACGTTTTAAAGAAATTACATTCATATAGTTTACAACTCAATAACGTAAAATTCATTCCTGGTAGGACATATTTTCATTTTCATAAAGTTTATTATCAATGAGTCTTATAAAAATTTTACAACCACACACCAAGCTAGTTGAAAACTATATACTGTATTTAGTGGTTTTTCTTCAAAAGTTCAACCTCCCCCTTCTTTTTTTGCAGCTTTATTGTTGTGTAATTTACATACCTTAAAGTTCAGCTGTTGTGTTTTTGGCTTACATTGTCTACCAAATGTGATGTTTTTTCTGCTGTTTAAACTCAAGCCAAGTAATTACCTAAATTCCTAAATGCACATATTCTAAAATGCTAGTGAACACTTAGGTTATAACAGAGGGAAGTTCACAGAAAAACCAAGCAGCATGCAAACATTTTCCTACAGGATTTCCCAAAGAGCCTTCCCATTGACGCCTACTAGTAAGTAACAGATAAACCTTCAGCAATAAAAGCTACTCTATGACAACTTCAGAAACTTAGGCCATATCCTAAGTAGGGTGACTTGTCAGAAGCAATCAGGGAACTGAAAATACAGGTACTTGGGTCCATACCAGAGACTCTGGAGGCTTAGTGGATGTGGGATGGGAACTTGGAATCTGTTTTTTGTTCTTGTTTCCATTTTTCCAAGCTTTACCGCTGGCTTGTATCATATTTCTAAAGGTAGGGGAACTAGAATACAGAACTTTAAAAAATGTTTTGCACTGGATTTTAAGATCCTATATCTCCTATGTTATTTCATAAGCCCTCAAGAAAATAGAGCAAGATATTCACAGTGTAAAATGTGTAAGCTGTAAGATGCTAACTTCAGAAAGTGTTTTATGGGCTTTACATTTCAAATTTGAGTGCTCTGGGAGGCAAACTCTCAAAACAAAACCAAGCTAAAACCTGTATTCTTCAAAGTAAAAAAAACTTCCAGGAAGGACACAATATTACATGAGAGAAGATGATGCCCTAGGTGAAACTTTTTGTTCTAGGCATGACTAATTAAACAGACTCCAACACAAGTCTGCTATGAAAGCTGGTTTTAATGTTATACTGTAGAATGGCAAATAAAATTCAACTTGTAAAAAATGGAGGTTTTTTAGGGGTTTTAGAAACTATTAAGAGATTTTCGGTTTATCACAAAAAACAATATTTACCACAAAACAGAGATTACAGAAATGTAGAAAGCCAAAACCTTTAAAAATTAAAGACTGATCTAGCAATTCTACCTCTGGGCATATACCCTAAAGTTTAAAAGCCGGGACTCAAAGAAATACTTGTATACCTATGTGCATAACAGCATTATTCACAATAACCAAGGGGTAGAATCAACTAAGTGTCCATTTACAAATGGTAGATGGACAAAATGTGGTGTTTTTACACACACACACAGGAATATAATTCAGCTTTAAAAAGAAAGGTAATTCTGACACACTACAACATAGATGAACTTGGAGGACACTATATTAAGTGAAACAAGCCAGTCTTCACAAAAGGACAAATAGTGCATAATTTCAATTACATGAGATACCTAAAGTAGTCAAATAGATAGAGACAGAAATTGGAGAGGTGATTTCCAAGGGCTGCGGGGAGGCGGGAATGAGGTGTTATTGTTTGATGGGTGCAGAATATCACTTTTGCAAAATGAAAGAATTCTGGAGATGAATGGTGGTGATGGTTGCACAGCAATGTGAATATCCTTAACACCAGTGAACTTACACTTAAAGAGGTTAAGATGGTAAATTTGTTTTGTGTACTTTACCACAATTAAAAGTAAATAAATTTTTTAAAGAATTATAGAAAGTCAAAGAGAACAGACTTAGAAAGTAATTTTATAAATTCACAAAAATAAGGAAGAACTAATCAGAATACTGATGAACTAAAGTACATGCAATACAGTATCAGTAATTTTATTTTTCAGATTATTATCCGCTGCCTTATTTTTCAGACTTGATACATAGCTGCCAATGATTATTTGAAACAGCCGTTAAATAATTTCTCAACCATTAAAAATTTATATCCAGTATACTTACTGTCAAATGTACCTTATTCTAGTTTACTTTCTCAGACATGATAATCCCTCTATTATAGAATAATCTGCTAAACAACAATTTAAAACATTAAACTCGTGTCAGCAGCACATATCTAAAAAACTTAAAAGTAAGGGACACAGTTGGGAGGTTTCTGGGATGTCAGGAATGTTGTTTATGGCTCTAGGTACAGGTTAAATGGGCACATTGAGTCTGTGGAAGAAAATTCACTGAGATAAACCTTAGTATTTGTATATTTTTCAATATTTTTTGAAAAAATTCCCACCTATCCCCAATTAAAAACGGTATGGCTTTCTTTAACATGCCAATACAAACATACATATTTCACCTACCTCCGTAGCCTTCCTTCCACTATAAGGTATTCTCTTGATAGCCACCACGTCATTGGTGTGCACATCTCGTGCCTAAAAAAGACAGAAGACCACTGTTAAAATAAACATTTATAAACTACCATGTCCAAAGAGATATCAAAACTGCTTTTAAAGAACATTAAAAACATAAGTAAATAGATAACAAAAAGTGTATCAAATTATCAAGGAGCTGGTACTTTAGAAATAAAAATAATGCATGTTTATCTTTGAATGAGCTAGTTGAGAGGAAAAATATAGAAATTTGAATAGAACTATAAACAAACAAAATGACTAGTACAATCTATGGTAGGCCTGTAAATGTCAAAATTTCAATGAAATGGACAATTCTCTAGGAAAGAACTACTAAAATTGATCTAGAGAAGAAATTTGAGTAAAACAGTGGTGGAAGATTGAAAAGAATACTAATTGTCTTTAAAATTGTTGTGAGTGGAGCAGTTTCACTAGGGAAACTTCCCAGGATAAAAGGGGAGAAAAAGGAAAGCTACCCCATTAATTGTAAGGAGGCAGTCTAACCCAACAACTAAACCCTCACAAGCAGCGCAAAATAGAAAGTTAGGTACCAATCTGACTTATAAATGTAGACAAGGGAACTCTAAATAAAATTTTAAAACCAAATATTACCGGGCATTAAAAGAATATTTCATTTGGATAAAATATATTACCATAGAAATGCAAAATTTTGATACAGGAAAACATTTCATAATTTGCCATATTTTTTTACAAATCAAAGGGGAAAATATATACTTATACATATAAATGCATAATAAATGCTGAAAATGCAGAAAGAGTCCAACTCTAAATGTATTTAATGCAGGGAAGACCAAACTCTTAGAAAACCCACACAGGAAAGGTAATTCCTCAACATGATAAATCATGTCTATTGTAAATAGCTATTAACTAGAATTAAGACAAGACAGCTAAAATGCTATCACCATTACTATTTACCACTGCTGTGGAATTTTGATAAAAAAAATAAAAGCAAAAGCAGAAACATGAAAGTTAACCCCTTAGAAAGTAAGAGCCAAATTCTCATTATGAGTTAAAAAAAAAAAAGATGATATATAAAGAAGGCACAAGAGGATAGCTGCAAAACATTTCATATGAGTTCAGTAAGAAGGGTTAATCATCTCTAGTCATCTGTGGAAGAATTCATCTTCAATTCAGTCATTAATGAATTCCCAAAGATAAAATGTTTTAAAATTAGATTATGGTGATGGCTACAAAAATCTAACTTACTAAAAATCTATGAAATGCACACTTAAAATTGGTGAACTGAGAGTATGTAACTTAAATCTAAAAAAAGCTCTTAAAAATTAGACAAGCAGGTATGTAAATTATACCTAGAGTTCCTTAATATATATATATATTCTTTTAAGTGGGTACTTGAAACAACTAATGACCTTCCAATTTCAATTACTAGCAGACTGGGTAAGGAAAACGTGCACCATCTAACATAATGGGTGAAGTGGATCTATATGCATAAGATCTTGAATATGAATTTATTTTTCCAAAATGTTCTCTACTCATCAATTTGTGAGCCCCTTGATTTTAGTCAATGGATCTAGGCAGTTATATTCTTTTCTAACAGTTTTAATGAGATATAATTTACATAGCACACATTTCACCCATTTGAATGTGTGTAATTCTATAGCTTTTAGTACACTGACAGATGCATGGCAATACTGATCAATATGACATATATATGCAATTTACCGATAACTACAATTTTAGAGCTTTCATCACCTTAAAGAGAAACTCCAAATTGTTTCATTTAAAAATGGTTAAAATGGTAAATTTTATATTATGTGTACCTTACCTCAAATTTTTTCCCCATTAAAAAAAAGAAAAAGGAAACCCCACACCCTTTAGCTATCACTCTCCTATCCTTATTCCTCACCCCTTCAGCCCTAAAGAACAACTAATCTACTTTCTGTGTCTCTGGAGATGTGCCCATTCTGTACACTTTGGAACCATATACTATATCGTCTTTTGTGACTGGTTTCTTTCACTTAGTATAATGTTTTCAAGATTTGAGACCAGTGGATGTTGAGCATCTTTTTATGTGCTTTCTGGCCATTTGTACATCTTTGGAGAAATGTCAATTCAGATCCTTTGCCCGTTTAAAAATTGGGTTGCCTTTTTTTAATTGAATTGTAAGAGTTAATTTATGTATTCTAGACACAAGTCCCTTAGCAGACATATGATTTACAATTTCTCCTATTCTATTGTTGTCTTTACAGTTTTGAAGCATAGAAGTTTTACATTTTGATCAAATCCAATATCTATGTTTTTCTTTTGTTCATGCTTTTGTTGTCATTTCTAAGAATCCTTTGACAAAAGCAAGGTCATGCAGTTTTACCCTAAGAGTTTTATAATTTTAATGTTCACATATGGTATGAGGTAAGGGTCCAATTTCATTGCTCTGCTAAAGAGCTGCATTTCTAATTAGCACAAGATAAAATTCAAAAGTGGGTATACTAAATGCAGTGCAGTCACCTGGAGTAGATTCCAGAACAGAAAAGAGCACAAAGACTGGGAAAATCTGAATTAAGTGTGTTGTTTAGTTCATAGTATCAGTGTGTCAATGTTGAATTCTTAGTTTTGATAAAGGTTCTGTGGTTATGAAACTTGTAAACTTTAAAGGATCTGGGTGAAGATTATAGAGTAAACTCTATTATTATTGCAAAATCTGCAGCTCTACCATTACTTTAAAATAGTAAGTTAAAGTGACTGTAATTTATTAAAATCCAAACTCATTAGTAATGATGATTACATTAAAATTAAATCAGATTAAGATGAGATTACTTTTGCCTATCACACACATACACAAAAACCAACAGAAAAATATTTAATGTCCACAGTCATGTTTCTCTGTCTCTTCAGGATTACGAGTTGTACTTACTTATCATGTCTTATTCATCTCCTCTAATATGAAACAATTTCCTCAACTCTTCCTTGTCCTTTATGACACTGGCATTTTTTGAGACTACACAGCAGTACTTACCTTACTAAATTTGTGTTTGTCTGAAGCTTCTTCAAGATTAGATTCTGGTTACATCTCTCTGGCTGAAATACTACATGAGTAATA